>NC_060130.1:457136836-457761836 GCF_021461395.2 Schistocerca americana
ACGCCCTTGTTGTGATAAACTGCTCTTTATTATACTTTTTGTCCTTGGACCGTTCACTGTTTCTATTCCGCTTTTTGTTTTCGCAGTTTGGTACACCTGCTTTCTGTCTCCTTGCTTGATCAGTGTTCAGTTTTGACAAGATGTCCACTGGGCCCTATTGCCACTAAATCTGAAGGGGGTGCTATGGGGAGTTTCCCTTGTAAGAATGCAGAGAGATGTCGTTCAAGCAGGCCGAGCAGCGCGCTCTCTTGGGTGACAGAACAGTCTGCGCAGAGCCCGTGAGCGAAAGACAGCGGTCGTTACAGAGTTTTTAAGAAAATTTCATCAGTGACTAACAAGGATGGAAATCATGACGGCAACACCTACTGTAGTTCATACTCTACTCTCCTGTCTTACAAATACTCCGCCACATACCTGAAGGTACATGTATATGGAACATGCCAGAGTGTAATTTCTGAAGCAGTACTTACCATTTTTACATGTTGTTGTTGTGGTCTTCAGTCCTGAGACTGGTTTGATGCAGCTCTCCATGCTACTCTATCCTGTGCAAGCTTTTTCATCTCCCAGTACCTACTGCAACCTACATCCATCTGAATTTGCTTAGTGTATTGATCTCTTGGTCTCCCTCTACGATTTTTACCCTCCACGCTGCCCTCCAATACTAAATTGGTGATCCCTTGATGCCTCAGAACATGTCCTACCAACCGATCCCTTCTTCTGGTCAAGTTGTGCCACAAACTTCTCTTCTCCCCAATCCTATTCAATACTTCCTCATTAGTTATGTGATCTACCCATCTAATCTTCAGCATTCTTCTGTAGCACCACATTTCGAAAGCTTCTATTCTCTTCTTGTCCAAACTATTTATCGTCCATGTTTCACTTCCATACATGGCTACACTCCATACGAATACTTTCAGAAATGACTTCCTGACACTTAAATAAATACTGGATGTTAACAAATTTCTCTTCTTCAGAAACGCTTTCCTTGCCATTGCCAGCCTACATTTTATATCCTCTCTACTTCGACCATCATCAGTTATTTTGCTCCCCAAATAGCAAAACTCCTTTACTACTTTAAGTGCCTCATTTCCTAATCTAATTCCCTCAGCATCACCCGACTTAATTAGACTACATTCCATTATCCTTGTTTTGCTTTTGTTGATGTTCATCTTATATCCTCCTTTCAAGCATCATTTAATCATACAGTAAAGCTGCATGCCCTCGGGAAATATTACGGCTTTAGTTTCCCCTTGCTTTCAGCCGTTCGCAGTACCAGCACAGCAAGGCCGTTTTGGTTATTGTTACAAGGCCAGATCAGTCAATCATCCAGACTGTTACCCTTGCAACTACTGAAAAGGCTGCTGCCCCTCTTTTTACATAAAGAAACGGTCACTCAAAAGTGCGTAACAGGGTGTGCCACAGATATTTGTCCATTTCTGTTCAAATGGTTCAAATGGCTCTCAGCACTACGGGACTTAACATCTGAGGTCATCAGTCCCCTTTAACTTAGAACTACTTAAACCTAACTAACCTAAGGACATCACCCACATCCATGCCCGAGGCTGGACTCGAACCTGTGACCGTAGCGGTCTCGCGGTTCGGGACTGAAGCGCCTAGAACCGCTCGGTCACCACGGCCGGCCCATTTCTGTTAGTACCAGGTGGAGGACTTCAAGCTTTATGAAAGAAACTGGCAAAAGTTGGTTTATAAATGAGACATGTGGACCTTAACAATATTTTAACTTATTCTGCATCCGTAGAACGAACCATTGATAGACAAGCCGGTGAAATACGATCGAATACGATGTCCAGCGTTGTCCACACGATAAGCATACACACATGTGCATTTACAGCGGATAAATGGACCAATAAATGCAGAAAAAGGGGTTACCTATTTACTACTGCGCACTTTGTTCATCAAGCTTAAGTACACTCCTGGAAATTGAAATAAGAACACCGTGAATTCATTGTCCCAGGAAGGGGAAACTTTACTGACACATTCCTGGGGTCAGATACATCACATGATCACACTGACAGAACCACAGGCACATAGACACAGGCAACAGAGCATGCACAATGTCGGCACTAGTACAGTGTATATCCACCTTTCGCAGCAATGCAGGCTGCTATTCTCCCATGGAGACGATCGTAGAGATGCTGGATGTAGTCCTGTGGAACGGCTTGCCATGCCATTTCCACCTGGCGCCTCAGTTGGACTAGCGTTCGTGCTGGACGTGCAGACCGCGTGAGACGACGCTTCATCCAGCCCCAAACATGCACATGC
This sequence comes from Schistocerca americana, assembly GCF_021461395.2. NCBI lineage: Eukaryota > Metazoa > Arthropoda > Insecta > Orthoptera > Acrididae > Schistocerca > Schistocerca americana. The sequence continues at coordinate 457,139,120 of NC_060130.1, forward strand.
TCAATGGGGGACAGATCCGGAGATCTTGCTGGCCAGGGTAGTTGACTTACACCTTCTAGAGCACGTTGGGTGGCACGGGATACATGCGGACGTGCATTGTCCAGTTGGAACAGCAAGTTCCCTTGCCGGTCTAGGAATGGTAGAACGATGGGTTCGATGACGGTTTGGATGTACCGTGCACTATTCAGTGTCCCCTCGACGATCACCAGTGGTGTACGGCCAGTGTAGGAGATCGCTCCCCACACCATGATGCCGGGTGTTGGCCCTGTGTGCCTCGGTCGTATGCAGTCCTGATTGTGGCGCTCACCTGCACGGCGCCAAACACTCATACGACCATCATTGGCACCAAGGCAGAAGCGACTCTCATCGCTGAAGACGACACGTCTCCATTTGTCCCTCCATTCACGCCTGTCGCGACACCACTGGAGGCGGGCTGCACGATGTTGGGGCGTGAGCGGAAGACGGCCTAACGGTGTGCGGGACCGTAGCCCAGCTTCATGGAGACGGTTGCGAATGGTCCTCGCCGATACCCCAGGAGCAACAGTGTCCCTAATTTGCTGGGAAGTGGCGGTGCGGTCCGCTACGGCACTGCGTAGGATCCTACGGTCTTGGCGTGCATCCGTGCGTCGCTGCGGTCCGGTCCCAGGTCGACGGGCACGTGCACCTTCCGCCGACCACTGACGACAACATCGATGTACTGTGGAGACCTCACGCCCCACGTGTCGAGCAATTCGTCGGTACATCCACCCGGCCTCCCGCATGCCCACTATACGCCCTCGCTCAAAGTCCGTCAACTGCACATACGGTTCACGTCCACGCTGTCGCGGCATGCTACCAGTGTTAAAGACTGCGATGGAGCTCCGTATGCCACGGCAAACTGGCTGACACTGACGGCGGCGGTGCACAAATGCTGCGCAGCTAGCGCCATTCGACGGCCAACACCGCGGTTCCTGGTGTGTCCGCTGTGCCGTGCTTGTAATCATTGCTTGTACAGCCCTCTCGCAGTGTCCGGAGCAAGTATGGTGGGTCTGACACACCGGTGTCAATGTGTTCTTTTTTCCATTTCCAGGAGTGTATATCGAAATGTAGTGTCGGAGAAATCTCATTTTTCTGACTTGCAAAACATCTGAAGAATTTATTAAGAACTACAACGAGGTAAGATCATTTGACTTACAAGGGGACCCTCCATACCGTAAATCACGGATTCTGATTCGCTTCAAATATGTTGTAGGGGCACTTACCCTGAGTACCTGGCTACCCAGGTTTTTAGCGATGGGCTATGGTTTTTGAGAAAATCGATTTTGAAGTTCATTGCGCGTTTTTTATACCGGTATCATTAGTTATGTTCCGAGCAAGTCACGGTAGCGCAGCGGTAAAGATTCATGGCTGCCACCCTGGAGGCACCATGTTTATATCCCGCTCGTGGAGGGGATTTTTGGCTTACTTAATGCCATTTGTGATTTCGCCTTTTGATTATTCGCTCAACTCCTCTACTTGCGGATCATCTTCTGGCTGCACTACTGCAGAAACACTTGGTTTTTCCATTTAACGGAATTTGTCCAACACACGGCACTAGGGACGCTTTGCGAGCAACTGACGCTGTAGTTAGATGCGAACGTAAAGGCATGCAACTCGCATCCTCATTGGCCGCAACTAGGAGCTGGGGTTCCCGTTATGGCAAAAGGTATTCACGGGAGAGGGGTCGATAATGGGTGGAGATCGATTTCAGGTAATAATACGAACATTTGGAACTCCAACTGCGCAGAGGGTGGGCTTACTGGTAGTTGGGAGCTCCAACGTCAGGCGCGTAATGGGGCCCTTTAGGGATATGGCTGCAAGGGAGGAGAAAAACCAATCTGCACTCCGTATGCATACCGGGGGGAGTCACTCCAGATGTGGAAAGGGTCCTCCCGGATGCCATGAAGGGGACTTGCTGCACCCATCTGCAGGTGGTCGCTCATGTCGGCACCAATGACGTGTGTCGCTATGGATCGGAGAAAGTTCTCTCTGGCTTCCGGCGGATATCTGATTTGGTGAAGACTGCCAGTCACGCTAGCGGGATGAAAGCAGAGCTCACCATCTGCAGCATCGTCGGCAGGACTGACTGCGGACCTTTGGTACAGAGCCGAATGGAGGGTCTGAACCAGAGGCTGAGACGGTTCTGCGACCGTGTGGGCTGCAGAATCGTCGACTTGCGCTACAGGTTGGTGGGGTTTCGGGTTCCGCTAGACAGGTCATGAGTCCACTACACACAGCAGGGGGCTACACGGATAGCGTGTGGCGTGGACTGGGCGGTTTCTTAGGTTAGATGGCCTCGGGCAAGTACAGAAAGGGCAACAGCTCCCAAGGGTGCGGGAAAAAGTCAGGACATGCGGGGACCAAGCAGTAATCGGTATTGTAATTGTAAACTGCTGACGCTGCGTTCGTAAAGTACTGGAACTCCAAGCACTCATAGAAAGCACCGAAGCTGAAATCGTTATAGGTACGGAAAGCTGGCTGAAGCCAGAGATAAATTCCGCAGAAATTTTTACAAAGGCACAGACGGTGTTTAGAAAGGATAGATTACATGGAACCGGTGGTGGCGTGTTTGTCGATGTTAGTAGTAGTTTATACTGCAGTGAAATTGAAGTGGATAGTTCTTGTGAATTATTATGGGTGGAGGTTATACTCAACAACCGAGCTCCCTTTACCGACCTCCCGGCTCAGCAGCATTAGTGGCAGAACAACTGAGAGAATATCTGGAATACTTTTCACATATATTTCCTCAGCATCTTATAGTCTTAGGTGGACATTTCAATTTACCAGGTATAGACTGGGACACTCAGATGTTTAGAACGGGTGGTAGGGACAGAGCATCGAGTGACATTATACTAAGTGCACTATCCGAAAATTACCTCGAGCAATTAAACAGAGAACCGACTCGTGGAGGTAACATCTTGGTCCTACTGATAACAAACAGACCCGAACTTTTCGACTACGTAAGCGCAGAACAGGGAATCAGTGATCATAAGACTGTTGCAACATACCTGAATATGGAAGTAAATAAGAATATAAAAAAAGGGAGGAAGGTTTATCTGTTTAGCAAGAGTAATAGGAGGCAGATTTCAGACTACCGAACAGATAAAAACGAAAATTTCTGTTCCGACACTGACAATGTTGAGTGTATATGGAAAAATATCAAGGCAATCGTACAATGCGTTTTAGACAGGTACGTGCCGAGTAAAACTGTGAGGAACGGGAAAAACCCACCGTGGTTCATCAACAAAGTTAGGAAACTACAGCGAAAACAAAGGGTGTTTGACTGCAAATTTAAACGCAAACAAAACCTCTCAGACAAACAGAAGCTAAACGATGTCAAAGTTAGCGTAAGGAGGGCTATGCGTGAAGCGTTCAGTGAATTCTAAAGTAAAATTCTATGTACCGACTTGACAGAAAATCCTAGGAAGTCCTGGTCTTACGTTAAATCAGTAAGTGGATCGAAACAGCATATGCAGACACTCTGGGATGATAATGGCATTGAAACAGAGGATGACACCCGTAAAGCTGAAATACTAAACACCTATTTCCAAAGCTGTTTCGCAGAGGAAGACCGCACTGCAGTTCCTCCGATAAATCGTCGCACGGGCGAAAAAATGGCTGACATCGAAATAAGTGTCCAGGGAATAGAAAAGCAACTGGAATCACTCAATAGAGGAAAGTCCACTGGACCTGACGGGATACCAATTCGATTCTACACAGAGAACGCGAAAGAACTTGCCCCCCTTCTAACAGCCGTGTACCGCAAGTGTCTAGAGGAACGGAGGGTTCCAAATGATTGGAAAAGAGCACAGGTAGTTCCAGTGTTCAAGAAGGGTCGTCGAGCAGATGCGCAAAACTATAGGCCTATATCTCTGACATCGATCTGTTGTAGAATTTTAGAACATGTTTTTTGTTCGCGTATCATGTCATTTCTGGAAACCCAGAATCTACTCTGTAGGAATCAACATGGATTCCGGAAACAGCGATCGTGTGAGACCCAACTCTCTTTATTTGTTCATGAGACCCAGAAAATATTAGATACAAGCTCCCAGGTAGATGCCATTTTCCTTGACTTCCGGAAGGCGTTCGATACAGTCCCACACTGTTGCCTGATAAACAAAGTAAGAGCCTACTGAATATTAGACCAGCTGTGTGGCTGGATTGAAGAGTTCTTAGCAAACAGAACATAGCATGTTGTTCTCAATGGAGAGACGTCTACAGATGTTAAAGTACCCCTTGGCGTGCCACAGGGGAGTGTTATGGGACCATTGCTTTTCACAGTATATATAAATGACCTTGTAGATAGTGACGGATAGTCCATGCGGCTATTCGCGGATGAGGCTGTAGTACACAGAGAAGTTGCAGAATTAGAAAATTGTAGCGAAATGCAGGAAGATCTGCCGCGGATAGGCACTTAGTGCAGGGAGTGGCAACTGACCCTTAACATAGACAAATGTAATGTATTGCATAGAAAGAAGGACCTTTTATTGTATGATTATATGATAGCGGGACAAACACTGGTAGCAGTTACTTCTGTAAATTATCTGGGAGTATGCCTACGAAACGATTTGAGGTGGAATGATCATATAAAATTAATTGTTGGTAAGGCGGGTGCCAGGTTGAGATTCATTGGGAGAGTCCTCAGAAAATGTAGTCCATCAACAAAGGAGTCGGCTTACAAAACACTCCGTCGACGTATACTTCAGTATTGCTCATCAGTGTGGGGTCCGTACCAGGTCGGGTTCACAGAGGAGATAGAGAAGATCCAAAGAAGAGTGGCGTGTTTCGTCACAGGGTTATTTGGTAAGCGTGGTAGCGTTACGGAAATGTTTAGCAAGCTCAAGTGGCCGAATCTGCAAGAGAGGCGCTCTGCATCGCGGTGTAGCTTGCTGTCCAGGTTTCGAGAGGGTGCGTTTCTGGATGAGGTATCGAATATATTGCTTCCCCCTACTTATACCTCCCGAGGAGATCACGAATATAAAATTAGAAAGAAGCTTTCCGGCAGTCGTTCTTCCCGCGAACCATACGCGACTGGAACAGGAAAGGGAGGTAATGCAGTTGCACGTAAAGTGCCCTCCGCCACACACCGTTGGGTTGCTTGCGGAGTATAAATGTAGATATAGATGTATATGTAGAACCACAAACGGAATGAAAATTTGAAAAAAATTAATAACCGAATACATCTTTGTAATTTCCAACACCTTACACTGATTGTTGATATTCTTTGAAATAAAGTTGAAAAATTAGATCGATTTTGAAAAAAAAATTACACGAGCACGATTCGAACACAGCACCTCTAGTGCGATAACCGTGAAACTTTGGAATTGCCGGCCGCGGTGGTCTCGCGGTTCTAGGCGCGCAGTCCGGAACCGTGCGACTGCTACGGTCGCAGGTTCGAATCCTGCCTCGGGCATGGATGTGTGTGATGTCCTTAGGTTAGTTAGGTTTAAGTAGTTCTAAGTTCTAGGGGACTGATGACCACAGCTGTTAAGTCCCATAGTGCTCAGAGCCATTTGAACCATTTTTGAAACTTTGGAATCGTCACCGCTGCGCTACGCTGACGTAACTACACTGAATGTACTGTTTCGGGTATACAAAGCCCGCAATGAACTTCAAAATCGATTTTCTCAAAAATCAATATCCGTCGCTAAAAATGCGGATAGCCAGGTACTCAGGGTAAGTGCCTCTACAACATATCTGAAGGGCATCGAAATCTATGATTTGCATTATGGAGGGTCCCCTTGTTAGTGTAAATCCCCCGCACCTCAATGAGATTTCGTTTGTCACTGATCGATTCGCTAATATATGCAAGGCACTGCAATCTTTTCTGTATTATGTGTGCATTATACTTCCATGTTTTGAGTATAATCCTGAATCAAGTAGTTGATGACAACTATTTGACAAATTACAACGCAGTAGTTCGTTCCACGGTTTCAGCTGCCACAGATACTGTCCGTTTTATGAAGAAAACTGGTGACGGAAATTGATGCAGACAAGCTTGAAGCAAGACACGGAGAGCAGGTGGAATAGCTTCTTTGGAACGTTACCTTCTGTAGTTAGCCATTGCAGTAAAGTCATGGAATTGTTTGCGGAGATGGGTATCTCTGAAAAACATATTGGTTACGGCGGCGGGGCTGGAAATAATTTACCGAGCGAGGTGGTACAGTGGTTAACACTTTGGTCTCGTTTTCGGGAGGACGACGGTTCAAACCCGCGTCCTGCCATCCTAATTTATTAGTCATTTATCCACTAATAAAGTCATCAGAAGATCAAAACAAATTGCAAAACGAGTTAGAACAGATATATGTATGGTGCGAAAAATGGCAGTTGACCCTAAATATCGAAAAGTGTGATGTCATCCATATGAGTGTTAACAAGAATCCGTTAAATTCGGTTACACGATAAATCAGTGAAATCTAAAAGCAGTAAATTCAACTAAATACCTAGGAATTATAATCACGAACAGCTCAAATGGGAAGGAACACATAGAAAATGTTGTGGCAAAGGCTACCCAAAGACTGCGTTTTATTGATAGGATACTTATAGAATGTAACAGATCCGCTAAGGAGACTGCCTACACTACGATTGCCCGTCATCTTTTATAATGCTGCTACGCGGTATGGTATCCTTATCAGATAGGATTGACGGAGTACATCGAAAAGGTTCAAAGAAGGTAGCAAGTATTGTATTTTCGCTAAATAGGGGAGAGAGTGTCACTGAAATGAAACAGGATTTGGGGTGGACATTATTAATGCAGAGGCGTTTTTCGTTGCAGCAGAACCTTCTCGCGAAATTCCCATCACCAACTTACTCTTCCGAATGAGAATATATTTTGTTGACACCGACCTACGTGCGAAGAAACGATCAGCGTGACAAAATAAGGGAAATCACAGCTCGTACGGAAAGATATAGGAGTTCGTTCTTTCCGTGCGCTATACGAGGTTGGAATAATAGACACTTGTGAAGGTGGTTCGATGAACCGTCTGTCAGGCACTTCAGTGTGATTCGCAGAGTATCCATGTAGCTGTAGATCCTAATTTAGGTTTTCCATGATTTTCCTAAACTCGCTTCAGGCCAAATCCGGGATGGTTCCTTCGAAAGGACGTGGCCGACTTCCTACCCCATCCTTCCCTAATCTGATGTGACTGATAACCTCGGTGTTTGGTCCCCTCCCCCGAATCAACCAACAAAAATACTCGTAACATTTTTAGAGCCGTCAAAGATGCAACTCAGGTGCTCAAAAGCCAGATGCATTCTACAGTTCAGTTTGTTTTGTTATTGGTGCATAAATTGAGGAGTCATTGTAACGTACGGCTCGACGATACAGAGGTACGTTTAAATTACTGTAGACCCAGTTTTCTTATTTAATACACGCTGCGTGTCCAACAAATTAAAATTGTTCTTAACTGCAAGACCCCAGTTTCAATATCACTAGTATATGGCAGTACAGTATTGCCAACATATTATCGTCTATTAACTGTAGATATTACGAGAGCTGAAAAAGCACATTCTCTATCTCAGAGAATACAGTCGAAATTCTGACGCTGCACAGAATAGCAATATATCTGTGACTGCCCTTCCGATTACTATAAATAATGTCCGTGTCCGATAGAGATGACGCGCTAAATACCGAGCATTATATTTGTGATGAAAAATCGGTTCTAGCAAGCTACAACGGAATTACAAAAATATTTGACTTTGTTTTTGTGATGCCTGTAAATACCTGTAATTGTTTAGGGTGACGGAGAGAATGCCAGCCACGCTGAGGAGCCCAAAACAAATTACGTCTCTGTTTTCGGAGTGACTTCACTTTGGCCGTGTGATTCGAAATCTAGCGATGAGGTTGACTTATATTTAACTGGAACGGATAGTGGGACGACAACGAACACGCTTGAGAGGTGTAAGCATAGTTATGGTCCCAAACTATTTTATTTAACGAAAAGAATGTTTTGTGTTGCAGCCTCAAATTCGCCTAGCGTAAGAAATGGCAGTCGGTGCCCACAGTTCGTAATTACTAATAATTTCTGGAGACAATTTGTAAACTATTTCGTTTTTGTTTTATTTCTAATTTCTTACGTGGTAAAATTCTCATTTGTAAACCTGAATCAACAAAATTTGCTGGTATAAAAAACTGCAACACGGTTCTTCATTCATTACATACGTTTGCAGATATTTAAAATTTCTTTAAATGGTTTCCTAAATTCAGTTGTTGTAGCTTTTTTCTTTAATGGATCACAATGACGTGGCAGTTAGGCACCACCATCCAGGAATATGTTTACAGCATAACTAAACTGATGTAAGTGGACTTCTATCCGCTGGTGGTATATGTCAAAAACAGCACCAGCCTATGGTACACTACTATAACGGTCACAACACTAGCGCGTCGAGAGCGCCACACCGGGCACCCACGGTCTCTGATTAGACCACAGCCTGCCCGCTGCCAGCATTCATACTCACACACGTCATGGTCCAGCACAAAGAGTGAGCAAAACGCCCAATTTGTACACCTCTGTAAAGCGCGCAGTATCAGCGTCTGAGTGAATTCCAACGGGACAGAAAGGCTGGTCTCCGGTAAACGGGTTTGTCGAACCGTAAAATTGCGGTTCGCATTGGGCACCCCGCTACGACAGTGATGTTTGTGTGTAACCAATGAATAGAAGGGGTTCCCACACGATGATGAGCGGGTAATGGGCTACACAGTGTGGCCAAATTGCGTGATGCCTGCTAATTTGTCGGTATCGCCTCGTCCACGTTGTTGGCTAGACGTCTGAAGACTACAATGGTTGTGGACAAGTCTGTGTAGACAGTTCGATGTCGCCTACTGAAAACTGGCCTTGTAACACACAAGCCACTGCGTCAGTTTCCATTAACCAGAAATCACCACAGCCTCAGACTGTGATGGGCAAGGGAAGGGAACTCAGTTACTGGCGTGCTGAGCAGTAAAATTTAGAGTTTTCGAACGAGCCCCCATTCAACTTGTCCTACAGTGATGCTGACTTACGTGTTAGACACTACCGTGGTGAACGAAGTCGGCCAGACAGTATTGTTGAGCGGCATGGCGGACAAACGCCCTCATGATTTGGGGCGCTATTTGCTATAACTTGCGGCATCGTCATGTACCTATTGAGGGCGATCTGAACAGCAGCCGCTTCGTCACAGACGTTTTAGAGCACGAGGCACTGCACTTCCTGGATGCAGCCTTACGTACCGTATTCAGCACGACAGTTCCCGGACACATTTGGCGGAGAAGGTGCAAATATTCATTGAAGAGTAACGGGTACAACTGCTTACCTGCCCTCATGTTCGCCTGCCATGTCAAATGTCAAAAAACTCTCGGATATGTTCGGCCGACAACTTGACGTTCTGGTTCCCTTGCGATCATTTTCGATGTTTTGAGGACATGCCTACAGACCGCCTTGCAATGTGTTCCCCTGCAACATATTGAGGCTCTCTTTGGTTCCATGCCACGATGTCTAGAGTCTCTGATTGCAGCATGTGGCTGTTTCGCACCATAATGTACTTTCATTGTCAAAATGCATGTACAGTTAAGTGCTTCTAATAATTTGTGTATTGTCATGTCCTAATATGTGAATTAAAATACATTGTATCTGCATGTCACAATTTCCACAAGCAGCAGTGTAGATATGTTGCTAAAATAAGAATTTAGTCGCAGAAAACTAAAGTGTGACCTAAACAGGAAATAAAGAACCGGCTAGGTATGATCTCAAAACCGTAGTTGTACGTGTATTAGTAAACTCAAACACATACCTCTATTCACGAGGCTGACATTGTTAATATTTTATTGCAAGGTTTCGAGAGGAAATGTTTCAATATCCATACTAGCTTGTATACTCAACAATTAGGTTCTCACCTCTACTACATTTCTCTGTCATTTTAGTAGAGTCTACGTCCATATAACATCTAGTAATCCGCTCCTAAAGTACCGATAAAACTACGACAAAAACTTGCACTACGATTTTCCAAATAAATAATGAATGGAACTACAGACATATACACAGAGGTTATAAGTCATTGAATACCTCCTAATAGTCATTTATTTACACGTTTAGTTCCGTAGAATCAAATTGAGGAGCAAATCTCCAAGGTCATGGAAGGTGCACTACAAGAAATTACAACATAAAAGTAATGACAGATAAAATAAAATCTTTATGAACCCAAAAACAGCCATGCCATAAGTTTAAGTAAACTCAATCAACAATACAACATAAAATTCAGCTTAATTTTCCAAGGAAGAACAGAATAGAAGTATTGACCCATGAGGAAACTATTTTGTTACGATTGGAAAGCGTGTAGATTACTGCTAACATTTTTGAATTCTTGTGGTAGCTTATTGAAAATGGATGCAGCAGTATACTGCACACCTTTCTGCACAAGAGTTAAGGAAGTGCGATCCAAATGAAGATTTGATTTCTGCCGAGTATTAACTGAGTGAATGACGATAATTCTTGGGAATAAGCTGAAATTCTTAACGAGAAACGACAGTAAAGAATATATATGTTGAAAATAGAATGCCAAAATACCCAGACTAATGAACAGGATTCAACAAGAGGTTCGCGAACTTACACCATTTATTGACGAACCACCCGATTCTGAGCCAAAAATATCCTTTTAGAATTGAAAGAGTTACCCGATAATATAATACCATACGACATAAGCGAATGATAATAAGCAATGTAGACTAATTTTCGTGTCGAACGATCACTTACTTCAGACACCGTTCGAATAGTAAAAACGGCAGCATTAAGCCTTTGAACAAGATCCTGAACATGGGCTTTCCACGTCAGTTTACCATCTATCCGAACACCTAGAAATTTGAACTGTTCAGTTTCACTAATCATATGCCCATTCTGTGAAATTAAAACGTCGGGTTTTCTTGAGTTCTGCGTTATAAACCTGTAAAAATTGAGTCTTACTGTGATTTAGCGTCAGTCTATTTTCTACAAGCTGTGAACTTAATGAACTGCACTATTCGAAACAAAACAAAAAAAAAAAAAAAAAAATGGCTCTGAGCGCTATGGGACTTAACTTCTGAGGTCAAAGCTCCCCTATAACCTAGAACTACTTAAACCTAACTAACCTAAGGACATCACATACGTCCATGCTCCAGGCAGGATTCCAACCTGCGACCGTAGCGGTCGTGCAGTTCCAGACTGAAGCGCGTAGAACCGCTCGGCCACTCCAGCCGGCTATTCGAAACAGCGCCAATGTTCCACACAACATCCTTTACTACCAAGCTAGTCTCATCAGCAAACAGAAATATTTTATAGATACCCATAATACTAGAGGGCATATCATTTATATAAATAAGGAACAGGAGTGGCCCCAAAACTGATCCCTGAGGCACACTCCATTTAACTGTACCCCACTCAGACCCCGCATCAGAGCCATTCTCAACACTGTGAACATTGAACTTTTGCTGTAGTTGTTAAAGTAAGAAATGTGAGTTACTCCACGAAACCTGTAATGGTGCAGCTTCTGGAGCAATATGTTGTGATCAACACAATCAAATGCCTTAGTTAAATCAAAAAATTTGCCTAGAGTTCGAAATCTTTTGTTTAATCTATCCGGTACCTCACAGAGAAAAGAGAATAGAGCATTTTCAGTTGTTAAACGACTTCAGAAGCCGAACTGAGCATTTGATAGCAAATTATATGATATAAAGTGATCAATTATCCTTATATATACAGCCATTTCAATAACTTTAGCAAACACAGATGGCGTAGAAATAGGTGTCAAATTGTGTATATTAATCCTTTCTCACTTTTTATAAAGCGTCTTTACTACTGAGTACTGTAATCGTTCAGGAAACTGTCCATTCTTAAAGGAAAAATTACAAATATGGCTAAGTACAGGGCTAACATGTGCAGCACACTACTTTAATATTCTTCTAGTCACTCCATAATATCCGTGAGAGTCCTTAGTCTTCAGTGTTCAGTGTTTCAATTATGGACTCAGTCTCCCCCTCGTCAGTATCACAGAGGATTATTTCAGACATCAATCTCGGAAAGGCATCAGTAACAGAAATATTTTTACTACGAACTGACATTATATCGTCGACCTTGTGCTGGTGACCAGACACTTCCTTCACAATTAAACATATGGGTCTAATTTTATCCTGTGAATTGCGCTGTTCTATTTGTGTACCACATACTCTTTGCCTTCCTAATAAAATTTTTAAGCACCTTACAATACTGTTTTTAGTGGGCTACTGTAGCTTGATTGTGACTACTTTTAACATTTTGATATAATTCCCGCTTTGTTCTACGTGATGTCCTTATCTCACTAGTCAGCCACCCAGGCCGCCTTTTACTGCTAGTATCGTGTTGGCTCTCCTTTTACCCGCCGTATTGCAGCAACTGAACAGTTCATTGGAAGTCTCCTGAAGAAATATTGAGCCATGCTGCCTCTATAACAGTCCATAACTGCGGAAATGTTGCAGGAGCAGGATTTTGGACACTAACAGACCTCTGACTTGTGTACCATAAATGAACATGATATTTATGTCGGGCGATAAGTGTGTCCAAATCACTCGCTCGAATTTTCCAGAACCCTCCTCAAATCAATTGTGAACAATTGTGGCCCAGTAACATGGCGCATTGTCAGGTGAACATGAAGTCCATGAATGGCTGAAAATGGTCTATAAGTAGCCGAACATAATCATGTCTACTCAGTGATCGGTTCAGTTTGAACGGAGCGTCCAGCCCATTCCATGTAGACACAACCAACACCATTATTGAACCACCACCAGTTTGCACAGTGTGTTAGTGACAAAAGGGGTCCACGGCTTGCAGTGATCTGCGATACACTCGAACGCTACTATTAGCTCTTACCAACTCAAATCAGTACTCATCGGAGAAGGCCAAGGTTTTCCTGTCATCTAGGGTCCAAACGTTACGGTCAGTCGGTCGTCTGATGCTATAGCCCATGAACGCCACATTTCGCCGCACTGCTCTAACGAATACGTTCGTCGTACGTCCCGCATTGATTTCTGCGGTTATTGCACGCAGAGTTGCATGTCTTTTAGCACTGACAACTCCACGCAAACGCCGCTGCTCTCGGTCACTAAGTGAAGGCTGTCAGCCTTTGCGTTATACGTCGTGAGATGTAATGCTTGAAATTTGATACTCTCGGCACACCCTTGACTGTGGATCTCAGAATCTTGAATTTCCTAACGAATTCCAAAATGAAATGTACCATGGATAAAGCTCCAACAGCCATTCCACATTCAACGTTTGTTAATTCCCGCCGTGCGATCATAATCACGTCCGGAACAGTTTCACATAAACAACATGCGTACAAAGGACAGCTCCTCCGGTGCTTTGCCCTTTTATAGCTTGTGTACGCTTACTACCGCCATCTGTATGTATGAATATCGCTGTCACTCGACTCTGTCACTTCAATATAAATATTACGTGAGAAACATAAGTTCCTTAGAAATTATAATTTGAGTTGTCAGACTAATACGTAATATTGAAATTGAGAGTAAGTGCGGATGTGCCACTGTGTGTGTTGATCCGTCCCTTATACGATACTTCGAAATAGAAGATTTTAGATTTAGTTTGTCTCCATTCATTCTATTTAAATGTTACAACATGATAAGGTGATGTTGCGACATGTGTAGGTGTACGTGAAGCTGCGTAATTTGTGTCTGTGAAATTAACAATGTTCAGATAGCCCAGCGACAAATGAGCCATACCTTTACCTTACCTTCGGCTTTCTTATTTTCTTCTTCCTATTCTTATTTTAAAGCATAACTACAACTAATGTTTGCTGTCACATTTGCCATAGTTGTTTGATGTCCAGTGGAACGTATCAGCGATTAAATATCATGTAGTACCATCTATTATCTGATGTTTCTTCAGCTTTCAGTTTCATTTCCTCAGCTGCAAGAATAGGTATTATGTGGTCAGGCATATGTTTAAAATATTCCTCATTTCTCTGCTTAACCACACTGAATAGGTCTTAGTCTGTGCTGACATTCTTAAGGACTTAAGAGTTTCTCGTTCTCATCTCCACGATATCATGGATACTCTGCAGTATATCCACATCTCCAAGGCTTATATTTTACTGTTAATGTTATCGTTTACATCGAAAAAAGTATCGACCGAATGTTACTTTTCAGAAATTTTAGTATTAACTCCAACTCAAAAGCCGAACCTTTATGTACTTTTTAACTGAAGAACGCCTGTCGAGCTTGTTTATCTCAGTATTTCATTTCTTGCATGATATCCATTGTTCGGAGAACCAAGTGTCCAGATATTTAAATTTACCTACTCACTATGGGCAGTAAGTTAAATTTTATGTTAGAACATCGAAATAAATTCAAGTGCTTGAGATGATGGTGATTTTTTTTTTATTTTTTACTTTTTGATGTTGATATGTAGTTTCATTTATACCCTGAGTTTTTCTATCACGTTTAGCACTTGGTGTCGATCATCTACGGCATCAGTCATTAGGACCGTATCGTCAATATATCACAACGGAATATCAAAGGTAAAAATTCTTATTAACCTCTCTTTAAGGCGATCGTATCAACTGTGACCGTCAGTAGCTCGTGTTGAGAAGTGAAGTAGCCGCTCTTGCTACCGAAAGCAGAAGTAACCTAGCTTACATCCTACCCATCGAATTAAAAAGTCCGGGGAGTTGTCAAATGAAATTGCGTTTACTAATTTAGAGGAAGCACAGGGAGTCTTTTATCATAATTGACGTTGTTGAAGTTGAAACATATTTCTACTCATTGCAGTAACGTTTCTACGTTACATTAGTGGTAGTTTAATACTGTGCATTCTGAATTCAAAAGATGTTAAGTGTAAAAGTGATCCCTGCACGATTCACTCAGAACAAAAAATCGTTGGTGAAGTGGAAGAAGAAAGAGAAACACGAGGAAAGGTGAGTATTCGTTGCTGTAACCAGAAAGGAATACTGCATAGTGTTAACCACACGATATTGAACATAATATTAAGCAGAAATATTTCGTACGTCTCTCATAATCATATCATCTTATTTCTAAACACAATTCTCTTACGAAATAAACTAATGACAAATGTAGGAAAGAAACGGAAGAAGTAGAAATGAGTAATGTACGTAATATCCCAATTTAGCTACATAATATTCACCTATATATAACATCCTGAGAGTCACAGTAATAACAAAATTTGTTATCAGGTTTTAACTGAATATTTACAATAAAAATACAACGAAGGAGAGGTTGAAATCGTAGAACGGGAATTTGATATTTGGACACTACACTTACAGTTGTTGTTGCTGTTTTTAGAGGTCTTCCGCGAATAGATACATTGCTTTCGTTTGCTTCTTATCAAATACGAAAGAAAATTTATTCCATTGTTAATCGATGAGTGAAGAGTCGGGGATAATCAAAGGAAAATGGAGATGCGTTTGAAGGTGTATAACGCTTTTCTCATTACATATTTTCCCCCAAATTTACAAGCCATGGGGTACATAACAAGACTGACAATCTGTGATTACAAAGAGCAGCACTATTTTAAAAATGGAAATGTGTATGAATATCTGAATAATGCTTATTTCCTCATTATGTGGACTCAGTCTAATTAATATGAAATTTTCTTGCAATTAATTAGCAATAAATATGTTATATCTCGCCCTACATAACTGTTACGCCGAAAGTAAATAGCTAGTCTTTTTTTTTTTTTTTTTTTTTAGAAAAGAAACAGAATCGACAGTCACAACAACTGAATTGGCACCGACTAAACTGAAAATGCGGCAGCTGCAAGAACGGCGTATATAATGCCCGAACGGATCAGAAATTTCTCCCCTTTTCACATGCTAACCGTACGCGCACTGCCCCTCGGCCTGTGCACGTAATTAACTGAGCTCCTCAATCTCACTCGTTATCCTTGTCTTAAAGCGCCCCTCCGTTCGCTCCCTTCGGTTTCCCCTAGCCCGAAGCCAAACCTCTTGCTGGCGTTCCCGTAGGCGAGGTGGTCTGTGCGAGCAGAAATCAACCTCACAGAGAGAGCGTACAATTAGGGTGATCCTGACGGTACTGGACGTCGCGGAATTCTTGTGGGGGGGATAAATCTCAATTAGGGCCGGCCGACCTCGGGCCATCTGCCGTAACCGTCTGGCGTCAGGGGCCCGGCGTTTCTACGCTGCGTACCCCAAGCAAGGGATGTCCTACGTCCACGGTGCGCGTCGCTGCAGCACACTTTTCTTTGCCCCTAAGCCGTATAAACTTCAATTGTGAATAATAGTACATCACAGAGAAAGAAAGTACATCTCTAAATCAATCTGAACTTTTGAGCTAGAACTGACAAAATTGAACTAATAATTCAGTGGAAGACATTGAATGAAATCAATGCTACTCATTTGGAGATGAAATCTCACTTTCAGTAAATCTGGTAGGAACGAGGACACAGATACATCTTTTAGAGCAAATGTCAAAAATTCAGATATTTTGAAACAGTATAATGGAGTAAAAATTTCTTCATAGCTGTAACAATTACGTCCCTAATAAAGAGAATATGGTTTAGGTAAAGTTATTTGAAACAACACCTCTTATAACACAAATCTAAGACACTTTACTTACGAGGTACGGCTTAATGTTGAGAAGCATTAAGTGTGTTTAACGCTGAACTGTGCACTTAATACTGGAAGCTGAATAGACTAGAGATGCTTAAAAGGCAAATCGACTGAAATTTTTATTGCTTGAAAACAAATAAGAGACAGTTCGAAAATGGGAAGCAACGAAGAAAGCTTACAATATAAATACATAAAGTGTCGAAAGAATTCGGATCCTGAAGACTACCCTTTTCTTACATCTCTGTAGAATGAAGAAAGACTCAAATAATCTTGCAATTGTGAAAAAAGATGTACACGGCAGCCTGCATCGCAGAAATAAGAAAAGAACTAGGAAGGAAATAGCACCTAAGAATCAGCAAGCAAGGCAGGAAAACAGAAAGAGCGTGGATAAAAAATATAAAGGCAACATGAGGAGAAAATGAGAGAGGACACCAAAAAAGTAAACAACAACGAGAGGAGAGAATTTGAAGTTGTTACGCGACCTGAACGAAGGTGTGTATTCAGCACATCCAGAAGAAAGCAGTACAAATCCAAAATAAGGCGATACAATCAGTAGATTCGTTTTGTATGTGGCGCAGTTAGAGACAACGACTGAATGGTCAGATAAAAAAGTTAACAGAAAAGTTTAAGTGTGATGGAGTACTTTTCATAATTTAAATGACATTTTCCGGTCAATTAACAATCAGTGTGCATTACACATTATCACATACGGCAGGCAGAGATGGATATTTAACGCTAAAACTATATAAAAATTGGGGGGTCGCTCAACGGGTAATAACTAAATGTTAGCTGCGATTTACTAGGAGAGAAAGAGTGGACTGGAAAACCTGATTTTGCTTGTAGTGAAAATGAAATGGTGGTGTGCGGGACATGTAGCTAGGTACCTGCACAGAGGAAGTTCTTTGATGGATTTGAAAAAATAAGAAAATACTGGGATGATGATCTCACGAAGGCGGATAGTCAACATTATAAAATATCCAATAACAGAATTGACAAACAACTCTAGCGTATAGTTGATCCACTTGTTTGAACAGCGCTTCAGTATCCTTGCCATAGGTACTTGTGCACTAATCACACGTGCGAATAATGTGATTAGCGACCGAGAAATGGCTTTTAAACATATTTTGATGATGGATAAAAGAATATAAGTAATGTCGGATATTTGATCAACAAAATCACTTTCACTGTCTTCTACGCATATGTTTAATTACAAAGCCTTTATTTTTCTTGCCTTAGTCAACACAGGCATTCAATGGTAAACTACGTCTGGTTACTGTATAACGCTGGATTGAGCCCTGAGTTGTTATTGTGGATATGTTACATCCACTTCAACATCAAACCACAATTAAACTATACAAATGTTTATCACAAGCTGCGACATCGTCGCGAAAAACCGCAGTGACCTGTGTATGTAATAAGTTTCCTTTAATTTACGTCTATGGTCACAATCTTTTCTGTTTAACAGATTACCGGTTTCGGTCTTTAATGACCATCATCAGATCCGCAGCAAAAATGAGAAAAATATAAATGCACTCGCAAACTGTATACAGCTCAAGAACAATACATACAGCATACTGAAAAGTAGTATTGACAAAATTTACATTTGTGCTCTTTAAATGTGAAGAGGCATACCTGTCTCATAAAAACAAAGTCCTAATGCACTGCAGCCATAGTGGCATAGTCAACTGTTAAATGTGGAATCAGCACCAGCATCATCAAATACACATAAATCACATCACATGCGCGAGTCATGTTGTTAGTAAAACTACTGTTTAAAAAGAAGCTGCCGTACAGTAGTCACAAGATGTTTGTGTAGTAAGTTGACCATATGTCGTTAATGTCAGCATACACTAGTTTTCAATAATTAATTGAAACAGCGAAAATAAAAGGGGGATACAATAGTTAGCGACATCTGGTCAACTTACTACACAAACATCTTGTGGCTACTGTACGGCAGCTTGTTTTTAAACAGTAGTTTTACTGACAACATGACTCGTGCATGTGATGTGATTTATATGTATTTGACGATACTGGTGCTGATTCCGCATTTAACAGTTGACTATGCCACTATGGCTGCAGTGCATTAGGACTCTGTTTCTATGAGACAAGTATGGCTCTTCACATTTAAAGCGCACAAATGTAAATTTTGTCAGTACTACTTTTCAGTATGCTCTGTGTATTGTTCTTAAGCTGTATACAGTTTGCGAGTGTATTTATATTTTTCCCATTATTGCTGCAGATTTGATGATGGTCATTAAAGACCGAAACCGGTAATCTGTTAAACAGAAAAGATTGTGACCACAGACGTAAGTCAAAGGAAACTTATTACAAATGTTTATGTTATCTCTATTTTTTTTACCATTTTGTCCTCCACTTTAACGAAAGAATAATTTTTGAATATTGCTATTCACTTTTGTTGCAGATGGCCGGCCGAAGTGGCCGTGCAGTTCTAGGCGCTGCAGTCTGGAACCGCGAGACCGCTACGGTCGCAGGTTCGAATCCTGCCTCGGGCATGGATGTATGTGATGTCCTTAGGTTAGTTAGGTTTAACTAGTTCTAAGTTCTAGGGGACTAATAACCTCAGAGGCTGAGTCCTATAGTGCTCAGAGCCATTCGAACATTTTTTTTTTTTTGTTGCAGTTCAATGTTAGTTATATTTATACCATTGTCTTAGATAAAATCTGCAATTAGTGAGCAATCGTGCTTGACGAGTGGACAGCTGTGACGCAGCTGTATGGGAAAACATTCAGTAAAGGTAACCGTTTTACAACCATTTGCTCTGGCGTGCAAATATTTATTTCGAAAAGTAAATTATCACGGACTCCATTGTGAGATATTCTTGATAGTTTCCACTATGAAACGCCATCTCGAAATCTCGCAGAAAGTACAAAGACGTTCTGATCGTATGTCATGTACGCCCGTAGCACGACAATCAATACATTCACTGGGCTATAGAAATGATAATGTTACCCTGACAACGTCACTAAAGCAGAGTTCCTAAATATATTTTCCCGAAATTCATTCTCTAAATAAAATGAAGTAATTACTCCAAACTTAAAATCTAGAGCAGCTGCTACATGGGAAATCTGGAGGTAGAAAAGCTCTCGGGCCGCGCGGGATTAGCCGAGCGGCCTAGGGCACTGCAGTGTTGGAGCGTGCGGCTGGTCCCGGCGGAGGTTCGAGTCCTCCTTCGGGCATGTGTGTGTGTGTGTGTGTGTGTGTGTGTGTGTCCTTAGGATAATTTAGGTTAAGTAGTGTGTAAGCTTAGGGACGGATGACCTTAGCAGTTAAGTCCCTGAAGATTTCACACACATTTGAACATTGTTTGAAAGCTCTTGGGTTTATTTGCAGGTGGGAATATTAAAATACTGCGACCTTTCGTCCATGGTGATACTCATTTTCTGGCGATGATGATATGACCCTTGTTGACACGTCGTGGTGTATTGACACTACTACATTCACAGAGCAAACAATGTTATTGTTGTGACTCTTCAAGCTTTCCAGGCGATTGTGTTGTAAATAGTCTTCACGGGTTTTCCGCCGGATCACATTGTGTACATACCACAATATTTCCTCGGAGCAACTGTCCGACATCTTCAGGTGGTGCAACCTTCCTGGTGGCTAGATGCGACTGACAGTATCCGCACGTCGACTCCCCGTTTCTAGAACACGCGCACGAAGAATTAGCAGTCGCGGAAGTCGCGAATGCGCAATGATTTGCCATATTCAAACTCACTCTGCCGAAAATCACAGAGCGGCTCTCCCGCGCGTGCTCTGTACGCTGCGTTTGTCAACAGTTCGGCCAGACGTTACTCACCAACGGCCTCACTAGGCCAATGTTATGACGGGCCTGTTATCGACGAAACTTGATTTTCACGTCGTGATTTAATAGCAGCCAATGCAGGGTTCCAGGCTGTGCTCAGTAGAAATCCCGTACCTTTGCTGATGAGATTATCGGCTGTACAGTTATGTATTGATTCCTTCATGACGCAATCCCAGAAAGATGATGCCGGGGATAAGACTTCCGACTTTTCATACATCGTACGATGTCCTGTTTTCAGACAGTGTTCCGCAGGAATACAGGAATGTCCTGTAGTCGTAATATTAGTTGAAGCAGTAAACTACAAGTGCCCACAACTCCAGAATATTACTGATCGCTGGTTTGTTGTCCGGCTTTATATCAAGCTAAGTTAACGACAACACGAAAGTATGACTGAAGGGAGAGAAAAAAAGCACGTTGTTACGATGGCATTTCCATTCACCCAGGGAGTTCAAATTCACAGCACTTTTTTTTTTAATTTTACGTAAACGGCGTATAAGAACCATAGTGTAGGATACTAAAGCTCTCCAAGCAAGCAGTGCGCTGGCTTACAGCTGAGCTCACAAAGAAAGGGGAGCTGAGCTGTATGGCCCTCATGTTGCGTGACTCCGCATTCCAGCCGCGCCGTTGTCATACTTCTGCTGCTCGTTGGAACTGGAATTTCTCTCGCCCGCCGTCACTCACGTCATGAATATGACGTTTCGTGCACCTTATCTCCACGTTTCATCTGCGTTGCATCATTCTGCTTTCCACAGCTCTAAAACGCACTTCGCCTGCGCGGCGCGCGGCTCTGCCGCATAAACCGAGGAGATTTATCGCAATCCTGGAAATACGAACTGCCCTACGCCGGTATGTAACTGTACGTTTGCTCCGCCCTCCGTGATAACGTGTGCACACCTTATGTAAATTTCTTCGCGCTCGTAATTAACCGAGATAAGTCTAGGCACAAGAAGAGTAAAATGGAAGTCACAGGCGCCGTGACTACTGTACCGAATGTAGAAGGAAGTGTTGGATGCGCCAAGAGAAAACATACTTTTACTACTTTTATAGCGAAAATCACACTCTTCTTTATTAAAGGTGAATTCTGGAATCATACCGCTGACAAGGATGAACAACTGTACGAGCAGAACGAAGTAGACACATCCTCAAAAACGTTTGGCAGTATCGGTTCACTCATTCTGCGTTCTTCAATAATCATTCCACTTAAATTTCAATACAGACATGCCTTCTTTTATTTTATTCCAGTAGCCTTCGTACGAAAGTGATTAGTACAATAAGTAAGTGGAACACTCTTATGTTAATAGTGTGTAAGTCATTTGACTGGTTTGCTCCTGTAAAGTAACGTAAAGAGCTGTAAATTACAAAGTGGAGAGCTGAGATGATTGCAATCGAATCCATCCTCTGGCTTAAAAATCGTTTGCGTGGTACTGCAACCTGCTGCGATATAGATGTAGTGTAGCTTCGTACATCCATAAAATCCTATATGGGCATCCATTCTGCCTGCATAAACGATTTCAGTCTCCTGAAATACTAAAACTAACAAGAAAGCTGATAGATTCACGACTAAAAGAAAATTCTATCGAAATTATTATTTCGATTTGTACAGATATCTTCAGTTTCTTTCTCGTTAGAGGTTCATATCCTACTGAGTTACAGCACAGCTTGCCAGTAATTCCAACTACATCCAACAATGATATCAAAATGTCACCAAGTGATTATACGATCATTAGAATGTTACCTGCAGTAAAGGATGTCATTAGGCAAGTGTTAAAGAAAATAAGGAGAAATTTGAAATAAAGGAGTTATGTTTGAGGAAGACAAATATAATTGTCAAGACTTGATGACATTATAATTCTGTCAGAGACTTCAAAGGAGTTGAAAGACCAGGTAAACGTAATCGTAAGTCTTGAAATGAGGTTATAATATGAGTACAAATAAGTAAAATAAGGCCGGCCGCGGTGGTCTCGCGGTTCTAGGCGCGCAGTCCGGAACCGTGCGACTGCTACGGTCGCAGGTTCGAATCCTGCCTCTGGCATGGATGTGTGTGATGTCCTTAGGTTAGTTAGGTTTAAGTAGTTCTAAGTTCTAGGGGACTGATAACCACAGCAGTTGAGTCCCATAGTGCTGAGAGCCATTTGAACCATTTGAGCCAAGTAAAATAAGAGTAAGCGAGTGTAGTCAAATGAAGTCAGGTGAACCTTAAGGAATTAGATTAAGAAACGTCATGCCGAAAGTAGTAGACGAATATTGATATTTTGACAGCAAAATAACTGACGATGACGGAAGTGAAGAGGATACAAATTGTAGCTTAGCAAATATCAGAAACGTTTTCTGCAGGAGAGAACTATGCAAACTACGATTATAAATTTAAGTGTTGGAAACGCTTGGGTGGAAGTATTAGCTTAGGTGTAACCTTATGTCACATGAAGGGAATCGAAGCTTTCGAAGTGTGGTGGTACAGAAGAATGATTTAAATTAGACGAATAGATCGAGTAACTAATAAGGAGTTAGTGAATCGAATTGGAGAGAGAGGAGCTTTATCGCAATAACGGATTCAAGAAAGGCACAGACTGTCAGAACGCTTTCATAGGCGTTACGAAATAGAGAATTTGGTAGTGATGGGATGTATGGACTATAAAAACTGTAGAGGGAGACAGATGCTTGCATACAATTAGCAGATTCAAATGGATGTACTATGCTTTGTTTATGTAGATGAGAAGACTTGCACAACGTATTTAGTGTGGAGAACTGCAGAAAACAGGTCCTTGGAGCGAAGATACTCAACATCAGAAGTTTTGGATTACGTTGTTGGTGATAATCTGACATATTCCTTAACACTCCTAATGTTAATGAAAAATGTTAAAGGCAATTCAGAAGACGAAAGATCCAAGCAACTACATTAATTTTTCCTGAATGAATTTGTACCGTGGGAAATAGTTTCTTCTAAAAAATTATTCCACTGAGTTAGCTAAGAAATGTACCTAGGGACCTGAAATTGCGAACATAATCGAGCCATTCAAAAGGTTTATAGCAGTTGTGGACACAGGATCAAAGGAAACAATTGCATTAAATTGGTCAACGAATCCAAAGAAACCTGGGATCGGCACAAAATGATCATTTAATACTGCCTAATTTTAGTAAAGCGTTTGATGCAATTGATTTCAGTATCCTGCTACTGAAAATACAAAAGCTTATTTTTTCCTACAATGCATTCCCGTGGTACGTTCGTAGGAAACGCGTAACGATTAATCATCTTTAGAACGGAGAAGTCATCACGGAAAAATATACTTTAAGGAGGCCCTCAGATTTTAGTTCTTGGTCTCCGTTTCTTCCGATATGTCAGTTGCATTTGTATCGCATTCGTGTGATCGATACCAACGACATCTTCATGTATCAGTGTCAGTCATATTGATAAAACTTTGTTCACCTCACACATAAATGATAATCATCTTTCCCCATCAAAATGAGTGCAAAATATGGGCCTCAATCTGCAGCACATGGTCACACACAGTTGACGTTCGTGACACATATTCACTGCTTCAGCCTACATCATAATCGTAGATGAAGCATATGACTTTACCGAGAGTAGATTAGTGAAACTTTTCGTGAGATAGTTCGTCCTGCACTTCATTACAGAAGGCCTACCCCGTTACTCTACCGTAACACATATTTCCGTACAATTGTCGATAAATATCGGATGTGAACAGAACAGAGTATCAGAGCATGTTTGAACACTCTCCACCAACACTGAAAAATTTAGGAAATATTTCCAAATAAACATACACATGTGTTTTCTCATTTAATAGTACTGCCGAATCTTCATTACAGCGTTGAAGTTAAAACAGCACAAATGACGGAAATTTCAGACGACTCCAGGTATTAATGAATGGCTGCATAAGATTTGTGTGTTAATTCAGTTCTTCAATCATACTATTCCTCATTTGCTCATTAGGGTCAATAAAACACCATAAACGATTGAAATTTCACACTCTGTGTGTTATTCCTCTGTCTCTTAGACACTGTACCTCCAACGAGTATCGCGGTGGTTAGCACACTGGACTCGTACGTGCGAGGACGACATTTCAAACCCGCTGTCGGCCGTTCTCATTTAGGTTTTCGTATATTCCCCATACCGTTTAAGGCAAGTGCCGCAATGGTTTCTTTGAAGTAGCACGGCCGATTTTCATCTCTATCCTTCCGTAAACCGAGCTTGAGCTCCATCTCTAAAGAACTCGTTGTCGACTGGGCGTTAAACAGTAATCTTCTCCCCCACTGCACTCCTCAGTACCTAACATCGCTTATCAAATACATATCACGATTACATAATTGCACTAAAATAGCTCACATGTCTAGCTTCTTGAATGTATTTATACGTAACACTCAAGCTATCTTCATCTCCCGTTTCATTTCAGCTAACTAGGGTTTTTAGGATTTCAGTTGTGTGATTTGTGTATCATTTTATATCTCATGACTTCTTCTAGTTTAACAGCGATCCAGCATCTATATTCCATTGTCAAGCCTGTCTCACTATACTCCTTCCGTAATCCCTCCATTCCATTCGAGTCAAATTTTTAAGGGAACCTTACATTATGAGAAACGTAGTTCCCACAGTTTCAACAGGTAATAGTTACATCCATTGGTATAACCATCATTAATATTCTTGTTGCTATTACTACTGTTATTATTATTACTATTATTATTACCAATCCAATATGTGTGAGTCTCACTTTCTTATACAACAAATTTTCCTCTTTCTGCCTCTGTCTATCAGTTTTAAAAAAAATTATTTTTTGCTCTTTCGCCCAGTCTCATCTTAATAAACAGCACGATGTTCACATAAAAGAAAATATAAGGGGCTTTCCAAAATAAGGAGTTGGAGGCATAATTATAGAAACCAGTACCTGGATGTTTGAAGTACTGACCCGGGCTGTGGAGACACTTGTCCCATTGTGACACAATGGGGTGAATGGCTGTCGCATGATATTCCCAGGGCTCCGATGTTAACCAATTTTCCATGTACAGCTTGAGGTCGTCGTCCTAGGTAAATCTTTTGCGCGTCAGAGCCTTTTTAAGGGGACCAAAAGTGGCGTAATCACAGGGAGAGGGGTCCAGACCGTATGGAGGGTGACCGAGAACCTCCCATTTGAATTTCTGCAGCAGTGCCACGACTGTATTGGCCGTATGAGGCTTTGCATTGTCGTGGAACAGAATGACCCCACGGATGAGACCGCCTTGCAGATTTGATTTGATCGCTTGGTGAAAGGTGGTGAAGGTTTGCGAGTAACGTTGGGCATTCACTGTTGTTCCGTGCTGCAGGAAGTGATCAGAAGGAAGGAATTTTTGGTCCCCTTAAAAAGGCTCTGAGGGTCAAACGATTCACCTCGGACGACGACGTCCAGCTGTACGTGCGCAAGTGGTTAACATCGCAGCCCCGAGAATTTTATGAGACAGCCATTCACCGCCTTGTGTCACTGTGGGACAAGTGTCTCAACAGCCAGGGTTAAAACTTCAAACATACAGGCACTGGTTTCTGTAATAATGCATCCAGCCCGTTTCTTATTGAACGCCCATTATTTTTAAAGCTGGCACATCAAATGTGTAAGCTGTCCTGACACCTTAACCTTATGAGGTAAAATAGCTGTAGAAATAAGTAAGTACAGCGTGCTAAAGAGGATTTAGGTGTTTTACATCGTATAAAATACACAGCTGCTTCAACACAGTGGTTCCTGGTACCTCTGTAACTTCTTTTTTGCAGTCAAGTTTATTTAACATGAGAATATATCCGCACATAAATATGCATGACAAATATATTCATATTTCACTAGCTGTATATAAAATGTCCTTTACTTCTGGTACTGTCTAAGTAGGCAGTTAACACTGGAGAGAAATTAAAAAAGATTGCTGTATGTGGGTGATGAGTTCAGATGCACACGCAACGCTACGTTGTCACAATTTAGCTATCCTGTACGCGAAATTCATTTTCTCATACAACAATTACGAGGGCTAATCGGGAAGTAAGGTCCTATCGGTTGCTATAAGGAAAACACCGTGAAATTCAAAAATGTTTTATTTGAAACAGTAGCTACGCCTTCCATCTACTTCTCTACTTAGTCGTCGCTCTGATTTAGACATTTGTCGTAGCGCTTATCAACTTTCCAGTGCACTCGTTACTGAAGGCAGCCGCCTGTGCTTTCCACCAAATCTCTACGCTGGTCTACAGCTCGCTGTCTGAGCCAAAATTTAGTCTTCATAGACAGCGGTTCATGTGAGCAGAAACGAAACCTAGTGGGAACCTATTACGGGCTGTATTGTACGTAATCTAACACTTCCTACTGAAAACGTAGAAAGTGTATCTTCATTACCCCTGTAGAGGTATGAAGAAGGAAATGCATGACAGTCATGTTATGTGGGCTGAACTGCTTTAGGTGAAATCTCTCATCAGACCCTCACACTTGGCAGGAGACACTTTTTTCTAAGCATCTTTATGTGTTAACTATGGGCTCAACACTGGAAAGAGCGTCGTGACGCGATCGACGGGCGAGCTAGACACACTCTCAAACACATCTGTGCAAGTTTCATGGGACTTTCACTGACGTTTCCATTTCACGATCAATCGGACCTTACCTTCCGAATGGCCCTCGTATCACTGCCACTGTCTTTGTGTTCGAAAATTTATTTTTGTGTTTTCAGCAGTCTATTCCAAATGATATTTTAATGTATGAACAAAGTTAGGTTTTAACTCTTATATAAGGTGAGCAGCGTACAACTTAACACCACTTTTATTTAGTAAACATTTCAAGATATCGAAACTAGTGTTTAGTCAAACAATAGTACACAGTTAATTGTATGCTTAATGCGTTAAACTCTTCTGTCCAGAGAGAGATTAAATTACGAATGTAGTGATACGACGGATGTTAATGTCAGTGTTGATACTTTTCGCAGAAGTAACCGAAAAATATTCAAAAATTGAAATTTTATGCGGCCTGGATCGGCTGATGCAGTGTAAACACCGCCAAGTTTGGCTCCTGTGCCAGATGCCGTGATTATTTCCTGCAAATATATGGACCTGCGATACTAACATGAGTCATATTTTTTCTAGGGCCCACTTTACACGACACAGGTATAACGTCAGCTACCATTGCTGTACATGTAACTAGCTTTTAACGTATAGCATATAAGTGGGACTTAGGATAACAATTTCAAATATGTGTGCGTAGTCATGTTTAACTGAACAGCATTTGTGGAAAATATTAAACAGTTGAGAAGTTTGATAATAAGACAAAACCTGCCATGAGCACCTCAGTCGGTCGTGTTAACAACTAATAACGAAGGTCACCTTGCCTTTGAGTTTGACTACGTTTCTTGGATATTTTTTGCGAAAACTTTCAACACCAACACTAACGAGCGTTATATCGCTATCAACATCGCTTCAAGAACTTTGGAATGCTGTTGAAAAGTACATCGCCTCTTTCCACAAAGCCATACTCGATTAAGTTAACTTCCGTAAGGAGCATGGGTGCACTCAACGACTGTGACATGACTTTCAAATGATAGAGCACAGAAATCAGAAATCCCTTTCTTTCATGTATTATTAGGCAGATCTATATGTCGGCTAGTGCCTAACCATTATTAATGCACTATTTCTCAGTAACAATGCATGTCCCAGTACGTAGTCCTCCGTTGTTCGGGTTTCTGTCACAGAACGAACTGTAACAAAAGCCCGAACAACAGAGGACTACGTACTAGGACATGCATTGATGACAATGGCTAGGCACTAGCCGAAATCAAGATTTGCCTAATAAAAGCTGAAAGAAAAGGACGACTGATTGCAGTGCCCTTTCATTTGAAAGCCATACTTTCTTCATTATCTTGACTGATAAACGAGTTCAGAGTATCAACTATGCAAGACAATCATTCAGCTCTCTGCCTACTGTCACTTTCTGGAAACCTCATTTGCATATCTTTAACAGTTCACGGAATAAAAGGGGTTTTACATCTTATGCAACTCACTGTGTATAAAACGTTCATTAAACATTCATGGCTTCTTTCAACCGTCAGAAGAGCAGGTCGTACGCCACTGAACACGAAAAAAGTGTTTATATGACTATGTTTAAAGATAGCATAGGCATCTGACACAACAAAAAACTACTATAACTGCGTATTTTTAAAAAGCTGGAGTAGCTACAACAAGAAGGAGACCTACTAATATTGGATACACATGGAGAAAAGTAACTGAGAAATTTAATCACTTTACTAACAAAATTACACATTGATGTTCAATGCCAACGCTGTACATTGCTGTTAGAAACAAGACAGTTGACCACGGTGTTTCGAGGATTTTGTGAAATCTTTGTATTACTCAAAGTCGCCTTGGTTCAGAATTTTCAGACATTATTCCTCAGTAGGATGGAGGAACAGCAAGTTGGAAGGTTTCGTATGAATTGTTCTCCCGTGGGAGAGAGAAGTGTAGTTGAATTCTGCAACTAGGCAGCGAACAAAAGAGCAAGAACCGCAAGAGAATAACTGAGGCCGTTCCTCTTTTTACGGTGAGATATGAATCACTTTCATTTTCCTAATAAAGCCCATAGATGTGGTTCCCTCAATTTCATTTCCTCGCAGCTGACGCGTAGCTTTGTTGGCGGTTAGCGTGGGTTTTTGACTCCACAGTGAAATCCCTCTCTCTTGCGGAGATTTGCCAGCCACCATTACATTAACAGCCACGACAGATTAATTAGTCAAACAGCAAGCTGGGGAGTAATTTGTATAATTAAATGTCAAATAACCGTGTACTGATTTTTTCTAGCTTGTTGCAGGGAAATTTCCTCTTTACTGTGCACTTCGTATTACAGAAACGCATCACATTTATTGGTACTGGCCATCAGTGGTATTATAATACTAATTTCGTTAATGGCACCGACATTACCAATCAGGGCATCACTACAAGATCTTGCAACTACTACTGATTTCTTACTTTCTTATGTGATTTGAAATGTTTTCATACTTAAGCTGCATGTCAAGAATTACGACGGTGTTTCTTAAACACTTTTCAGCAGTTAGTGTTACGATCTGGTTATCATTTCATTCGGTTAACTTCAAATTTAGTCAATTAACAAACTCTCGGTTGATTAATACACCACATAAGCTTACACGTAAATATGAACAATTACAGACAAGTTTTAATGCTATGGTTCCACTGAAAACGCGAAAATATAAACTGTAAAGTAAGTAATTCGAAGTGTATATCTCCAAGTCCTTAGCTACTATCTCAAGAGAATCTGGTATGTGAAAGGGTCCAGCAAAATCAGTGAAGATGGATCCTTGATGGTTGTTCAGTTTTTACAATTTCCGAGAGCTACAGATGCTAATTTTATCTCTCCGATGTACAAATTGCTTTTCCGTGATAATTACTCTGGGTAGTTCTCTTTTTGTATGATACCATTGCCGTTGTGTAAACCTATAGACATAAAAATCCAGTTTGCGCATTCTATCTGATGGATCGTGACTGAAAAGTACAACGTACTTCACCCTGTTTTACTTCTCATCAGTAATAAGTAGTGTCACAAGCAATGTTTAAGAATGGAACAGTACGTCATTTTCACCTTATGAAGACGATTTCATTTATTTTGCTTCTGTTTTCCACTGGCAAAATTTAAACCAAAATTCCACAGCTCTGATCATTTCACAAAGACACTAAGTTATCCTATAGCAACAGGAATTCACTTCAATACGGAAAAACATAAAGAATTGAAATCGTCTTCCTAATGCTTTCTGATACATGACACAAGAAAAACATGTGGTTCAGACTTTTATGTTCAGTGTGCACCATTACTGAACATACAAAAACTTCTTCCTCTCCAAATCCTGTATTTAAAGAATCATTGCTGTTAGAAGCAAAAACTGTGAAACTTAGTAGAACCATCACACAGACTCCCGTATGGAAAACATAGTAATAAACGTCCGTGGTGTAGAGAAGCAACTGACAGAGTTGAAAGCAAGTAAGACGTTAGGTCCGCATAGGGTCCCAGTTCAGTTGTATAACGAGCATTCCCTTACTTAGCTTACGTTTATCGCGAATCACTCGCCCTTCGCGAAGAAATGCAGATGACTCACATATATAAGAACCGACTCACAAAATTACAGGCCAGTATCCTTAACATCGGTTTGCTACAGAATTCTTGAACATATTCTCAGTTCGAACACAATAAATTTCCTTGGTACGAAAATCTTCTATCGATGAATTAGGATGGTTCAAGAATGCCTCACTCATGCGAAACTCAGCTTGCCCTTCTCGCACATGATTGCTGCGGACTACGGATGAAGGAAAACGGGCAGGTTCCATTTTCCTTGGTTTCCTAAAAGCATTTGACGTATTTCCCCACTGCGGACTGCTAATGAATGTACGAGCGTAAGGAATAAGTTTCCAGATATATGACTAGCTCTAACACTTCTTTAGTAACAAAACACAATGCGTTGACCCCACGCGGTGAGTGTTCATCAGAGACAAGGTTATCACCAGGAGTGCCCCAGCTCTCAAGTGTGACAAGACCGCTGTTATTTCCTATGTATATAAACGATCTGGCGGACAGGGTAAACAGCAATCTGCAAGTTTTAGCTGACGCTGCTGTGATGTAAGGAAAGGTGTCGTCGTTGGGTCTCTGTAGGGGCATACAGACCAAATTTCCTTTTAGTGTGATGAATGGCAGCTACCTCTAAACATAGAGAAATGTAAGTTAATACAGATGAGTTGGAAAAACCAACTCATTATTTATAAATACTGCATTACTAGTTTGCTGCTTAACACAGCCTCGCCGATTAAATATCTAGGCGTAGCGTTGCAAAGCGAAATGAAATGGAAAGCGCATACAAGGACTGCAGTAGGGAACGCGAATGGTCGACTTCGGTATTTTGGGAGAACTGTAGGAATGTGTGATTCATCTGTGAAGGAGATCTTATATAGGACACTAGTACGCCCCGTTCTTGAGATCTGCTCGAGTGTTTGGGATCTGCACCAGGTAGGATTAAAGAAAAACACTGAAGCAATTCAGAGGCGCGCGGCTAAATTTCTTACCGGTTCGTTCGAAGAACACGCAAATATTAATGAGATACTTCGGGAACTCAAATGGGATTCCCTGGAGGGAAGGCGACATTCTTTCCGAGGAACACTATTGAGAGAGTTTATGGATCAGGAGTCTGAAACTGACTGCAGAACGATTCTACTGCTACCAACGTATATTTCGCGTAAGGACCATAAAGATAAGAGAAATTAGGGCTCGTACGGAGGCATGTAGAAAGTCGTGCTTCCCTCACTCTGTTTAGGACTGGGAGAGGAAAGGAAGTGACCAGTAGTGGTACAGAGTATAATATGCCAAGCACCGTACAGTGGCTTGCGTACTCTGTATGTAGATATAGGTAGGCAGCAACAAATGGGGTTGGTGGACCACGATGTTCTTACAGAATGCCTGAATAGTCTGGGGCATGCCATCAGTGCCAAAGTTTGTCAAGAGCGTAGTCCTGTTCCTCATGGTACTGCGAACTGTCGTTCTGAATCGCGAACGTGGGAACCAACGCCCAGAGAAAGATTGTTTTCATTGACGCACTTTATGCTTCCTCCCGAGGGACTTTCGTGTCGATTCTGAGCGGCGGTGTGTCTGAAATGTTTTCCGCGGCCACCCATAACAGAAACAAGTGAATGTAACGGTAGACATCGAGGTTCTGATCTCCATCGCAGAGGAGTTACATGAAGAGATGAAATGTATGTAAGAAGAGGTGTCACGACCTCCCCATCGTGTGACACATTCATGGAGACGTTCCCGGTAGCTGTGTGGTCAGCGCGACAGACTGTGAATACTAACGGTCCGGGTTCGATTCCCGGCTGGGTCGAAGATTTTCTCCGCTCAGGGTCTAGGTGTTGTGTTGTCCTACTCATCATAATTTCATCTCCATAGACGCACAGGTCGCCGAAGTGGCGTCAACTGGAAAGACCTGCACCCAGCAAACGGTCTACCCGACCGGAGGCCCTAGCCACACGACTTTCTTTATGGAGGCGTTTGGCAGAATTATGGTGAAATTTGGTTTCAGTGGGACATCATTCACCGACCTTACACATCAAGTGAACTTATGAGCTACGACCTTTTTTTTTCGCACGTGTTGACACGTTGCTGTTTGAAGCGTCGCCGATTCCGAGGGTAACGTCGCCGGGCGCCCCGCTTTTGCTTCTTTACAGAGGAAGGTTGTAGGCACCTACGTGCCAAAGCTATTATTTATACCTCACATTGGGAGACAATTAAGGTTTTCAAAGATGTAATCCCTTTATTGTGCTGCGCAGTGTGCATTTCATGAGCAAACTTTCATTGACTCTTCGCCTGATATCTACTTTTTGTACAACTAGTCGCATAGGGATTGCTGTATATGCAGTACACCACCGAAGGCGCTCACGTATCCTCTGGTGTTCGACGTGTTCGTCGCGGCTGGATACTAGAAGGATAATTAATAACTTGGAGTGGTGTGCGTACTGTAAGACCTTCAGTACACACACCATCAGATTATTTGACCTGTCACTCTAACGAAGTAGGCGAGTGTCAGCAATATGTCTCGTGGTCTTATCGTGGCGTGTTTATCTTCTGCCGTTAGGTCAGACGATAGAAATGCCACTTGCACGCTTAGAGTAGCACATTGACGGTAACCAACTTTAAACAGAACTTGCTTAATTTTCACACACATTTATTGAAATAATAACAAGCATAAAAAATTACTTTACTTGGTTTTGGATGCTATTTACAATTGACAATCTGAAGTTCCTTTGGTACTGGTATGTTAATCTTATTCTCACATATATCTCTGATACTTGACAAAAGTGTCTATACATTTATCTTCATGGCTATGTACAGGAATATGGTAATCTTATTAGGCGCGATGAAACCAGCACCAAATAGATATGAACAAATGTTGGTAGCACTGCAAGATGAATGCATAGATCTATTTCTCTCTAGATCGATTCCAATAACTCGTCGAGTCAGTTTATCGACGTGTTACTACAGTTTTGAAATTTCGTTGAGGAGCGATAGCTGTTAACATAGCATCTGGTGCTTTCCGTGATTCTTGGCGACTCAGTGTACATCTCGTTGGACGAAAGGGGTCGAGAAGACTGATCTCCATTGTTTCAGGTGTTTACAGTTCTGGATTGTGGTTTGCACGGAAAGTAAGACAGCTCTGAAAATCACTGAACTGCAGGAAAAGGTGTCGTTAATACTTTGGTTTATTTTTTTCAAGGAATCCTGTAAGATGCCAGGAAGAAAAAAGCATAAAAAAGAAATATTAAAGTACATTTAAGTACAGCTTGATGTAATGGTATGATGTATTTCATAAGTAAACAGCAATAGCTCACTGGATGTTAACCGCTGCCGTATTTTAACGTTGTGAGCCGGTCCTAGCTGAAGCCGGGGGCAGTGGCCACACGGCAATGGATCATGCGTCGCGCTGTCCCGCCAGAGATTACGAAGTGAGGCACGGGCTTCCGTCATGACAAGGCCCGGTGCGTGACACACGGCGATTCCCTGCCGACATTTGCAGGGCCGCCAGTCATCACGCCGTAACAAGGGCCGCCGCGCAGCGCGGACGTGACGCCGCCAACTTTATGGCTCTGACCTAATTGTTACGCAAACAGGTGTCACGAGGACAGCGAGTAGCGCTGTTTTAAAACCATTAACGGCTATTCTGAAATAACTTTATCCCACGTCCGTTTAAATTGAGGTCAATTATTGTGGCGTTCCGCCGTCAAAATGCAGTAGTCAAAAGCAAATTCCATAATCCTTTCACATTGTTGATTGGGTTAGACAGAAGCTGTTTCTGTGGATGAAAATATAGCAGAATTAGAAACTAAACCTTAATCCAATTAGATCGTAATGCGGTTAATTACTCAGTTTCTGGCACTAGATGTACACGCCATCTGCTTATCTCGTGTCAATCCTTTACGAGTCAATATTCTGCGAATGTGTTTTACTTTACTTCTTAGTCCACAAAGTTAATTCACAGTTGTTGTAGTAGCATAATGCTCCGTACAGTTACTTTTGATACTTCTTTCACAATGGTGGCGGAATGTCTCGTCTATGATCAAATGCTACGTCCGAATTCCGTTGGCTATTTTCCATTTCAGACTGTCAGCAATAATAAGCACTGTGTAGCTATATTCTACTAAATTCATTGCACGTAGACTAGCTTCAGTCTTAATATTCGTCTGACTTCTTGTAGCACTCGCACTAAACATTTTTTTCCGGTTATTATTGTCACTTCCATCGTTATAGACAGAGGTAAGAGATTACATCAGCAATAAATACATTTATTCAGCCAATTTATTTCAAGGCATAGAATTTTCGAGGCATGAGGTACCGTTTATAACTTAAAATATACAGCGAATACGAACATCGTAGATGTAATTCACTCAGAAAAATAGTGTAACGTAGTATTATGACTTCTTATCTGCCGTTACTCAGAACTACAGTTGTAAAACTTCCGTATGTTATCGTAGATTACAGTACTTTTTCTAGAAGCCTTGGCCAGTTAAGGTCGCAACCGCTTCACCTGTGTCTTAGGTGTGTTGCATATCTACCGGGCGTTACCTCATTTGGATTGATTACTTTGTGTATTCGATCAGTTTTATCTATAGATTAGATTCCCCTGGAAACCAGGAACGGTGCAACGACGAAAAGCTGAGAGAGGATATATAAAAGGCTGCATAATCTACGAAACGTTTACTTTCTTTACATAGTTATCCTCCTCTTTGTTACTTAAAAATAAACATTATTTACAACATAACTGAAACTTTCGATGTTTAATTATAGTTTTATTCGCAGAGGGATTTTGTTGTAGAATCAAATACAGAAAACAAAAAATTACGGACTTATCATATAATGTAAGAAAAAGCAATTTGCTCAAATAAAGGCAACATTAAAAAACGCAAAACAAAAACATATCAATCATTGCTTCAATAATTGATCGAGTTTATATAAACCATGTTTCTGTTATCCATAAACAACTTTAGCTCTTATCAGTAATAACAGGAAACTATTGCTCTTGATCATGATCAAGAACGTACTATTGAGTGCAAAATAACAGCAATAATTACAGATATTTTGTTTGTGTATGTAAACTGTACTTGCATCGAAAGTAATTGCTTCAGTTACTCAAAAATGCAGATGTTAAGCAATCAACTAATTATTATTATTTATAAAATGGAATTCATGTTTTGTTGGGATATAAGATACACAAAGGACTAACACTGAACGACTTGTGGTTCTAATTATGTGCAAAACAAACAAACAAGCACGTGACGTCGGCTCCCAGTGTCTCTCTCACACGTTCATATAAGTTTCTTGCCCTACCAATGTTACCAATACTACCGGTAATCCTACCATTTACTACATCATTTATGTACTGTACCAAAACCACCAAACTGTAGCATTGGTAGAGCGCAGCTCTGCTCAGATCTTAAAGTTGACTGATGTTATAAAAAAAAGCATTAGAGACCAATGTCTGTCTTACGAAATTTAAGGAACTTATAGGAAATTCTAGGAGCTGCTGCTTCAGTCACGTTTTATAAAAATGAGTTTTGTATAGCGTGTACTAATAAGTCTTAGATGTCAACGTGTTTTTAATACATTCTTTCTTTCTTTGTTTCTTTCTTTCACTGGTACCATGTTTCGGACTGACGCAGGGTCGGCATTATTAGGAACAGATTTGGCAAGGCTAGGATGAAGGGGTGTCCGGATGCCCTTCCTGCCATCACTCCGTACCCCTCGGGACGGAAGTAGTGTACCCCAGCTGTCTGCATCTAGTGTAATTCATGGAATAGTGCGAACGTGTTCAAATGTCGGAGAGTCGTGTAACTGAGGCGGAACGTGGGGACCAGCCCGGTATTCACCTAGCGGGATGTGGAAAACCGCCTAAAAACCTCATCCAGGCTGGCCGGCACGCCGACCCTCGGCGTTAATCCGCCGAGCGGATTCGATCCGGGGCCGGCGCGCCTACCCGAGTCCAGGTTCAAATGGTTCGAATGGCTCTGAGCACTATGGGACTTAACATCTGAGGTCATCAGTCCCCTAGAACTTAGAACTACTTAAACCCAACTAACCTAAGGACATCACACACATCCATGCCCGAGGCAGGATTCGAACCTGCGACCGTAGCGGTCGCGCGGTTCCAGCGAGTCCAGGAAGCAGCGCGTTAGCGCTGTCGGCTATCCTGGCGGGTGTGTTCTTAATATATACGCTGGTTAAATTTATTATTTGTATTGTACTTGTAAGCCCGACACCGAATTCACCCATGTTAGTGAACAGGAGAATTGCCCATCACAGAAAATTCTGGAAGCAGTGATTTCGATGCAGCAATCGGTTGCTGTCTCATTCTGTGCATGCGCATCACCTGCATGCTCTGTCCCAAGTGCTTCGCTGTGTCATTACGTTTGAGTGACTGGAATGAGCAGATGTGTTTCGTGACCAGTTGATTCTAGAGTGCCGGCCGCGGTGGCCGAGCGGTTCTAGGCGTTTCAGTCCGGAACCGCGTGACTGCTACGGACGCAGGTTCGAATCCTGCCTCGGGCATGGAGGTGTGTAATGTCCTTAGGTTAATTAGGTTTAAGTAGTTCTAAGTTCTAGGGGACTGATGACCTCAGATGTTTCAGTCCCATAGTGCTTAGAACCATTTGAACTATTTTTGATTCTAGAGCAAAATGGGGCTCACAGTGAGTGATCATTGTCGAGTGTTACGCAAAGCACCATTGATGGAAAATGTGTATGGAACTCTTGGTGCAATAGTTTAAGACTACAAGTTTCTGATAAAACCTCCAGCAAACCGTTCAACGCCAAACTTAGTAGCAAAATTATACGACATAGGCGGTGTAGCAGATAAAAAGCGAAACTATCCGAAAAGAGCTCGAACACCAGAAAACATTGCTCGACTGAAGAAAAACCTTGAAAAAACTCCGACGAAATCTCGACGTGTTTACCTGTGCAAGTTGATGTTAACTGACCATCGTCTCGAAACATTAATGAAGACAACCTGAATCGGTATCCTTACAAATATACTACTGCGCACAAGTTAAAACGTCAAGACGAACTTTCGCGTGTTGAATTCTACCGGATGTTTCTGAGTGAAATGGAATGAGGTCTTTTGGATATTTAGAGATTCATTTATTCAGATGAGGACTGGTTCTTTCTCTCTCTAAACTAAATCTGAACTCCATCCGAACAGGCCTTGGTAGGCATACAGGTGCCGAGCGGCCGCCGTGTCATCCTCAGCCCACAGGCGTCACTGGATGCGGATATGGAGGGGCATGTGGTCAGCACACCGCCCTCCCGGCCGTATGTCAATTTACGAGATGGGAGCCGCTACTTCTCAATCAAGTAGCTCCTCAGCTTTGCCTCACAAGGGCTGAGTGCACCCCGCCTGCTAACAGCACTCGGCAGACTGGATGGTTACCCATCCAAGTGCTAGCCCAGCCCAACAACACTTAACTACGGTGATCTGACAGGAACCGATATTACCACTGCGGCAAAGCCGTTGCCTGGATCTTTCTATCTCAGGGTATGTAAACTCACAGAACATGTGCGAATCTGAAGGTTGATGTTTATTGGACAATGCCTGGTGTCAGCGTTGTAACACGATTAGTTCACCAAACTGTCAATGCTAACCAGCATGGCCAGAAACTATTTCATCTATATGTGGCTGAATTCACAGAAAATGGAGGACTGTATGAATATTTCTAACAAGATGGAGAAACAGCGCACACCACCTTGACAAAGTTGTCAAAGTGCATGAGGTGTTCTGTGAGAAGATGAACCTACCTCTTTAATTATCTTTTATTAAATACTAACCTACTGACTTTTCCCTATCAAAGACAACTCAGACTTATAATACTCATTTATTACCCACAATATACAAGTCCTACGCAATGTGACTGCTATACATTGACAACATGACTTCTAACAATTAACACAAAAGAATGGCTCTGAATTGCAAGACATCCTAACAATAGTACAAATGCTATAAACATGAAATGAAAGAAATATGAAACCACCTGCCACTTTGTTAATTGCCTAAACTCATTGAATCACGAATCCCAACAGTGGAAATCCCATCCGTTTTCATAAGTCACTTACCTCAGGGAAAATCTTCATAACACGAACTACAGCAATTACAGAAAGTTACAACTACAGCCATCTAAACAAAATTATCCTAACTACTATAGACTCCAACTACTGGAATGCATATGGCAAGTGAAAGAAAGATTTTGTTGAAGAGTAAACGATGTATTTAGAAAATGTTACCTTACTCATGTGGCATCCAGTTCCAAAACTTATGTATTTGTCAAAAACTCCACTTCCGAACCATTATCAACCAAACATCAAATTGTTCAAATGGCTCTGAGCACTATGGGACTTAACGTCTGAGGTCATCAGTCCCCTAGAACTTAGAACATTTAAACCTAACTTACCTAAGGACATCACACACATCCATGCCCGAGGCAGGATTCGAACCTGTGACCGTAGCAGTCGCGCGGTTCCGTAATGAAGGGCCTAGAACCACTCGGCCACCGCGGCCGGCAACCAAACATCAATCATCATATATTTCCTTGCGTATTTTCTTATAAACACATCATTTCATCTCACTGTACAATGCATGTCCTACCAACACAGAGTCTCTACTAAGAATTGGTCCATACCCTTCCTTATCCACTCGCTAACTGCTAGTCCGTCCAACCACAGGATCTCTTGCCGAGGACGCACAGCGCAGTCAGCCATATTAACACAGTCTATAGCGCTGTCAACACACAAATAGGTGACTTACAAAGGGAACAGTCAGTAGAGGCAGTGCAGCCTCCTCCCAGCCTCTGTGGCCGAAGCTCTCTACCTCTGCTTTGTGGCTATTAGGCAAACTGAACTGTCAGGCGTATGCAAATAATCCTCACACTCTAGAAGAACTACAGCGGAACAAGCTGTTGCTGCACTCCCTCACAAGGTATGCTCACGAAGTGTCTCGCGGTCATTGAACACATGTTTCCTACCTAAGCTTAACTGATCCCCTAGATGTCAATAAAGCAAATTTTAACTTCCATTCTAACTGGATCGTAAGAGAAAGTCAGTGGCAGGTAATCGGTGCAGGCGGCAGCAAAGTGTCTTGGCAGTGTAAGAGAAGTATGTTCTGACCCAATAGTATTTGTGTGTGAGTGAGATGGTGAACTGCAAATGGAAGGTTTTTGTTTGTGTCTGCATCGTGCACATTGGGAATTGACCTCAAGCAAGGTGCTAGAGGTTTGACACCACCCTGAAATACCGCCTTCAACACGTGACGTACAGTGAGGTCGCTAAAGTCTTGAGATACTTGTTAACATCATCGTGAATTTACTTTCGCCCGGCATAGTGCAACAGCTCTAAGTGGTATGGACACAACTACCTGCTGGAAGTCCCCAAGAGAAATAATGACCCATGTTGCCTCTACAGCCATATTTGCGTAAGTGATCCCGGTGCACGATTTTGTTCGCTAACTGACCTCTTGATTATACCATAAATCTTCGATGGTATTAATATCGGGTGATCTGGATGGCCAACTCATTCGCTCGAGTTTTCCAGAATGTTCTTCAAGCCGGCCGTGGTGGCCGAGCGGTTCTAGGCGCTACGGTCTGGAACCGCGCGACCGCTACGGTCGCAGGTTCGAATCCTGCCTCGGGCATGGATGTGTGTGGTGTCCTTAGGTTAGTTAGGTTTAAGCAGTTCTAAGTTCTAGGGGACTGATGACCTCAGAAGTTAAGTCCCGTAGTGCTCAGAGCCAATGTTCTTCAAATCAATCGCCCACAATCGTAGCCCAATGACATGGCGCATGATCATAGGAACATGGAGTCCATGAAAGGCTGCAAATGGTCTTCAAGCGGCCGAACACGAATATTTTGAGTCAGTGATCGGGTCAATAGGACCAGAAGACCCAGTATATTCCATGTCAACACAACCCACACAATTTTGGAGCCACCATCAGCTTGGACAGTACCTTGTCGATAACTTGGGTCTATGGCTTCGTGGGTTCTGAGCCAAACATCAGCTCTTACCAACGGAATTAGGAATCATATCAATAGGCCACGGTTTTCCAGTGGTCTAAGGTCCAATCGATACGGTCACGAGCCCAGGAGGCTGCGTGTGATACCGTGCTGTTAGCAAAGACACTCGAGTTGTCTGCTGCCATAGTCAGTGAACGCCACATTTCGCAGCACTGCCCTAACGGTTACGTTCGTCGTATGTACCACATCGATTTCTGAGGTTATTTCACTGAGTGTTGCTTGTCTGTTAGCACTGACCACTCTATGGAACCGCCAGTGTTCTATGTCGTGAAATGAAGGCCGTCGGCCACTGCTTTGACTGAGGTACTGCCTGAAATTTGGTATTTTGGACTAAGTCTTGACACTGTAGATTTCGGAATATTGAATTCCCTAACGATTTCCGAAAAGGAATGGCCCATGCGTCTAGCTTCAACTTCCATTACGCGTTCAAAGTCTGTCAATTCCCGTCGTGTGGCCACAAGCATGTCGGAAACCTTTTCATATGAATCACCTCAATACAAATGACAGCTCCGCCAATGCACTGCCCTTTTGTACTTTGTGTACGCGGTACTACCGCCATCATGCTATCCCATGCCTTTTGTCCCCTCAGTTTACATGTAGAGGAAAGAGCACTTCCGAATACTATTTTCGGTTCGGTCAAGAAACTTGAAGATGTTACTATCACTGAAAACCTGTAGAATGAATAACTGTTGCAAATGTCTTCCGAGAACACTACTAATATCGAACCACTTTATGTATCTTTTACTGATGATGTAGCCAATGACTATCTTCTATTCGATTATGTCAAGACGGTATCTTAAGCAAAAAATAAAGACTGGTCACTGAAAACGATCATACACGACTTAAGAAAGGTCAAGGACAGGAGTTATCTAACTCATTATCAGAGATATTGGGAACAACAAGAAAGGACACGTGAGAAACTCACCATCACATCGGGATAAGTTTTGATTACTTTTCAAGAGACAATGGCAATTCCGTGGTTCTGGATGATGTTGATATAAAGCGGTGGGCTTGCACGAAAGATAGAGCGTTTGGACTGAAGGATTTCAAAACTGGACCTACCTGCCTATGGAATTTTAAAGCAGTTCGCAAGATTGTGAAACGCAGACTTATGCAGTTTGTAACATAGAAAAATCCTAAAGCGCAAGAACAGGCGGACTATTTGGCCACTGCATTTCGTACTGAATTCACCGACAATATCCCTTCTAATTGATCAGCAGCTGAAATCCCTAACACGGACCAATCTAGATTTAATTATGACATTCGCAGAAATCACACACAGTCTAGCACGGGTGAACGAAACGCGATTGTCGGGGTGTAATCGGAGTCTGGAATAACACATTCTCATAAAATTCAGCCAGTTATTTCCATGGAAAGTAGACTTCTTTCTTCACCACTCACTGCCTTGCGTGATACATTTGAATACATTTTGTCCCCTAGTGCAAAATAAAATGAACCGACCTCCGAAAATATACACAAGAGCTTCTAAATCAGGCAAAGAGCAGAAGCGTATTCTTGACCAATTTCAGGCTAACTGTCTCTCTCCCAATGATGGAACAGAAATTTGTCAGCTTCTGGATTCATCTGCACTCCATCAACAGGATCTATTCGTAATTCCAAGTAAACACAAACTGATAACAACCGTTCCACCTGGAGTAACATCCTTTGTTTAACATTCGTTTGTATATTTTTTTCCCTTGAAAAAACGTCGCTAACCGCTTTTATGAGCGATTTTTACTCACTAACATTGATACTGAACTCCACAGTCGTAAAACTGTCATCAACCTTCATGCACTTACCCGTAATCAGTTCAGCGCCTCCATATTCATCAATATGTTCAAGCATACCAGGAAGAAAGGTCCATTTCCAGTTAAATGTTATGCTTTTGATGCTCCTGGCAGTGTTATCTGGGAAACGAAAGATGCGTGTTGCTCAGCACACTACTGCACAGCTGCATAATTTATCCACAGATCGTATTGTCGTTTGCATTTGTGTTTAACAGATTTCTACACAAAAACGCACGAACATGCTTAATAATAGGTACGTGGAGCTAAATGGAATATCTAACTAACTAATTATAATTGTTAAGTTATACCTATGTTTCCCGTCCTATTCATTATCACACCATCATCTATAAGGCTCAACTGCATGTATAATTACCACTACAAGCAGCTAAAATTGGTGCAGTAAGTACTGATTACACCTGACGTTTCCATCGTAATTAAGATGATTTCAGCATCGATACCTTAACAAGCAAAGCCTCTACGGATGTCTGACACACTGACGGAAAGAAATCCGAACACCAAAAAATAATTGATGGAGAGTAATGAAGTTTCCACGTTTGTCTAGGTAATATATTTCAGTGATTAACATTGTAAATACACAGGTTAACGTAAGCGCAAGAAAAGCCGTTTCATATGTGAATGTCTGCTACATTATGTCGTGTTGGCATAAGAGCCAACACCGTGTTACAAGTGGAGGCCGAAATGCACACGTTTTAGCTCACGCAGGCTAGCGTGAGGAGGGAAGCACTATACTGACTTGAGGTCTGCAACATGACAAGGAATTAGAATTCAGAAAGCGGACGTAATTAGTTTGATACTTAAGTTTAATCCATTCATGATGAACGTCGCTCTTGACGGTACGTGAGTCACAATATTATCTGTTCAGAAGACATAGTAACTGAATATGGCACCTTGCTAGGTCGTAGCAAATGACATAGCTGAAGGCTATGCTAAACTGTCATCTCTGCAAATGAGAGCGTCTGTAGTCAGTGAACCATCGCTAGTAAAGTCGGCTGTACAACTGGCGCGAGTGATAGGGAGTCTCTCTAGACTAGACCTGCCGTGTGGCGGCGCTCGGTCTGCAATCACTGATAGTGGCGACACGCGGGTCCGACGTATACTAACGGACCGCGGCCGATTTAAAGGTTACCACATAGCAAGTGTGGTGTCTGGCGGTGATACCACACATTATTAACCCATGCAGCCGCCAGAATGTTGAATGTAAGCATACATATGTGCATGTGTTGTGTATGCAGGAGCAGGAAGTCAGTTTGTGGGACGGAGTTCCACGCCTGTTGCACTTAGTCGGTCAACACAGAGCCGGATAATGCTGTTTGCGGATGACGCTGGAGTTAACGTCAGATGATGTCCCAGACGTAGTCAACTGTAGACAGACATGGTGGTCGAGCGGTCCAAGACAACATGTCTACTCTCTGTAGAGCAAGAAGGGTTACAACAGCGGTATGTGGGCAAGCGTTATCCTGTTGGAAGCAGATTGCAGTCGTGATGCGTGGGATAACCAAGAGATAGCTCGTGCTGTCATACGAAATCGCACACCAGACTATAACTCCTGGTGTAGGTCCAGTAAGTCTAGGCCGCAGACAGGTTGGTAGCGGGCGCTCAACTGGCCTCCTAACAACCAACACGCGGCTATCAATGGTACCGAGGCACAACCAGCTTTCATCAAAAAACCCAACAGACTCTCACTCCGTTCTCCAATTAGCTCTCGCTTGACACCACTGAAGTAGCAAACTGAGATGGTTTGGGATCAGTAGAATGCACGCTACAGGGGATATGGCTTCAGTAACCGATTTTTAACAGTTCGTGTATTACTGCGGTGCAAGTAGTTACAGGAATTGTTACTGCAGCCACAGAACGATACGCCAGAGATACACGCCGAACACGACAGCCTTCCGTCTCGGTAGTGCCATGTGGCCGTCCGGAGACTGATATTTTCTTGAACGTAACTTTCGGAGACTACAGCTGCCTGGAATCATGTACAGTGCCAGCTTCTTGTAACCCTATTACCCGACCTCGTTCAAACTTAGTGTGTTGTTGATAATGGCGTCTTCGTGGTCTTAAAGGCATTCTTCGCTAACACCAATTCTCTAAGTCCACTCTCAAAGGCAAATAACGCTCACAACCAATACAGAGCGTTTTTAAAGCAAACCAGATTTGCACCTTCATGGTAGCCCTTCTAGAGCCACTGTTATGCGAGTGGTGCAAAATTAGTATAGCAGTCATCTGTAAGATGTAGGAATACGCCTACCAACTTTTACTGTTTTGCACTATTGTCGCATAGTGTTGGAACTGTTTTCCGTCAGTGTAGTTTGACAAATCAGGCACAACTCTCCTTCGAGGTCAACGGTAGCTATTTCAAGCATTTGCTGGGATTTTCACTAACAATGTTCAACACTTCTTCAGATTCACTGTAAGTATTTTCCCGGCTAGTTTTATTTTGCCTGCAGTATACTACGTAATGTACAGAAATGTGTCAAATCTTATCGGACTGCTAAGGTCATCAGTCCCTAAGCTTACACACTACTTAACCTAAATTATTCTAAGGACAAACA
The DNA here is from genome assembly GCF_021461395.2 of Schistocerca americana. NCBI lineage: Eukaryota > Metazoa > Arthropoda > Insecta > Orthoptera > Acrididae > Schistocerca > Schistocerca americana. The sequence goes on from NC_060130.1 coordinate 457,183,997, forward strand.
CACACATCCATGCCCGAGGGAGGACTCGAATCTCCGCCGGGACCAGCCGCACAGTCCGTGACTGCAGCGCCTTCGACCGCCTGGCTAATCCCGCACGGCGTAATGTACAACACAATTCTTTCAAGCAAGGTGCTTCTGCTGTGAGTGCCAATAAGCTCAATTGTTGAAAACTTTTCGCATCTGATTCTAAATACATCAAATTAACTTATATCTACCACTGATGAAAATATAGCATCCACTTTTGGAGTAATAGGCATATCACTGCATACCTTTTTACTATAGAGATGTTTTTTTACTATAGAGATTTCTGTAGCTGAATAGGTGGCGCTAGTCAAAGGTTATTGCGCTGCAGAGCTAATTCACCATGAAGAACGATATCAGAACACAAATACATTACGTCAGAGATTTTCCAGAGAATTTTTTTCAACTTATGAAATAACATTCAGTTAGGAAGAAATACTTTGATGATATTCGCTCTGGCTCTTTTTTACCAGTCATTCAGAAATCTATTGCCAAGTATTGTGTTACTGGTGAATATTTAGTTCTCTCGTACGAATGCGTTTGACGTCCTGTGTAAGGCTTGAATAGATTGTGCCAAACATTTATTGATAATAAAACCGCTAAAGCACTGAACATGAGAAGCTTTGTAAATGGATCCCCATAAAACGTTACCAGAATAAGCCTATTTCATCACATTAGATCAGAGTATAAGAGCGACCCGGATTATTACCAAAATAAACTTTCTCAGATTCTCCTCTTAAATATAAAAAAGTATTTTCTTTGTAGAGTATCAGCGAAATCACTAATTAGTATGTGACCTCTCAGGTTTAGACACAGCTAATTCAGAAGAAAATTGTATGTTGAGGAAGCATCAAGTAATGGTAGAACGGAGTGCACATTTGTCAAGAGGACGAAATTAGGGATATGAAGCTCCTTTCTTTGTTCCTGACAAATTTCTTGTCCTCTTTGTACGTGCTATTCACTCTCATAACAAAGAAGATACCTCTTGCGTAATGTATGACAGTCGACATTTGCACAGCTTCCTCTTACAAAAACTGATGCCGTTTATTTTCATTAAGTTTCAGTTCCTAAATGAAATTCATCACGGGTCACCTCAATCAATTTTTCTGCACCTACCAGTACAGAAAATTTGCCGAGAATAGCGTTTCCACCGACAAACTACGAATTCTTCCCGCAAAGCTCAGTGCACTCAAACTGTCCAGAACAGATACATGATATTCGCTTCGTCTGCTTGCAGCCATAATGAGTTCAACACCTCGCATCTGTTTTTAGATTTGAATTTCCCAGACAGCTGTAAATTGCGCTGGAAACGTTCACCACTAATGTTAATTGTTAATCACTTACGACTCTAACAATACCACCTGCTGCTGCAACAATTTTAAATGAGATTCTGTATTCGCTAAGAAAACACAGTGCAGCTCAGAACAATATAATTCGAAATTAAACAAGATTGAAACATTAATAACTGACAATGTGCTACCGTGATGACGTTTCCGCAAAAGGGAACAGGCATTTTAATAATGAAGACACTTATAACTAGAAGAGTTACGCCTATGTTGTCACACAGTTCACAGTTCTCTGTATTTACAAGTTATATAGCATTTACGTTTCCGTAAAACAAAAAAAAGACCGACCTCGACTGTAAAGAAAAAGATTAGTAGACAAAATTCAATATTCTCCTTTGCAATTCCACGCAAATTAGTGTAAGTGTTGAGGACAGCACTTACAGTACCTTTGTAACACCATCTGTGCTTGAAACATTTCTGCAGATAGATCAGTAAATTTGTACTACTGATTCCTCCCTTTTCCTTTGAATGTCCTGTTACGGAATACCTTGTTAAGTCATGGGGTTGCTTATGAGTACTTTTAGGAAAATGACATAGTGACGTGAATGTAGAAAAACGTATAGCATGAAGAAAATATTCACAGGAATAGCAGTGAAGCACTTTCTTCTTCACATGCTCCCTTCATTAATGTATCTGAAATTCATAGACTAAAATTATATGAAATTCGCTACTATTAATTTTTCCGAAAATATTATGAGCTGTCTCGATGCACTAGAAATCTTTCAGTTTTTTTTTTTATATATATGAGAACAAAGTATAAAGGCCACGTTTGGAATTGATGCGTACTTGTAAATAAATGATAATTGTAGCTTTCCTGATAAGGCCCCAATTGTCAACGATTTCCACGCTTTTGCTGGGTTCCCAAGATATGCATCGCTGACTGCCGCGCTTTTGGTGTCCGCAGATGGCCATTAATCTTGGGGATGAGGGCTGTCCTGTCTCCATTGCACGCCCCTGCTTTCCACAATCAGAGGCTGCCCTCTGTTGCTAGCTTCCCCGCCCTGTGGCTAGCTACAGTATTTACCCTCATTGTCAAGCCACCAGTGTGTACAGTCACTGGAACCTAAAGTCGCTAATAAGTACAGTCACATGTTACTAAGCCTGTTCCATGACCACTCTGTTGTATTGACAAAATATTTCTTGAAGCCTGTATTAGATGTGTTAAGGACTATCGATGGAGTTTGTACCCAACATTGGAGAGAGTATTAGCCTTACTCGCTTGAAGAAAGACAAATTAATTAATGTGCTTTGGTCTTTGTTTCGTAGAAACGGAAGACTTTATAGTCACATATTTTCTCTGAAATTTTCGATCACCTAATTCCGTGTTAGTGAGATGGTGCGTTGGTTGACGCACTGAACTGGTATTGAGGAGGAGTATTTCTGAAATCAGCATTCGACAATTGAGATGCCTGTTTCCCAGTCAGTGCTTAAATCATTTCAGGTAACTGACGAAACTACTACTCATAAATAAGCTATGGATGATTGCCTTTCCAAATCTTTTGAAACTGAGCCATTGTCTCGCCTTTGATGACTTGTACGTAGGCGAGTTGTCGAATTCTAACCTTCTTGCCTTTAGTCACAGCACAGATGCCGCAATAGACTGTCTTAACTGTGTTTGTGCAGGAAACTTCGTTAGCAAATACATGCACCGTTTGAGAACTAGTGCTCGTTACCGGCAGCTTCCCTTTGCTTGCTTCTCACAAACATATGTTGAGGTGATGCACAACCACTACTTTAGCTGTAACTACACTCCTGGAAATTGAAATAAGAACACCGTGAATTCATTGTCCCAGGAAGGGGAAACTTTATTGACACATTCCTGGGGTCAGATACATCACATGATCACACTGACAGAACCACAGGCACATAGACACAGGCAACAGAGCATGCACAATGTCGGCACTAGCACAGTGTATATCCACCTTTCGCAGCAATGCAGGCTGCTATTCTCCCATGGAGACGATCGTAAAGATGCTGGATGTAGTCCTGTGGAACGGCTTGCCATGCCATTTCCACCTGGCGCCTCAGTTGGACCAGCGTTCGTTCTGGACGTGCAGACCGCGTGAGACGACGCTTCATCCAGTCCCAAACATGCTCAAATGGGGGACAGATCCGGAGATCTTGCTGGCCAGGGTAGTTGACTTACACCTTCTAGAGCACGTTGGGTGGCACGGGATACATGCGGACGTGCATTGTCCTGTTGGAACAGCAAGTTCCCTTGCCGGTCTAGGAATGGTAGAACGATGAGTTCGATGACGGTTTGGATGTACCGTGCACTATTCAGTGTCCTCTCGACGATCACCAGTGGTGTACGGCCAGTGTAGGAGATCGCTCCCCACACCATGATGCCGGGTGTTGGCCCTGTGTGCCTCGGTCGTATGCAGTCCTGATTGTGGCGCTCACCTGCACGGCGCCAAACACGCATACGACCATCATTGGCACCAAGGCAGAAGCGACTCTCATCGCTGAAGACGACACGTCTCCATTCGTCCCTCCATTCACGCCTGTCGCGACACTACTGGAGGCGGGCTGCACGATGTTGGGGCGTGAGCGGAAGACGGCCTAACGGTGTGCGGGACCGTAGTCCAGCTTCATGGAGACGGTTGCGAATGGTCCTCACCGATACCCCAGGAGCAACAGTGTCCCTAATTTGCTGGGAAGTGGCAGTGCGGTCCCCTACGGCACTGCGTAGGATCCTACGGTCTTGGCGTGCATCCGTGCGTCGCTGCGGTCCGGTCCCAGGTCGACGGGCACGTGCACCTTCCGCCGACCACTGGCGACAACATCGATGTACTGTGGAGACCTCACGCCCCACGTGTTGAGCAATTCGGCGGTACGTCCACCCGGCCTCCCGCATGCCCACTATACGCCCTCGCTCAAAGTCCGTCAACTGCACATACGGTTCACGTCCACGCTGTCGCGGCATGCTACCAGTGTTAAAGACTGCGATGGAGCTCCGTATGCCACGGCAAACTGGCTGACACTGACGGCGGCGGTGCACAAATGCTGCGCAGCTAGCGCCATTCGACGGCCAACACCGCGGTTCCTGGTGTGTCCGCTGTGCCGTGCGTGTGATCATTGCTTGTACAGCCCTCTAGCAGTGTCCGGAGCAAGTAGGGTAGGTCTGACACACCGGTGTCAATGTGTTCTTTTTTCCATTTCCAGGAGTGTATCTATAGCAAACGTGAAGAAATGTGTCAGCTATTCAAAATAATATTGTTTCCATTCTATAATTAAACTAATTTGCCTAGACAACATGTCCTGCAGGCAAGAAAAGATTTAACAAATGAATTATCTTAATTTAATGAAATGAGGGTTCTGTTAAGTCAGTCATTGGATATTCTCAGTCTTTAAGAAAGTATCGTAAAGTGCTCTGCCCACCTTGCTGAAATCCTAAAGATTCACACCAAAATCTCACAGGAACTGCCGGTAACATCTCCCGTTTCTTCTTTGGGTCCAATGTACAGGGTGATTTTAATTAAAGTTAAACTTTCAAAACGCTGTAGAAATAACACTACTGGTCGGAATGATGTCGAATTGCAACGGCATATTATCAGAGAAAGGGGAAAAAGTATGGCAGAAGGAAAAAAAAAGTGTGAAACTGATCAATAGATGACGTTGTGTGAATCACAATACGTAAATGAAAATACCTGTCATGCGCAGGACCCGTTGAAGTTGGTATAAACACGCCGGGTACACGGCTTTTCCTCCTTCCACGTCTGTGACATTCGTCATGACTGCCTCAATGCAGGATTTTGTTCTGCTGTATTAAAAGAATGATCACTGTGCACACGTCGCTCTGCAGATGTTTCGGACACTGAGGGGCTTGAAAAAAAGGCGTTGGTCCGATGACTGCCGTGAATCTGGAGAAAATGATTCGGAAATTCAAAAAGACTGATTATTTTGATGTGCTACCTCGTAGAGGGAGGAAACGAATTGATTCGACGCCAGTAGCCACACCAATGCAGGAGGAGACGAGTGGTGTTGTGCAAACGTGTAGTGCACAGAGAATTGCCCGAACATTGGACATGTCCGTGAGCACGTTGCATAAAATCCTACGAAACATCCTTCTTTGTAATCCATTGAAAATTACCCATGGGAGTGGACAATGATTGGCCGTGGAAGATTTTGTGGAGAGACGAAGCCCACTTCCATTTGACAGGATATGTCAATACACGGATTTTTCGAATATGGGTAAGGGAAATTTCACACGCAAATCAACCAGTACCATTTCATCCTGGAAAAATCACTATGTGCACCAGTCACACGGAAATTAATAACCAGATTTTATTTCGATTGATGCTTTTTGTGCGGTTTTTGGCCTCAAGACAATTTTAAACCGACGTGATTCATGATTTTTATGCAGTTTTAGGGATCAGGACAATTAAAAACCGATTTTTCCCATCCGGTGTGATACGGCCTGGCCGTGGTGGGTGGGCTTACGTAACTAACAGTATCACACCTGATTACTCAGCCACACTGAGTAGAACAGTTTGTTTAACGTCAAACGTACACCTTAGGTATTTTTGCATGATTTATTTGCCACTTGTAGTCGACCACAATTGAATTACGATGTTTACAGTGCCATCCATCTATTGCTACATTTGGTAACTATTTATTTTCCTCTGCCGTACTTTTCTCCGATAATATTCCGTTGGAATTTGACGTCATTCTGACCAGTGGTGTTATTTATACAGCGGTTTGAAAGTTTAACTGTAATTGCAATCATCCTGTGTATATAATGGGAGTGCAGTGTAACTAAGTCACCAACGCTTCGACCTTCACTCAGTTCGATTGTGGTGAAAAGGAAAGGGCAAGGAATTTAAATCAGAGTTTCATCTAGATAGAGAGATGATGGACCTTTCTGACTAGTGACATTTCTCCCAGGTATGTAGAGACGGAATGTATTAGTGTATTGATGACCTGTATGACGTTACAAAGCATTAAAATGGCTCTAAGCACTATGGGACTTAACATCTGAGGTCATCAGTCCCCTAGAACGTAGAACTACTTAAACCTAACTAACCTAAGAACATCACACACACCCATGCCCGAGGCAGGATTCGAATCTGCGACCTTACCAGCAGCGCGGTTCCGGACTGAAGCGCCTATAACGTTACACTTGCATCATTTGAACTTTTTGAGCTTTTTATTTATTGTCTGACTTCCCTGCATGCCTTATCATGAGGTGTAAAGGCGGATGTTGTGCCGTTCGGCAGAGCAGGCGGTCAATAGAGAGAGAGAGGGACCGCCACATGGGTCGTTCCCTTGGAACACAGACGATGGTCTCCTTTCAAGAGCTGGGCAGCCGTTTGGCCGGTGCTGGACCGCAAATCACCAGAGCCTAACACGATATGGGAGCACACACTTGCAGTCCTACAAATGCTACCCTGCGTCCTAATCCAAGCTGTGGCCGGATAGTGCGCCCACAGGCAGATGAGAAGACCTTGCGGGTGGTGGGTGGTGTGAAGGATATCAGAGAAACGTTCGGGGAGCACAAAAGCGTAGAGTCCGGCTGCTGATAATATGTTTAGAAAGCACACCAAAAAACACCGATGACTGACTTCGTTACGTGACTGGTGGTCCGCCAAGCCAACGTCGACAGAATAGGACTCTTTTTTCCCTTTTGTTTTCCCACGGTGTCGAAATCGAACAGGCGGGAAAGCACGCTATCTCAATGGATCGCTGCCTGTAAAAGTTAATCTTGAGTTACACTTTTTGCACAGTAAAGGCGGTAAAGAAGTTGGCTGGAAGAGTAGTTTTACATTGCCGGTGGAAGGAGAATGGAAGACATTACAAAACTGTGCCTTTGGCCCATGTTGACAGAAAATCGGGCGAATGGCTTGGAAATTCTAGGTTAGCAAAACTGTCGGCGGACGCAGAGAAGTGCGCTTGTTAGACATTCGGATCTAAGTTTTTCAGTAGAACTGTTTGAGGTAGTCAGTTGGAGAGATTTCCAGATCATAGTTCGGACCTGCAGATGCAGAGATGGACGTACTCAGAGGAACGAATAGCCAACCAGCGGAGACGGAGGTCCCACTCGAATTACGCCCCTACGGTTCAACGCCGACCATGAAAGCTTATGGTAAGATTACACTACAGCGCCTGCGTGATATGAATGGGTAGGCAAAATACAATGTTAATTTGGATGTAAGCGCTGTCTAACAGTCGCTCTGCCATGTGAGAAATTTGTCTTTATTAGCTGTCACCCTCACTCCTTACAGTCATTACGTACCTACTATGTGACTTTGTGATTTAATATCCATGATACTGAATTAATGTAACCAATTCACCATCCCCACCCATCTCTCATTATTGTCATCAAATAATTACAATCATTAACGTAACCGTTCAAGTGCTATTTGAATTGTAATTGTTTGTTATGAATGTTCAATCCTTGCAAGCATTAATATGCCAAAAAATGGCTCTGAGCACTATGGGACTCAACTGCTGAGGTCATTAGTCCCCTAAAACTTAGAACTAGTTAAACCTAACTAACCTAAGGACATCACAAACATCCATGCCCGAGGCAGGATTCGAACCTGCGACTGTCGTGGTCTTGCGGTTCCAGACTGCAGCGCCTTTAACCGCACGGCCACTTCGGCCGGCATTAATATGTCATTTTGTGTAATAAATCCTGAATTTTTTGTACTCTACTGGTGTTACTTTCACAGTCATTGAATCCCATGTCCACAGATAGGAGTAACCGATAAATCAGTGAGATCCACTCAGAATAAAGTGCTTAGGTCCCTCTGTAAGAGATCGCGTTTTTATTAAATCCTGTTGCATAACTTTATTATCAAGCACCGGCTCCTGAAGAGCGATCACTCTCCTTAATTATACTGGTGAGACCAGCCAAGTGACAAGCCTGAAAGTGGGAGAGTATTGCAAGATTAGAGTCTGTACTCTGGAAGCCACCTTCAAGTACCTGGAGGAGGGTAATTTAGGTACCACTATAAATTTCCCTGTTTCTTGTTTCATTCACGAATAGTCTGCAAGATGGATGATTGTTGGTAAGCGTCTGTTTGCACTCAAATTTGTGTAAACTTACCCTGACAGTATTTTCGAGACTGATACCCATGAGGCAGAAATATACCTGTTTACGCCTCTAGGAACGTACGTTCTCGGAATTTTAGCGGTAAACCCCAACCAGGTACACAGCTTTTCTCTTTTAACGTCTGCCACTTCCGCTTCTTAAGTAACCCTATGACGAAATGTGCTCTTCTTCATTGAATATTCCTTATTTGGATATATCCTCTATCTCCGATCTCTCTGTCAAATCTACCTAGCACGCAAACAAAACTGTCAACCAGTATTAAAGTATCGGTGGAAGGACGGTTTTGTAATCAGCATCCTCGTGGATGGACTACGCTTCCTGAGGATCCTTCCAGTGAATCTCAGTCTGTCATCCGCCATACCTGAGATTAGTTTTATGTGGTCGCTACACTTTAAATCACTCTGACGCATACTCCCGGATATTTAATGGATGTGTCGCCATCCAATGGTTGTCCTGATATAATGTAAACATACAAGCTGAGTGTGAAGTGTAGAACAGGTAGTGAAGGGAGACGAAAATTTAATAGTCATGGGTGACTGGAATTCGTCAGTAGGAAAAGGGAGAGAAGGAAACATAGTAGGTGAATATGGATTGGGGGGAAGAAATGAAAGAGCAAGCCGCCTGGTAGAATTTTGCACAGAGCATAACTTAATCATAGCTAACACTTGGTTCAAGAATCATGAAAGAAGGTTGTATACCTGGAAGAATCCTGGAGATACTAAAAGGTATCAGATAGATTATATAATGGTAAGACAGAGATTTAGGAACCAGGTTTTAAATTGTAAGACATTTCCAGGGGCAGATGTGGATTCTGACCACAATCTATTGGTTATGAACTGCAGATTGAAACTGAAGAAACTGCAAAAAGGTGGGGATTTAAGGAGATGGGACCTGGATAAACTGAAAGAACCAGAGGTTGTAGAGAGTTTCAGGGAGAGCATAAGGGAACAATTGACAGGAATGGGGGAAAGAAATACAGTAGAAGAAGAATGGGTAGCTCTGAGGGATGAAGTAGTGAAGGCAGCAGAGGATCAAGTAGGTAAAAAGACGAGGGCTAATAGAAATCCTTGGGTAACAGAAGAAATATTGAATTTAATTGATGAAAGGAGAAAATATTAAAAAGGAATACAAACGTCTCAAAAATGAGATCGACATGAAGTGCAAAATGGCTAAGCAGGGATGGCTAGATGACAAATGTAAGGATGTAGAGGCTTGTCTCACTAGGGGTAAGATAGATACTGCCTACAGGAAAATTAAAGAGACCTTTGGAGAGAAGAGAACCACTTGTATGAATATCAAGAGCTCAGATGGCAACCCAGTTCCAAGCTAAGAAGGGAAGGCAGAAAGGTGGATGGAGTATATAGAGGGTTTATACAAGGGCGATGTACTTGAGGACAATATTATGGAAATGGAAGAGGATGTAGATGAAGATGAAATGGGAGACAAGATACTGTGTGAAGAGTTTGACAGGGCACTGAAAGACCTGAGTCGAAACAAGGCCCCGGGAGTAGACAACATTCCATTAGAACTACTGATGGCCTTGGGAGAGCCAGTCATGACAAAACTCTACCATCTGGTGAGCAAGATGTATGAGACAGGCGAAATACCCACAGACTTCAAGAAGAATATAATAATTCCAATCCCAAAGAAAGCAGGTGTTGACAGATGTGAAAATTACCGAACTATCAGTTTAATAAGTCACAGCTGTAAAATACTAACGCGAATTCTTTACAGACGAATGGAAAAACTGGTAGAAGCGGACCTCGGGGAAGATCGGTTTGGATTCCGTAGAAATGTTGGAACACGTGAGGCAATACTAACCTTACGACTTATCTTAGAAGAAAGATTAAGAAAAGGCAAACCTACATTTCTAGCATTTGTAGACTTAGAGAAAGCTTTTGACAACGTTAACTGGAATACTCTCTTTCAAATTCTGAAGGTGGCAGGGGTGAAATACAGGGAGCGAAAGGCTATTTACAATTTGTACAGAAACCAGATGGCAGTTATAAGAGTCGAGGGGCATGAAAGGGAAGCAGTGGTTGGGAAAGGAGTGAGACAGGGTTTTAGCCTCTCCCCGATGTTATTCAATCTGTATATTGAGCAAGCAGTAAAGGAAACAAAAGAAAAATTCGGAGTAGGTATTAAAATTCATGGAGAAGAAGTAAAAACTTTGAGGTTCGCCGATGACATTGTAATTCTGTCAGAGACAGCAAAGGAATTGGAAGAGCAGTTGAACGGAATGGACAGTGTCTTGAAAGGAGGATATAAGATGAACATCAACAAAAGCAAAACGAGGATAATGGAATGTAGTCAATTAAATCGGGTGATGCTGAGGGGATTAGATTAGGAAATGAGACACATAAAGTAGTAAAGCAATTTTGCTGTTAAGGGAGTAAAATAACTGATGATGGTCGAAGTAGAGAGGATATAAAATGTAGACTGGCAATGGCAAGGAAATCGTTTCCGAAGAAGAGAAATTTGTTAACATCGAGTATAGATTTAAGTGTCAGGAAGTCGTTTCTGAAAGTATTTGTATGGAGTGTAGCCATGTATGGAAGTGAATCATGGACGATAACCAGTTTGGACAAGAAGAGAATAGAAGCTTTCGAAATGTGGTGCAACAGAAGAATGCTGAAGATAAGGTGGGTAGATCACGTAACTAATGAGGAGGTATTGAATAGGATTGGGGAGAAGAGAAGTTTGTGGCACAACTTGACTAGAAGAAGGTATCGGTTGGTAGGACATGTTTTGAGGCATCAAGGGATCACAAATTTAGGATTGGAGGGCAGCGTGGAGGGTAAAAATCGTAGAGGGAGACCAAGAGATGAATACACTAAGCAGATTCAGAAGGATGTAGGTTGCAGTAGGTACTGGGAGATGAAGAAGCTTGCACAGGATAGAGTAGCATGGAGAGCTGCATCAAACCAGTCTCAGGACTGAAGACCACAACAGCAACATCAAGCTGCGTCTGAGAATTTCAGTGGACGGTTTCATAAAATAAAGCAACCACGTGTTACAAACAAAATACTTTTAATGGCCTTAAAAATAATCACCAGTAGCCGCAACACACTTCCAACATTGCGTGTAGCGGTGTTGGAAACTGTCCATCTATTTATGCGCAGTATATTACACTTATATATATTGAGGGTCAATTTCCACGTCCTGTAACAAGCGTCGATCGTTTGCACGTCCTTCTGCATTCCGTTTCGAGTTTATAGATTTACAGCTTCTCTGTCTGCAGTAGCATCATCCTCGAAGAACATCATATAACTTTCGACCTAATCTGATAGGCCATTTATATGTACTGTGAAACACTCCCTTGGGACACTCCCGAAGTCACTTCCACGTCTGAAGATTTCTCTCCGTTAAGTACACTGAGCGAGGTAGCGCAGGGGTTATCACACTGTACTGGCATTCGGGAGGACGATTGATCAAATCCGCGTCCGGCCATCCTGATTTAGGTTTTTCGTGATTTCCCTATATCACTGCAGGCAAAAGCCGCGATGGTTCCTTTGAGATGGCACGGTCGACTTCGTTCCCCATCCTTGCCTGATCCGATGGGACCTTTGACCTCGCTGTTTGGTCCCCTACACCAAATAGGCCACCCAACCAACCGTTAAGCACATGCTGTGTTGCATTTGCTAGATACCTTTCAGTCTAATGATAAAGCTCGTCTTATGTTTTGTAAGTTCGTATTTTATTAAAAGACAGTGTGCCCTCCATCCTAAGGCAAAACGTTCAGAATTACGACGATTTTACTTCATGTAGTTCAATAAATTTCACCTTTTATTTATATATGTATGTATGGATGTATGCAGTATATTTCATATCTCCTTCTAATCAACTGGACAGAGATCAACCAAGCTTGGTACACATATCACTGTCTGGAAGCAATCGTTGTGAGGGTAAGAAGGATCTACCACCTCTCAAAGGGTTAGAGGTGAAAAAATAGCGTAGCTCACGACGTGCAAGTAGCCAGACTACATTCATTCAGTGTTTGAGAGTGAGAGTACTTACTGACTTTCAAAAGTCTTCACACATAATGTGAAGCCTTTCTGATACTTTCTCTCGCTGACAACCAGTGAAAAATGATGAAAGGAAAATAGTTTATTGATTGCTACAGTTCGCTGTTCAGACAGTAAAATTGCCGCATCAGGCATGCCGTTTTAACTTATTACTTCCTCACTCTTACCTGTATTCACGGAACGTTTTGCAGACAGCATTTGCATGCAGCACTGAATGTACAAGCAAAACATATCACAGTACGACACAGAGCTTAGGAGACATGACGCCATAAACAGTGAGATAAGTGGACAACTGTCGCATCATGCCTGACGGTTAAATTTATTGCAACTTTTCTACTAACTGTATTCTCAAGAGGATTCATAGACAGAATCCATATATGCCATTGAATGTATCTACAAAAATATTTCATTGTATGAAACATAGTTTAGGAGATACAGTAAGACGCAATAAACGCTGACATGCATGAAAGACTGATACATCCTGCACGACGATTTAATTTATTAACTCTTTACTACTAATTCTATTTGCAAAACATTCCACAGACAGTATTCACACATACCACTGGATTACATTATTATATGATACATAGTACAGGATATGCGATGTCAGGAACATTGAGCTGCTTGAAAACGAAACTGCAAGGCGAATTTCGATACAGCTACAGGTGAAATAGGTACACACATACGTGATAGATACATTCTTTATATGTGAAATACATGTGACGTTCGTACGCGGGCAAAGCCATGTGTAAAAACTCCAGTTAAACCCTAGGATGGATTTAAGCCAAATTTCGTATACATATTACTATCTCGATAAAAAATACTATTGGGATACGAACCACCATCTTCCATTTGGTGTGGGGATGGTAACTTAAAAAGGGAATGAGCAGGAGGAGATGGACAGACAGTGAGGGGGAAGGAGGAGATAGTGACAGATGGGGAGAGAGGAGGAAATGGATGGAGAGAGTGGGAAGGAGAAATGGACAGGGAAAGATGAGGAGATGGGCCGAGAGGGGGGAGGTGAGGAGATGGACAGTGTAAGGAAAGAGGAGGAGATGAACAATGACAGGCGGAGGAAGAGATGGACAGAGAGAGGTGGAGGAGGAGTTAGGCAGGGAAAGGGAAGAGGAAGAGATTAACAGAGAAAGAAAAAGGGAGTAGATGGAAGGAGGAAGAGACGAGCAGCGGGAAGGGCAGGAGAATGTGGGCAGGGAGGGGTTGGAGGAAGTAATGAACAGAGAGGGGGAGGAACAGATGGACAGGGAGTAGGGGATGGAGAAAGTGGACAGAGAGAGAGAATGGAGAAGAGGGACAGAGAGGGGAGAAGCAGGAGATGGAAAGAGAGAGGAAGAGGAGACAGAATAAGAGCAGATTGGAATAAATACATACCAGGGATACCCCGGGTACTCAGCTAGTTCTATACAATAAAAATGGTGATCAAAAACACCGATAAAACATACCTAGCCATTTTTGAAAGTCAAATCTTCTATTACGGAATAAATTTCTGCCTTTATGCATTAAAACGTGGTAATCGACTCTCTGCGATTACAAGAAGCGATTCACACGTAATGTTTTCTGTTGTAGATACGAGTTATTAAGAATACCCGCTATTTACAACGCCAGTGCACTAACCTGAAGTATTTCCATCGAAAATTTTCTGAAAAGGTACTATTTACTTAACTAAATTCCGAAACGCCTGCATTTACTTCTTGTCAGTGGAACAGGAAATATTGGACAGGTACTGCAGATCTGCAACTGACAGACGTGCGACGTCTCTTAAGTAATGACTTATCACGAGTGGCTGCGCAGTGAATAAATTGATACAGCAGTTAAGTCGCTGAAGCTGATTCCTATGGGATACGGTTTCAGATTTCTCTGCGGAAATCAAGGTTTAAGTTTTTCGGGTCTTCTCGAAATCACTATACGTTAGCGCACTCATTATTTGCTTCCAGTGATCCACCGACGATTTCCTTATTCATCCACATTCAGATGAGTTAGTGTAAGAAGAAGGGAAATACGAGATGGATATTTTCATATGACTGTATAGGAATAATTTGAGAACCCGTGATTAACTGAACTGTGATATTCTGTCTACAGAAGAAGTTTTGAACTATTTACTGACAAATTATCCATGACGATTTTCCGATGCTCAAGAGAGACGTTAACTGGAACACGTTATACGGCAGGTGCAAATTTTGGATGATTTTATGTTTGTTATAACTTCTCTCGCTTTATAATTATCAGTTTTTATCGAGGTGATGGTGACCGTTAAATACTCTGGGGACGGTATACTCGACTCCAGAGAGTACCGCATCATAATCCATAAGCCTCGCTTGGAACAGTCGTAGCGCAGCAGCTGTATGAGTCGGCAGTAGTAACCAGGCATAGGTCCTTCAGGGCCAGCAGCTGCCAGTCCATAGGCATCACGTGTGTGGATAGCGACTGCTCGATGCGTCGTTAAATACCGGAGCACTGAACTGCGGCGGACAGTGCTCTTCAGTCCGCCGAGTCGTGTACAGTGTCCAGTTATCGCCGAGTTTCAAGCTGCAGTATTCGTCCATCGTCTTCAGACTTAGGCTCCGTAGGTATCGTACGCTAGCTCTGGACTCTACGTAGGCATCACTCTGAGGCAAAGTGATAGGAATTTCAGTTTTAGAGGACTTGTAATAATTTCTAACGTCTAGTTGTGCTGGACACATCACAAGAAGAAGCATGAGTATTTCTTCATATTTAGTAAATATAATTTTATTACAAATTGTTTTGAATATTTCTGATTGAAGATAACATACGCCGTCCTCCAGCATTCCCAACAGATACATTCCTTTCTGTGAAGGGGGTTTCCATGATTACAAGAATATCCCTTCTGAGAATTAATTGGTAATGATATCCAGTCACGTAATAAAAACCTAAGTAACTCATGAAGTTCCGTTAGAACTCGCGTTTGTAAGTGACCTAGATTTTTGAGGGTCAACCATTATTGATGATAGTAGAAAATAGTGCGAACCAAGACATTATGGTGTTTTCCTTCAGGGCCTGAATTTTAATATGGTACACGGGAGATTCGTTGTCTCATTTTTACAAATCTTCTGGGGCAGTCAGTACGTAACGTCCTCATCGTAGAGCCAGTGTCCACTAGACTGGACGTATTGTTGTAAATCTTATTCTGAGAGCTCTCGGTTCAAAATGGCTCTGAGCACTATGCGACTTAACTTCTGAGGTCATCAGTCGCCTAGAACTTAGAACTAATTAAACGTAACAAACCTAAGGACATCACACACATCCATGCCCGAGGGAGGAGTCGAACCTGCGACCGTAGCGGTCGCTCGGTTCCAGACTGCAGCGCCTAGAACCGCTCGGAGACTCCGGCCGGCGCTCTCGGTTCCAGAAGGGACATAAGAGCCTTTAAGATACAGCACGACGCTTTCCGCCGTCGAGACTGATTGCCTTCACAATCTCCGCGATCAGAAGATGAGCTACTGGCACGCTGTCTGCAGCTACACATCGGCATACTGTCAACTACACGCTAGATACCACGTCATCATCTCCCATTACTTGAATTTCTCTCACTCGCTCGTCTGAACTCAATATGTCCTTCCCAAGTTTTAGAAGCTATGCATTTTTTAACCTTTCTATTTAAATGTATGCATTTGTTTCCTCAAGACCATACAGTAATTCGTTCACAACTCATTTCACCCAGGTAGTCAAATTTGATCTTTTCCTTGTGTTGTGATTGTGTTACATAACTGACATTCTCATTCACGCCTGGCATTATCGTCAAGTATGATGTCTCCGAGACTGGACGAAACGGAACCTTCTTTTATGTAGATGCAATGCTTGCCCTAATGGTGAGACAAATGCTAATTAAAATGGATATGGTTTCTCTCAGTATCTGATTGTGGCTATCCGTGAAAAACAAAGATTCACTGATAGAACAGTATCTCTTCTGGTAGAGCACTTGCCCGCGAAAGGGAAAGGTCCCGAGTTCGAGTATCGGTCCTGCACACAGTTTTGATCTGCCAGGAAGTTTCATATCAGCGCACACTCCGCTGAAGAGTGAAAATCTCATTCTGGAAACATCCACCAGGCTGTGGCTAAGCCATGTCTCCGCAATTTCCTTTCTATCAGGAGTGCTTCTGTACGGTTTGGAATGTAGGAGACGGGGTACTGGCAGAAGTAAAGCTGTGAGGACGGCGTGAGTCGTGCTTGGGTAGCTCAGTTGGTAGAGCACTTCCCCGCGAAAGGCAAAGGTCCCAAGTTCGAGTCTCGGTCTAACACACGGTTTTAGTCTGCCAGGAAATTTCATATCACCGCACACTTCACTGCACAGTGAAAATCTCATTCTGGATCTTTCATATTTTTTGTCAGAATTATTCTGCAAAAACTCAGATGCAGGCAACTTAAAACAACTAGTCATCTGTGTACATCTCCTAGCTCACTATCGCACTGTAATCAGAGACTGTATTCCCCGTATTATTACTGAGTTTCGAATAAATGGAAAACACCCACGCTACGCTCGTGTAGTGGATGGCATTTTCTGGTGTTTACCTCCGACCCTTGGATATGATGCTTTAACTGCAACTGTTTAGCGTTGAAGATATTTTGAACTACAATTTTTTTTTCGCACTGATCTTTTTAACGGAAGGAATGAAGGAAAGAGGTGGACGTAAAACACTGAGCTACAATGTAACTAACTGTAACTGATGACGACGTATTGACTCAACAAAGTCTTTAACTCCGAAAAACCACGGTTGAAATTTTCCAAGTTTCTGGATATTTTAGTATTTAATTGTTGGCAGTTTGAGCAAGATTCCAGCTGTGTTTCTCCCAGCGAAGATGATGAGAAATTAGTTGACGGATGCTCTGCCGGAAATTGTTGTCCAATGGACACGATATTTCGACATTCACCATTATCAAGTGCGTTGGTGAAGCGACTGGCAATTGAGAGCATGCAGCTCTTATCTCCCACTCTCATCACTCAGCTTGTAACCAGGAGCGTCTCCATTACTCTGATTCTGGTTCACACCTTGGGGCGCATCCAAAGAGCGGCGCCATCGTGCTGCTGATCCTGTGTCAGAAAACTGTTCGATGGCCTTCAGCGGTACATCTTCTCTTATACATTAGACGCAGTTAATGTTTGGTAAGCGTGTCACTTAAGCGCGTTACTAAGTACAATATTACTCGCTTGACCACAGCGTCCTTTGGGCGCCGACTTCCAGTTTGTACGCCTGTCTCAAGATTCAGGTTTATATTTTCATCAAGTATGATTCAGTACTTCAATAATTCACCGCTCGTCTAGGTAAACGTCAATGGGGTAAACTGATTATTCAGCAACATGTGAGAACGTTGACGCTGCGTTTTAGTATGAAATTAACCAAAGATGTTAGCTACCACACAATGCACTATTTACTTACTTTGGAATCAACCATTCGTATGAAATTTTTCATTTAATTAAGAATATAAAGTGTTCAGCTCTCAGAAAACTGAACATTTCGTCGGAGTTCTTAAGGTATAGATTCCATTCCAGTAATTGGTATCGTTTCTGTTTTCCAACAAACTGAATTGGTGCAGTGATTTCTGTCTGACTGCCCCGCGGAGTGGCTATTAGGCACAGCGGTGAGCACAGCGCCACGAGTGAAATAGCGTCAAAGGCTGGAGTGGAGAGCTGCCTCTCATTTGCGTGGCCAGTCCGCGGAATATCGGCGGAGCTGCTTAATTACCATGGAGGAGCTCTCGATTACGGAAGCCGGCGTGGGGGCTCAGCCGTCCGCACGTAAAAGCCTGGCCTGAATGAGCTGCAAATGACCCTCTCATGTAAGGGCATGCTTGTCTCAATCCGTCATGGCAGATTTCGGCCGCATTCAGCCTAAGTATCCACAAGACAGGAACCGCTCCAACGCAGTGTAACATAAAATCATACGTCTGTGGAGCTCTCATTCCCTCCAGTAAACGGATAAAGAGATCACAGAAATACATTTGCATAATGGTTCTAGAGCAATTAGTCTTCCCTTTCGGAACAAACAAACGTGCGTTTCTTCGTACGTACAAAATCCATATTAAACTGCCTGCAGTTTCAAATAGCATTACTTTTCCTGACATATAAATTATTAAAATGTACCTCGTCGAAATATTCAAATAAATTAGACATACTAAGGATAACTTCAGAGCTGTGACAATCCCATCATTGTCTATCACACATCTACCCAAGACATTTCTTCTAGGTAAACTGAATTGGTCGCTGTCAAGGTTTTACTATGAGGCAACAAAAATGGCGCTTGTGCTTGGTGTGGGCCAAAGGCGATGGGGGAGTGAAGGGGGCAGAACAAAAGATGGGGATACTTCAGTGAATTCAACAAAACCAGATAAAAGTCAACGGAAATATTCCTCTGACAAAGAAAACCCTTAAAACTTTCCGTCTGAGAGACTACAATCCTCAATTATGAATTAAATACTGGAATTAAGCAAATGTTTGCAAGTATCTTTCAGTTCTTCCCTTTTAGTGGACAGTGAAGTATTTATTAATGAAGTGTCATGCCACTTTTAACGCTAACGTATGTACTGTAGCATTGGTAAACGAACAGTATCATTGGTTTAAATGGTTTACTGAATACCGAGTCATTAGAACTGATCTGCTCAGATATTGCTGGGAACCCTCCTCCTCCCTCATTTTTTCGAAGTGATTTACCGGTGTGACGCCTTTCTCGATTTAACGTACGAATGGCTCATGCGTACTCGATACAGAGTGCTGTTAGAAATGAAAATTTAGGATTTCCTTCGTGGAGTACTAATTTTCGTCTGTAATCATGGAATATATTATCGATAGTTTTTTCCCCCATATGGCAGTTTAAATATGGTTGCACCTTTCATTCTTCTATTTATGTGTAGTCAACACTCCCGTGCCGTTACCTACCGAACTGAGCTTCTATCATGGTTGACTTTTGGCTAACTAATTCAGAACAGTGAATAGCAGAGATATGTAGCGGGAGAATCTGCCACTACTTCCATAGGAAACTATTTCTTCTCATTTTTATATTCACCCTCTACTATGAGTGACAGAGATGAAATTCTGAGACGTCTGAACAATGGCATGCCCGAAGCATGTCAACTGGAACACAAGTTCGTTCTCAGTTTTCTTTTTTGGGATGAAAATTGTGCTTAAGACTGCAAATAGTAGGTCCAAAATGTAATACTATGTATTGTAATGGAGATTTAATAAGCGGTCAACAACTTCTCAGTATTGGTGGCAGTAGTGAGTAGTTATATAGTGAAGAGAGTTGCGCTTAGTTTCTGCACAAGATTCTGAATGAGACATTTGATCTCTTCTACACTCCCACAGACTAAAAATGTTCCTCTTTAGTTTTTAAGAGCTCTTCTTCTTCACTTCGCTCTTTAGGCAGTCTAGTGCCTATTACAGTTACCATCTGATCCTTGGTCTTCCAGGACCTCGTTGTAATTTTTCATTTCTTTGGTTTTACTGGGAATCGCTGGCTTCAGTCCACCTAACTTTATTTTCTTCTAAGTATGCTTTAGGCTGCATGTGTTTAAATAATTTCTGATATCAACGTTTCTGATTCCGTCTGTTCCTTATACCCTCTTAACGTTTCTATGAACGTAACCTCCCTACTACAGACATCAAGTACATACTTCTTGTTTACCACTAATAACTCACTTCCACTAACACTGTTGGTGGAGTCACAACCTTGTAACGTTTGCTCGAGCACGTATGACATTTTAGTTGTTCAGATAACAGCTGATTATAAATATTACTACCCTCATTCACCTTCTTTTATGCGCCCCCGCCATCATACTTTATATCATAGCCACGATACTTTAAGTGTTGTCTTGTTCTGTTATTTTATTGTGACTACAATTTTAATCCAGTTTGAGTGTTTACCAATAAAACGTAATGGTTTCAATTAATGGCACATAAATTTTAATTTAATGTTGATAGCACATTTAATTCACTTCAGAAACAACTATCTGAAGTTTAAGACCTACAATAGTTGATCGTGTCATTACAAAACTTTCCTTTTAGAATATTAACGCTTTGTACACACTGTTCCGTAGCATTTAAGCGACGTTTTGTAAGTTGCATAGCAATCTCCTACCTAGTTTACTAAATCAGTTTCATTACATTCCACTTTCTCCACAATAACTCCTGTGTCAATGTTCCTTATAATCCGTCTTGATTACAAAAATGTTTATTCACATGACCGGTTTCGGTTTCTCTAGAATGTGACGCAGCATGTGAAGGTTGTTTAGTGGGGACGGATTACACCTGTAACCTAAATTGCAGATCTGAAGATAGTTCTAGAGGAACCGAAACCGGTCATGTGAATAAACATTTTTGCAATCAAGACGGATTATAAGTAACATTGTATAAAAAGTGATTGCGGCATTTCTGCACACATTATGTCTGTTTTTGCAAACTCCTGTGTCATCAGTAAATGGAATGTTTTGAATCATCTATGATACTTAGTAATATATATCGATTTCTATCAACAAAAACCGCGATTCTAGGATAAGTCATAGCTAAATTAATAAATATTGTAACTGGAATAATGGTAGCAAGAACAGACGCAATATAATCAGAATATCACAAGCAAAATGACACAAGCATTGGAGATGAATGTGAGTTGAGTTGCTACAGCTGAATGTAAAACTGCGGCAGCGGCTGCGGCTGCAGCGGCGGCGCGCCAGCTGGGTGCGGGGCGGCGAGGGTCCGCCAGAGTTTCATTACGGCTGTGCCCTGCCCACCCCTCCCCCGTTAATATGCTCACATTAATGAAATTCACCTCCTAAACTTCATTGATTGTCTCGTTGCGCGGCCCGCCGAGCTTAAGATTAACGTCGGCGTGCCCACCGCGCGTGATCAAAGCTCGCCAGCGAAATATGCCTAACTCGATTACGCCGACAATGCGTTGAAACTCAATTTATTTTCTACGTATTCCAACGACAATTTCAAATATGTCAGCTTACTGAGATTTACGTTTTTCGAGGAGTGGAATATTAAAATGAAATGCAATGATCGTATCGCATTATTGGCCGAGAGACATTGTTTGGGGTTGCTCGGCAGCCTGGCACAACTCTTTCTACTTGACGCCTTTTCGGTTACTAGTCCTTCGGTGATGACGAGGTGAAATCATCAGGAAAACACGATTATTCTGTCTTTGAGCTAAGAATATCTCCGACCTAAACGGAAATCGAACCCGGAAGCCCGTATCCAGAGTCAGCGAGGCTAACCACTAAACGACTGGCTACCGACAATAGAACGTTACAGAGCGTATATGAAGTGTCGAAGGCTGGACTTATTCCCTTTTCACATTTTCATTACTTTCAATACAGATCCAGTCATATGTATGATAGTTGAATTGATTCGTGTCCTGTAGCAAATGAAACTAACGGCAGGAATTTCTGCACCTGAATAATCAGCTGATCTCTTAATATATCTCTGGCACAATCTTCCTGCTTGACCAACAGCAGTCTCTCATTGCGAAGTTTGCAAGATATGTATTGTGGATACTAAACAGGATTCCTACATCGATTTTTTTATAATAAAATCTGTTATTAAAGGATATTCTAATTCCAAAATGTCATTGAATATGGGATCAGAATCAATACCATCTTATCAAGTTCACAATGTCAATCATATTTTTTTAGTAATATGTTCAAAGAAATAAATTCATCCACTTGAGACGCCACATTCTAGAAAATCTCTAATTAACAATATCAATGAGATTCTCCAACAACCCTGTAACTAGAATGTTATTTTATTTTATTTTGGCGACAGCCAGCTTCGGCCTTCCACTATGCCATATACAGGGATACATGACTCTGTATGGCATTATCGTTTATTTTGAGAGATGCATATGGGCCCATAAGATGGCATAGCGGAATGCCAAAACTGGTTGTCGTCAAAATAAAATAACGTATCGGTTACACGTCTGTTGTAGAATTTCGTTGATATTGTCAATTACTTAACCAGTGGATGTCCCCTGTCGATGACGGATCAACAGAGACAGAAAACCTCTTGTGTAGCAGGTGAATTTCTGACCGGGAAGAATATGTTGTTTATAGACTTACTTTTACTTTTCAGGGAGAGAGAGAGTGCTATACATGACTAAGAACATTTGCAGTACATTCCTCGTTTATTTAGCAATGTCATCTACTATGAAGCAAAATACAGCAAAAATTTTCTCAAAGAAAATTTGATCTTTGTAATATCAAGAATACGTCTTGCATCACATTCGCTTTCGTACACGAGGTATACGAAAGAATACAGGAGTAAATTACATCATTAATTACACACTATCGATCGCGTTCTTTTGCGACTGTACACAGACAAGCACAACTGATATGACTCCCAAATTTCACCACATTAAAAAAATGGCTCAAATGGCTCCGAGCACTATGGGACTTAACTTCTAAGGTCATCTGTCCCCTAGAACTTAGAACTACTTAAACCTAACTAACCTAAAGACATCACACACATCCATTCCCGAGGCAGGATGCGAACCTGCAATCGTAGCGGTCGCGCGGTATCATACTGAAGCGCCTAGAACCGCGCGGCCACCCCAGCCGGCTTCGCCACATTAACTCTTTTTACTAAAACACATGTAAGTATTCCTTCCACAACACAAAGTAGTCTCCAAATAGGCAAGATTTTTCCTTGTTTGGCAATCTCAGCGTCGAATACACGTTAATCCCGTCACAAAATAAATATGCCGCAGAGATATTATATCATCTGTATTTAATTTTTCTATCAGTATGACCATGAGAACTTTAACGTAAGTTTTGTTATAGTGTTTTAAAATTTTATTTATTAATTTATTAACTTCTCTTGTTTTGTCTAGAGAGGAGGGTGAATTCATTGTGTGTTTCCAACACCATATTACTCTTATTTATTTGGAACTGTGAGTGTTGGAGAAGTTATGATGAGGAGGAAAGTTGACTCTTTCGAAGAATTTAAGTCATCCGCGTACTCAGCTTGAAATTAACAGTCAGAAAGAGCTCTCGCAACACTGCGTACGACATTGGGTCTTGATGAAGGATTGGGTACATAAAAATAATTATGTTTAATTCATTCATTAATTACTACCTATAATTGTAGTGTAACCTTTTGGTCTCAAATAAATGAAGTCTGTCTGCTTCTACAGTGTATTCTAAGTGGCATAACAGAAACTGAAAAGGGTGAACGTTTAATTTACGTACGGAGACCAAGTTAGCGGAAAATTCATTATTCATGTAACGAACTTAGGCATAGTGACAAATTAAGCATCAGAATACAAATCATTACGTTCTGTGCTAAGTCCTCAGTACGACCTAGACCTTTTTTCTGGCACGTACTTGTTTTGTCTTCTCCGTCAGTGGTTTTTCTAATGTGGAAATATCCATCTTTCATATCGTTTCGGAGTTGCTGTAGGTTTCCTTCACGTCAGTTCAGGAAGGAGAGGGAATACCACCACCAAAAGGATCGTTGCTGGTAAGGAACTGTGTTGGTTGCTTGAAACTTCAGAGATAAATATACAGAGTAATTTAGGTTAGCAGTTCCCATCAGATAAATTCGTGAAACGCGTAAGATACCGGAATTCTGTTCTCATTCAAACGAATAGTGATAACGTCCTCTTACAATTAGGAATAGTATATTTTCATAGCTATATTAATTACACGGATATCGGTATCAATTTCGCTTTTTCAGATGGAACTACAGTAATTTCTGATGAAGGTTATCATAATTGTAAAATAAACAAATCTGCGTAATTTCTCTCTTCTAAATCTGATTAATAGTTTCACGAAATTAACACATTTATAACTTAGAAGTTTTTTTTTTCTTTTGAACATGAAATCAATTGCCGTTTTAAGCAAAATTCGTATGGTTATATGGAATTGTTGCGTCATGCTGGTGGGGTGCCCCAGTTCTTACATAGGTAAGAGAGTCTACTCACAAACGCCACATAGTGGAGGTATCAAATATCAATTTCGGGTTATGTGTTTAATGTCAAGATTAATACTTAAATTGCGAATTACATCAGCAACAGCAACAGAAAGGAAATCACGAAAGATATGGTGATAAAAACTTGGTTAAAATTCTGTTTTTGTCATCACGTGTTATATCTGCTCACCATCTACTGAATTTCACGTTCGCAGTCCTTCGTGCAAGGATTCCTGGGTAGATGAAGAGAATCACTCGGTCAATGCGTATGCTGCTACAATGTAAAGCTTTAAATCCTCTTGGGTCGCCGTAGCTTATGTGTAGAATTCATCTTTGAATTTACCCCATAAAGAAACATCTAGTGGCATCAAATCAATAGAGCATACAGGCCAGCTGATTAATCAGTCACGTCCTATCCAATGTCTAGGGAAGTGATGGGTGAGCGCTTTTCTAGCCACATGAGAGCAGGAGGCAGGACACCTATCGTGTTGGTATCACATACATCGGCAGGTTTCATGTAGTACTTCTTCCAGACGAGCAGGCAGCACTTCGGTAATAAACTCTACTAGCATTTTACCCGTTTAGGTTTCTTCAGTAAATTAAGATAGGTTTCTTCAGAAAAGTGAGGGAAACAACTACGTTTCTATTATAATTTCGCAACAATCATTCACGCTCCTCTTCGTCTGAGACCAACCTGCCTGAGCTAGTGCGGATTCTCCGCGAACCGATAATGCATATTTCTTTCATTCATCATTCTTTCATCATTTGTGAAGGTCGAGTCATCCGTAAAGAGGGTCACTTGGAGAAAGAACCTATTATCCTGATGTCACATCAGAACCGAACGACAGAATTTCTTGCGTCTTGTGCCCTCTTGCTGGTTAATCTACTGGTAAAGTGACACATGATACTGATGGAAACTGACCACACATAAAATGTGAACACCTAATCCAGAGGTACCCATGATTTCTCTGGAGCAGCAGCTGCCTGGATATGTCTCGAGACCACCGTTTACTGGCTTGCTATTTACTACTTGCGTGATCTTCGAAGCACTTTTAATATTAATATTATTATTATTATTATTATTATTATTTCACACTCACTGAATTTTCAATCTTGATTGACGCCATATATCGGTATATCTTTGCGCATACAGCTTCACTGTTTTCTTCGTATTGCTTCTGCGTTCTTCGCAGGGAAGTAGCTGTCTAGTTTCTCTCTATTTGTGAGACATATTTATTTTTTCAAACTAACGAGCCGTCGACACACGTGAACGACAAGGACACAATGAGAGCCGCTTTTCCTCTGTGTCCCTTTTATATCGGCGGATCAACACTCTGTTTCTTCCACATTCGACGTGACGCATTTCCTTAATTGGCTACAAAATGGTGAACTTCTGCATAAGATAGCCATTGGTCTCATCT
The DNA here is from genome assembly GCF_021461395.2 of Schistocerca americana. NCBI lineage: Eukaryota > Metazoa > Arthropoda > Insecta > Orthoptera > Acrididae > Schistocerca > Schistocerca americana. The sequence goes on from NC_060130.1 coordinate 457,209,796, forward strand.
TCAAAGGAAACGAATCCCGAGTTCTAAATATTGTAATTCCTCCGAAAGTAGCCATTGGATTATGAAGAGTGAAACGTCACTGAATGCGCCTCATTTATAACTTAGTTACTTGGGCTTACTTCGGCCAGAACGGCCTTTCAGCAACTCCCAGGGATTTTTTTTTTTGCACTCATTGCGGATTTGAAATAGTACACGTCTATGAAATCGCAACGTAACTATAACATGCCGATACGTCGTCACCAGTGAACGTGACAAAGGGTCATGCAATGGGCGGGGGCGTGCGGCGAGGTACGGTGCGTGTGTGTGTGTGTGTGTGTGTGTGTGTGTGTGTTTGTGTGCGTGCAGCTATAGCCAAGATACGGTGAGCTTCGTTGTTCGCTGAATGAATGAAAATGGCATTTTTATGGCTTTTACCGTTTCTATGCAACGTAGGAGACTTCAGCGAGATCTAGTATCATTGTGTGTTTGTGTGTGCACACGTGTGTGTGTGTATGTATGTGTGTGTGTGTGTGTGTGTGTGTGTGTGTGTGTGTGTGTGCGTATGTGGGCCGGTGTGTGTGTGCAGTATACCCAGGGGAAGGTGAGCCTCGTTATTCGGTGAATAAATGAAACTGGCATTTTTGTGGCTTCTACATTTCTGCACGACTTTGGAGACTTCAGTCAGATATAGTATCATGGCGCCCTCTCTCGTTATGCGGGTCAATGACAAATAAATAATGTACGGAGTGTCTGAAAATGAGCGCCTGTATAAAGTGCTGTCACGAAATCATGTTTCTTCTCTATCGTAATTTATGGCGTAGCTGCTGATCATGCTCTTCCACTTTCAAATTAATGTGAATCTATTATTTTATCTAGTGTGCAATTGTTTTCGTATTGTATCTGCTTAGCGACACAGTTTCTGGGGCCGCAACAAGAAAATGTAGCTTTGTAGTGGTTAAATCCTAAAACGCACTATAAAAATTCAGATGCTTTCTATTCGATTGGTTACATTTTGCATCTAGAAGCTTATTTGTCTCCTGCCTGGACTGGTTACATTTTACATTTAGAAGCTTATTTGTTTATTGTAGGTGTACACAAAACCTGTGACTTCTTCGTCACTCAAAAATATGAAAATCACGAAAGATAAAATCTAACTGAAAGATATTAAGTACAGTCTTCCCCCATACCACTGCTACATGAGGTGAGGAGGAGAGGGGCAAAATATTGGACACCCCAATGTGAGGAGCGACAGGGAATATTTTTCCCTTTAGCTCGTACTGCTACCAACTTACGCGCCACTCACCGATCAGCTGTTATGGTGCAAATATCGCACGGAATTAGTTGCTTAATTTTATTAATGAATATGACTTTAAACCAATACATTTGTAATACAATTTAATGATTAGATGACAAATAACGTTAATATTTTTGTAAACATCTTACTACGTTTCTTACGTCACACAGTGATTTGTTTTTCTTAACTCTTCGGGAATTCGGAATTGCACACGACGCCGATGGACCAGGAATATATTCATCGTCATTCATCGCTAAAACGCTTTGTTAATTATTACTTGACACACGTTCACAGCGCAGCTACAATGCAACTCTTTCAATGTTATGGTTGGCACCAGTTGAAAAGTTGACGTCATAGTCACGAAGACCAACGATTTTTCAGAACTAGGAATAAAACTGACAGTACTACGAGGACTGACGGTAGCACATGTTCTTTACATTAAATCTTGTGTTTTTATTGTTTTCATTATAAGAAATCATGTTTTAAGAACCTGAATTTCATAACAGTATTTTGTGAAAGAAATGATTTCTCATTGTACGTTTTATCACAAGGTTTCAAAAATCGAAATTTTTGATTTTTATTGCTAGAGAGCTGGGGAGGGGGATGGGGGCTGGTTGTGTAGTTGAAGAGAAATATTCCAGCACCTAACGTCTTAGAAATTAAACACTGTACTATACAAGCAGCAGACATCAATAAAAGTCCACTTGAAAAAGCGGAGTTCATACTGATATGTTTCTATTTAATACATCTACGGGTACCTGAAACAAGCCCAGAAATATATACAATTCAAAAATAACTATTGTATACAATCGGGACATTCTGTGAATTAAGGGTAATCAAGTGGCAGGTTTCAGTGTATCTGCAAGACGGATTAGTTTCGTAACAACGTAAGCACTGTTTCCTTTGTAAAATATATATACAAATAAATCTTGTTCTATGAAAATTTGTACAACAGTTCGTGCGATCAATGTTCAAAAGATCATTTGGTATTTTGCTACTCCTGTGAGAAATAGATTTGTTGAAACTTAGACAAATATTTCTAAAACTGAAGAGCACATAACCGATCAAATTGTGTCGTGGCGTAATGTCCGTTTGCAACAGCGACATGTAACCAAGGGACCTTTAGACGTACGTACCTCCTATTTGTCTCACACAGGTATCCCATGTGATGCCTTTTAGAAGTTTTGACACTTCAGTTCCTTCGTCGCAACATAGTTCACGCACCTTTATTTGTTTTTATTTCTGTGGGAGGTCTATACGGCATCTCGCCTGCTCTCGCTATTCATCACAGAATATGAGTCATGTGGTAAGACTATAGTAGATGTGACGAGTAGAGAGCTGGTCAGATGCCGCATAGACCTCTCACAGAAAGGAAAACAACAAATAAACGGGTATGAACCACGTTACGACGAAGGAATTCAGGAGTCAAAACTTCCAAAACGGAAAGCAAGAGGCATTGCATGTGTTACCTGTGTAGAACAAACAGGGGGTACGTACGCCTGTAGGAAATTTCGTTAAATGTCACTGATGCAAATGCACATTACGCCACGACACGTATAGAAAGTTGTATACAGCGAACAGACACGTCAATGACCGGATGGACAGTTCATAATTTTGTGAAAAAAAAAGGAGATAGTGCACGAGAAAGATTTGAACTTGGATCTCCCTGTTCACAGTCTAACACTGCGACCACACAACGACGACGCTGAGGTCAATTTCGTTGCACGTACCAGTTGTTGACGGTTCTCTGTTTTTATTCTGTTTCTCTTTTTCCAGAGTACAGTACACCTTCTTCCTGTTTTAATATCTGATTTGCATTCAGTTTTTGAAGGGCTATCCAATAAGCCAACTTATCACTGAATCTGTGGGGAATGCGATGGAAATTTTTCCTTGTAAGTTTCTCTTGTAGGCAGTTGTTCTCGTTCAGAATTCTCAAACATTTACGTGGTCTACTTTGGTGAAGGAATTTCGGAAAAGTTAATAACTCTGCTTCAACTGCACTGTCATCGGTGATATTACCGTGGCTCAAAAATGGCTCTGAGCACTATGGGACTTAACATCTATGGTCATCAGTCCCCTAGAACTTAGAACTACTTAAACCTAACTAACCTAAGGACATCACAAAACACCCAGCCATCACGAGGCAGAGAAAATCCCTGACCCCGCCGGGAATCGAACCCGGGAACCCGGGCGTGGGAAGCGAGAACGCTACCGCACGACCACGAGATGCGGGCGATACTACCGTTGGTATCTCGCAGTGAAAATGTTGGTCATGTCTTGCCGCTGGTGTGCTTTACATATGACCAGAATCGCTTTGCCGGCCGAAGTGGCCGTGCGGTTCTAGGCGCTACAGTCTGGAACCGAGCGACCGCTACGTCGCAGGTTCGAATCCTGCCTCGGGCATGGATGTTTGTGATGTCTTTAGGTTAGTTAGGTTTAATTAGTTCTAAGTTCTAGGCGACTGATGACCTCAGAAGTTAAGTCGCATAGTGCTCAGAGCCATTTGAACCATTTGAACCTGAATCGCTTTGGATTTTCTGTCTGATTTCGAGACGGAGTTACATTGTGGAAGCTGTTAAAAATATCTGTCACTGAATCCGTGATGAGATTCGAGCTTAAGTAATACATCGCCGATCTTAGAGATTTGGTGCTCTTTTAATTTGGCATGTTTTTTTTTTTTTTTTTTGTTGCTTCTGAAACTGTTTTCTGACCTGTGTTATTTACCATTGTGGATCGGTACCATCTTTCTTTAATTTATTTGATATAAATCTCTCAATTCCGTCAGATACTATTTCTTTGAATCCAAGCAACGTCTCGTCTACACTCACGTAGTTAGTTGGGAAGGAATGGAGGCTGTCTCATAGGATGGCGTCAAGTGAAGGTTTCTCAGCTCTTTTAAATGCATTTATTTTGCGTTTACTTTTGGTGGATTTTTATGTTGCGGTGGTCAGTCTCGTACAAAGATTTTGTGATCACTAATCCCTGTATCCCTCATGCTGTTCCCTATTTGTCCTGAATAATTTGTTGCCAAGAGGTCAGTAAGTTTTCGCAACATTTGCACTTCGAGTGGGCTCCTGAATTAATTGCTCAGAACAGTTTTCGGAGAACGCATCTAGCACAATTTATTGTGCTGTTTTATACCCACAGTCGGCTTTGAATACGTATTTTCGAGAACAAATCGAAGGTAGGTTGAAGTCAATACAAATATAATTGCATTAGTGGGGCACTTGTTCGTGACAAAGCTCAAGTTTTTTTGAACTATTCAAAAGCTGTATCATCTGAGTCGAGGAGTAGGTAAAAGGAACGAATTATTAATTTATTTCGGTTGTCAAGTATAGCCTCTACCCAGACTAACCCATAGGAACTTGCTGCTTCAAATTCGCTACAAGATTAACTACTAACAGCAACGAAGACGCCGCCACAAAGAGTATGTAATATATCTTTTCTGAATATCGTTAGCTTCTTTGAAAAAATTTTGGCTGACTTTATCCCTGGATGTAACAAGCTTTCGGTATCTGTAACGATTTGGGCTTCAGTGCTTTCTATTAGCGCTTGGAACTCTGGTTCTTTCCCTACACAACTACGGCAGTTTACTACATTATTGATTGTGGCTCCGCCTACCCTGTTCCTATGTTTGCCCTGTGCCCATTTTACTGAAGACCTTTCTACACTTTCTCGAGAACCTCTAACCTAAAACCCAGCCCAGTTCATTCCTCTTAGTCTCCGCTGCCCTTGTAGCCACCTCTTGCGTCTAGTGGACACCTAAACTTTCAAGCAGAACCAGAAAACGCAGCACCCTGTGGCACATGTTCAGAAATCTGCACCCTACATGGTCGCAAAACCGTCTGAGCCTCTGATTCAGACGCTCCTCTCGGCTCTGTACCAAAGGTCCGCTGTCGGTCCTGTCGTTGATGCTACAGCGAGTGAGCTCTGTCTTCAGTTCGCAAGCAAGACTTACAGTCCGTACCAATTCAGCTAGTCAACCGAAACCAGAGAGAATCTCTTCTGATCTAAAGTGACACACGTCGTTACTATCGATATAAGCCACCACCTGTAGTTGGCGCTTCATGGCGTCTGGAAGCTCATGTTCCACACCTAGAATGATTCCTCCCGGTATACACACTGAGTGACCACTAGATTTCTTCCCCTCAAAGGCAGCTATATCCCTCATGGGCCCCATTACGAGCTTGACACCAGAGCTTTTAACTACCAGTAAAATCACTCGCTGTGAATGCACATATCTTGTCCTCTGGATCAGAGCGAGCTACAGCACGTGGCTAACTATTTTTGCCGTCCATAAATAGTACGCGAAACCTGTAGGTAAGACGAACCGGGAAGGCTCTTCGATCGGATGCCCGTAAAATGTTTTCCTGCCTTCCACACTCTGAAACGGCCTTCCGCTCGACCACGGGTGATGGGTCATCCACAGTGCGGGCGATTCCCGTGGCGGACATAATAGTAGACCGATCGGAGGACTGGAGGGACGTCCTGCACTTACTTTTCATCCCCATGTCCAGCCCCCGCATCGATGTCCACTGGCACCAGCCTCAAGCTGCGTGACGCAAGCCAGCACCGCCTGGAGTTGCGAGCAAAGGGTCTCCACCTCAGTTCACAGTCCATGTCCATACTAAAGTTGGAGGAACTATAGCATGTTCTGTGATTAAACTGTGGAGCTCACAAGTGAAATGCTATGCTCTGAAGTGCTGCTGGTTAAATGCGAGGTGCTAACCAACTAACGGGTTCTGACTACTCACATTACGAAAAACGCCTCACGCAGAACTAATGGCGAAAATATACACTACACAGAATTTAAAAAGCGGAACTGCGGCTACTAGAAAGATAAATACGCAAGAAATTTAAGATATTAAACTGAAATTCACACAGTAAATAAAAATATGAGTCGCTTCTTGTTTGGCAGGTAGGCCGGCAACTTATACGTAATGTTATGTTCTCATTTCGACATGACTACACAATGACTAGTTTCATTTCGCTGTGACATTGTATGGTACTAATACGTTAGGGAGTTGATTTTCAGGATTCTTGTTTCCGTGTCGAATTATCTTTGTGAGCCACAACACTGTTAATCACAAAGTGTTTCGTGTCTCATTTTTGATGTTTTTGCAGTGCGCGTCATCAGAAATATTGCAATATCTTTGAAAAATTTGTGCACTGGGCCAGAATTCTGATTTTTAATTAGTAAATCTCTTTCATGAAGTTAGTTAGCAGTAAATTGTAGGAACACCAGTTCCTGGTATTTATTGCTGGGCCCACCAGTTGCCATTAGTTGCGTTAGTGAGATCCGTTGTGTAACTTTTCTTAAGCAATGAGTTTCGAGGAGCTATGTGCCGCTCAGCAGGCCCATGCTCATTCTGATAACAGAAGACTCACGCCGGTATTACGGACATTTAATACGCTAGTTTATAGATGCCGTTATCAGGATGTTAAACCTTATCTTCTTTTCATCTTTTTTCCCGAACGTGGATACGACCTAAACAAAAGGTTAATGATTGTCAACCCTGCGTAATGGCCAGCCAAATTTTTTTGCGATCGTTTGTTACACCATTCTAGATAATTGGGTACTACCGTAAAAGCATCTAGTGCAAACATTAAAAATGTAGCTCTTATGTAGGATTTGGAGGGTACTTGGACATTTGGAAGCAGATATCAGTGTCAGTGTCTATGGTGAACTAAGTTCTTTCACTGCGATCTACATTTACATACTCCGCAAGCCACCGTACAGCACGTGGCGGAGGATGCCCTGTGCCACAAGTAGTCACTTCCTTTACTGTTCCAACCGCAGATGGAGCGAGAGATAAACGACTGCATATATGTAACCGTACGAGTCCTAATTTCTCTTATTTTACCTTTGTGGTCATTACTCGAAATGTGTTGGCGGCAGTAGAATCGTTCTGCAGTCAGCTTCAAAAGTCGGTTCTCTAAGTTTTCTCCGTAGTGTTTCTCGAAATGAACATCGCCTACCCTCCAGAGATTTCCATCTGAGTTCCCGAAGCGTCTTCCTTAACAGATGAGTGTTGTTCGAACCTACCGATAACAAATCTGGCAGCATACCTCTGAAATGCTTCAATGTCTTCTTTTAATCTGACCTGGTGCAGATCCCAAACACTCGAGCAGTGCTCTATAATAGGTCGCACTAGCGTCCCATATGCGATCTCCTTTGCTGATGAACCACATTTCCCTAAAATTCTCGAAATGGACCTAAATCAACCATTCGCCTTCCCTGTTGCAGTCCTTACATGCCGTTCCATCTCATATCACCTTGCAGCGTTACGTCCAGATATTTAAACGGCGTGACTATCCAAGCAGCACATTACTAATTCTGTGTTCTCCCTACTCATCTGTATCAACTTACAGTTTTCTAAGTTTATAGCAACCTGCCATTCATCACACCAACTAGAAATTTGTCTGAGTCATCCCGTAACCTCCTACAGTCAGTCAACCTCTCGTACGCCACAGCATCATCAGCAAACAGCCGCAGATTGCTGCTCACCCTGTCCGCCAGATCATTTATGTATTTAGAAAATAATAGCGGTCCTACCACACTTTCCTGGGGCGCTCCTGAAGATACCCTTGTCTCTACTGAACACTCAACGTCGAGCACAACAGACGGCGTTTTATTACTGAAGAGGTTTCAGGAGCGGGAAGGAGTGCCTGGTTCCCGGCACGAATCCGCCCGGCGGACTTGTGTCGAGGTCCGGTGAGCCGACCAGTCTGTGGATGGTTTTAGGCGGTTTTCCATCTGCCTCGGCGAATGCGGGCTGGTTCCCCTTATTCTGCCTCATTTACACTATGTCGGCGATTGCTGCGCAAACAAGTTCTCCACGTACGCGTACACCGCCATTACTCTACCATGCAAACATAGGGGTTACACTCGTCTGGTGTGAGACATTCCCAGGGGGTGCCCACCGGGGGCCGAACCGCGCAAGAACCCTGGGTTCGGCGGTGGGGCGGCCGAGGGGTGAAGTGGACTGCGGGTGTCATCGTGGGGTTGTGGACCACTGCGGCTGCGGAAGGGACGGAGCCTCTCCGTCGTTTCTAGGTCCCCGGATAACTTACAACATACAACAACAACTGAAGAAGTTGTCGAGCCACTCACATATATGGGAACCTATTCCTTATTCCGTACCTTTGTTAACAGTATGCAGTGGGGAACCGTGTAAAACGCTTTTCGGAAACCTACCAATATGAAATCTGCCTGTTGCTCTTCATCCATAGTTCGCTGGATATCATGTAAGAAAAGGATAAGATAAGATTCCAACGAGTACAGTTTTCGTAGACAGGCGCTTTTCTGTCTCAGGGAAATCTAATATATTCGAGCTGAAAATATGTTCAAGTGTTCTGTAGCAAAACAATGTTAAGGACACCAGTTTTTAATGTTGCCTTCCATACTTTTACGCTTCCTATATATAGGAGTCAGCTGCCCTTTTTGCCAGTTGCTTGGGACTTTTCGCTTGGCGAGAAAGTCTTGATAACGCAAGCTAAGAGAGTGGCCAATGCTGCAGAGTATTCTTAGTAAAAACTAATTGGGATTCCATCCGGACCTGTGACTTATTTGTTTTCAAGTCTTTCAAACATGGCTCTGAGCGCTATGGGACTTTACATCTGAGATCATCAGTCCCCTAGAACTTAGAACTACTTGAACGTAACTAACCTAAGGACGTCACACACACCCATGCCCGAGGCAGGATTCGAACCTGCGACCGTAGCAGCAGTGCGGTTCCAGACTCAAGCGCCTAGAACCGCTCGGCCACAACGGCAAGCTTTCAAGTCTTTCAGTTGTTTCCCTACGCCAGAGATGCCTATTACTAAGTTGTCCATACAGAAGTCTGTGCGATGGCCAAACGTATGATTGTATGATTCCTCTGTGTGAACGATTTCTTCGGCGTCAAGTTTAAAACTTTGGCCTTCGTTTTACTACCTTCTAATGCCACAACAGACTGGTCAACAAATGACTGGATAGAAGCCTTAACTCCTCCTAACGATTTTACACAGGATCAGAATTTTCTTTGGTGCTGGGCAAGATCTTTTGCCACGGTAAAACGGAGATAGTTATGTGCTTCGCGCATCGTTCTTTTTTTGGACGCACATTTAGCTATCGTATCTGCTCGTTCTCTTCTGAACCGAGAATGCTATTGACTTTGCTTCTTCAGCATTTTCCTAATATCATTCTTAAACCACGTTTGGTCTTTTCCGTCCTTAATCCACTTACTGGTCACATAATGTTCCAGAGCACGGTGTATAGTCCGTTTCCATTTGCTCATACTTCCCCCACGTCCATCATACTAGAACTAAATGATGTCATGTCATCATCTAAGCGTCCGTCCCCGGTAGCTGAGTGTCAGCGCGACAGAATGTCAGTCCTAAGGGCCCGGTTCGGTTCCCGGCCGGGTCGGAGATTTTTCTCCACTCAGGGACTGGGTATTGTGTTGTCCTAATCATCATCATTTCATCCCCATCGACGAGCAAGTCGCCGAAGTGGCGTCAAATGAAAAGACTTGCACCCGGCAAACGGTCTACCCGACGGGAGGCCCTAGTCACACAACATTTCCATATCATCTAAGTGGGATACTAACAATTGCTTATCTGCTCTCTCTAGCAGAACTAGTCTCCTAGCCTTCTTGATTGATTTCTTAACAATAGTAACCATACTCGTTGAGATGACTTCATGATCAGTAATTCCCGTCTCTATAATGACGCCATCGATAGAGTCAGACCTGTTTGCAGCTACAAAGCCCAAAATATTTCCATTACTTGTGGGCTGCAGAACTAGCTGACTGTTTTTGGAAAACTTGTTCAAAATACTCAGCAGGTCATCCATCCGTACCCTCCGCAGATACACGGTAGGTTAAAGTAACTTCCAACTAATATTGCATTATCTAGGTATTTTCGCTCTACTCTTCTGAACCGAGAATGCTATTGCCTTTGCTTCTTCAGCATTTTCTTTGAATAATTCTAAAATAGTCACAGTGGATTGAATTGGCGGGTAGTAAGATCCTACAATTAACTTGATTTTGCCTACACCTGATATATGCGACAAGATAACTTCATTATCACACTCAAATTCGACCTTCATAGGGACAATATTTTTATCAACTGCAATGAACAGTTATGGCATCTAATCTGTCTCTCCGACATGCGTGGCATGACTCGCTGAATATATCAGACACTTCCATTTCGGGTTTCAGCCAGCTCTCGATTCCGAGAATAAATTGAGTACGAGAATCTTCCAGAAGAGCAGAACTTCTGGAAGTTTTTTACGAGTATTTAGACAGTTAACTGATAAAATTTTGATAGTCGACATATCCTTACTGTGAACACGGTCTGATTTCACTATCTGCTTGTCGTCCGGCGAGTGTTCATCACAGTATAAGAAACTACCGTCTAGCCTTAAGAAACCTTTCATGTTCACTCCATAAGTACTCTGCTACCCGAGTTGCTGCATCCTTTGCGTAGTGCACCCCTGACCTATCAGAGGAAGTCCTACAATTGTCCACTCGATAAGGTCAGGAAATGTGCAGCCGACATAGTCACAGAGTCGGCGAAGCCATTGTTTCAAATCATCCACTCGGTTCCAACTCAAAGGACCCCGACCCAGTCTGGGGACAATGCTGCAAACTGCGATCCATGCTTGTACCCCGCCCTCGAGGCCAGCAGCCTTCACCACTTCCACCAGCCGCCTGTATGAAATGAGGATGACCTCACAATCTACGTGACAGGTGTCACTGGTGCCGACGTGAGCCGCAGCCTGCAGACGACTGCACCCTACACGCTGAACATCTCGGCTGAGGCCCCCGGCAGGCTCACAGAGAGCACAGCACGTTGGCTTTCTTTCTGGCCCTGAAAGCTGAGTCCGTGAGGGTCTCCACAACGCGCTTTAAGATGGAGCTTGCGATAACTATCAAACGCCTGTCCCCGTGTGTCTGTTCGGATTCTGTTGAAGGAACCGCCACATGTTCATCCGCAGGGCGAATAAGCGAGGTCAGACGCCAGTCTCTAAATTAGCCCTCCGACTCCAGCTACGCGAACGCGTTACCACCTGTCACTCACCCTGTTAGTAAGGGCAGGTCCACCGCGTCGGGTACACTAGGAGCTGTCTCGGAAACAGAGCCCGTAGAGGAAACATGTGTCATATCAGGTGTCCCTTGCAACGCACAAGTTTCTCCGCCACCGCTACAACCCCAGCAGGGGCCTGAAGAATGCTAACTGTAGCGAAAAGTGCATTTAACTGTTCTCAACTGCGGCCAGATCCCGTAGTGTTCTCAACAGCATGCACACATCCTACCCGCCCTAACACGACTAACTGAAGAGGCAAACTAGAAAAGTAGATAAAAACCGAGAAATGTAACTTGCTGCACTCCTGACGTGTCATATATGGAGGCTGACCCCTTAATGAATTGTTTAGTTGACTGTTCAGAAGAAATGACATGTGTGTTACGGACTGTGTGCTTCTATGCTTTATAATTACGAAACATGAAAATAAAGCTCGTAAATAAAAAAGCCCGCACAAAACTACTAAGAAAATACAAGAAAAACATGAATACCTAAATTACCGCTCTGCGGGTGTGTAACAGGTGACATCTGGAGCCATACTAGATTTCAGATAAATATCTGGAACCTTGGTTCTATTTACATACCTCTATTATGCTCGATAACAGCTCAAGACACTTTTATTTCAAATAAGATACGCTCTTTTAGAGATCTAGGTATTTAATTCAGTGGAATAAGAACGTAAGTAAAATTGTAATACCGTTGCGTCATTTGAAAGCAGAAGACCCAGAAATAAAATGTCATGGAAATCGTGTAAATGGAAAATGTCGCTACCGTACAACCCAGATATCTGTGAACAATTAAAGTTATTAGTATACTGTAAATACAGAACTGTTTAAATCGAAACCCTCCGTAATTAAACAACTGGCGTTTGTAGCAAAGAAGGGCTTCAAGCATAGTTGTTGTGGTCTTCAGTCCTGAGACTGGTTTGATGCAGCTCTCCATGCTACTCTATCCTGTGCAAGCTTCTTCATCTCCCAGTACCTACTGCAACCTACATCCTTCTGAATCTGCTTAGCGTATTGATCTCTTGGTCTCCCTCTACGATTTTTACACTCCACGCTGCCCTCCAATGCTAAATTTGTGATCCCTTGATGCCTCAAAACATGTCCTACCAACCGATACCTTCTTCGAGTCAAGTTGTGCCACAAACTTCTCTTCTCCCCAATCCTATTCAATACCTCCTCATTGGTTACGTGATCTACCCACCTTATCTTCAGCATTCTTCTGTAGCACCACATTTCGAAAGCTTCTATTCTCTTCTTGTCCAAACTGGTTATCGTCCATGTTTCACTTCCATACATGGCTACACTCCATACAAATACTTTCAGAAACGACTTCCTGACACTTAAATCTATACTCGATGTTAACAAATTTCTCTTCTTCAGAAACGATTTCCTTGCCATTGCCAGTCTACATTTTATATCCTCTCTACTTCGACCATCATCAGTTATTTTACTCCCTAAATAGCAAAACTCCTTTACTACTTTAAGTGTCTCATTTCCTAATCTAATCCCCTCAGCTTCACCCGATTTAATTTGACTACATTCCATTATCCTCGTTTTGCTTTTGTTGATGTTCATCTTATATCCTCCTTTCAAGACACTGTCCATTCCGTTCAACTGCTCTTCCAAGTCCTTTGCTGTCTCTGACAGAATTACAATGTCATCGGCGAACCTCAAAGTTTTTATTTCTTCTCCATGAATTTTAATACCTACTCCGAATTTTTCTTTTGTTTCCTTTACTCCTTGCTCAATATACAGATTGAATAACATCGGGGAGAGGCTACAACCCTGTCTCACTCCTTTCCCAACCACTGCTTCCCTTTCATGCCCCTCGACTCTTATAACTGCCATCTGGTTTCTGTACAAATTGTAAATAGCCTTCCGCTCCCTGTATTTTACCCCTGCCACCTTCAGATTTTGAAAGAGAGTATTCCAGTTAACGTTGTCAAAAGCTTTCTCTAAGTCTACAAATGCTAGAAACGTAGGTTTGCCTTTTCTTAATCTTTCTTCTAAGATAAGTCGTAGGTTTAGTATTGCCTCACGTGTTCCAACATTTCTACGGAATCCAAACTGATCTTCCCCGAGGTCCGCTTCTACCAGTTTTTCCATTCGTCTGTAAAGAATTCGCGTTAGTATTTTACAGCTGTGACTTATTAAACTGATAGTTCGGTAATTTTCACATCTGTCAACACCTGCTTTCTTTGGGATTGGAATTATTATATTCTTCTTGAAGTCTGTGGGTATTTCGCCTGTATCATACATCTTGCTCACCAGATGGTAGAGTTTTGTCATGACTGGCTCTCCCAAGGCCATCAGTAGTTCTAATGGAATGTTGTCTACTCCCGGGGCCTTGTTTCGACTCAGGTCTTTCAGTGCTCTGTCAAACTCTTCACGCAGTTTCTTATCTCCCATTTCGTCTTCATCTACATCCTCCTCCATTTCCATAATATTGTCCTCAAGTACATCGCCCTTGTATAAACCCTCTATATACTCCTTCCACCTTTCTGCCTTCCCGTCTTTGCTTAGAACTGGGTTGCCATCTGAGTTCTTGATATGCATACAAGTGGTTCTCTTCTCTCCAAAGGTCTCTTTAATTTTCCTGTAGGCAGTATCTATCTTACCCCTAGTGAGAGAAGCCTCTACAAGCTTACATTTGACCTCTAGCCATCCCTGCTTAGCCAGTTTGCACTTCCTGTCGATCTCATTTTTGAGACGTTTGTATTCGTTTTTGCCTGCTTCATTTACTGCATTTTTATATTTTCTCCTTTCATCAATTAAATTCAATATTTCTTCTGTTACCCAAGGATTTCTATTAGCCCTCGTCTTTTTACCTACTTGATCCTCTGCTGCCTTCACAACTTCATCCCTCAGAGCTACCCATTCTTCTTCTACTGTATTTCTTTCCCCCATTCCTGTCAATTGTTCCCTTATGCTCTCCCTGAAACTCTTTACAACCTCTGGTTCTTTCAGTTTATCCAGGTCCCATCTCCTTAAATTCCAGCCTTTTTGCACTTTCTTCAGTTTCAATCTGCAGTTCATAACCAATAGATTGTGGTCAGAATCCACATCTGCCCCTGGAAATGTCTTACAATTTAAAACCAGGTTCCTAAATCTCTGTCTTACCATTATGTAATCTATCTGATACCTTTTATTATCTCCAGGTTTCTTCCAGGTATACAACCTTCTTTCATGATTCTTGAACCAAGTGTTAGCTATGATTAAGTTATGCCCTGTGCAAAATTCTACAAGGCGGCTTCCTCTTTCATTTCTTCCCCCCAATCCATATTCACCTACTATGTTTCCTTCTCTCCCTTTCCCTACTGACGAATTCCAGTCACCCATGACTATTAAATTTTCGTCTCCCTTCACTACCTGAATAATTTCTTTTATCTCGTCATACATTTCATCAATTTCTTCATCATCTGCAGAGCTAGTTGGCATATATACTTGTACTACTGTAGTAGGCATGGGCTTTGTGTCTATCTTGGCCACAATAATGCGTTCACTATGCTGTTTGTAGTAGCTAACCCGCACTCCTATTTTTAATTCATTATTATACCTACTCCTGCATTACCCCTATTTGATTTTGTATTTATAACCCTGTAATCACCTGACCAAAAGTCTTGTTCCTCCTGCCACCGAACTTCACTAATTCCCACTATATCTAACTTTAACCTATCCATTTCCCTTTTTAAATTTTCTAACCTACCTGCCCGATTAAGGGATCTGACATTCCACGCTCCGATCCGTAGCATGCCAGTTTTCTTTCTCCTGATAACGACGTCCTCTTGAGTAGTCCCCGCCCGGTGATCCGAATGGGGGACTATTTTACCTCCGGAATATTTTACCCAAGAGGACGCCATCATCATCTAATCATACAGTAAAGCTGCATGACCTCGGGAAAACTTACGGCTGTAGTTTCCCCTTGCTTTCAGCCGTTCGCAGTACCAGCACAGCAAGGCCGTTTTGGTTAATGTTATAAGGCCAGATCAGTCATTCATCCAGACTGTTGCCCCTGCACCTACTGAAAAGGCTGCTGCCCCTCTTCAGGAACCACATGTTTGTCTGGCCTCTCAACAGATACCCCTCCGTTGTGGTTGCACCTACGGTACGGCCATCTGTATCGCTGAGGCACGCAAGCCTCCCCACCAACGGCAAGGTCCATGGTTCATGGCGGGCCAAGCATAGAAGAACCCTCATATTCCAAGACTTTTTCTTTTTCGCATGAAAAATTATTTATGTTGTGTTAATTCCATAGGAAAGGAGTTATGGACTCAAGAGCATGAGTAATATTACTCGGAAGGTTCTGTTACTGAGAAGACTATTTACAAGTATCGGGAAAATTTACATATTTTCATTAGACAAAAACTAACAGACTACCTGTATATTCTGGGAGCTGTCGAGGTAGCATAAATCCCTAAAACCTCTCAAATGACTGTAAATATCGTGATGTTATAGGAAGTCGTGTGAGAAATTTCATGCCGTAACTGTCTAAGACGAAACAAAGGATGACAGGAGGAATGATCTCCCTGCTAATACAGCAGCCTCATCCAACTAGGAGCTAATTAAGTGTGATTTACTGAAAGACCCAAAGAACTCGTTTTTTTATACATTAATATTCATTCGTCAGTTACATTATTAGGTGCCAAAAATTTTTTTTTCATGTGATACCAAAGTTAGGACAAAAAGCTAATCAAATTTGCAAAGAGATGTTAAGAAAATTTTCATATTTTTATCATATTCTTTTTACATAAATTTGTATAATGAATCCAAGTCAGAGTTTCGGAAGTCCTAAAGTGTGAACTGTGAAGTATGAATTATGTGTGGTGTGAATACGACGACTTCTTATAGAAACCTAATCATAAAATTGAGGACACTAACAATTGATTCTCAGCATATCAATTACCTAATGGAGTTTTTCATTAATAATATGCCTCGTTTTGAAACCAAGGTCTTATTTTCACGGAACGAGTACCAAGAGTGAGACAAATTTACACCAGGACATGAAATAACATACTATCGTCCAGGAATGGTAGCATTACTCAGGAACATACGTTTTGAGGCAAATTGCGGCAATCTTACAGAGCGTAACTACTAATAAATTATAGTTAAAAAAGTGCCACTCCGCTGACTAATTCTCGACAGAATCAGTAGATTCATACATTATGAATAATATCACGTAATACGAGTTGTAGGGAATATTTTATTTCTGCACATCTGCTGTACAATAACAGTATCAGTGCACGTAAACACTGTAAACTGAGTTCTTGAGACGATGAAGACTAATATAATCAGAAATTAGCTTCCATATATCTTCGTGTTTCCCGTCTACTCTGTATTAGTTTATGAATTAGAACATGTTTAAAATTTTAGACTTATTCCACATCCTTCAGAACCATTCCTCTTAATATCTGTGAGTAGGAATATCAAAAATTATTTTATAAATATGTATTACGCACTTTGTTTTGTTTTTAAGGGAGGTTACACAGCCTTGGAGGCTCCCTCACTATGGATCTATGTAAGAATCACTGTAACTGACTTAACCTTGTTTAAAGTTTCATACATTTTTATTAAAATTTATGGAACTTCCTTATTACACCTTATAATTTAGAAGTTTTCAGTAAAAACAGAACTCCTGAAAGATAACGTCTCAAATTTAAGAGCTCCTCGTATTCATCATTTCTCACACATGTGTATTTTTCGCACAACTACAGTCCATCTCGCCGGACCACGTGTTGATATGCATGACTGCATAAACACTTTGTTCACTGGATTTGCATGTTTATGAGCACAGAAATGAGAGTGTACTGGAAACGGATGTGCGGGAACAGGTGCACGTGACAGGACGTAAAATAACCACACGTCGGCTCAACAACGGATCGCTCTGTAACCATAAGCAATACATACACCTGCTTCTAGTCATTGTACTTAACCGAGCTGTTTTCCATTATTTTAATGTTCAGAAAATTTAATACAGTTCTTCTTTTGATTTTGTCGCAACAATAATTTTGGTAATTAGTAGACACATGAGACTAAGAATGGAGACTGCTTCAAACATAATCCAAAAAACTAAATCTAAACTTATTTTAGTCGAATGAAATAGTTTCTAAAGGTTGATTCTTACAGAGAAGAAAACAGCAAACTAATCTCTAATGGTTGGTTCTTACAGGGAAGAAAACAGCAGCCAGCAACTGTTGATAATGCTGTTTAATTACTCGATATTTTGCGTATTTGTAACCTGATGTAAAAGGATGCACACTAACTTTAAACTTACAAGGAAGCCTCGCGGCAATCGAATGTTTATGGTACAAGAACTGTACAACTCAGGTATTGAAATCCCAAGGCAGTTTGATGCAGCTCTAAAACGTTCTAGAGAAAATGGACATTGAAGATTGCTGAACGTGTTTAATATCTAAAGTAAGGTCTGTTTTTCGACAGGCATTGTGGCTGTGTGTTAGAATGCTCGTCTGAAACGGGTGTGCGTAAGATTCCAAGGCGCTGTAATTTTTTAAACAAAGGTGCATGCTGAACGATAATTTCCGTGAAGCGTGAAATACGTAAAGATGAAAAGAAACTGGTAGCTTTCGAGACTGGTAATCGCAGAATTTCTTGTTCAAGTATTCTTTTGGTCATCAATTGTTTTCATTCCTTTTTTGTCTAGTTCGAATAGCTCTGTCATTTAAATACATAATTTATTATATCTGCTAATCAACACATGTCTAATTGTCATTTTTATGAAACATGTGCATCGTCTTATATCTAACGGCATATCACACACATAAGTCTAGTTTTCGTTGCCACTATAAATTCTTAGTTACACATCTTTTATTAACGAATCTCAATAAAGCCCGTATTAACTAACAAAAGTATTACAAATTAGTTTTTTCGTCATTATGTAGTTCTCACTTCACGAAAGTGCTCATAGAACGTGCACCTTTGTTTGAAATCTTACTTCAGCTGAGACTCAAGCCTGGGCTACCCATGTGTGTAGTCAGCAGTCTCCCACAGAGCCAAGGCGACCATCGAAAACTGTAGATTTCGATAATTTAAGATCAATGGAATACTTCAAGGTCGAATTTCTGAAGAATTTTTGAGAGTTGCATTGAACTGCTTTAGGATATTGATATTTGAGTTCTGAACTTCATATACCATAGAATAAAAATTACAAAAATCTAACTGCCATATGGTCTTCTTGTTAGTTTCTCAAAATGGATAACATACGCAATAACGATGGTAGTAGTCGTGTGGATATCAATACGTCTGTTGTATAGAAAGCAAAGAGAGACGTGGCTGACAGAGTCGTAGCTCTTGAAACTTATTTTTTAAGAGACTGCTAAGCTTCTGATGACTCTTCATACGTAAATAATCATAATGCAGTGCTAATAACAGACTGAATTCCTTGTGATATTTTTTCGTTCCAAGAAAGTCAAGTAGTGCACAAGAGCTCCGAAATAAGTCAGTAGTTTAAGGGTCTCTAGTTCTTGAGCAGATTATAACCTCAATTTGTTCGTTTTTATTACATTAATTTACTAATGTCAACTTTTAAAACTTTCGTATAAATCTTTCATAGTAAGATGGTGTACTAAAAAATGAAAAGACTCCAGAGCATCCTACTAACGATTCATTATTCTGGAACAGTGGCTTTCAAATGAGGCTTGGCGACCATAATTCAAGATTTGTTGGTTGCTCTAACCCATCACGTGCGAAAGCTATTTCCTCTCCTGCCCTTATAGATAGAACTTGAACATCGACGAATCATTTTGAAGTAAGAAACGAACTGATGATTAAAAAACTGCATTTTCCTTGCGTTGCAGTATATTATGCAGTTTCTAGATAATTACTAAGCTATATTCATGGGAAATGTGTTCCAAGAGCTTTCCAATGAGGTCTAAAGGTCCCTGATGCAATATAAGCAAATGATATTTTCCATTCCAAGCTTATTTTCACATGTTTAATTCAAGACGAAAACGGAAGCAACAGATTCTAGAAAATAATGATTCATCTCTGATGTCTGGTATTTGTCGGCTGAGTTGATATTCCCACCTTTTAAACAGTCCTGTCACACATACTGTGAGCTCTTTACACTGTCTTACGGTCGTTGTGGTAGCTATACGCCACACTGTGGTATATAGCAGGGTAAGCGTTACCATCAACCGTACAGAATATTACTCAGCATGGATTCTAATAAAAGTCATTGTGATCGTCGTAATCGTATCTACTGCTGGATAAAGATATTCTCTAGACTTTTCCATGCAATATAGTCCTAAGCTGTACCCACTAATGTTTCTCCTGAATTCTTCTAATTTTATCATCACATCTTACAGTGCATCGCCGTTTCGGTCCCTTCATATCGCTTGGAATCCAATACAGATATTCGGCTTTCATCTATTCGCCTGGCTTACATGTCCTGTCCACCTCAATCTCATTTTCATTAAAGTCATAATTACATATTGTGCGCCAGTCTACTCTCTTAGTAAGAGATTTTGTGTCTCTCCGATTCCAATTTGGCAACTATCAGTTTTTGAAAGATTTTGTTTCGATAGTCTGTGTATCACTGCCATAAGCCAAAATCATCAGTACACGATGATTGTCAATTTCCAGTAACAGATAGATCAGAAGCTTAATGACGAGAACTGTTTTTGGTTTACCGAATCGACAATCCTTATTTAATTTATCAAAATCGCTATCCTCCAGTTTCACTTTTTTTCTGTGCACTCAATTGTTGTTTTAACTTCTCTAAATACAATCAACTGAAACACTAGTCTGTTTGTTCCACGACTTTACTTTTCATTTGTAGAAATTTTTTCGATATAGTATGCAATGTTCTACTTTTGTTATAATTGGTTTTCTAGCCTAGTTCCATACTTGCTATGCTAAGTCTTACCATTAGTTTTTGAAACTGATGAGCACTAGAGGCAAACAGCAAGTGTTATCTCTGAAACTCAGGTGTTTGAATATAAGCCATAAACACGCACAATTTTTCCTTTTTTGCATTAGAACGCTTTGGAAACGTCCTGCAGGACTACTGAAAATAGTTTTGTTGAATATATTGGTTTGACTCTTCTTCAGAACTAAATTTTCCGATATTCTGATGATATGTAAGCTGTAAGACTGATGTATGGATCGTATTACGCACTTACTTTCCATGGTTATTTTGTCGTCCATAGTAATTTTTACCAACGTTTGATTTACTTTATTAACACTCTTTGAACTCGAAAGGAGATACTTTGACGGCAGGATCTGGAATTAGGATTCGCTTCGTCTCTGCATGCAAGCCACGCTGGTACGTCGGCAGTGGAGAATTGGCTGGGGACCAAGCCCAAGATGGGCATCGGAACTAGGAGCAGGGTACCTGAGTGGTCAGCCTATCAGACGCACCCGTTACCTCCTGGCGATAATTTCCTTATCGGGCGCGGTAATGGAGCCGTGCAGATGCACAGTTCCCAAGCCGTCCTCGCTTCCCCGCAGGCGGCCGACACAAAGGTCGATATCGCCACGCAGCCCTTGTGTTGCGGTTAGCTGTCACAGGCCTCCACAACTAAGCTCTCGCAGTCCTCCTTAAACTGTATCTTTTCCTCGTTAGTTACTTAGTTATATCTTCGTCACATCTGATCGATTACACAGCTATTAAGTGGAACATACCAAATGAACAGTCGTTTAGCTGTGTGGCTAGTTTCTGGCCATTTACGTATTTGTAACTGATTCCTGTGTTGACAAACAGATTTAATGTACTGTCAAGAAACTCCTATCAAGATAATGATATTATTGATTATTCACCTTAAACAGAGTAAGACCTGCAATGAAAATGATAAAACTGCTTATTAAGTTTACATAAATTCTTACCTTATGTCAACACAAACACCATGCACAAAACACACAGGCGTAATGAAGTCAAAGATACACAAATAATGCAATGATTACGCACTGTGTGAAGCACATATGGCCTGTAACAAATGTGACATGATAGTAATACAAATACAGATCACTACACACAAATTTATCTAATGAATATTGAAGATATATTTTCTACGCTACCTCGAATGTGACAGGCTTGATTTGCTGAGACCTCACACCTGAGATAGCTAGGTGGTGCAATATCTAACACAAATCTATGTACTTTCCTATTATCTTTTTTTCCCTTCTTAAATGCATAAATCTAGTTATTTTATAAATATTTTTCCTATTTTGCAATATTTCATAAAATTAAAATGTGGCATAGCCACGTTTCTACATTCCTAAATTGATATCTTCTAGACACAAACAGTTAGCTTTTAGTATTTCCGTTTCTTACTTTTAATTTTATTGGTACTTAAAGCGGAAGTACTGTAATACCTTATTAAAAATAAGAATAAATCATATAAAGTTCAAATTAAGTATATGTACAGTTTCCTACTGTGGAAATGAGTCCTGTCTTAGTAAAAAGGTGGCAGGACATTTGTAAGTCGCAGCAAATGAAATAAAATAAACATCAAGAACACTGTTAATTTCTGCCAAGCATTTCATTTTGGGAGTAAATTGTGAATGAATTTTATAGTTTTGCATTTAATTTGCTTTCTGCGATTATAACTTTTTCCTTCAGATGCCTTCAAGATAAGTTAAAAGCTGGAAATAATTTAAAAATTACTTCAATATAGGACTCATAAGACGTCAGATAATGTTTCATTTTGTGCTTCTGATGTTTACAGTTACTCTTGTGGCAGTTATTCTTGTGGCATGTAAATACATGCTGCTTTCGCTTGCTGATTTCACTGGCGCAGTTTATTTTCTGCGGAATGGGAGTCGTTTTTAAATTACTGTATAGCAACTACTTTAATAGTGCGATTACGATAGTACTAAATGCATTGAAGAACATTGAAATACATGATTATCACAATACCATATTCTAAAACTGTCCTAAGCCTATCACATGCTACTGTTTGGAAATGTTGAATCGGATAGGGAAATGCACATTTATTTTATTGTTCTACTACTAAGAATATGAAACAAATCTTTTACGAAAAGCCTGAGCTCCTCCTTAGGTTGACGTTATTTGTCATTACGAAAAGTATATAATCATGCAAAAGAAAGAAGAAAGTCATTAGGCCTTAAGGTCAAGATTTCGGACGAAAATGGTATGTTATATTATAACTAAAACAGGGAACGAATCGCAGTAAGTGTTGAATCAAGTGTGGCGCTCAACAAGAATAACAAACAAACAGTCAGAGGGTGGGCTTGTTATGAGCAGTGCAGTTGAGGATATGGTGCCAAAATACTTCTGCAAATTCTTTACGTCTGTGGTTAAATGATATGGCAATGGTACAACATTGGCTCCCCTTATTGCACGTGGTTGAAACAAAGAGGAGCTAACGTTGCTACACCATAGTTTGGCACGGTCAGTCTAGCAGACACGGCTGATAATTACCAGAGACGATTTATTAATTACCTTTGAATACATTTCGGGAAAAGCAGTGATCAATGTCTTACAAATATTTACTATTAAAAACAATCTTGATCACGATTTATTTATCAAGGTGACCGGTTTCGACCACTACTATGGTCATCTTCAGACCATTGAGTAGGAACCTCTTTCTGTTGGAGAATCACTACAGAAAGAGGTTCCTACTCAATGGTCTGAAGATGACCACAGTAGTGGTCGAAACCGGTCACCTTGATAAATAAATCGTGATAAAGACTGTTTTTAATAGTAAAAAAACGATTTATTAATGCAGCGGTAGTAATAAAAGTATTCTCCCAATAATTTGTGCATATGTTAACAAAAATGGTAACGTCTTGAGAAGCGTGCCAATACATGACCTCTCACCATCACAACAGAATGGTTACTCTCCACTGCGCAGTCGGTCTGCAGTAAAGTTTTTATCGACGCAGAAAATGTTCCCTAAAACGGAAAACGAAAAGGTCGCCTGTTACTCACATCACATCTCAACACTGACTGCCGGGTCTGCCTTCTGTACTTTTTCTCTAGTAGAATATGTGTTCACCAAACGGGAAAGACAAGGGAAAAATCTTTTCGTCCGATTACAACAACGGCAACGAGAAGGTGTTACACTCGCATCTAGGAGGGTTGACGGGTGTGCTCTCTGGGCATGCCGCACTGTCGACTATGTAGACGACGTGCTTTGTCACGCAGAGGAGATACCCCGAAGAGTAGTCTAAACACATCTACATGTACGTGATTACGCTGCTATTTACAGCCGGCCGGAGTGGCCGAGCGGTTCTAGGCGCTACAGTCTGGAACCGCGCCTCTGCTACGGTCGCAGGTTCGAATCCTGCCTCGGGCATGGATGTGTGTGTTGTCCTTAGGTTAGTTAGGTTTAAGTAGTTCTAAGTTCTAGGGGACTGATGACCTCAGAAGTTAAGTCCCATAGTGCTCAGAGCCATTTGAACCATTTTTTTGCTATTTACAATAAAGTACCAGGCAGAGGGTACACTGAACCAGCTGGAAGCTGTCTCTCTACCGTTCCACTCTCGAACGCAACGCGGGTATAACGAGCACTTACATTTTTCTGTGCGAGCCCTGATTTCTCTTATTTTATCATGATGATCATTTCTCCCCATGTAGGTGGCTGCCAACAGAATGCTTTCGCAATCGGAGGAGAAAACTAGTGATCGAAATATCATGAGAAGATCCCGTCGCAACGAAAACGCCTTTGTTTTAACGATTGCCATTCCAATTCACGTATCATGTCTGTGACACTATCTCCCCTACTTCGAGATAATACAAAACGAGCTGCTATTCTTTGTAGTTGTTCGATGTCATCCGTCAGTCCTATCTTACGCGGATCCCACACCGCACAGCAATACTCCAGAATAGGGTGGACAAGCGTAGTGTAAGCAGTCTCTTTAGTAGACCTGTTGCACCTCCTAAGTGTTCTGCCAATGAATCGCAGTCTTTGGTTTGCTCTACCAATAATATTATCTATGTGATCGTTACAATTTAGGTTATTTGTAATTGTAATCCCTAAGTATTTAGCTGAATTTATAGCCTTTAGATTTTTGTGACTTATCGCGTAATCGAAATTTAGCTGATTTCTTTTAGTACTCATGTGAATAACTTCACACTTTTCTTTATTCACTATTCATTGCCACTTTTCGCACCATACAGATATCTTATATAAATCATTTTGCAATTCATTTTGGTCATCTGATGACTTTACAAGACGGTAAGTCACAGCATCATCTGCAAACAATCTAAGACGGCTACTCAGATTGTCTCCTATCTCGTTAATATAGATCAGGAACAATAGAGGGCCTATAACATTACCTTGGGCAATGCCGGATATTACTTCTATTTTACTCTATGACTTTCCGTCTATTACTATCGAGTGTGACCTTTCTGACAGGAAATCACGAATCCAGTCACACAACTGAGGCGATATTCCATAGGCACACAGTTTGGTTAGAAGACGCTTCTGAGGAACGGTGCCGAAAGCCTTCTGGAAATCTAAAAATATCGAATCCATTTGACACCCTCTATCGATAGCACTCATTACTTCATGAGTACAAAGAGCTAGTTGTGTTTCGCATGAACGATATTTTCTGAATCCGTGCTTACTATGTGTCAATGAATCGTTTTCTTCGAGGTACTTCATAATGTTCGAATACAGTATATGTTCCTAAACCCTACTGAAAATCGACGTTAGTGATATGGGCCTGTAATTCAACTGTTTACTCCTACTTCCCTTTTTGGGCATTGGTGTGACTTGAGCAATTTTCCAATCCTTAGCTACGGATCTTTCTGTGAGCGATCGGTTGTATAAATTGCTATATACGGAGCTATTGTATCAGCATACTCTGAGAAGAACCTGACTATACACAATCTGGACCGGAACTCTTCCTTTTTATTAAGTGATTTAAGCTGCTTTGCGACACCGAGGATTGTATTTCTATGTTTCCCATCTTGGTAGTTGTTCTTGATTGGAATTGAGGAATATTTACTTCGTCTTCTTCGCTGAAGGAGCTTTGGAAAATCGCGTTTAATAACTCTGCTTTAGTGGCACTGTCATCAGTGACTTCACCGTTGTTAATGCGCAGTAAAGGTATTGATTGCGTCGTGCCACTTCACTTCAGTGCTTTCTATTAGGGCTTGGAGCTCGGATTCTTTCCCCACACAGCTACCACAATTTACAACTACAATACCGATCGTTTCTTCGTTTCTACAACTAAATTGCCGTGTTTTAATTGCCCCCTGGTAGACGGACGCCCTTTATGTGTTCCCTTGAGGCCCTGTAAGCTTAAAAAAAACCGCCCAGTCCCTTCCACACAGCCCTCACTACCCTTGTAGCCACTTCCTGCGTGTAGTGGACTCCTGAGCTATTAGGCGGAACCCGGAAACCCACAACCCGATGGCGTAAGTCAAGAGATCGGCAGCCTACACAGTCACAGAACTGCCTGAGCGTCTGATTCAGACCCTCCACTCGTCTCTGCGCCAAAGGACCACTGTCGGCTCTATCGACGATGCAGCAGATGGTGAGCTCCGCCTTAATCTTGCAAGCAAGACTGGCAGTCTTTACCATTTCGGCTAGCCGCCCAAAACCAGAGAGAATCTCCCCCGATCCAAAGTGACATATGTCATTGGTACCGACATGAGCCACCACCAGCTGCTGGCTGCATCCTGTACTCTTCATGGCATCCGGAAGCAGCTTTTCCACATCCGGAATGACTGCCCCCGGTATGCACACGGAGTGTACACTGGCTTCCTTCCCCTCTTTGCAGCCATACTCCTAAGGGGCCGCAATACGAGCCTAACGTTGGAGCTCCCACCTACCAGCAAACCCAATCTCTGTGAATGCCCAGATCTTGCGGGCCGAGAAGCTTCCTCTGGAACAGGGTGCACGGCGGCATCCGTCTCAGAGACATCATCATCCACAGATAACGCCCGAAACACGTTCGTCAAACGAACCATGGAGGCTCTACGATCGGCCCCTCGGAAAGTTTTTCGCTGCCTGCCACACTTAGGGACCGAGCGAGGTGGCGCAGTGGTTAGACACTGGACTCGTATTCGGGAGGACGACGGTTCAATCCCGCGTCCGGCCATCCTGATTTAGGTTTCCCGTGATTTCCCTAAATCGTTCCAGGCAAATGCCGGGATGGTCCCTTTCAAAGGGCACGGCCGACTTCCTTCCCCGTCCTTACCTAATCCGATGAGACCGATGACCTCGCTGTCTGGTCTCCTTCCCTAAAAACAACCAACCAGACTAAGGAACGATGTTAAATGGTTCGAATGGCTCTGAGCATTATGGGACTTAACTTCTAAAGTCATCAGTCCCTTAGAACTTAGAACTACTTAAACCTAACTGACCTAAGGACATCACAAACATCCATGCCCGAGGCAGGTTTCAAACCAGCGACCATAGCGGTCGTGCGGCTCCAGACTGAAGTGCCTAGAACCGGGAATGACGTCCCTGTTGACCATGGCTGAGGGGTCAATCTCAGTGTACGCAGTACCCGAGGCGGCCACAGCAGTGGACTGAATGGGAGACAAGTGGGACGTGCTCGACGTCTCTTGCATCCCCACGTGCAGCCCCCCACAGTGATGCCCATTGGCAGCAGCCTCAGGCTGTGTGACGGAAGCAAACGCAGCCTGGAGCTGTGAGCGTAGGGTCACCAACTCAGCTCACTGTCGTGTACAGCACACAGGTCAGAGCTCATTGCCTTCACTTGTGTTTAATATGAGGCAGGATATCTGAAAGTGATCCAGTCTTCGAAACTTTATCTACTAACTCCTCTGTACACCCCATATAAACCTGTAATCAGAATTGCAAAATACTCTGAACAGCACGCTGGATGGAGGGATGTCCCATATTAATTGAATATTTGGCTTTTATGCTTTCGAATCCGCTGTCTCCATTTTGACAACTGGTCACATGTTATAAGTACCATAATGGGTTAACGAAACGGTTCTGTAGTCGGTGTAGCCGCTTTTACATTTTTCTTGCTAAGGAGCACGTCATTTTTTGTGTGATTTATGTTGCCAATGTCAGTAACAAGAAAGTGAAAGTCCACATGCATAAATCAATAAATTATTTTACATTGAAGCTTGTTTTCATATTCGTTACTTCAGACTGAAACCCTAAAAAAAGTCTCCCATTTATGATAATCTATACGTGTTTCTTGGGTGATAAGTTGTTTAAATATGAAAGCTGAAAGCATAGCAAGCCTCTTTTCTGGAAAGTTATTGAAAGTGAGTAGTTTAGACGCGGCGTGGCCTGTTTCTGGCCTACATGAGTTATGTCATGGTGCTTTTGGAAATGGTTCTTTTGATTCTGTGTATTTTATTAGTTAAGTAATGTGTCTGTCCTCTTAACTAAACGGTTTGTGCTGCTTAAGAATCTGTGCTTCATTTTACATAAATATAATTTGGAATCAAACGGTACTGATTGCACACAGCATTTCAAATTATTTTTGTTCTGTGTAGTTGGGTGAGGGGCTTCATGTATGGGCTCCAGTTCTGCAATGCACTAGCTTGATAGGCAGTAATAATACTTTGAGTATTTGCAACAATTCTTCCTCAGTTGCTACGTCGATTGTGTTTATCACGTAGATAAGAATAACTGTTATCCACCAATACACCCACCATCCCAGTGGAACACAACCTCAACTATGCCGCAAAGGGAAATAATAAAAACCGACATTAGCTATTCAATAACGTCAGTTATACATTTCGTGTGTAGAATTTGATGCAGTATGTTCTTCTCCACTAAAATGGTGTCTGGTGAGGTGAGCCATTACTGAAAACTTCCGAAAATTGTCAGCTCATGAAAGTCCATTAATTTTACAGCTTAAGTAGGCCTAAAATTTAATGATATGAACCTATGTTAGTCAAAAATATGTTTTTATAACATTAATTGTTGATAGTCCTCTCCTAGCGAAGTTCGGCCACCGAGATAAAAGTCTTTTCACTTGATGCCGCAATGGGCGACTTACGTATCGATGATGAAAAAATGATGGTGAGGATAACACAATACCATCTCCCCAAGTGGAGAAGATCTCCACCCCGGACAGGAATCGAACTCAGCTGCATTACAATCGGACGCGCTGGCCATTGGGCTAATGGGGTGGACTTCAGCCAGTCACCACATCAGTTATTTGTTTCTGGTGTGGAACAAGATACATTACCTTCTTCCCCGTAAAAAAGTGCTTGGTGAAATGAACCATGACTGAAAAATCTTATAAAAGCATCGTGAGATGGTTTTTCGTTCATTGTACCCACTGTCTGTTGAACATTATTTGCAATATCAGTAGCTGTCCACATACAGCAGACTACAATGTCATCAATATTCGAGATGTTTTACTAGGAATATAGTGTTTTAAAACAGTGAAATTGTAAGTAAACTAAAGAGACTGTTTTACATTTTTTCAAAAATAATTTAAAATAGAACCGAACAATTGGTTACTCATTTTGGAATGGAAAAAACTGTAACTACGAGCCTTTTTCTTGCATAATGTGAAAATACGAAAAAAAGTCAACTAGGGCATTATATAAGCATTACTTCGCTATGACCTTTAGCATAACACACATATACACTGAAGAGCCAAAAAAACTGGTACACCTGCCTAATATAGTGTAGGGCCCCTGCGAGCACGCTGAAGTGGACTCGACTAATGTCTCAAGTAGTGCTGGAGGGAACTGACACCATGAATCCTGCACGGCTTTCCATAAATATGTAAGAGTACGAGGGGATGGAGTCCTCTTTTGAACAGCACATTACAAGTCATCCCAGATCTGCTCAATAATATTGAAGTCTGGGGAATCTGGTGGCCAGCGGAAGTATTTAAACTAAGGAGAGTGTTCCTGGAGTCACTCTATATCAATTCTGGATTTGCGAGTTTTCGCATTGTCCTGATGGAACTGTTCAAGTCCGTCGGGATAAACAATGGATGCAGATAGTCTGACGGGATGCTTACGTTAAAGTCACCTGTCAGAGTCGTATTTAAATGAATCAGGGGTCCCATATCACTCCAACTGCACACGTCCCACAACATTACAGAGCCTCCACCAACTTGAACAGTCCCATGCTGACATGCAGACTCCATGGATACATGACGTTGTCTCCATACCCGCACACGTACATCCGCTCGATACAATTTGAAACGACACTCGTACGACCAGGCAACATGTTTCCTGTCATAAACTGTCAAATGTCGGTGTTGACGCGTCCAGGCGAGGCGTAAAGCTTTGTGTCGTGCAATCATCAAAGGCACATGAGTGGGCCTTCAGCTCCGAAAGCCCATATCGATGATGTTTGATTGAAAGACTCGCACGATGACACTTGTTGATGGCCCAGCATTGAAATCTGTAGCAATTTGCGGAAGCGTTACAGTTCTGCCAGCTTGAACGATTCTCTACAGTCGTCGTTCGTCCTGTCCTTGCAGGACCTTTTTCTGGTAGCAGTGATGTCACAGATTTGATGTTTTGCCGGACTCCTGGTATTCACGGTACATTAGTGAAATGGTCGTACGGGAAAATCCCCACTTCATCACTACCTCTAAAATGCTGTGCCCCATCGCTCGTACGCCGACTCTAACACCACGTTCAAACTCACTTAAATCTTGATAACTTGCCATTGTAGCAGTAGTAACCTATCTAACAACTGCGCCAGACACTTGTTATCTTTTACAGGCTTTGCCGACCACAGCGCCGTATTCTGCCTGTTTATATTGGTATGTATTTGAATATACATGCCTATATCAGTTTCTTAGGCGTTTCAGCGTATTTTATCACATACTGCTCACAATAACTATAACAATGTTTAGCAAAATAATCCAATAATAACTTATCAAAACGCAAATAGTACAATACTTATTCTTTCTAGGGGTCCAAGATGAGGGAAACGAAGTAACAGTGCCGGTAGTGGGAATATATCCGACACCACGCAGATATTAATCAACTGCCAGCATACACGAGAAAGATGTTATGCTCCACCCATCTTTGAGTGGAGTTCTCTCTTTTGCGCGTTTCCAAAAAATGGTGGCCATGGTTCAAGAAGGGATTGAAGAATGTGACTCGACGGTAAAATACTGAACTGTAATAGAGAGAGCAAAACAAGTGTGTTGGCTTAGGAGCTTTCTGATGGGCCTGTTTCCAAGAAAGGTGTGTAGGTGAGGAACGTGATGTGGAGGGAGAGCAGGAGGAGTGGAGAGGGTCATTTTGCCTGCTAGTCACGTGAATTTGATCCAAACAGTTCTCTTGTACCGCAGTGAAAATTGATTTTCTAGTCATAAGAAATATCATGTAACAGATTTCATGTCACGAAAATTTTGTAACTGGAGTGAGTGATGAAGCTAATATGAAATTGGCACAGAGTTAGCTAGAGGGTTCTGTGCAGATATGGGCGAATCATCATCATCTGATTTTTAAAACTACCAGTTTGAATAGCTATTTTTGCAGAAATACTGGAGCCAGTGCAAACAAATTAATCTATGGAATTAGGTTTGAAAGATTCAGTACAGGGAATTGACAGGCAAAGTATGAGGTAGTTCTGTGATGAGGAATTAACTAAGTTAAACCATTTTAAGAGAACGCTAGAGCTATTTGTACATTTGAAAAGGCCTTTGCCTGAATAGCTGCAGTAAGAATTGATTAACAAATCTGATGGTGTAGAAAATTTTCTGAGCTGTGTAGAGAGCCTGAATCAGGGATATATAAAATGATTCACAAAGATAAACAACTAGCCGCAGGAAAGATTTACTCAGACGCAGGACAGGACAAAATGAGCACATAATAATTGTAGGAGCGACAATAATAATTGGCTGTGATGGCTAGATACGAGGTAAAATTACTACCAAAAGACAGTAACGGAGTTATAATAAATTAACTGATGGTTAATCCTGACAGGAGGATGCGGCTTTAAATTCTTCTGGGAAGGTGACGTTTGTCTCAAATGTGGCCCAAGATTTGACAAGGAAGAAAACAATGAATGAGGGTCATAATATGGATAACAGAAGGATTGTTGCAGCACAAGTAGTGATGGTGTGTGTCCTATAGGGGCAGTTTTAAGTACGTCACCGTCCTTGCCTCGTTGAAAACACCGGTTCTCCTCAGATCACAAAAGTTCAGCAGCATTGCACCTTTCCAGTACTTGAATGGATAACCGCATTGGTAAATATGTCCTGTTCGCAGCTGTCACTTTGCCTTTACGGTAAAGAGGAGAAGGGATGGTGGTGTAATGTTCGTTATCACCTGACTTTTGCGCCACTGTCCTGAACTAAATTACAAACATCCCTACAGTGTCTCTTGAAGTGAGGGCATGTGACGCTGTTGATAGAGATCTACCTGTTAGATAGGCTCGTTAAGCTCGGCAGCCGATTTGGTACTATTTCTAAAGACTAGTCTATGTGCCTGCACTAGGTTTCACTCTCTCCCTTCCCTCATCATTATCAAGAGCAAACTTGACACCACACTTCACACGCTCATTATCTTAGACTGCTGAACGAGTCCATTAGGGTCTCCCATACTACATCACTTCACTTACGGTTAAGTTGTGTGACGTGGGATACATTGAGCATATTTCATCGAAATACCTGTCGTAAGAGAATGGACGTAACTGAGAGCATTCTGGTGAGAATAATAACCTTTTAAGGTAAGTAAAGCATAATGAAATAGACAATGTCTTTTCAGGGGTTTCAGAGGAAGATCATGTTGTTTATTATTAATTAATTTTCTGTTTAAGTGGATTATTTAATGAAATAAATTTGGGAGACTATGACCTACATCTGATCAGTAGCCAGTCATGGTCACTATCTGATATGGTGTCAAAGGAATGTCTTGAACCAGACGTTCCATTGGCAAAAGAAAAGTCAATTGGAGTGGAATTCGGCGATCACGCTGGCCGTAGGACAGGACCTCCTTTTCCAATCCGACGACGAGTGTACGTGTGTTTTAGGTGCTCCCGGATATTAACACTGAAGTCGGCTAGCGAACCAACGTACTGAAACATCATCCTTTCGCGGACAACACGGGATACAGTCTCCAAATCTGTGGCAACACGCAGGAACACCAGGTAGCGTGGGCCAGCTTAACAGGGAGGAAAGAATTAAGGTCCTTTTAGGTGATGTTGAGCAATGCCCACCCATACGTTCACAGAGAATCGTTGCTGGTGCCCACAGATGTGGACGGCGTGGTGATCGTCCTCATTCGAGAAGTGGCTGTTGCACCTATTGAGCACACCATCATCGGTGACTGAGGCCTCATCTGTGAATAACACGAAGTTCTGCATTACAGCACAGCAGTGGTAATCCATTGACAGAGGTGTACGCGGGGTTAAAGTCAGTTCGTTCCAGCGCTTGCACACCCTCTTTATGATAGGAGTGTATTACCTGTTCCACAAGTAGTCTCCAAATTGTATCCTTCGACGTATGCGTTTCACGGGGAAGTTGACGGGTACTTATTGATGGGGTAGTCGACCACATGATGCAACACAATCTCCTCAACGTCTAGTTTTCTGACATGTCTGTGGCGGGAACCTTGGCTGCCTCTCTGTGGCGTGAACGACCCTTTCTCTCGTAAATTAGTATCCATGGAGATAAACGTCTTTTATTTGGGGTGTCACCCGTTGGAAAAGCGTTTTCTGTGCTTCTTGTTAATTTACGGGCACTACATAACGCCGCACTGTAAATTAAATGCCGGTCTGCCAATTCTCGTGACGGGTAACGTACCATCTTTGACTACACGTCATCACAGTAACACAACTCATCATGACACATCACAAGCTGTCTGCAGCAACGGACAACTGACAACAGGGATAATGGATAATGAAGTGCGTGCGGCACAGATCAATGCGCCGGTGCGATGCATGCGGTCGTCAGATGAGGCACGACCTAAATTGTGTACAGTGTGTCTGGTGGTGGTCAGGGGTGTACGGTGTTTATCACGCGCTGTCTGTTCCAGTGTACAACAGACACCCGTGACCTTTGCGAGACTTCGGCAGAACTGCATGCGCCATTGCAATACATGCATTGAGCCTGTCGATTGCCGCTTTGAACAGTTACTATGAGCTAAGTTGTTGTTATGTGATGTACGCTTTGCATATCCACAAGACAATAAATATGCATTTCCGATTATTGGTTCCCTGTCTGAATGTAATCGGTTGTGGAACTGCCACTACCTGTTTGAATTTGACCCGAAAGGTCTGAGACACCCTGTATAGTCATGCACATCTGTCTGACTACCCTTCTCCGAAAACATAATGCATCTTTTTCCAAACGTTTGGAACTCTTGATTGGTCCCTGTAGAAGTACAGAACAGAGGGAATTTTCTTTACTACTTTGTTCTAAATTTTCGCCTAAATTTTCTGTGGACATAGGGTTGGGGGAGTTTGTAGAATAATCGTGGTACGACTGTGCACCTGACTGCTCGTCAAACTAGGAACTTTCAATTCAGTGTATACGTCTCTAGTTATCTTGGAAGATGGGTAACGAGGGATCCGACAGTATACGCGTAATAAAGATACTGAAGAAAAGACAACACTTGAGCACTGAAAATGTCAAAATAAATATCGTGGTACACGTTCACGGTAACCTGAATGAGTGGGTCGATGCCTTTGTACGAGAAACACTTCAGAAACATCACAGAACCATCTCCATCTTTAACTACAGCTTAAGCACCTTCGTTGTGCGGCGGCACCGGGTGAGGCTTCACATTGGCCAGCACTCACGATTAGCATTCAGGAAGAGTACTATCCAAGTCTGTGTCCAACCATCCTGACTTAAGTTTCCAGCTGTATTCCTAAATCGCTCCAGGTAAATGCCGAGCTGATTCATTTGAACGGCCATGTCCATTCCCTTCAGCGTCCTTGAAACAATCGCAGATTGTGCTCGGTATCTCATGACCTCGTTGTAGACGGCCAGTGAATTCCAATCTTCCTTCCTTCCTTTTGTCCATCGGAGCACTGGAGGCCTTGCATAATTTGAAAAGAGACAAAATCGTGACTCGTTGGATCACTCCACGAGCCTAAAGTCAGTTACTGTGCAGTATCTGTTTTCGATTGCCCACTGATGATGTGCAGCTCTGTGTGTCATTGTAAGCATTGACATGTCGCGTGGCAATGAATGTCGATTATACGTAGTTCCCGTTATAGTGATGTCTCAGCTGCTGTTTAAGGTGGACCTGCATTCACTGACAGGAGCAATTCCTGATGGGTCTGAAATGGATTGTCATTGACAAGGCTTGACTAAAGTCTCCGGTCACTGTTGGTTACCATCTTCGTATGATCACTTTTGGTACTCTGTTTTACATACCTCCAAGTGGTACAATGTTCCTTGTACACGCGTTGCGCAGTTCTCTTTGAAACACCAAGAACTCAGGCAATACCATTCACAGTATGGTCATGATTACGTACAAACACAATGGTACCCTCCTACCATTCTGTCACGTCCCCACGTGTACCCATCTTACTGCGGTCATTCCGTACAAGCGACTGGCACATACACGTTACAAAGGGGATTCAATAAGTAATGCAACACATTTTTTTCTGAAAGCGGGTTTGTTTTATTCAGGAGACCAATACACCATATTATATCCCACGCACTTGGTTACAAAACCCAGCGTTTCAAGATAATCTCCTTTCAATTCGACGGCCCACCTTACCTAGAGGGCCTGATGATAGCATGGTACCACTCTTTTGGTTGACGTCGAAGCCATCGTCTTGTTGCATTAATAACCTCACCCCCGGCCCGCTCCTTCATCCACATACTGCTCCCCGTGGAGTGCATTCTCCATTTCGCCAAAGTTGGAAGGTGCGATATTCGGGCTATCGGTCGGATCCGTCCTGCGTTGTTTTGTGACATCCTCTCGGGTGCGCAGACTTCTGTGAGGCCTTGCGTTGTCATGGGGAAGGAGAATTTCGTTTGTATTTTTGTGACGACGAACACCCTGAAGAAATTTCTTCAATTTCCTGAAGGCAGCACAACACACTTCAGAGTTGATCGTTGTCCCATGAGCGAAGATATCAAACACAGTGGTCCCTTCACAGTCCCAGAGGACCGTCGCCACGGTTTCACTGACTAAGTTTGCGGCTTTGAACTTTTTCTTCAGTGAAGAGATAGTGTGCCTCCATCCCATGGATTGTCGTTTCGTTTCCGGTTCTAAGTGATGAACCATGTTCCATCTCCTGTGACGAAGTTCGACAGCGAATCGTCACGATCAGCGTCGTAATGTGCAATCAATTGCCTGAAGATGGTCCTTCGTTGTTCTTTATCGTCTTCTGTTTGGTGGCCAGAACCCCTTTGGGATCCAGCGGTCACACATCTTTGATTACCCCAAAATGGAGGACAAGTGTGTCAGAACTACCACCAGAAACCTCCAGCCGTGCAGCAAGGTGTTTGTGATCCGTTGATCATCTCGAATGAGAGCGCCCGCACGTTCTAGCACTACAGGCACGCGGGCGATCGGACAAGTTTGCATGACCTTGTTGCGATGATGATAAATGCCTCGCTCAACGACTCGCCGTTCACCGTACAGTGCCGGGTCCCGTAGGCGTTCTGCTAGCACCTTAGAATATCTGTGATGCTCTTGTTTTCCACAAAAAGAAACTCACTAACGCACCTCCGTTACGGACGCCATTTTTAAGGCTAAGTATAGAACTGCTGCCTTTCGGAAGTTCATGAAAATATAGGGGCTGAAGCGGTAAAATTCCACGTTGCCCCACAATGAATTCCGATTTTTTCCAACGAAATTGGCAGAGAAATAAAACGTGTTGCGTTACTTATTGAATGCTCCTCGTACTTAACTGTCACGGCTTACGTCAGCAAGGGAGCCACATGACTGTCCGGCAGCAGTTCTACACCGTCTATAGTGGTCCAAGGGAGGTACGTGCTCTTTTAAATGGGTAGCTGATATTTTGTAGGGATAGCATACAAACAAAAAATTAAAGTATTGACTAAACACCGTAAGGATGAAAAAATAGATACAGAAAATAGATCTGAGGATAAAGTATTATTTGTGGGTGTTCACACGACTTTTTGCAACGTCTGTATAATCTAGCTTATCTACTTTGTCTCCAGACGAATTTCATCTATCACTCCTCCGTTAAATATTTAAAAAAGTGGCTCGAGAGACGATTTTATTTCCATAAGCAGGGGAAATTTATTGCAGCCGGCTTAGACTCCAACTGTAGATACGGCGCACGAAACGACCAAGTGTTGTCGCGGAACCTAGACAAGCGTGCGCGGTCAGCTGCGGCAGAATCGATTGGAAGGCTGGCGCTTAGCGGGGGGTAAATACACGGTTAAGGCGAAGCGACGACTGCCGATACGGCCTGCAAAAAGCCACAGCCTGACAGCGCTGATGGCAGGCGCCCCGCGGCGTCTGTGTTCCCGCCAAGCCGCGCTTCCTCACTTCCGCACATTTACTGTGAATGTACGTCGTGCCGCCACAGCCAATGTCGGAAATGAAAACTTATTCACTTACTCCCACGATGCTTACACCTCGCTCACCGTATATCAGTCTATGTTAAGCTCTACAATCTCCCTTTCACAGCTTGCACTTATTCTTTCGCACGAGGAACATTATTTAACAACAACACCTTTTTTGTTCCTATAATTTATTTCTTGAGAAAATAGAATGAAGATCTATAGAGCACTCTGTTACTAATGTCTAAAAGATGGTAATGGTTTTTCGTGTTTTACTATTGTGAAGCTATTCTTATTTCTACTGATCAGTTTCCTTCTTATTTCTGGCAATTTATTACCTGTCGCCTCCTCCAGCTTTTCCTAGGAACAAAAGGTCTCTTTAAATTTCCATTTTCTCCTTACATTTTTTACGCACCTGTGCCAATTGCCCTGCCTCGGTGGTAGCTGGGTTAGGCGCCGTCGGCCTCGGCTAGCACTTGAATGGGTGTCCGTTCAGATCTGCCGAACGCTGTTGGAGAGCGGGGTACACTCAGCCCTTGTGAGGCCAAATGAAGAGTTACTTGATTTAGATGTAGTGGCTCCTATGACGAAAACTGCCAACGGTCGGGAGAGCGGTGTACTGCCCATTCATACCCGAATCCAGTGACGCCTAGCTGGTGAGGGTGACACGGCGGTCGGTCGGTACAGTTGGGTCTTCCGAGGCCTGTTCGGACGGAGTTTTCTTTTCTTTTCTTTTTTTCTTTCTTTTTTTTCACATCTCCGTAGATGAAGTCGCTAACGTCCCATAGTACAGACACGATCTGTATGGAGGTACAAACTTTCAGTACTGGAAATATTAATACGTTCTTCACTAATGTTTGGTTGACAAGGGAATCGAGAAGGTGTTGCACACATACAGACCACTATACTGTGCGTCAGTGTTCTGACCTAAGACCTGAAACTCGTGAGAGTGTCTCTGTGAGGACACATGATAAGCTTTATGGTGAAGCTTCTAACGTACTGTTAAAACAATAAAACCGGTCCAACTTTACTTATGTAACGTACCGGTGATGGCGAGACACGTATTCGCAGCAAAAAGTCGTCTTGGAATACAATTGGGAGGGTATATGTATGGACGTGCGGGAATGGTAATCTTCTGCCTTTGTTTCAAAGAGATCGACCCGTAATTCGCCTGGAAAACTGCAGAAAATCGAAATATTTGAATCGCTGTTCTCCAAATGCCGGACCATTATCTTATACATTAAGTCATCCGGTTGAATATTTCAAAATGCTCCACAAAATACCGTTAAAATAAATTATGAAGTTCTCGTTTCTAACTGATGACCGTATCAATATCCAAAATATTTTTGTTTTCCTCTATCAGTATGCACTAATTTTCTAACGCAACCATTTTCCTTGTATGTTAAAAATCTTGGGTTACTTGTTATCTTTAGAATATGACACCTCTGCGAACCGAATGCTTCCTTATTCCGTATTTACAGCCCACGAATTATATTCGTGGAGGACGCAAAGAAAGGGCTTGTATAAAATTCTAATCGTCTAGATTGGGATGCTTCATATTACACCCCTGCAAAATGGTTCACGTATTACGCTGAATGTATCATTTTGAACAAATTAGGCAATATCGACTCCTGTTACCACGAAATAATATGAAGATATAAGCCTTAAATAGAAAAAAGTTTTGAGATGTTGATTCTATGTCGTCTGTGAACATTTTTTCTTTTTTTTCTTTTTGTTCTTTTCTCCATCCGACGCTTGTTTTATCACGAGGGGAAAAAATTCCATGTCATTTTCGTATGGAAGCTGCATCATGTTTTGGATTACATATGTAACTGTGGTAAACATCTAAACCATTCTCGTAAGTAACTTTTTCACTGCAAATGGAATTTCTTCTTAGCGCCTACTTCGAAAAAAGAAAAAGAAATTCTAGAATCATTGTGACGTTTACGTCGGAGCACCCCGATAATCACCAAAAACTCAAGGAAACAACAATCGGCAACAGAGCGTGTGCAGAAACGAATATTCTTGGTCAGATCTCAATCGAGAGCGATGTGTACGAGGGCTGTTCGGAAAGCAAGGGACGATAGGTCGCGAAATGGAAATCACAGTGATAAACAAAACTCTTTTATTTGCTACAGTTAGCTACAACTTCCAGCTACTTATCTCCATAGTCGCCGGTCCGACTTAGACGTTTGTCGAAGCGCTCTACCAACTTTCCAATACCCTCGTTATAGAAGGCAGCCGCCAGTGCTTTCCGCCATTTCTCTACGCTGGCCTACAGCTCGTTGTCTGTGCCAAAATATTATCTTCATGTGAGCAGAGATGGAACTCAGGGAAGACCATTACGGGGCGTACTGTGGGTAATCAAACATTTCCTATTGAAAACGATTCAGGAGGACCTTCATTACCCATGCAGAATGCGGCTGAGAATTGTCTTGAAGAAGAAAACGCACGACAGTTATGTAATGTTGGCTGCATAGCTTCAGGTGAAATTTCTCACCAGGCCCTCGTACTTGGCGGGAGACACTATTGTTCTTGGTACTTCATGTGCTCCCTGTGTGCTCAGAACTAAAAAGAACGACGTAACGCTACCGGCGGGCATACTAAAGACACTGCCCAGCACACCTGTGCAAAACTTTATCGGATTTTCACTGTGGTTTCCATTTCGCAACTGACCGTTCGTTACTTTCCGAATAACCCTTGTATAATGTTCGCTATGACTTCATTCGTAGTAGGGGTCGATATGTGAAATGACGAGAAACGTGAGTGTGAGTTGTAGGCTTACTCAGAAAATTCTCACTGTAACTGTTACACAAATGCCTAACAATTTAAGAGGTCACTAAACTAAAATTATTCATGCGTAGATCAGGCCTATAAATAATTGCCAATATTTTAGTAATGATAACGACTGCACTGTTTTCTTTATCCTTATAATGTTAGTATATCTCTTCTTCGCAGAACGATTAAAAGCGGAATAATGGAAGCATATCAACGAAACCTCCCAAAACACAATGCCACTAACGGTGTAATTACGTTGTTTTAGACGCTGCAAAACTCTCATGACAGATCAAATCAAGAGTGGAAAGCAGGTGTTACTGAACGTAGTTCCAAATTACAGGATTGCTTTCATTCTTTTTGACGTATGGTTTTCAGAACATGTTAGCCTTGGTCAAAAATTGAGGAGCAGCTGAAGAGATTCCTAATTCTACTTCAGACACCAATAGAAGAAATAAGGGATAAAAATTGAAATGTTGCACATCGTACCTAATATCCACCAAAATACGGGACAAACAAAATGCAGTGAAAACTAAATAACTGAGAGGAAGTAACACCCATGTGTACAAATAGACAAAAACAGGAAAGCACTTTCAGCAGGGAGACACACCAGCAATGAACAATGACATAGATGCAGGAAGGGAAACAGTAAATATTGTGCGTTACTGACTCCATTCTGTCATTTCAAATCTATGGTCCTTCACTGTTAAAACATCTATGGCATGAACAAACTTACATATTTTAACTGGAACGTTAGAAAGGGCTGAACGAAAATAATCTCAGCTATTGAAGAGTTATTGTTATTAATGCGTTACTATTCAAACAAATGGTTACTTATTAATAACTGCTCAGCAGTTTTTTTTAAGTCATATGTAAAAGCAATAAACAATCACTGCTATAATGCAATCCTTCTCCCTGATAATAGTGTAACTTGTTTTGTCATCTTACATAAAGCATGGAGACTCCAATATATAGTGTGAAAAGTCAATTTCTTGCAGGGGCCCGGGTGTTACAGGAATATCGTTACAGTATTTTCCGTTGTTCATTTCATCTTAATACTGTAAACGAAGTAACTATATAAAAATTAAAATAAGTTCTTTATATGAAGCTATACCTCCCTGGTTTATAAAGAAACAAAAATAATGACAGATCAAATCTGTTATGCTGCTACAAAAGATGTACAGGAACTGCTTTACTCAAATAGCTCCAGAGAAAGACTACATTGACATCTATAATCTAAAAATGAGGAGTGTTTGGTGGGAGACACTTTTATTGTATTTGCCAAAGATTGTACCAAGATATTTTCTTCTTCCACTCACGGCTACATCGTGGAAATTTTGTGGTAAGTTCCTATGGGACCAAACTGCTGAGGTCATCGGGCCATAGACTTACACACTACTTAATCTAACTTAAACTAACTTACGCTAAGGACAACACATACACCCATGAGCAAGAGAGGACTCCTACCTCCGACGGAGGGAGCCGCACGACATCGTGGAAAGAATGATACAAGTCCCTGATTCGTAGTGACAGTCATTATTACGTCATGGTGGAAAGAATGACACATGTCCTTCATTCGTAATGATAGTCATTACGGCTCAAGGAAATGTGATCATGTTTTATATACCAAAGTAAACCTGTTTTTATTAAATATGACATGATCCCACCATTATTTACTGATCTTTTTAGAAGATCATTTTACATCTGGAATCTCGTGGGGAGCGAATATTTCTCTTAACTTATGGCTTATTTTGAGACTGATGTCCTGCATTATGTGTTAATAGCATGAACCCAGTCACCTGAAAATGGCATAAAAGGCCAAAACCTGAATCGTAATTAAATACATAACAATGCAGTCAAATGGTGGCGTGTTCATCCAGAAATACAGAGTTGACATGTCAGTGAAAATTAAACATAGAACAGTTGCCGTTTAATTGAAGAATATCAGAGAAAGAGACAAGCGATAAGGACAATAAAAAGAAGGTGAGAATCTCTGAAACGATCTCTTTTAGAGAGCAGCACACTTGTTGTATAAAAGAAGAAGTGTATACATTAACATTATCGTTCCATCATAAAAGCAATAATTTTCCGTATTATCTTATTATTAGCATATAATATAACACTAAGAAATGGCTATAGCCTACGGACTTATCATAATAATAGAAAACCTAAATTTGAAAAATGTTGTGTAGACGAAAGTCAAAGTACTGTTTTTGCGTAAAACTCTGCTCAGTGTTCGTTACTATAGGAATGGCAAAGGCAAGAAGACGTCAATCAACCGCTCTTAATACTCCTACACTACTACAACGGAAACGAAGGGATGTTTGTTGCGAGTCCAATTGTAGCTGTTACACCCACAGCTTTCCTTCTCTTACATTTTTTCTAAGAAGCGTAAAAATAAAAGTAAGGGGAGGAAGGAGATGCTAAGAGTGGAAGCCAACAACACATGTGAGAGAGCAGATATCGAAGGGACACGAACAGCGTTGCTAGTTTCAGATACCGCAAACCTGAACGATCCGGCGGTGGCAGCATGGCGCGCAATGCATATGCAACGTCGGCTGGGCTTTCGGATATGCGATCAAACGAGGGTGCACTGGTTGGGGGAAGCGTTGTGTGAGGTCATATCCTGAGGGCATTTCGCAGCTCCCCGAGCCAATCCCGCCGATAGCCACTCCGGATAATTTCCTTATTGTGTGGGGAAAAATAAGGACATCAGCAATGCGGGTGGCCGAACGGCGGTGATATCGGCGTGACGGCTGGGTGCGCCTTGTCTGGCCAATATAAGGGGCCGCCTTATCACTGGGACATAATGGAAGCTCCGGGCGACACACAGTCACGCAGATAGCGACTGGGGCGCCGGCCTTCCAAATTGATTCTGACGCTACCGCAGCAGCTATTCCTCCACCACTGCTACCAAATGCAGCACGCACCCTCCACAGTGAGCTGACATTCTCCTCAGAGGTCTGTTACCGCTAAACTCTATGGAGAAACAACTACTACTTTAATTTCCTATATGAGAATTTACGTCTCTGCCTCGCAATCTATGGTACATTGTGTAGCGAGAATATTCATGCATTGCTGCAGTTCTTTACTTTCTTGTCACATCCGCGACTAGTTTGCGGAGAGTAACTTAGCCATTTGGCGGGTAGTCATTCTTGGAGTGTTAGTTCCAGAAGTTTTTGTAGGAAACTTCACTATGATGAACAACTGTTCCTATGTAGGGGCTGCCACTAAAATCGGATGAGCATCCCTGTACTTTCTCACACACTAAACGAGCCTCTGGCGAAACGTGCAGCTGTTCTACGAGTTTTCAGTATTTGCTCTATTAATTCTATATGTATTACGGACTGAAGTACTATACTGAAATTCGACTACCTAAGATATTTACATCAATTTCTAATACGTAATATGAATAAGTATGGCATGGTAAACATGAGACACGTATATGTACAAAAAGAATCCATGTGGCTCTGGAACGCATTCATTTCAGACTCAGAGGAATAATTTAAAACATGCAGTATTTATACGCTAACAAAAAAAATATTCTTGCGGAAAATGATAAGAATGACATAAGAGCTATTTAGGTAGAATGGAGATGTTGTTAAAACCAGTTGACTAGTTTAGGGGCTGGTATTTAAACCATTTTCTGTAACGTATAGTTCCCGGTTGTAGCTTTTTGTTTGCCCTTAGAACCTTTGTTTGAATGCTAGTCTGTTAAGGGAATATTTCTGTTGTTATATCTATATAAATAATCGAAGTGTTGTTGTTAGCTCAGGAGTAATTATTAAATTAGTGAATATAGCGTTACTTGATGGGAACAGTCAAGAAGTAACAGTAGAGCACAGAGGACACCGGTCTAGTGACTAGCGTTGCTGAGTCTGGGTCCCGGGTTCAATTCCCGGCCGGGTTGGGGATTTTCTCTGACCGGGGACTGTGTGTTTGGGACAGTGGATAAATTGGACTGTGGAAAACAAGGGACGGTGTAAAAATCGGGACTTTGTACAGGTGCTGGTGACCGCTCAATTGAGCGCCCCACAAACCAAACCTCATCATCATAGAGGACCTCGGGACTGCGAAAAAGAAAAGAAATGAGATCAGAAGAATATTTTACTAAAAAGCGTGAAATGGTGTAACATACTGAACTTAAACTGAAGGAGAACTGAAGTATTAAATATGTCAGGGAAGCTGAGAGCAAGACGTAATTTGTGAGTGAACTGCTCTACGGGATAATGCATGGTAGTCGGAAAAACTTCAAGGAAAAATTATAGTACTCTGGCGAACCATGAGCAGAATTATTTTGAATTAAGTGCTATGAGTGGGATTCCACACATGTGCTTACCAACAGGAAACTCTTAAATGTCATTAAGCCGAAAAGTAGAATGTCACTCTGCGCTAGTGACCTATCAGTAAAAGTGTAAAGTTGAAGTAAGACCTTATGGGACCAAACGGGGGGAGCTGCGCGGACAGTAACAAAAAGCCTTAGACGATGCGGCTACCACGCCCGGTGACCTATCAGTCAAATTCAGAGAAGTGTGGCAATAATAAAATGATTACTAGGTTGGCACAGACAACATAAAGAAATGTTTCTAGGTTACATTCATAGACGTTACAAACGTAAAACCAGCATTACACGCTTCTCGTAACGAAGTGATATGGAGCTTCTCAATAGTATAAACTCAAGCAGTTTTGCACAGTCCTTGCAAATTCTGTAGGAGGCTGAGCGTACATAGCAGGCAGCCAGTTGTATCCCAGATAAATTCAGTCAGCGACAGACCATGCCACCTGATCAACAACCCGTAATACCCGTGCTTT
This sequence comes from Schistocerca americana, assembly GCF_021461395.2. Taxonomy (NCBI): domain Eukaryota; kingdom Metazoa; phylum Arthropoda; class Insecta; order Orthoptera; family Acrididae; genus Schistocerca; species Schistocerca americana. The sequence continues at coordinate 457,254,073 of NC_060130.1, forward strand.
GGAGCAAATTCTCAAGACTGAAACATTGTTTAAACGAACACTGATCGATCATGAAAACTTTCCAAAGCGCGCATCGGGATAGGGCAGTGCTATTTGTTGTAACACTTAAAACATAATTTGAGCTACGAAATTTCCTTCAATAAATATAGTTGCTAGACTGGGGACCACCGTAATCGCATAAACAACGCAATGAAAGACCATTTAATCCGAGAGGATTCTCTGTCTATCATCCTTTTACGTACTGATTGTGATGTGCCCCACACAAAACCGGGAGTCCGCAAGGCGTTGTAGGCATGATAGTGGAAACTTTTTACTGTTTCTCTGCACTAATCAAATCGAGAAAACACCAAGGGGAAAATACATTCAAGCCTTCAGCCACTGTACCACCTCGCAGGGTCCGAATAATTTGGTACACATGTGTTATACATTTTACATATCTGGAGGCTTAACTGACTGAGTTTCATATTAAAAATTAATGAATCGTATACTCCGTTTTGATACCTGCTGTAACATCATATTTACAGATGATTAAAACATATCAAGCAAATGACATTAATAATCTAACACTCTCAGGTTAAGCACATAGTGCAGATTTGTCTTCAGCATTAGTTCTTTTATCATTTCTTTTAAAAACCAAGCACTTGGATCTACGTTGATATCAATGCTTTTGTTATTTATTTTAAAGACAGTTGTCCTTCAGTTGCTTTGATACAGTCCGCCATGTATCCCTGTCTTGTGCTTATCTCTTTATCTGTACGTAACTTCTACAAGCAAGAGCATTTCAGATTCTAGCGTTTCTCTGTGCGTAAAATGTTTTCCCAGCATTACTAACTTCTAAATGCGGCGTCATTATCCACTTACTTTACCCTTACGCTGCCAATACTTCCTTCCGTTTCTATTCTATTCCCTGTAATACCTCCATTTCGTGTCGTATTTCTTCACTTGATATTTCAAATTCTACCATACCATAACATTTGAAATGTTTCCAGTTTCCTTCTCTGCTTATTTGGCGTACTGCACGTTCCTGTTACAATGTTATTCTCCATGTATATACTTCTGAGAACTTTTTAGTCAGTTTCATATCAGTATGTACTATCATTATTGTGCTTTTATCGAAGAAACTATTAAATGAAACAACAATTTTACTGTTACCACTCACTGTTTATTTGTCTCCACGGCACGTATCAAAGGTTTAAACCTCCATCAGCAGGTGGATTTTCGTTTGATAGTATGACATTTGTGTGTGTTACAATTTTTTGGAGGAACTTGTGACACTGTCTAGTGGAGAAAACAAAACAACTATTTCGGAACATGGTTTTTGGTTACTTTTGACAAAAAATGAAACGTATATCTAACAGTAAACCTAAAATAAGTAAAATAGAGTACCTGCAGTGGTCACACGTTCCTTTCGCTGTCGTAACACATCACATGTATGCTATCATACTTTGTAAACAATTATGGCGTATGGAAACTATTTGGTGCTAGGATCGTATAGCATAACAGAAACATTATCGCAAAGTAGAAAGAATATGCATCGTAACAACAGTAACAACAATATTACAGTGAAATTCTATTAAGGACTAGGAGGTATTTATTTTGAGGTGTCGAATACATGCGTTGCAATAAATACTTCAGGTGGTGTATAAATCCGATTTTGACAAGTCAAAAAAGCTTTAACTTAATACTCGTTTATACAATCAGGTGAAATGTCTAAATGGCTTAAACTTCATACCTGTTTGTACATTCAGGTGAAATGTTACAAACTTTAAGTACAATAATCATATTGGCTACAGCGGTAAAATTATACATAAATAACAATTTTGATTGGGATTAACAGATAGATAGATAGATATGAAAGGCTGGAGGCAAAGGGAGTGGAAGAGAAAGAGAAAGTGAGAGGGAGAGAGAGTTGGAAAGAGTGATTATATGAGAGCAAACTTTACATGGCAAGAGATCTTAAGATTATATCAGTTACATGTAATAATTGCCTAGACGTTGGGGTAATACTTTGGATAATGCTTTAAAAAATGCAGAAGGATGTACAATCTGTGCTAGTAGTTGATGTAGAAATAGTATATAGTTTCAAACTTACATGGGGTACAAGTTGTTGGTCTGATGATATATACGTAGATGAGGTCAATCTCTTGTACTCTTGGCAGCTATCATGCTAACATAACTAAATATTTGTGGTAAATATTAAGGTAGGTGTGTGTGTGTGTGTGTGTGTGTGTGTGTGTGTGTGTGTGTGTGTGTGTGTGTGCAATTTTATTGATGCAGGCAGTTGCTGAAAACAGATGATACTATTGTAAGTACAGTCATATTTGTCATTTAAGATGAATTCACGTTGTTTTGTTCGGTGTTTGTATATTTGGAGTGTTTTAAGGATGTCTAGTTTCCTGCGTTTTGTTTGGATGTGTAGGATGCTGATACGTATGAAACTTCCTGGCAGATTAAAACTGTGTGCCAGGCCGAGACTCGAACTCGGGACCTTTGCCTTTCGCGGGCAAGTGCTCTACCAACTGAGCGACCCAAGCACGACTCACGCCCCGTCCTCACAGCTTTACTTCTGCCAGTACCTCGTCTCCTACCTTCCAAACTTTACAGAAGCTCTCCTGCGAAACTTACAGAACTAGCACTCCTGAAAGAAACGATATTGCGGAGACATAGCTTAGCCACAGCCTGGGGGATGTTTCTAGAATGAAATATTAACTCTACAGCGGAGTGTGCGCTGATATGAAACTTCCTGGCAGATTAAAACTGTGTGCCAGGCCGAGACTCGAACTCGGGACCTTTGCCTTTCGCGGACAATTGCTCTACCAACTGAGCTACCCAAGCATGACTCACGCCCCGTCCTCACAGCTTTACTCCTGCCAGTACCTCGTCTCCTACCTTCCAAACTTTACAGAAGCTCTCCTGCGAACCTTGTAGAACTAGCACTCCTGAAAGAAAGTATATTGCGAAGACATGGCTTAGCCACAGCCTGGGGGATGTTTCTAGAATGAAATTTTCAATCTACAGCGGAGAGTGCGCTGATATGAAAATTCATGGCAGATTAAAACTGTGTGGATGGGGCGTGAGTCGTGCATGTGTAGCTCAGTTGGTAGAGCACTTGCCCGCGAAAGGCAAAGGTCTCGAGTTCGAGTCTCGGTCCGGCACACAGTTTTAATCTGCCAGGAAGTTTCATATCAGCGCACACTCCGCTGTAGAGTTAAAATTTCATTCTAGAAACATCCCCCAGGCTGGGGGTATGCCATGTCTCCACATTATCCTTTCTTTCAGGAGTGCTAGTTCTGCAAGGTTCGCAGGAGAGCTTCTGTAAAGTTTGGAAGGTAGGAGACGAGGTACTGGCAGAAATAAAGCTGTGAGGACGGGGCGTGAGGCGTGCTTGGGTAGCTCAGTAATCTGCCAAGAAGTTTCATAAGTATCAGCATCCTACACATCCAAACAAAACGAAGGAAACTAGACATCCTTGAAACACTCCAAATATACAAACACCGAACAAAACAACGTGAATTCATCTTAAATGACAAATAAGACTGTACTTAATGTAGTAACATCTGTTTTCAGCAACTGCCTGCATCAATAAAATTTCACACACACACACACACACACACACACACACACACACACACACACACCTACCTTAATATTTACCACAAATATTTAGTTATGTTAGCATTACAGCTGCAAAGAGTACAAGAGATTGGCCTCATTTACATATATATCATCACACCAACAGCTTGTACCCCTTGTCAGCTTGAAACTATATCTACATCAACTACTAGCACAGATTGTACATCCTTCTGCATATTTTAAAGCATTAACCAATGTATTACCCCAACCTTTCTGCAATCATTTCATGTAAGATATATAATCTTAAGACACCTTACCGTGTAAAGTTGTCAAAGTTGTCAATTACTCTTTCCACCCGCTCTCTCCCTCTCACTTTCTCATTCCCTTCCTCTCCTTCCGCCTCCAGCCTTTCATATCTATCTCTTAATCCCTATCAAAATTGTTATTTATGTATAATTTTACCGCTGTAGCCAATATGACTATTTTAGTTAAAGTTTGTAACATTTCACCTGATTGTATAAACAGGTATGAAGTTTGAGCTATTTTAACGTTTCACCTGACTGCATAAACGAGTAAGAAGTTTAAGCTTTTTTAACTTGTCACAATCGGATTTATGTACCACCTGAAGTATTTATTCCAACGCACGTATTCTACACCTGAAAACAAACACCTCCAAACCCTTAAACAATATTCTGTAATAATGTTGTTACTGTTGTTACGATGTATATTCTTTGTACTTTGTGATAATGTTTCTCTCCTGCTATACGATCCTTGTACCGAATAGCTTCCAGACGCCATATTTGTATACAAAGTATGACGGTGTACATGTGATGTGTTACGACAGCGAAAGGAACGTCTGACCGCTGCAGGTACTCTATTTTACTTGTTTTAAGTTTACCGTTAGATATACATTTCATTTTTTGTCAAAAGTAACCAAAAACTGAAATAGTTGTTTTGTTTTCTCCACTAGACAGTGTCACAAGTTCCTCCAAAAACTCGGAGCACAACACATACACAAATGTCATACTAACAAATATAAATCAGCTGATGATGTTGGTTTTAACCTTTGAGTTGCGTCGTGGAGATAAATAAACAGTTACTGGTAACAGTAAACTTGTAGTTTCATTTAATGTCAATAACAGTCACGGTAAAGTCTAAACTAAAATGTTCCCATTTGAAGAAACTTTTCTTTGCTCTCAACAGTCTCATTCTATTATCTCCCTTTCCTGAGCTGTCCAGACGAATTTTAGTTGGTGGACGGGAAAATTATTTCACTTTTTCTACTAATAATTCTCTCACAGGTTTGGTATCAGGCACGTAAGTATTCTTCTTTCTCTACTCTTGAACACCATAGTGTTAAATTTACTTATCCGTAAGATCTGTTTTATCTAAGATACAGGTGTACTGTTCATTCAGTTCAAGATGTCAAATGTTATCCTTACTTGTACTTAAAGGTAGAAGGATTATGTTATCACATTTCTACTACCCTCATATTTTCTTCATTCATTACAAACATGGAGTTTTTACTGAATTATTTATGTCTTTGTTATTTTTCGTCTCGCTGCACCGCTGGTGACTAGTCCACAGAAAATTATTTCATTCTTTATTGTATTGCAATGGTCTTCTACCGAACTATCCTGGACATTCATACATAGGAAACAGAACTAACACTACTGACAAATGGCTTCTCATACAAAATGATCCATCAAAATTCAGCAAATGGTCACTGAAAGTTTCTCGAGAAAGTTTGTTGCCACTCTGTGCGTGAAGTCAGATGGACCTGTTAAAAATCATCTTTCCTTTATCAAACCGATCAACGAAAAGCACAGTAAGGCATAATTTGGAAGCCCATACGCGAATGTCTGCAACTTGATTCTTAAGATTTCATCATATTTTTGTCTTTTCTTTTGGACGTGCGAGAGCATATCAGTGCCCAAATAGAACTCTCCTTCTGCAGCGTTTTATGTCAGAGATAGGCAAAGTACTGAGTTTTAATGTTGATCCGCTGCGTACTTTTTATCTTACAGTGATATAAACTAAAACGTAACACTAGGAGAAAATATTACGAAATGCTTGTAGAAGGAATACACTCCCATTGTTTTCGTAGATAGGAAGAAATAAAAGAAAGAGAAAATTATAATAATTAACATTCTACCAGTCACTGATGCAGGCATCGGTAGTTCAATTTAACAAAAAAACCTCTGGTACCTTAAAAAGTTAGTTAAATGGTAGTGTGCCACAACAACATGGTTCCCGTCACACACTGACTCCTAACTGCTCTAACTAGGAACTGTAATTTTTGCAAGAATTTCCGGAATTAAAATGGAATGAACATATTTTTTCCTGTTAAAATGAAGAAGGGTAACGGAACGGCGGTCGTGTCCAAGAGTCGCTCCCTGAAAGCAAATAGCAACCTCTCACTAGTTAAATGCTACAATATCTAATTTAAGCAACCATGTTGCATCGTAGATATCTGCTCACACGCAAGCAGCATATTATCAGTGACTATGCCTGTATTAAGAAATGGAGAACCTCTGCAATCTAAAACCGGAAAAACATGTCCCAAAACATGATGCAATACGAACCGCGGGTACTACAGCCGTTATGAAATACATGAAATGTATTCGCAGTTGCGAATATGGACGATAGTAGGCTGTATAATGGTCAGACGACAATGAAATTTTATGGCTGACCGGGACCCCAACCTGGGTGTCCCGCTTACACGAGCGGCTGCCTTACCAGTTTTTTTTTTTTTTTATCATCAGATAGACTTGGTACCTTAATGAACATTCAGATTAGCACAGTCACAATCATCGAATAATATGAGCTGTAAATTAAGAAAAATAATTATTGCTAACAAACAAGACAAAAAAATTCTGAGTAACCTGAAAACTATCCCACAACATGTTGTCAATTTTTCATTTTTTCATTTTTCATTTTTTATTTGTGTAAAGGGAAGAAGATTGAACAAAAGAAGGCCTCACGTGATTGAACATCAGAAACAGCGAGGAATCACGGACTACAGGGAAACGTAACAAACATCGTGTCGACTTAAGACAAGAAAGCCCGCCCGGTTGGCCGTGCGGTCTAACGCACGGCTTTCCGGACGGGAAGGAGCGCCTGGTCCCCGGCACGTATCCGCCCGGAGGATTTGTGTCGAGGTCCGGTGAACTGACAAGTCTGTGGATGGTTTTTAGGCGGTTTTCCATCTGCCTCGGTGACTGCAGGCTGGTTCCCCTTATTCCGTCTCAGTTACACTATGTCGGCGATTGCTGCGCAAACAAGTTCTCCACATGCGCGTACACCACCATTACTCTACCACGCAAACATAGGGGTTACACTCGTCTGGTGTGAGACATTCCTTGAGGGGTCCACCGGGGGCCGAACCGCTCAATAACCCTGGGTTCGGTGTTTGGCGGCGGAGGGGTGAAGTGGACTGCGGTAGTCGTCATGGGGTTGTGGACCACTGCGGCTGCGGCAGGGACGGAGCCTCTTCGTCGTTTCTAGGTCCCCTCCTTCAAGAACATACTCATCGTTACGGTTGTGACCCATGATCCGGACGATCGTATTCGTTTTCATCTGCGGGAAAGAGATACGTCCAGACGGAGAAGAGATGCGTCAGAAACAGCTGACACAGACACCGGGGAAAGATAAAGCCAACAGTAGACGTAGCCACAGTTAGTGATCCCATCCATAAGAGACCAGCCTGTGGAATAAGGCATCAGTGTCTTGACATTCAACACTCAGGGGAAGGCCGAAAACGACGGTCGCCAGTCGCTATGAATGACCCTATACCACAATGAAGGGGTCTCCATCTGTAGTATATGAAGGCTAAGATGAGGTCAGACAGCTTTCCAGGATGTTGACGGAGACGCTATTTCAACAGGAGAGAGGCAGAACGGTTCACCTCAACGGGATAATAAGACTCCAGTTATGAGGTGAGTCTTTGAAATTATATCAGCACCTTAGAAACTGACAATAACGCAATATTCGTGGATATTTCGTAGTTTAGGTTTATCTGTAGAACATGGACGGTGGGAGTCGGACTAACCGACTGGAGACAGGAAAGTAAACAAGATGTGACGGAACACGGCGTCTGTGTAGTGTTAAGACACTGCGTCGAACAACAACACAGACGCCTTCACTTTAATATCGGGAGGACTTAATCCTCTGAACTTGCGACACCTGGCCTCCACTTCATACCGAACTCTAAAGACGTACCGTCGCCACAAGAATCGACTGGATAGTTGTCTGAGTCTGTGGGCCATCATCGCGCGAAGCGGGAATATCAGTGCAATGTAATACACTTAACTGAAAATATGGGTGCGTAAGACCCGACTTGGTGAAGGAGGCTAGCGGAACGGCGGTCGTGTCCAAAAATCGCTCCCTGAAAACGAATAGGAACCTCTCACAAGTTAAATGCTACCATTTTGGTCGGGTTTTGATCCACTACGGCCCCTAAAGTCTTGTGATGATCGATCACCGTCGCTCAAGGAATTACCATTTGGGTAAAGCCGGCAACTGGAGGAACGCACATTTCTGATCATTAATGTGGACACCAGCAAGGCGGAAAAAGGAGTCGTGGTATCCTTGAGCCCATAAATGTCGTACTAAAACATGATGTCATCGGCGAAAGTGTTGACCGACAATTGTTACCCCAAGAGAGTCCAGCCACGTATTTGCACGGAATACGGCGAAGCAAGTGTTCCAAGAGCAAAACAAAACGTAACATGTATACGGGGCTTCCCTGGGGTGAACCCCGTCAGATCGAAATCGGTGGTGGGAGAGGAGAGGGGAGGGGGTTGGCTGGTGACCGTTCACAACCACTGAGGTATGGATACTAGTGAAAAGACTGGTTCGGACCTGGCATGCATCGTGAGTAAAGTCTAATGCTGTTGACACAGGCTTTAAAAACTGTGACTGACACTGTCAAATGCCTAGTGGAAGTAGAGAAAAAGCAAGGTCCCCGAATTATTAGCGGCCGCAGCCACCGAAATGACTACTCGACGTTCCAGTACAGAAGTCAGTATTAATCGTCCAGGCACACAGTTTTGGTGAACGGCAACGATTTTGTCACGAAACTTAGGGAGACTTGTGTTTATGGTTGAGGAGAAAGTTTTATAATCGAAGTTTACGAGAGTAACCGGACTAAGTGAGTCCAGACCTAGTCGACCCATGGTTTTCAGGATGAGGACCATTGTGCCATCCTTGAAAGGAGCAGGAAGTGAGACACGCCGTATCACTCCATTCACCTTCGACGTTGTTGTGTCACCTATGAGAGGCCAAATTCAATACGAAATACTTTAAAAATGCCATCAAGGCCAGGTAACTTACGTAACTTAGACCGTGTAACATTATTTTATATATTGTCCTTGTGGTAATCACTCAAAAACTCTTCATTTAATTCAGGGGTGACGATGCAATACACCAAACGGGAATAGTTGTCAGGAAAATTTTCAGCTGGAACGTGGGCATTATACAATTTAGTAAAGCAGTTAAAAATGAAATTGAAAATTTAACGTTGAGGTGTTGGCACCCAACTATCGACGTTAGTGAGGGAATCAATGCAAACGCGTTTCCTGTGAGCCTGATAGTGATGAGATGGAATTGCGAAGGGAGTTCATCTTAAAAAGAGGGATGTAGTTGACATCCCATCCTGAGTTTCTCCATCTGAAATTGCATTAACTGTAGCAATTCGGCTTTAATTCGCCCTACACCCATAATCCGTAGTGGAGCTTGCCTAGCGCTATCGTAAAGTTGACGCAATATGAAGACATAAAATTCTTGAGTCCGCCGGACGTCTGCCACCTTCACGAACCAGAAAACATGAGAGCTTTACGTATTTGTGGTTTGGCATACAGTATTCACCATTCCACAGTAGATGAGTACCGTTCTATAGCACGAAAGCAACGGGTCCATGCTTCCAGGATGACAACGACAAGAGATTGGTCTTATTGAGAGACAATACCAAGCACTCAGGGAAGACGATAAAATTTTACCGGCTGCTGCACAGAATTAAATGTGATGGCTATGGGAGAATGATCAGTAAAACGGGTGGGTATCACGTCAACGTCCAAAACCAGTCCACGCGAGGAATCAGAAAGGTAAGAGCTGTCTAGTCGACTGCTAGTGGTGGCAGTAAAATTAATATGTCGGACAAGTACAGGATACCGACAAACTCATGTGTCACATACGTGCAAGGAACGATCCATGTCATCAAGTTCATTACTAAAACTACTGTCGGGGATTTACGAAGTACGTAACTGGCTTCCCCTCTCCAGATACGTGAACATTCCATAGAACGACCAGAGCCAGAACGGGCATAGAGAAGAAGTGAAGTGAGATCACGAAAGGAGCATCCTATACCCCAACTATCATCAACGATTTCGAATTCTCGTAATACAGTTCCTTCCCCATCAAATAAGGCAGTGCCTGTAGAACGTTCAGAAGCCGTAGAAGCCACATTAAAAAAGTCTGAGAACCCAGGAACTGAAAACTGGTCAAATAAAACTTCCTGTAAGAAAATAACGTGTGCAGCAGAGCCATATATAAACTGCCACAAAGGGGCGAGCTTGAGTTCAGAATCAGTCATATTAATATTCAAAACGAGAAAAATATATGCATGCATAGAAAACTAAACAGGCACAAAAACTATCAAATTACAAAATCATCATCTGACGGAGCTACGTATCAGTATCCATGGCAGAAACGGAGGGAGAGGAAGTGTGAACATATCCCCCTCTTCCACCTGTCTTTTCTCCTTCCGTGATGCAACTCTTTCAGGCTGAATGCGTTGTATACTGAGGCTCCTAAGCGCTGCTGCTACCTCATGCGGCTGTGTGGCTGGGTCAAGCAGAAAATCCGTCTCAGAGTGATGGGGAGGGACCTCCGCACACCACTCGTCGACGGATAGGGTCTCACGTATGGAGATTTGTTCAGTTATGACGGAGTCCTCCTGCTTCCCTTGGCAATCAATCAAGTTATGTTCATTAAGAGACTGTGACGTGGAGGCCGCAATAGAAGGCACAGGAGTAGTTTTGGAAGCCGAGACAACAGAGGGGTATCCGATAGAGCCGCGGGAGTCAAATGGGTTGAAAAAGATTCCTTAACAGGCGGCGCCGACGGGGCAGCCACGACGACGAGAGAATCGCCAGTTCACTAATCATTAATCACCCGATCTTGTGTAGAGGCAACCATGGCACGTCGCCAACAAACTCAGGCCTCAGAAGGTGGTCCATCAATTGACGGCTATCCGAAACCAATGGAAATCGTCCTGCGTTTGCGACGCTTGTTTCTAGTAACTAAGGTCAGCATTACGGAAATGACGGTGTTAATGTCTCTACGTGTGGGCAGCGGGGGGACATCGTGAACATTACCCTCAAACATCCTCTTTGAGCCTCAATAACCAGGGTTGCTCAGCGTCAGATTCCCGTGGTAGAAGATAAGCTGAAGTCAATTTTTTGCGCTGTTCGTATGCGGGTTTATTACCCCCACATAACAAGGACAATTCGTATGAAGGTGGCCGCTCTGATTACAAATGCAGCAGGTTCCTTTCTGGCCGATATAAGTAACAGAACCCGATAACCACATACTTGCGAGTGAGAGAGTTATTTTTAATCGCCATTTCTACCGACTGAACCCCAGTCTAGACCTGTAAGCGGTGTTGGCAGACCAGCGTTCTCTTCGAATATGTGTTTATCTCCATAAGGCAAGAGGATGGACCATAGAAAACTGTCATTTACCTCGGATGAAAGATTAAAATACAGAATATTTGCGTAGGGCAGTTCTGTATTCGCCAAACGATCCGTGCTAGTAAAGCGATCACGATGGGTAAAAAGGATCTGAGATCCGTTTGGTAACAATATCCTCTAAACGTGAAGCCGGTCTAGAAATTTAACTAGAAACGCATATAATTCCAAATAAAGGTACACAGTATGTAGCTGATCTTCAGAAACCTTAATCTTATCTATCAAACAGTCGTGTATCTCTAAGGAACCGTGCTGCTCATGCCGCATGGACTTATCAAAAGTGAAGTTGATGGTACCTGTAAGTGGAATAGACGTGAGAAGTATGATGGATATCACGGAGCAAGACAATGCCGCTTCAGGAAGGGCATACACTGGATGACAAACAGCAATGGGACGAGGACGTAGACTCACGCGAGACTGAAGGGAAAACAAGAAAGACACGCAGTGCTGCGGTAGAAGCCGGAACTAGGGCAACCTAATAGCCCAACGTGCAAAGCGGGAACATTAGGCTATACGAGCGTACTACAGGGCCAGATTCAAACTTCCATATGTCGTTAGCCATGCGCCTCCAGCCTGTACTCTGGCCTCCATTATGTATATTTCCATACAGGAGACTCATTTTAATTGAAAGTTGCTTGCCCGGTGTAGGCATATAAATAGGTATGTTGTGCCTATGTTGTGCCTATGTTGTTCAGAAGTACGATGCAGCGTTCCTTCGGATTAGTTAGTCTTTGGGATTAGTGATAAAAAGACTGTCGAAGTCGAAGATAGATAAGCCACATTTTTCTCTGTAAACGTTAGTCCTTTCAGACTGGAAACATAAAAGTTTAATATTATTTCGTAGACAGCAGAAGCGTCCATGGTAAGACTCCAGAATTTTGTCATGTGGGACAATCTGTGGGACGTGCTCAATGAGTCTGAGTTTCCAAAACACAGTATCGTAACTAACAGGTCTCTATAGCAGTCACAATATAGATGTGGATGGTGAATACCTGTAGATTTTCTGTGTAACATATAGAGTCAGACAAGGCCGTGAACTGTCTACTCAGCTGAGCAATATCTATGCAGAATACGTCATCAAGCGCGCAATGCATGGTAGTGATGGCGGAATTTCATATGGCGGCGGGAAAATAAACGATTTACGCTTTAGTGATGAACGGTTCTTCAGTGATGGAAGTGAGGAGGGGCTTAGTGATCTGTTCTCCAGAGTGAACACTGTTAGCTTGAATTTCAATCAAGAGATAAACATGAAAAACACCTAACTAGCTACGGTCGCAAGTTCAAATCCTGCCTCGGGCATGGATGTGTGTGATGTCCTTAGGTTAGTTAGGTTTAAGTAGTTCTAAGTTCTAGGGGACTGATGACCTAAGATGTTGAGTCCTATAGTGCTCAGAGCCATTTGAAGCAAGACCTAACTAACGGTTAAGTAATCGACAAAATTTATATCAAATCCCATTTACTGGTTGCTTAAGGGATATGAAGGTAGTGAATGGTTCTGTATATCTAGGTTCTCTGATCAACAACACAAGAAATTGTGGTGAAAAAACTAAACGACGAATCAAATGGTTCAAATGGCTCTGAGCACTATGGGACTTAACATCTGTGGTCATCAGTCCCCTAGAACTTAGAACTACTTAAACCTAACTAACCTAAGGACATCACACGCATCCATGCCCGAGGCAGGATTCTAACCTGCGACCGTAGCAGTCGCGCGGTTCCGGACTGAGCGCCTAGAACCGCTAGACCACTGCGGCCGGCAAATGACGAATCATCCTTGGCCGAGACACAATGGTTAAACTCACTAAGATCTGGCAGAAGGGGGCAATACCCAAATGAACGAGGATATGCATGCTGGAATCATTGGTGTTCCCTGTGTTCCTGTACGCCTCTGAAACCTGGGTCGTTAAATATAGTGATAAAAGTCGAATTCATGTCTTCGAGATATCTTACGCGTACCATGGACAGAAAGAAGAACTAATGCTTCCGTTGCAGAAGGACTTATCTTAATAACAAGTTTGTCTCCCTATATTAACCGAAGCTTCTTCATATTTCTTGCGCATATTTTGAGAAAATAAGAGGATGATTTAGAAAAAGGAATTATCTTGAAAGGCTAAATGGAAGATAGAGGACAACGATGAAGAGTAGCAAGCAGACCGTTGGATCTGGCGGAGAAGATTCCCGACCTATCTCTTCACATTACGTTAACAAGAGCTGAAGATCATTGTGGACGGAGGCGTTTAGTCGAAGATTCGGTTATATAATAAACGAATGAAGAAATTAGATCACGACACTCGTCAATGAGTAAACCGATTAATGATGATTAAAGGGCTATTACCCAGATGGTATTAGGAATAGGAAGTTGTTTCAAAACCGATTTGACAGAAATATACCATCTATAGAATGGGAGAGTCATACGATAAAAACTAATACCATAGACAGAGATGTGGGTCAAATTATTCAGAAATTCTGGTCCTAAAATTATTTCGAGTAGAAAATTCAGAAACGAAGTCGTTGGGTTAACATCTTAGACTCCATAGCGACGAACAGTTTGAAGTTTCCGAAGCAGTTCACGTAGTGGAGACCACTAGTGGTCAAAACGCTGTGGTAGCGCCAGTGACAACGGGGCTTAAATGACTATTTACAAAGGTAGGGAAATATTTTCGCATAGCTACTGTGCAGGATACAAATTAAAAAGTAGTCTACATTAATTTAGGGGATAGTGTTGTTACTTGGGACACTTTTCAGATTTCCGGTTCTTGTCAATTCGATTTCTAAATGATGACATTCACTTTTTATATCTGCAGTCGTTTTCTGAAATTACAAAAAATTACTCTAGAAAGATAAGGCTATTACAAATGTAAAAACATGTTTGAAGGTGGTCGTGCACCTAGGAACAAGTATTCTACTGAAATTTAAGAGCATTACAATTCATAAAATCATATCAATAATGTATTTAGACGTCTGTCTGTTACGTTATTACTCTGTCACACACCAGAAAAAAGTACATGAAATCAAATTAAGCAAAACTGCTATAAAAAAATTCAAGTAAAACACCATTTGGAAATTGAAGCTGTTGGATACTAACGTAATTTAGCGTTTTCAAGAAAGATTATATTATTATAACATAAACAAAACCCAATTAATTAGCAAATATCAAACGCTTCTTGGAAAACGCCTTTCTTGTTTTCCCAAGTAACAGATGGCGTATAATCGACGAACAATGGCTCAACAGTCGATACGTTAGATACCTAGTTTCAAAACTGTATATACATTTACTTACCATAAAATTCTGTATCAGGAGAATTAACAACGTATTCCAGATAGCTTTAGCATATTATGCAACACTTACATATGTAGAACTCGAAACATTTACAAAGTGTGCACAACACCACCTTCTGTCTAGCAATAACAAAAACCGTATAAAATGGCGGAAACTGCTCACGATGGTCTCTAGTGCCCATTTTTTCATGTGTTTTTAAAATCACTCAGTAGACTGAAGTACCAACCAAGAAAATCATATGTTCCTGAACAAAAGTGCAGGTCATTCCCGTTTTTGAGAAAGTTCGTTGGGCTGTTGTACATTAATTACAGGCCTATATCGTTGACGTCTATCTATTGTAGAATGAGGAATACATTTTATGCCGCCACGCGGGGCAGCCGCGTGGTCTCGGGCGCCTTGACACGGTTCGTGCTGCTCCTCCCGTCAGAGGTTCGAGCCCTCCCTCGGGCATGGTTGTGTGTGTTGTTCTTACAGCAAGTTAGATGAAGTTGGATTAAGTAGTGTGTAATCCTAGGGACCGGTGTCCTCAGCAGTTTGGTCCCATAGGAACTTACCACAAACGAAATAAACAAGAAAAAAAACATTTTATGCTCACGTATTATAATGTTTTTATTAGAGTGTAGGTCACCTTTATAAAAATTAGCATGGATTCCACAAACAGATATTCCGTGAAATTTGTCTCGGTCTGTTCGTTCATGGGTTACCTAATGACGTAGACATACATGCTGATATTGATGACTTGTACCTTGACATCAGAAATGCATTTCGTGCAGTTCCCCACTAACATATAGTGAAAAAAGTCTGAACTTACCGAAAAGGGGACCAGATTTGTGACTGGATTCATGACTTCCTTGTTAACAGTCCTCAACACATCGCCCTTAATGGAAAAAAATCAACGGATATAAACATAATTTCAGGAGTACGCGAAGGAAGTGTGCCAGACCATTATTCCGGAATGAAATTTTCACTCTGCAGCGGAGTGTGCGCTGTTATGAAACTTCCTGGCAGATTAAAACTGTGTGCCGCACCGAGACTCGAGTCTAGGTCCGGCTCACAGTTTAATCTGCCAGGAAGTTTCAGACCATTATTATTTACAGTGTACACCGATGGAAAAAAAATCGCATCATCAAGAAGGAGTTGTGCGACATTAATTAAAGTTGGCAGACTGGTTTCTGCATCTGAAAGATAATGTCTATTCAAATTTCACGCCAATCGCGTAAGAGTGGCACTAGTAGCGCCGCTATAAGGATACATATCAAGTTTACTTTAAATACACGCTGTAACGGTCCGGAGCATAAGGTACCTTTGAGGTTGGATGTGCTAAATTGATGTTTGTCAAGAACACCTTTAAGGATACAGGGTACTTATAAACGGTGGAAAAATAGATATTTTTTATGATTTTATTAAATTTTATAGTCTTTCATGATTACGAGGTGTGGCTAGAAAAAAACCGCACTAGTACTGGTGAAACAATAAAACGAATGCAATAAGGCTGAAAGTCGCGTGGCCTGTCACGTGACTCTCGCTCCGCCTACTGCTCGAGTTTCATCTGCCTCCTGCACTCAGTCTGCCCGTGGCGTCTGTTTTAAGTAGTTGACGTTTTGTCTGTGCGTCGGAAAATGTTGAGTGTACAGAAAGAACAGCGTGTTAATATCAAATTTTGTTTCAAACTAGGAAAATCTGCAAGTGAAACGTTTGTAATGTTACAACAAGTGTACGGCGATGATTGTTTATCGCGAACACAAGTGTTTGAGTGGTTTAAACGATTTAAAGATGGCCGCGAAGACACCAGTGATGACACTCGCACTGGCAGACCATTGTCAGCAAAAACTGATGCAAACATTGAAAAAATCGGTAAACTTGTTCGACAAGACAACACGTCAACTCCTGTTAACTCAGACACTGCTCTGATTGTTAAACGGCGATCTTGTCGAACAAATTTACCGATTTTTTCAATGTTTGCATCAGTTTTTGCTGACAATGGTCTGCCAGTGCGAGTGTCATCACTGGTGTCTTCGCGGCCATCTTTAAATCGTTTAAACCACTCAAACACTTGTGTTCGCGATAAACAATCATCGCCGTACACTTGTTGTAACATTACAAACGTTTCACATGCAGATTTTCCTAGTTTGAAACAAAATTTGATGTTAACACGCTGTTCTTTCTGTACACTCAACATTTTCCGACGCACAGACAAAACGTCAACTACTTAAAATAGACGCCACGGGCAGACTGAGTGCAGGAGGCAGATGAAACTCGAGCAGTAGGCGGAGCGAGAGTCACGTGACAGGCCACGCGACTTCCAGCCTTATTGCATTCGTTTTATTGTTTCACCAGTACTAGTCCGGTTTTTTTCTAGCCGCACCTCGTACATTGTTATATACATTATAGGTTTCAAAATGAAAAATGACACATATACACCGAATTTTAAAGTTACGGCCATGTATGCTGCCACCCCCCCCCCCCTTCCCCTATACTTCTGTTACAGAAACCAGTATTATTTCGAGAAGAAATGCGAACTTTCTGTTTCCAGCGATAATACGTATGATAAATTGTATGTGTTGGTAAAACTGCAGCTTTCTAGTGTTTGTAAATGATTGTCTTTGTTAGTATTTACGTTTGTTTCACTGCAGCAGTTTGTTCGCGTGTTACTGAATGTTTGTTGCCCAACTGCTACATATAATTGTGGAAGTACATATCCTTCATTGTGCCATAAATACGAACTATGCCACGCGTCAAGAAGTTCAATAAAAGGAAATTTCGTGGTAACCAGTTCACAAACTGCGAGCGACACTCTTGAAAGTAGCCTATGTATGAGCTCCTCAGATGAGAAACTCCCACATGGCACGTCTCCTGGTGGTTCAAATTTTTGTGTTAACAATGACGCTGTTTGTAGCGGATTTGTTGTTTTTGATGTGGGAATCTTATCTTCTTTGATAAAGGATGTGGCGAAATGGTGTAGGCTGTCTGGAAATAACTGAACAGCAAAGTAGCACGAAGGGTCTAGCGTAAAAATTAGTAGTTCTGTGTTAATCCGCCTGTAAATCTACCTCGAAAATGATTTCGAACACTGTGTATCTTGCACATAATGTGATTTTAAGTTAGTGTATGCAGTGCGTGCAATAGGAAAAGGAAGAAAAAGCTGCTCAAACGTTTTGTGGTTTAATGGACCTTCCTCCTCCTCTCAATAGGTTCAGCAAGCACATAAAAATACTTTTAGGTGCCTTGATGGAAGTGTCGTGGGTATCTATGAAACGTGCAGTAGAAGAAACTGTAAATATTAGTTCAAAAAATGGTTCAAATGGCTCTGAGCACTATGGGACTCAACTGCTGAGGTCATTAGTCCCCTAGAACTTAGAACTAGTTAAACCTAACTAACCTAAGGACATCACAAACATCCATGCCCGAAGCAGGATTCGAACCTGCGACCGTAGCGGTCTTGCGGTTCCAGACTGCAGCGCCTTTAACCGCACGGCCACTTCGGCCGGCTGTAAATATTAGTGGAACCTGGGACAGTGCTGTTGCATTTGATGCGACATGGCAACATCGAAGACATTGTTCCTTGAATGGTGCTGTAAGTGTTACTTCTCTGGAGAATGGAAAAGTTGTTGATGTTGAGTGCTTATCTAAGTACTGCCACACCTGCCATGGTAACACTGAAGGACATATGGAACATCAGTATTCTAAGAGTTATGATAGTTACAGTGGAGATATTGAGAGTGATGGAGCTCTAAAAATATTTCAGAGGTTGGTGCCCGTTTATAACGTTAGATATACGAAATACGTAGGCGATGGGGAATCTAAAGGTTTCAATAAAATTAAGGAGTTTAATGTTTATGGCGGTACCTTGGTAACAAAACTGGGGCGTTGTCGATATGTGCAAAAGAGGATGGGTGCTAAACTGTGGGTGTGGGGGGGGGGGGGGGGGTGAGGCTGTTACTGGTACTAGAAGTACTCTCCCTCTTATCCCTCCTACGCCATAAGGTGATACGTGGAATATAAGTGTAGAAGTAGCTGTAGCTGTAGCGTTAGAATGATGCGCATTGTATTCATACAAAAATGGCTTACAGGTATCTCCTTCCTTAGAGTAACTGTTGTTTGCCGTCACAGAAAGGGAATCCTAAAAACAGCTGAAGTAAGAGAAGTGCAAAATTTATGGGTGATAGCTCATCGTTATCGAACCCTGCCACAGGCCAGGTAAACGCTACGAGTCTTCTTTTAGCGAGGAAGAATAAAGAAGAGGAGGAAAAGACGTTCTGCATGTGTGGACATTAGGAGAGAAATATTAGGATATAGAGAAAGGGAGAACAAATTATTTGTTGTCGAACTGAAATTCAGCTCAAGATATAAATCCAACAGCTCATCGCTGGAGTACGTGTGAAACAGCAATATACGCGCCAGTACCCGGGATCCTGGCACAAAAGGAAATGGACTGCTGCCAAGAAGTGGTAGGGCTTCCGGTCTCGGCTGGTGCGTGGGCGAGAAGCACGTGCTGTGAATGCGAACCGCTTGTCAGACGTCGCTGTCTTCCAGGCGTCTCTTTATTCCAGAAAATCGATGAGAACTGGCAACAGGCAGAACAGCGATTGAGAATTGCCGGCTTCTCTTTTCCGGAAGGGAAGTGGAGACGAAATAGTAGTCGTGACGGCGAAAGACATCGGTTTATTGTGAATTCTTGTTTTTAGCTCCACTCAAGGTGGACTAAGGAGTCCCGTCCACAAGTAGAAACCTGTGTTTTTTGATGATACCTGCCTTCACGACTGCTTTCCTCTACAGAGACAATATTACAATATATTATTAGACGGTTTTAAGTTCTTCGATGGCGCATTAAGTCCAGTTTCTGTGGACAATATATAGACTTTCGATTGTATTTTCCTCTTCGGACATTTTATTTAACGGAATATGTAAGCGATAAATGTGTGTGAGCTGGAGCGAGCAACTTTTTACTTTGTATCTACGCCTGTGCGATGACACTCTACCCTGACATAGAAACGTGGAGTCCGGGGGCATGGAAAAATTGTCTTCGACAGTATTAGGCTGGCAAGGACCGGACAGGATGTTGTGTACAGTTCTTGCCTATCACACTTTGAGACAATGTGCCGGTTCAAATAAACCCCTCTGCCGTGTCTGATGGAATGAGGGCATGTGACACTGTTGACCGTGATCTGACCGGTAGATGGAGATGGTAAACTCTATGGTCCCTTGGTATTATTCGAGAGTAGCAGGCGGCTGTTTTCCGGTACCGGGATCAATACTCATCGTCATCAAGAATACAAATGTGACATTCAAACTTTACATGCGCTTACCACAGTCAAATACACGGATTTGATATATTCAAGACCCAGTACATAGAACGCAAAGGAACGAGATCATTGTTATGAAGAGCGCAGGGCTTCCATATCAAATTCTTGTAAGACTGTCCCAGTCCGGGGCCTGAACAGTGAAGGATGTCCCGGCCAGCATTAACACCGATTTTACGTTCTCTTCTGTTTTCACATATATTTAGCAGTAAGTAATTAAGAACTCGAACAATTTGCGAAGGAGCTGTGTTACATTCACCATACTGTGACTCTTTCATGCATTTATAAATGAATTAGTGATGAACTCCAGGAAGCGTACGATGGTTATCTATCCTCAACATGCCATATTTGGATAATAACTAGGTTTTGCATATAAAAAGACATGACACCGTATCAGCCAATAGATAATAAATACTGCTTTGAATGTTACTTTATTACCTTCATCGCCAAGAAAGCTACAATAATTATAACATACAAACAAGACAGAGTAATTTTAAAAAAGGTGGACGTTGAATTACATACACCAAAGCTGTCAGGCTATCTTAATGTGATAAATCTTACATTCTTGCCCGAGTCTTAATGAGGATAAATGAATCAGGGAAGTTTTTGTAGAGCGTGTCGGAAGGATTACAGAACAAGGAAAATTGTAACAACGAAACATTTTTCATACAATGGAGTCCAAAATTTGTAACCAGGGAAATTATATAAACGAAGATGCACTTTAAAAAGAGAAATGAAGCCGTTGAATCTACCACAGCAGCAAATCAGGTAATATATTGTACATTTAATCTTATCTACTGTACGTGACAGACAACGCTATGGCATACTCCTTATGAAATAATTAAAGAGATCTGTTGGTATTCCAACCTGTTCGCGAGAATGAACAGTGATGGTTGTGGAAGAGTTACATCTCGTCTCATTTCGTCTCCCCAGAGCGTCCCCAACGTTCTCTATGGGATAGAGATGTGAAGCCATCGCTCAATAGCTAATTTTCTCCATCTCTACTTGGCAACCCAAAAATGGCGGTCATTGCGTAAGACTAATTGTATCACAAAATTAAGGCAATCGATCCCGAGGTACCAGCTGATTGGTGAAGTGCACAATGATTTTTTTTTTTTTTTACAAATAACTTACTCCAATCGCTTCTTACATAAATTCAGAATAATCATTTTAAAATAGTGCAAATCATACACAACGAAGACAACGAAAAGTACCATAAAGTTTTTGGTAACCCAAAGAAATGAATGAATTGGTTTCCAAATACATATCTCTAGTACCAATGGACAAGATTTGTTCATTAAGCAGTTGGTTCTCATGACAGTAATTATAACTCAGTTAATCTGAACAAACGCTTACTGACGAAATACAAGGTATGCTGAAAGTAATGCCTCTTTATAAATAACACAAACGTTATTAAGATTTTACATCTTTATTCTTTATATATTTACGTTTGCGGCCCTCTGCTATTAGAGGGTTCCGAATTAGAGCGAGTAGCATGGCGATGTGTTACGTAACTCTGTCGGTGAGTGAGAAACAACGCCCTGTAGTTCCTGGAGCGCCCTTTCCTTCAGCAAGACAAAGCCAGACGACACACGAGCGCCGCGACATTTGCTACAATCCGATGCCTTGGGTTCATTGTTATCGATCATCCTCCATAACGTCCCGATTTAGTCCCATCCGATTTTCATTTGTCCCAGAACTCAAAGAATGGCGTCGAGGACTTCACTTTAAAAGTGATGGAGCGATGAAAGCAGGAATGAGGTTGTGACTCCGTCAAGAAAGTTAAACATTCTGGAGCAACGGTATCAACAAATTAGTGCCTCGTTGGGAGAAGTATGTTCATCACCTGGGTGGGTATGTTCAGAAATAAATATATAAACATGAAGACTAAACATGTAGCATGATAATAACGTTAGTTTCATTTAAAAAGCTTTAAGTGTTTTCACACAAAAAATTCGAAGGCCTAGATAACAAAGCAAAATGTTAGATAATGTTTTAAATAACTGAAGAAAATCAGATGTAATAGTTCGTAAAGTTGTGCAAATGATCGTTACTGAAATCTTTGGAGGGTGAAAGCTCTGTGTTATAGTTAAAACGGCGTTACCTCACAGGTGAATTCCATTAACTTCCCAAACAAAAGTGATGGAATTTCACTTTTTAAATAATTGTAAAATATTTACGTTAAACAAAATGATCAAAATTCAGCACATAAATGCAACGCCGGAGTACGACCTATCAGGCCAAAGAGAAAATATTTTCAACTAACAATTATGATAGGCAAAATCTATAAAATTTAACTCTTGTTTTAATCTTTGCTTTACCAGTCTTATTTCGTTTTAAATTGACTTGAGCACATTAAATCAATCCCACATGATAATGGCTCTCCTCAGATGTCTGTAATAAGAAATATCGGACAGAGCCTCCGCATTTTCCAACTAAATTTTGAAGGACTAGGCAGACCAAAACGCGAAACTCTGTGTCGAATTCTGCGTGAGGGGAATATCAAAGCACTTGCGCCACAAGAGACTCACATGGACACTGTGGCTGATCTTAAAGCAAGAGACGGAATAGCAGGATAAGAGATACGAGGTGCCACACACTATCATGTACACTGCGACGCCACTTTTATTCGGAGCAACATAAAAAACGACCTACTACTGCCCTTGGGCGTTGATAACGGAATTCGCAGT
Organism: Schistocerca americana; assembly: GCF_021461395.2. Classification (NCBI taxonomy): domain Eukaryota; kingdom Metazoa; phylum Arthropoda; class Insecta; order Orthoptera; family Acrididae; genus Schistocerca; species Schistocerca americana. The sequence continues at coordinate 457,276,664 of NC_060130.1, forward strand.
GTCACTACAAAAGTAGAAGAGATTTCAATAGCTAGTGTTTACATGCCTCTACTCGCCCAGTGGCCTTCCAAGGTACTACACCGGCTTCCCCATCCGGCTATCCATGAGGCAGATTTCAACATCCACCATACAATGTAGAAATTCAACACCAATGTCAGACTCTCGCAGACTAGATGATGGAAAACAACCTGTCTCATATCTGATGAAAAGGATAAGCGAATTCCCAGATCAGCACCATGGGTCTGATACTTGCTTCCCAACCCACAATCAAAATAACCCACTATTAAGCATATTCACAATGGCCCTATCAGATATCCCACGCCGTCAACATTGCCCAGTCGTATGTGTAATACGCATGTAAATCCCGATGATCCGATCTGTCCCAAGACCTAGATGAAATTTCCAGAAGGCAAACAGGGAACAATTTTACTGCGAACTTTACAAGATTATAAAGTGGATCCCAGAAATATCTAAAAATTACAAGAGATTCGTAGGTGCAGTGATTGCAGCCGCCAAAAGTAAATATTACGATGGTACCGCAAATAATACATCCCGGCATGGAACAAAGACTGGTAAGAACTTTTTGAGACCTACATAAAGAAAAGCGATGCGGACGTAGCCGCCGACTTGCTACAGAGACTGGACGAGGCATGAAGTAACAGTTGGATTAAGACCACTACTGATATGGATTTTACGAAAGCTAGCAGGCGAGCATGGAACTTGCTGAAGAAGTTGGGGGGGAAGAAAACCACCAGTGAAAGAAACTGGTCCAGTATCACCAGATCAGATATCAAGTAGAATAGTATCATTATCTAGAACAAAACTGAACGAATATCACACAAAAAAGTAGAACGGTAATATAGATACACACAACGAGCAGCACCACAGGGAACTGAGTAGTCTCGGAACTTCAGAGTTAAAGAGCTAGAAAATGTTCTCAGTGATGTTGAAAAGGGTAAGGTGTCTGACTTCGTGGGATTAGCCCTGAATTCCTGACTCAGTGAGGGATGGAAACGAAATGGCTGACCAAATTTTGCTCTTGCTTAAAAACATAGGGTTGTCTGCCGAAAGCTTCTAAGCATACTAAAGTAATTGCAATTGTGAAACTAAACAAATCATCAGAATGGTTCAAATGGCTCTGAGCGCTATGGGACATAACATCTGAGGTCATCAGTCCCCTAAAACTTAGAACTACTTATACCTAACTAACCTAAGGACATAACACACATCTATGTGTGATTCGAACCTGCGACCGTAGCGGTTGCGCGGTTCCAGACTGCAGCGCCTAGAACCGCTCGGCCACAGCGGCCGGAGAAATCATTGGACAAAGCAGAAAGCTATCACCCAATATCCCTTCACAGCTGCTGCTACAAACTCATAGATGGTTGCTTTTGGGTAGGAAGAGTCCATGAGCCCTAGAAGTCATCCCAACAAAGCAGGCAGGAGTCGTACATAGGAGGTTTTGAGCTTAACCACACACATTGAGGCAGGTTTCCCAAAACAAAATAAGACAGCGGTAGCTTTCAAGGACCTAACAACTGCCTATGATACTGTGAGGAAAGAAGAGCTTCTAAGCAAACTGATAAAAATATTCCCATGCCAAATCCCACTGAGACTTACCAGCAATATGCTTTCCGATGGACACTTCCAGACGCTACAGGGTGATAACGTAAACAAAGAGAGGAAACTGAATAACCGGCTGCCACAAGTATCAGTCTTAGGGAGCATACTTTTTAACCTCTATATCTTTGACCTGCCTGAAACCGTGTCAGGGTAGTTCCGTTATGCTGATGATACGGCGCTTGCTATGCAAAACATGCACTTCGAAGATGCTGCAAACTTTGGCACTACTGACCTGAAATAAATACATGGGTATTTCACTAAACAGAGGCTAATACAAAATTCCTCAAAGGCTGAGGTCAGCTGTATGCATTTGAACAACAAAATAGTTAGATACGAGCTGAATATTCATATGAATAACACTGTAATCCCCTATCAACAACATCCAAAGTATTTGAGAATTACTCTAGACAGGACCCTGTCTTTGAAAACACGCGCTGAAAATATAACCCATAAAATAAGTCCATCAAACAATCTCATTCAGAGACTCTGCAGCACTAACTGGGGAGCATCAGCGGATACACTACTCATCTCTGTACTTGTCTTAGTGTACCCTGCAGTAGAGTACTGAGCGGCGTTATGGTTTACCAGCAAGCATGTAAAGAAAGTGGACATCCAGATCAACGATCCAATGAGGATTATAGCTTGGTGTATGAAGAGTACACCACAATATTGGTTCCCAACACTTAGCCCTGTAGCCCCACCATCCATGAGGAGACAGGAAGCTTTGCTGAAGGAATATACGAAATTAAATACCAATCCTCTGCTTATGATCCACGAAGGTGCAACAATTTTGGAAACAAGTCGACTTTGATCTAGAGACCCCCCCTCCTAGAGTGGCCCAACAACAGACAACTGCTAACTTGAGTATATATACTAACTGGCACGAGAGCTGCATTGAGAGTGCCTCCCTCAGAAATTGTGACCATATCAATCGAGTAAATAAACCAAAAGGCTTTGAACTTCCACGACAGATTGCCTAAATACCACTCCGAGTAGGACATGGAATACGTGGACACACGCCCTACACTTGGTGAAAGCTACCCAGCCCTAACTGTAACTTTGGGACTCCAAGTGGAACTGTCCAACACACCGCCCAGGTCCGTGAACTGAGAGCCTATCAGGGTAGTATGGCTAACTTCTTCACTGCCACACGGTCGTGCCTCGAATGGTTCGCTAATTTGGACATCTGAACATGAAAAAACAAGTTCCGCAATTTATCTGTTGCGATAATATGATTTGCTTATTGCCTTATTGTATTCCATATTTCATCTCATTTCATCTTATTTCATTCTGTAACCTTCACTTGCATATTTTATAATACATTTAATTAATGATCATGTAACCCATGTGTATAGTGTCACATGCTATATTTAATTAAGAATAACGAAACTGGCATAAACTGTTAAAGAATTTCTACATTCGACAGAATTAATGACACTATGTTATTTTAAAATTGGAAAGGTACGAGATCCATGTTAATGGCAATCTCGGGTCGTAAAAATTTTACCCAAGTAACGTTATTATTGAAATTCATTGTGAGTCATTGAAATTTTCTGCGTATGCTTTACAAAGGTTTTAAGCTGAACTGCTGAGAATAGTCTCACAGGATGTCTGTACTGCTGAGACCACAGTGTTGGCGCCAGCAAAAATGCTCCAATAGCTCCACTTCATATGAGAGAATTCGGATTAGTTGCAAACGATTGTAGGGCCCCCCCCATCGTGCCTTGCGAATTGTGTTTCGGCCTCACGTGGGCAAATGTATCGTCTTGCACGTCATAAACATCTCCACACTGGTTGGAACTGGTGCACTCAACACACGTACTTCCCGGCGTAAAGTACTGAGCCCCCAGATACGTTGCTGCCATTACAGTTTACTCTTTTCAAAACACGCAGAAAGCTTAACTTCCCGTAACGTTTCCCTAATGTTTCCCGAATGACGAAGATGCAGTGCCAAATTTATTTATATGCTGTTACAAGGGTTTTTACTATTAGTCTTTACGAAATATAAGCTGTCTACCGAAAAAAGAACAAGAAGCACCTAGATGCAGTGGAGGAAAAAAAATGAAATTTCAGCGCTTGAGAGAGTCTGTCATGTTCCTTCCGCGATTCGAGTTAAATTCGTAAATAACGTTGCGGTGTGAGCCCAATTATCAGTATGACCTTGCAACTCCGATAGAAAGGATGCATGCACTGATTCGGTAGGGAATGGTGTTATAAAGTCGTAGCATCATCTCCTAAGGCAAGCATGCATGTAACTGTTGTAACTGGTCCTTGATGTCCTTGATACTGGCAGTGGGTCAGAATTGACGCTCGAACTGGTCCCACACATGATCTACCGGAAACAGATGTGGGATCGTTCTGATCACAGGAGTTCCTCAACGTCACGCAGACAGTTCATTGAGACTCGTGCCATATGTTGACGAGCATTTTATCGTTGAAAATGGCGCAACGATACTGTGGGATGATGACGTGGGATACCCATGACGTACTGTTGTTCCTTGCGTCACAGTTCCCTCATTCACTACCAGCAGTAACGTGAAACTATACCCTATGGCTCCCCACACCACGAAACCAGGAGTAACACTGCTTTGAATCTCCAGAGCAGTGAAATAATTGGAGTACATAAACTTTATTCACCGTTGAACACAATGCGACACCATTCATCAGAACTACGTGCTTGCTGGTGATGGCACCACTTCCGACGCACCCGTTTGTGCTGTGTTGTTAACAACAACCGAGGCATGGAACGGTAACTCCCTAGTCCGGATGCTGCCAATTTCCGACAATTAGTGCGGGATGACAAATAATGTTGCGTTCAGTCTATTACTTGTTCACGGATGGTAGGCGTAGATGTAAAAGATTACGATGTGCATGGCGCACAGTACGGCGATCCAGCCTCGTGGTGGTCAGACTTGATCGATTGGAATCTTGATGAGGAGCATTGTCACATCCGAATCACGAATGGATCTTGCACCATTCAACCTCCCGGCCAAATTGAGACCCACACAGAAGCACCTTCCAAGCTCTGTCACGTGCTGACAGAGCTGTCTGTCACGAGTATGCGTCATCTCCGAGTCCCTCATAGTGATCACGCAATATGTAACACTGTTCACACCCCTTATATCCTTTACCAGCCCTGGCAACAAGATTAAACATGGCAACACTGACCCTCTCTGGTGGTTAGGCCAGGTTCATAGAACAGCAGCTCCAATCATCTGCATACCTGCCGATGGTGTATACGTGTACAAAGTTCCACTGCCACCAGATCATGTCTTCTGTGTGTTTCGCATTTTTGTCCGGCATTGTATGAGTATTTCAATCATGGAAAACATATTTAGGTGGCAATTACGGTTAAAATTTCGCAGTCATAGAATAAATCAGTATTCTTACTAATGCAAGGTTGGAAAAAATTAATGTCACTACTGTATTGTAGTTTCACAGGAATATGTCGTAGATAACCTGCAAGATATCCAATTTACCAGAGTAGGACGAAGAGGAAATCAGTTGTTTTCGATGAAAGGACCGAGACAAGCAGTTCCTTTTGGTGGTAATAGTATTTCTCCTACCGTCAACGCCGGTTGGAGTGGCCGTGCGGTTCTAGGCGCTGCAGTCTGGAGCCGAGCGACCGCTACGGTCGCAGGTTCGAATCCTGCCTCGGGCATGGATGTGTGTGATGTCCTTAGGTTAGTTAGGTTTAATTAGTTCTAAGTTCTAGGTGACTGATGACCTCAGAAGTTTAGTCGCATAGTGCTCAGAGCCATTTGAACCGTTTGAACCTACCGTCAACGAGGAACTGAAGCTCTTTCCCCCGGTTACCAAGCATCTGTCTGCAACGACATTTCGCTGCCACCGAACATGTTTCTTTCCCTAATATACCTTTGCTTCTAGTCGATATAACTTTCCCTACAGCAGAATGTGCAATGAGAATTGTTCCACATACTGAAGTGCGATTCATCTGTGAAGAACACATTCCTCCAGTTATTAGCCATTCAGTCCCAGCGTTTGTGCCTCATTCTTTGCTGTGATCGGAAAACGTACTGCACAACCTATGGCGTAAAAACTAAGTGGAAACTGGAATTCACATATGAGCAGCAAGTTCCGCTGATAGTATTCCTGTAGACATCTTCGAATTATGTAGTGCAGATATGACCAGACATATATAATGGTTTATAGTTCGTAATCTCTATCGACATTTCACTAGCAAAGACGAACATATTTTGTGTACCGGATCTGTCAGTGAGACCCTGAAACAAAACTTTCTGGTGTATTCAACTTTGATGAGTGTTCAGTCTGCGTCAGGACTCTACAAAAGAGAGCTAAGTGGCGTCTTTGACGAGTTACGTTGGAAAACCTCACAAAAACATTATACTTTGCTCTTCCGGAAGTGTAGACTTGACTGCAATATTTACGGGTAACCTACAATGCTTTTGGTTACCTTTCAGTCGTATCAGAGACATTACTTTCATATATATCACTGTAGATGGCACAGTGGCAGGACACTGGGATCACACTCGACAGGACTCCGACTTAAATCCTCGTCTCCTTACCTTCATATAGTCCTCCGTTGTTTACGTAAGTCGAATAAGGCAAATGCAACGATGGTTTCTTCGTAGAGAACGCAGTCGAATTCTTGGCGTGTCTTTTCGCAATCCCAGACGCTGATACGTATGAAATGACCACGTCGTCTACTGGACTCTCTAAACCCGTGCTCCTTCCTTTCCTGCACAGGCAGCATTTTTGTGGATTGTGGGATAATCTTGGCGTGTATTTGCAGTGGATGCTCACATTTCCTCTTACCGTTTTCTTCTTTCCGCTGTTGTGCTTAAATCATGGACACTGCTTCGCTATAAGGACCATGGATGAAGGACAGCAGGCAGATTCCAATCCCTAGGTTTCCGAAAAGCATTTGGCACGGTGCCCCACAGCAGACCGTTAACGAAAGTTCGAGTATACAGAATAGTTTCTCAGTTACGTGAGTGGCTCTAAGACTTAATAAGTAATAGAACCCAGTTCATGATCCTGGAGAACGAGTGTTCCATCAGAGACATGAGTATCGCCAACAGAGACCGTTCTCTATATAAAAACACAATCTGATGCATAAGGTGAGCATCAATCTCCGTCTGTTTGCTGATGACACTGTAGGTACGGGAAAGTGTCGTCGCTGAGTGACTATAGGAGGATACAGTATAACTTGACAGTTTTTCTTTCTTTAAATGCAGAAAAACGCAAGCTGATGCTGTTGGGTAGAAAAATATCCATGTCGTGATCGAATACAGTGTTGTGATGTGCTGTTTGACACAGCCATGTCAATTAAAAATGTAGACGTAACGTTGCTAAGCAATATCACATGGAACGAGCACATAACGTCTTTTATGGGGAAAGCGAATGGGTGACAGAAGTTAACTCATCTATTAAAATAACAGCGTACAGAGCACTTGTACGACACATTATTGAGTACTGTTTGAGTGTTTGGGATCCCCATCATGCTGGATAAAAAGACGACCAGGAAACAATTCAGAAACGTGCTGCTGATTTTGTAACCATTAGGACTGATCAACACGAAAATATTGTCACAAAATTGCTTGATGAACACTAATTTGGATCCCTGAAGAGAGGACGACGTTCTTTTCGCGGAAATAAATGAGAAAGTTTAGAGAGCCAGCATTTGTGAACGACTGCAGAACAATTTTGCTGCCTCCAACGTATTTCTCCCAAGGACAGTAAAGACAAGAGAAGAGAAATATTATGATTTTTACGGAGGCTTATAGACACTCGTCTCTATCTTACTCTATTTACGTGTGAATAGGAGAGGAAATGACTACAAGCTGTACAAGCCACGCTCTGCTATGCATGTGTAGCAGTGCTGGCCGGTGTCATTGACCATTGCCGTAGTCACGCTGTCTGCAGTAATCAGCTAGAGCAGCATTTATACACCACACCCACCTCGATAGTTGGTATCACTGTTATGTTGATGACCGATGATACTACCGACGTCCGGCATGCTTCGTCAGCGTTGCAGCGAGAGCTCTATGTGAGAGCTGGTGCGTCTGCTTACCAATATGCCTCACTCTTGTGTGTATAAATACAGTCTGTCCAGCTGGGAGTCGGCGACCACCTTGGAGCGGGCTATCACTGCGAGGTGTCGTCGCTCACTCGTCATCCACTGAAGACGCCAATTCCTTTCGCCAACCTATCGGACCAGCCACCTTGGGTGGTTTAGCCTCCGCTCTGTTGAGACGAGGATCGAACTGAAGCCATGCCAGCCTCTGATCCACAAGGCGTTCACCGTCGCCAGGCACCGCCAGCCATACGTGAAGGCCAGGGTTCACTTCCTATACGTCTACACTTCCGTCACTTGCACGGCTAGGACAGAAATAAAAGCCGACTGCTAGCAGCTTAGCGATGCCTGACCGCAGCTTCAGCACCTGGGGTAGCTCCACTGCCGGCCTGGAATGCGCATGACGAAACGTTTCTCCACTCCCTAGATATGCTGAGAGTAGCAGCTAGGTTACCTACATGACAACGCTTCCGCAATGAGTATTGCGGGTCCGACCCCCATGTCCCGCTTGGGTCTGTGCATAATACCTCTCTTATAAATGTATGTGATGTGGATTTATAAGTAAATTGACTGATACCATTTTGAGCGTGACTGGATTTGCCCACGCCCACCTACTGGAGAAGGCCAAGTTCCTACACATCGTATGATAGGAAGCTTGTACGCAAGTGGATGTCGGTGTAAACACTAAGGAAATGTAATTTCTCACGTTCCCGAAATAGCTTATGACAGATGTCAGGATGTTTCTATTGAAAAGAACACGGCTAACTGATGATGCGAATTTAGCTTGGAAGGAGGTTTATGCAAACGCCCTGACAGATTTTATCACATATACGAGAGTTGCAAGATGATACTGGCGAACTATTTATTTACATCTTGTGCAAACTAGATACATGTTTCAAATTTTTAATTTCCTCCATAGTAGTCACCAACATTGTGTATAACCCTTTTGCTAGCAATATGCATGTCGCAGGATACACTTAGCAGAGCCAGTTGTGTTGATAGTTCGAGTGGAGCGGTCTGTTATCCGATGAATCTCTGTAACAGTTCTGAAGCGAATACCACGAAGCACTTCTTTTATCTTAGGAATCAAGTTGAAGTCACAAGGGCTTACGTACGGTGGGTGGTACAGCACTTACCAGCCCTACGGATAAAACAAATCCGTCACTACTTGTTCCATGTACGCCAAAGCAAACTGATGGTCTGGTCTCGCAGTGAGTGTCACCACTCCTTTCTCTAAGCTGTTCATTTCTAGAAGAGAGCATGCTTAGGAAAAAAGCGGCGACACTTCCTGCAGGGCCCACCCATCTGTTTGCAGGACGATGCCCGGGCGCTTCTGGGACAAGTAGTAAATGATTTGGTTGATCGGTGAGACTGGGAAACGCTGTACTACGCACTACTCTCCCGGCCTTAAGCCCTTGTGACTTAAACGTGATATCTAAGACGAAGGAAGCGCTTCATGGAGTCCGCTTCAGAACTGTTACAGAGAACCTTCTGGCAATAAACTGCTCCACTCGAGCTAACAACACAGCTGGCACTGCTGAAGTATTAAATGACGTCCACATCGCCGGTAATAGGTTATAAACTATTCTGGTGACTAATTTGAAAGACAGTAAAACTTTGAAAATTTATCTGTTAATTATAAGTCGCAAAAAGTAGCTGCCACAATTAAATTTCCAACCCTCCTACATGGATACCAGACTTCAATTATAATGATTTCAATTGCATCTTGCGCTGCGAGGACGACGAATCGAAAGTAAATGGTGTGCTAAACTTTAGGATGAAAGCAACTTCCGCATGACGTATTATTGCCAAGTAACACTGCTCGATGAAACTTGTACAGTATTTGGAAAGAACTGCTTCATTACAACACAGAAAGTAGCAGAAAGAAATACTCAATGAGAGGATCAGCAATGACACTCAGGTTCAAAGACAAGGACAGCACTGAAATCACTGTGATTCTTGGAAGTTCCCTGGACATAGAAAAGGCGGGACGTGGTTCTGGGACGACATTTCACGCTGTACCCCCTGCTCCCATTCTGGCACAAAGTCGGTAAGAAGTTCTTGTGACATTCCTCCAACAGCGCTGTTGAAAAGTGCTGGATGTCCGTTGGAGTATGCGGACATGTTGCAAGCTGTCTCCCCAACGCATCCCGTAAGTGTTTGATGGGATTAAGTCGGGTAACGTCCAGGTCAATCCAACTGCCGAATAGCCTCGCGTTGCAAGAGCTACTGCACGTGTGCGGTCTCCCACTGTCATCCACAAAATTTAGATCAGGGTCGAAAGCACCCCAGAAAAGTCACGCATAGGAGAGGAGTACAGTGTCACAATAACTTTGGCCACTGAGTGTACCGTGTTTAAAGATTTGGAGGTGAGTGTGCAAGAGCAGCTTTACGCCTCCCACACCGTAACATCTAGCACCAAAACGGTCATGTTTGACAATGCTAGACGTACACACACACGGCGGGAGGTGGGAACACGTAATGCACTCAGGACAATTGTCGAATATGCAGGATACAGCATCTGTGCGTGGGATTTCGCAATTGTATGGCAGAATATTGTGACAATTGTCCATATTTTTCAGAATCGTCTCAAAGCACGTGAGCACATTATATAGGGTGAATCCCAACTTCACAGATCAAATTTCCAAGTTAGTTCAGAGATATTTTTTGAGTATTTTGGTTTATAGTAGCCTTGATCTCCGGTGGCTCGTTAGAGGGTAATAATGTAATAAAGAATAGAAAACAGCTTTCAGTCACAAATAGTGACTTTTACTCCAATACACGATGCGTTTCGAGGCGTGGGGTAATCTTCAGGTACTTGAGGAGTTTACATTATTTTTTGACTACAGGTTTTTACTGGTCCTGTTGAGGAAACGTACAAGTACTTCAAGGTGGCACGTCGTGACTACAATTTCTATCGAACAAAGATGGAAAGAAAAAATTACTTACGATTTCCAGCAGTGTTTACATAGTTTTAAGCTCGATATATGTAGAAATATTTACATACATATACAAACTTTCGTTTCACAGTATATTAATAAACCAAATTCAGCCAAGTCAAAGAATATCCAAATGTAACGATGTTACATTTCCACGTATTCATAGACGTCGCTATGCCTAAAATGATAGGAAAACCTCATCTCTCCGTCCGAACAGGACTTGGAAAGCCCGACGGCACTGAACGACCTCCGTTACATCCTCAGCCTATTGGCGTCAGTGGATGTGGATATGGACCAGCATGCGGTCAGCACACCGTTCTCCCGGCCGTTGTCAGTTTTCGTGATCAGAGCCGCTACTACTCAATCCTGTAGGTGGTCAATCGGCCTCAAAAGGGCTGAGTGCACTCCACTTGCCAACAGAAGTCGGCAGACCCCAGATGTCATACATCCAAAATCTAGTAAAGCCCGACAGTGCTTAACTTCGGCGATCAGACGGGAATCAGTGTTACCATTGCGGCAAGGCCGTTGGCAAGATCATAGGAAGATGTTACATTAGTATTTACACCTCGATGTCGTTTGGTTCAAAAATGGCTCTGAGCACTATGGGACTCAACTGCTGTGGTCATAAGTCCCCTAGAACTTAGAACTACTTAAACCTAACTAACCTAAGGACAACACACAACACCCAGCCATCACGAGGCAGAGAAAATCCCTGACCCCGCCGGGAATAATGTCGTTTGGAAAACTAATTATTTCTGCATATATAATATATAACAGCACATATTTAAAAATTTGTAGCGATTAAATTCTTCTTTCGTTATGAAAACATATGCTTCTGAAATTGCTGAAAACACTGTGGCTGTTAAACTCAGTTTGTTCGTTTAACAGTTTCTCAGAACATTTTTTGCTGTGCAACTGTATTTCTAGCAGATCAAGATTTGTTCCGCTAATTTCTATGTGTAGTACAGTTAGGCTCTTGTATGTGTCATTTAATGTATGTCCGTTCACATGCATGTTATTAGGTACTGAGGATTTGTCAAAGCGGATGAGACTGAAACCATCTTTGTGCTCTTTGTAGCGTGTATTGGAAGCTCTTCCTGTTTGGCTATGTGGAATGCTGGAGAACTGTTACATTGTAATTTGTATACTTGACTACGTACTCTTATAGGAGTGTTTATGATTCAGCGTGAGATAGGTGCTAGCCACCTGTTTTCAGAGATAAATATTTTTATGTTGATACTTCTAAAAATATTAGCAGTTTTTTGTGATTTTGTGTCTAAGTAAGAGGTGATGTGTGTGCCCCGTTCAGCACAGACATACACTATGTGATAAAAAGCATCCAGACACCACAAAAACAGAAGTTTTTCATATTAGGTGCATTGTGCTGCCACCTACTGCCAGGTACTCTACACCAGTGACGATAATAGTCATTAGACATCGTAAGAGAGCAGAATGGGGCGCTCCGCGCGGTTCACGGACTTCGAACGTGGTCAGGTGATTGGGTGTCACTTGTGTCATACGTCTGTACGCGAGATATCCACACTCCTAAACCTCTCTAGGCTCACTGTTTCCGATGTGTTAGTGAAGTGGAAACATGAAGGGACTCATACAGCACAAAAGCGTACAGGCCGACGTCATCTGTTGACCGACAGAGATCGCCGACAGTTGAAGAGGATCGTAATGTACAACAGGCAGACAGCTATCCAGGTCATCACATAGGAATTCCAAACTGCATCGGAATCCACTACAAATGCTACGACAGTTAGGTGGGAGGTGAGAAAACTTGTATTTCATGGTCGAGCGGCTGCTCATAAGCCACACATCAGGCAGGTAAATGCCTAACGACGCTTCACTTGGTGTAAGGGGTGTAAACATTGGACCATTGAACAGTGGAAAAACGTTGTGTGGAGTGACGAATCTCGGTACACAATGTGGCAATCCGATGGCAGGGTGTGGGTATGGCGAATGCCCAGTGAACGTCGTCTACCAGCGCGTGTATTGCCAACAGTAGAATTCCGAGGCCGTCGTGTTATGGTGTGGTCATGTTTTCCATGCCAGAGGCTTGCACCCGTTGTTTTGCGTGACTCTATCACAGCACAAAATGGTTTAAATGGCTCTGAGCACTATGGGGCTTAACATCTATGGTCATCAGTCCCCTAGAACTTAGAACTACTTAAACCTAACTAACCTGAGGACGTCACACTACACCCAGTCATTACGAAGCAGAGAAAATCCCTGACCCCGCCGGGTATCACAGCACAGGCCTACATGGATGTTTTAAGCAACTACTTGCTTCCCACTGATGAAGAGAAAATCGGGGATAGCGAATGCATCTTTCAACACAATCGAGCAACGGTTCATAATACACGGCGTGTGGCGGAGTGGTTACACGGCAATAACATCCCTGTAATGGACTGGCCTGCACAGAGTCTTGATCCGATTCCTATAGAACACCTTTGGGATGTTCTGGAACGCCGACGTCGTGCCAGGCCTCACCGACCGACATCGATACCTCTCCTCAGTGCTATACTCTGTGAAGAATGGGCTGCCATTCCGCATGAAACCTTCCAGTACCTGATTGAATGTTGGCCAGTGAGAGTGGAAGCTGTAATCAAGGCATTATCATTCGTGGATTCTGGTATGAATGTATGTAGATTTCTTGTATGTGTAAGAGTTGCACTTCTGTTTTATTTAACAATCGTCAGGTTATAGAAATGTATGAAATGATCTGAGTAATGTTCTACTGCAAACTTTATTTTCTAATAGAGAGAATTAGGTATTTTAATAAGTTAACCAAGATCATCTTTTGTGACATCAAACAGGATTAGTGTGTCATTAATATATCTCCTGGAATGAACTATTTTCCTAAAACTTCATTTTTCCCTTTAAAAATTTATTTCATATTTCGTCAGCCCTCTTTCTGTTCACAGATCTTATCATTAAACTAAGAATAGTTATGGGAGTGTACCAGTTTAAGTGAATCGACTAATTCCAAATTCTCAAGCAAGTTAAGTTTTTATGTCTAATACAGGATTTTCAAACTATGCGGCTCCCAGGGGCGTAAAAGCGTCGCAGTAGGGGCATCGCCGCAGTTTCATAAAAATGATAATCTCGTTTATTTGCTCTCTGAATAAAGGAAGAACGTGTAAGCTAGTAGTGACCTGTCGTGTGCAGGCAAGTGTTGTTACCATGGCAGCGTGATAGATGAAAGACGAATAATATTTACTTTTATTCAGTAGCGATCACCTTGAATATTAGTTTTGTCGAATGGAGATTGTTTTTAATTGTTGTTTGTCTTCAGTAATTGGCGTTGCTCTGCCAATATGGACAAAGTTTTCAGTGTAAGTACAGTACGTGATACTTAAAACAAATCATGCAATTCTAAAGATATAAATAGACGAAAATGTGAGAAATATGAAGCCAGTTATTTGAATTTCGGTTTACGTGTACATTGTTGGAAATTAAGAACGACCACAATATGTTGTTCGGTTCAATATGCTACGTATTAGTAAAATGAAATGAAATTTCTAGTTAATTCACGATACCATAATATGGTAACACACCACGAGAATACTTACTCCCACAAGTTGAAAGAAATGAGAGAAAAAAACAAAAAACTTTTACTAAACAAGATAGGATTCCGACAAAGGCTCTTCTTCCATCTCACGAAGACGCCTACTGTGTAGCAAAAAGCAAGAAACCTCGCAGCACAGCGGAAGACCCTATTTTACCAGCTACTCTCTACTTGTTGTCTGTTATAACAGGTGAGTCAGCTGCCAAGTAATTGGCAAATGTGTCTTTTTCATTGCTTGTGCAAGAGTGTCCTAACTTAATTCGTGTACCACCGGGGATGAGTACCATCTTTTACTAATTAATACGGCAAAAAGCTCTCCATTACTGCCGATACTACAGGTTGGAGCAAATAAAAGTGGCCCGGGCGGGTAGATACAAATCGACGTGAATGTATGTGTATAACCACCTACAGTTACTTCCAACGGGATGGAGCAACTGCTCATACAGCTAGCCGAACCTTGGAGCACTTTTACACGCTCTGCACGCCTTATGGGGTTGATAGAGGTCAGTCTGGTAGTAGCCCTAGCAGCCCACGCAGGTCACCTGATCTGTCAGCGTGCGATTACTTTGTGTGGATAGCCCTCGAGTCTAAGGTGTATCGCAACAACGCACATAGTCTTCAAGAACTGTAGCGAAACATTTCGGATGAGACTGCAGCAATTCCAGTAGTCCACCTTCGAACTGGCTGCGGCAACTTGCTGAGCAGGGCCCAAAAGTGTCGAGAGATGAATTCACTTTCAACATCTGCTATAGTCAGGTTAGCACTGTATTTTCTTCCATCTGCTATGTTTCTTTGTATCCTGGAACTCTGTTCTCTGGGCCATTTTTATTTGCGCCTCCCTGTACAAGCGGCAGTTCAGCGAAAACCGAACGTTACAATGGGGCCATGGAACTGTTCCATTTAGAAGTAAACGAGACACTTGCAAACACATTTATCCCACTGGGAGACGAGGCGATCAATTCCTGTTTCGTAGAACACAGTTGGTCCCTGGCGGATCCACTGTTGCACTTCCTCGGCCGACTGAACTCGAAGTCCAAGCGTATCTTTCTTCAGGTCGTCAATGATATTAAAATCACACGGTGGACGATCCGGGCTGCGCAGAGGATGTTGCTGTGTCTCCTAACCAACTCGATGAAGCGTAGCCTTCATCCGGCTGGCAGTGTGGAGTGGGCTTTACCGTGCAACAGGATGATTCCGTCCGACAACAGTCCTGCGTGTTATGACTTTATAGCGCCGCAGTTTCTGCGAAGTGTTTTCACAGTGATGCACAGTGATCGTTGTTCAATGCTGGAGGAACTCGACGAGCAAAGGACCCTCCAGTCGAAACTGGACGATGACGTCCGCCCCTACGCTGCCAGTTGGACAAAACTACGTTTCGGCGACTTGGTTTCGTAACAGTGCAACATCCTCAGTACAGCCTGGGCCGTTCACCGTGTGATTTCCACATCATTGGCCACCGGAACAAAGATAAACGTAGACGTTTGTTTCGGTTGGAAGGGGAAGTGCAAGAGTGGGTGCGGTTGTGGATCCGTTAGCGGCCGACCGCGTTCATTGAAACAGGAATAGATCGTTTCGTCTTCCAGTGGGATAAATGTCTTAACGCGTATGGTGATTACTTTTGAATGAAACCATTCAGTTATCCCGTCGTGGCAGGTGATCGGTTTTCATTTCACTTCCCATCATGTTTCTTTGAATTTTAGTTGCATCTCGTCTACACTTACAAACTTAGTATCAAAGGAATGGAGACTGTCTCTTAGGAAGGCGTCACTCGAATTTTTGTCTGTTTTTATAAATAAATATGTTTTGTGCTTTTTTTGGTGATTTAAATGTTACGTTGTTCAGTCTCGTTACAACGACCTTGCGGTCACTGATCCCTGTAACCGTCACGATGCTCCTTAGTTGTCAGGATTATTTGTTTCTAAGCGGTCATCTATGTTTTTGTAACCATTTACAGTTCAAATTGAGCTCCTTTACTAATGGTTCAAAATAATTTTGAGTGAAACCGTTCAGTACGACTTTGGAAAATGTTTTATGCCTACCAACGACTTAAAACATTAATTGTCGCCAACATACCGAGGGTAGACTGAAACCAGCACTAACTATAATTAAATGAGTGGGTTACCTATTTGAAACGACTCTCAACTTTCCTTTGATCTGCTCAGTTCACACACATCATTAGTTCCAACATTAGCCACCACCTACATTTTCGTACGATCTATGGTCTTCATGGCATATGGAAGCAGCTGTTCATACCTGGAATGACTCCTTATCGTATGCACACACATTGCACAGTGGAGTTTTTACCATGCTTGGCAGCGATTTCCACAATGGGCTCAACTAAGAGCGTAACATTGGAGCTACCATCTACCACTAACCCCACCCTTTGTGAATGCCTAGATGTTGGGGGGGCCAAGAGGCGTTCTATGAAACCGGGTTAGCGACGGTGTCTGGCTCAGGATCTATATCAACCACAGATGGCACCGGAAACACGTTTTTCAGGCAAACCGCGGAACCCTTTCGATCGGTCCCTGGAAAATCTTTCACTGTCTGCCACATTTTGAGACGACCACCCACTAGACCACAGACGAGACTTATGTAGGCAGGATCCGGTTCGCTCACAGTAGTGGCTCGAGGGATGCGTGGGACATGTTGTACGTCTCTTAAATCCCCATATTCGATCCCTCACAATTACGCTCATTGGCAACAGCACCAAGTTACGTGACCGAAGCATGTACCGCCTGGAGCTGTGAATGAAGGGTCACTAACTCAGCTTGCATCTCAACGCAGCAATCACAACCCCTGTCCATACTAATGACGGTGGAATTAACTCACAAACGAAACTCTGTGCTTTGACGTGCTGCTACAAGGACTGAAGCTGTTGCGAGACTCATAGCTCTAATACAAACATGATAGGATAATTGACTATTAAATTCTATGAAATCAATTAGTATATAGAACACTTTCTCTTCATTAGACGACTTTTCGCAGCAAAGCAGATCAAGATTCCCAAAAGAGTTTTAATTTGCGGGAAAAATCCACTGTTCAAGACAGTTCCAGGTTTGCAAGACATCATTTATTTCCCAACAGCTGTGAGCTTTATGACAAATATATTTATTTTATTTTTTAGTGTTATTCATACTAGCTAATTTTTTATTTCATTATACAAAGACGGAAGACATTGTCTAGCGAAGAAAAATATGACGATGAGAGCTGGCCTCTAAAGACATCTGTGTCATTTTGACAACTTAATCCACAATGGCGCTTATGGAGAAAACCGTTTATTTTTATTTGAAATATTGAGAGGTTCTTTAATTAGGAGAAAATTTAGGAGTTCAGTCCACGGTCCGAACTGAGATTTCTCTTTAAAGAAGAAGTGGTGGTTAATGTATTTAAAAAAACCAAAAAAATTATAAAAGATGTAGCAGAGATTGCTGATGTACGCTTGAGCATTGTCGGTAGACGCAGAGGTATGCAATTCGATTCTTGGTGGTTGAGAAAGAGGGTATAGCGTTTAATGGCACTGCATTGCTGATAAACATGAAATACAGCGTCATTAATGCGCAGCATTTGTGTAAAACAATACTGAGTGAGATCAAGTGTATATGGTACTAGGAGCTCTTTGTCTGTCATGTTACAGCAAATGCAAAACAGTTGGCAAATACAAAATGAGCGGTAAGTGGTGGGACAGGCTACTTACTGACCAACTCTGAACTGTTTCCAGATCTCTCTACGTAAGCAAACTTATGTGTCACTACCAAGATCACCTCCCTGCCCGCCCTTCCTTCTCCACCCCACCCCATAAAGCAAAATTACCGCTTGTCCTATCGACAGTACATACAGAAATACATCAGACTTACAAACAAAGTGCCCGATGTACGCTTCGATACAGATGTAAACAAACTGCTCACTTTACCTTGGCCCTTATGTGAACAAACCATGCATGTGTGCCTTCCTATCGTAAACAATGACATAACTGAAGTGTAAATTATCATCCTATTGTAAAAAAAAAATTGAGCACAATCCATCTTTCTTTTATTTAATTGAGACTGGTATGTGCCTCCATCCGAACCATTTCGAACTACCGCCTCCCCTCTCCCACCTGCTCGTCTTCTTTTGTTGCTGCAAAAATTGGCGGGAATTTCATGGTGTTAACCTGTTGTCTTACTTATTATGATTTGAGATGTCAGATACTTTGATAGTACAGTGGATATGTGAAAAGTACTGGGGCGTTGTACTGTACTATAATTTAATGGTTCAAATGGCTCTGAGCACTATGGGACTTAACTTGTAAGGTCATAAGTCCCTTAGAACTTAGAACTATTTAAACCTAACTAACCTGAGGACATCACACACATCCATGCCCGAGGCAGGATTCGAATCTGCGACCGTAGCGGTCGCGCAGTTCCAGACTGTAGTGCCTAGAACCGCTCGGCCACTCCGGTCGGCTATAATTTAATGACACCATGGATGTTCAATGGTATTTTCCATAACATATGAGCACCTTTCATTTCTATATTTACTGTTTTGGGACAGACTTTTAAAATTTTTGTGCTATTTTCTCCCAGTACTCCAAATACTCACTTTTCAAGAGCTCACTCTAAAGAAACACATAAGGCTTTAAGTACACTATGTGATCAAATGTATCCGTGGCGCCCTCCATCGGTAATTAGGGAATTCTGTATGGTGTTGGCCCATCCTTAGCCATGATGACAGCTTCCACTCTCGCAGGCATCAGTTCAGTCAGGTGCTGGAAGGTTTCCTGGGGAATGGCAGCCCATTCTTCACGGAGTGGTGCACTGAAGAGAGGTATCGATGTCGGTCGGTGAGGCCCGGCACGAAGTCGGCGTTCCAAAACATCCCAAAGGTGTTCTCTAGGATTCAGGTCAGAACATTGTCCATTTAAAAAGATGTTATTGTCGTGTAACCACTCCGCCTAGGCCGTGCATTTTGAACAGGTGCTTGATCGTGTTGAAAGATGCGTGTTGATAGATGTCTGCCTATTACACATTACGACCCTCTTCCATTATCGGTGGTCTCTGTCAGTCAATAGCCGAGGTCGGTCGGCCTGTACGCTTTTGTGCTGTACGTGTCCCTTCCCGTTTCCACTTCAGTACCACATCGGAAACAGTGGACATAGGGATGTTTAGGAGTGTGGAAATCCCGCGTACAGACGTATGACACTAGTGACACAGAATCACCTGACCAAGTACGAATTTTGTGAGTTCCACGCAGCGCCCCATTCTGCTCTCTCACGATGTCTAATGACTACTGAAGTCGCTGATATGGAGTACCTGGCAGTAGGTTTCAGCACAATGCACCTAACACGAAAAACTATGTTTTTGGGGGTGTCCGGATGAATTTGATCACATAGTGCACTTTAACAATTAACGCAGAGCATTTTTGTACAAAAATGCCAGTGATAATCTGCAATTAAAAGATTTACTTTTTACTGTGGTCTCGAAAATTAATACTTAACATCGATTATGTTTGTAGTAAGGTAGGATCCAGTTTCTGTACTTCAAGGCTGCTAAAATACTTCACGGAGTACTCAATAATATGTTAACAATAATCTATTCGGTGCACAGCTGATAACCGCTGCACTGCAGAGTTGCTAGTCTTATGCTCAGCTACGATTACCTAAAAAGTATGAAATTTCAGTGCCTGTGTTGTAAAGAAATACAATGCAATGTTCCTTTGGACATATCGGACCTGCGAGCTACAAATAATATATCTCTCCTGTGCAGGAATAACATTACTGTAATATTCGAGTGCAGATAAGACACATGGGCGACGACATATCGAAGCTTAGTTCTGGCCTTGAGTCAAGCGCAGACAGCCGAGCCGGTTTAGGCGACCGCTCGCGTAAATCCGGGATCGAGTCTCAGTCAGGCACAGATTTTCGTTGTTGCCATCCCATTATACAGCTGGAGGCGGTTCACATTTGCAATCGCGAATATATTTTATGTTTTTCACACCTCACAACACGCAACAGCTGATAAGCGCCGCACCAGGCGAGTTACTGTTTGACTCACCGAACTGGCTGGCCGTCTCGGTGTTTACACGGTACTCGGCTGCGAACACAAACTGGGCGGTGTCACCCGGCATTCAGACGCCTCTTTTCATTGCAGGCTACAACTTACCTCTGTGTTTACAGTGGCAAATATCTACGTATTCGACACGCTTATTTGATCTCAAACACCGTTAAAAATGAGGAGAACAAAATTTTGAAAAACTGCATTATTTTTTCGTGCATATTTGCAGAGAAACCGAATTTTATTCTGGAAACGAAACCTTTATTTAACTGAAACGTACATGTCCTGTTCTCCTCTAATCACAAATTTTGGTGCTATGACCAGAAATCCAACACAATGTCGTAAACCAAAGTGAAAAGTCCTTCACGTAAGTCACATAAGGCACAAAAAGAAATATTTCAGTGTTTAATAGGCCCTCCACGTGCCCGTATTACTGCCTGACATCGTCGAGGCATGCTCCCAACATATCTGACGACATTTTCTAGAGGAACTTTCTTCCACTCCTCAATAACGACTTTTCAAAGTTGTTCAAGAGCCTGTAGTGCTGTAGGACGGGCTCCAAGTGGTCTATCCAGCATATCCCACAAATGCTAAAAAGGACGCAGGTAGGGACTCAGAGCAGGCCAGTCTCCAATGTTTGAAACGCGAGGTCCTGTTATGTTTCCATTGTGGCTGTTGCTGAATGCTCTCTCTCATTGCCTTGTTGCGGGATAAAATGTGGACCAATTACGACTGCAATGGACGTAAAATGACCCCGTACAATCTCATTGATGTACCTCTCGGTGTCTGAATGTCCCATCGGCCGTTATTTGTGACGCCACCTTTACCATGACTGAGCCGCAGTTTAATCTGTACACTTCCTCGACTGTTGCTTCATTACGACGTTCACCACGACGACGATGTACGCCAGTACGTCTGTCGCACCGTGCTAGACGAAAGCGGAACTCGTCTGTAAACAATACATTGCACCAGTGACGCAAATGGCTCTGAGCACTATGGGACTTAACCTCTTTGGTCATCAGTCCCCTAGAACTTAGAAGTACTTAAATCTAACTAACCTACGGACAGCACACAACACCCAGCCATCACGAGGCAGAGAAAATCCCTGACCCCACGGGGAATCGAACCCGGGAACCCGGGCGTGGGAAGCGAGAACGCTACCGCGCGACCACGAGATGCGGGCCCAGTGACGCAGTGTCAGTGGCTATGTTCCTCAGCTAATCGAAGTCGACCTCCCAGGTGCCGAGTAGCCATTAGCGGGACTAGGATGAGGTATTCTTGGACTCAAACCGGCCTCTCGGAGTCATCTGCGTATTGTTTGGTCATTGACACTGTTATCATTGGGTACACTTAAACCATTTTGTAAGTTCTGGGTAGTCACAGTGCGCCAACATATAGAAGAGTTAACCACATATCAGTCCCTCCTGGTCGACGTTTTCCTTTTTCTCCCCTGCCCTGGCTTTTTGTGTATGTTCCAGTTTCACGAAATCGTTTCTAAACGCTCCCAGCAACGGATGAAGCCACATTGAGCTCTGTAGACATTTCACGAACTGTCTCCCATCATGCATTAATGTCACGTCCAGAACTCGTGCCGGCCGGGGTGGCCGAGCGGTTCTAGGCGCTTCAGTCCGGAACCGCGCTGCTGCTACGGTCGCAGGTTCTAATCCTGCGTCGGGCATGGATGTGTGTGATGTCCTTAGGTTAGTTAGGTTTAAGTAGTTCTAAGTCTATGGGACTGATGACCTCAGATGTTAAGTCCCATAGTGCTTAGAGCCATTTTTGAACCCGAACTTGTTCTGCCTCCATCAGAAGCCCTCAAGTTGGCAGATAAAACGTACACGAAGACTATAGAGACGCAGTCGTTACTCACACACACTAGATGACACACTGAGAGATTGATCGTCCATTTCACCCTTGGGTGTGCACGATTTTAATACTGCCACTAAGCCATGGATATCAATAGTACTTTGGAGGACTGTTCTCATAACTGAAACACGTCGGGAGACTAAGAGCAACAGTATATATCTTAACCACGGACTACGTACGTGGTACGTGATACAATCTGTCAAATTATTTTCCCTCTAACTGTTCTGAGCAGTGTACATGTAATAAATGAGGCTTTTTAAGTATCCGGCTACCTATTATCGGCTGCTTTTCAAAGTCACACAATTCCCTACTTTTTAGCTATAAGGCAGGAATATTTTTAAAAAATGTAAAGAACTTGTTTTCACAAGAGCCACCATTATTAGCACTAGTGATGTCTATAAATTATGTTTAAACAACTGTCATCGCTGCTGAGATAGGAATGAGTATTTAAATCGCCTTTATTCACACGAACACCACACTTTGAAGTGCTCCCATGCATATCGAATAGTGCCGCGATGTTCGTTGTGGCGCTCTCTTCTCTTTTGATAGTTACGAGTACGCCACCAGCGCTGCCGCCGCAGTCACTGCCGCTCGAGTGTGTGTGTTCACGATGGCTTTCGCTTCACGTCTAAGACGTTGCTAACCAGTGGTCGCCAGCAGCAGCCATTCCTAAAATAACAGGGTTAAAGCCTTCCCCCTCCTCCTCTCACACTTGGTGGCTATGGCTGTGTAGACAGAGAATCCACTGAATGACCGTTTGCTTCTTCCCAGTGGACCACGAACAGTCCACAGTTATAAAGAAGTGTGAAGTGGACATCTTATGTAGGCAGCCTAAAACTCTAACAATTTTATAATAGTAACACTAACCGAAATGATTTGTTATAAATATTGTGTCAGTCTAACATTATTACTCCATATCATTACAACTGCACTTGTCATTTTCACGTCGGCTGTACTACATTTAAACGATTAATCATTGCTACGCCAATGTCACTGCAGTTGTGCACTGCACGTAGCCAGGGATGCTCTGCCTTTGAACACTGTCATGTGAATGAATCTTTCCTCAACACGTCATTTTGCAATACGTATTAAGCAAAGTTCCCCAGTACAGGAATCCTTACATGCACTTTGGTTATGAATATTAATAGAATGATCAGACTCCGGTCAGTAACGGCACAGGGACTTCAAAAGCCACCGCAAAAGTCTCCGACAGAAACCTTAGCTCCGCTTTCGCTCAATGATTAAAGCTGCCTATTATTACCCCAAACTGTCGACTAAAGGTTATTTCAGAAACTAGTACGTTTCGTTCTGAAGATGTTGCAAGCCGTCACTTGCTTTAATCATAAATATATGCCTAAATGAAGCCAAATGTTATCATCTTTACATAAAGAAAAATATTATCTTGGCAATAACCTTGAATCAGATGTCGAAGGAGACCTTCTCCGCTAATTATAATAACAAATCGTCCAAAAATTGTAAGGGCAAACAAATATAGAACAATACACTAAATCGCTACATAAATGAATTGGAAACAAATGATACGTAACACTAACTTAATGATGTAACTGTACAAGTTTGCCCTACCTATATCATGCACGGCTTTGTTTTGAGCAGAGGCGACAGCGACCGGCTGTCAGTACCTTCGCGGACTTCTGGTATGGTTTCTGCTTGAGGGCTTAAGTGATCTGATTTCCCCTATGTCATTGTGGTCATCATATTGCGGACTTCGCCTACCAACATCCGCAATACTCCTTGTTTGCCCTGGATTCCAGACCGGCTACATGAACTGGTTAGAATTTTACATTTTCCCTCCTGTTGCTATTTCTGTTTTCTTGAAAATTACCACCATACATCCCCCGTCTGTTTCTGTCATCCCACAGAGGCACAATATTAAATCTTTGGCCTTGATAATGGTTTCTTGTCACTCTGTTTCTATTTGTGTTTTGCCCGTCATTATTTCCACCAGATGAGAATTTCGTTCATTAGGTCTCCTTCGGTCGATCGCATTTTGTGCTTCCTTGACAAAGTCTGACTCTCGTAGAGCGATTTTGAACGACTCTATTGTGTCAATACACTTTCAGTGAGCAGCTCCTGGTTCCTCAATAGCAGTTCCGTCTAGCAGTGGCTCATTATCTCCTCATCACTATTCGGTTGGACCAGGTAACGGTTCTTGTTGACAAGCCTCTACAAAAACTTTACTGAACTGCGGCACCCCGATGCTTCAAAAACCTCTCCTAACATAATCTCCTGTTTTTCTTGAGTGTATTGTGACGAGTGGGTCTTTAGGAAAGCGTCTCTGAATTCCCCGTAGCTGCGGTAGTTTGCTGCGACGCTACGCATCTGCTCTGACACTGAACCTTCCACGTATCCACAGACAAACTCTAGTTCTTTTGCACATACACACACACATAATCTCCCCTCCCCCCCCCTCTCTCTCTCTCCCATCCCCCTCCCATCCCTCCCTCCCTCCTTCCCCATCCTTCCCTGCCCCCCTCACCCCTCCCCATATGTATACTATCCTGTATATTGAGCAATGAGGAACATGCCAAACATAACTTCACTACCAGAAATGCCGCGCGGGATTAGCCGAGCTGTCGAGGGCGCTGCAGTCATGGACTGTGCGGCTGGTCCTGGAGGAGGCTCGAGTCCTCTCTCGGGCATGGGTGTGTGTGTTTGTCCTTAGGATAATTTAGGTTAAGTAGTGTGTAAACTTAGGGACTGATAACCTTAGCAGTTAAGTCCCATAGGATTTCACACACATTTGCACATTTTTGAACAACCAAAAATATTGTCCTAAACAGTTTGTTGTAGACTTTGTAAATAGCACAAGAAAATTTAGCAATGTAAAAACATAATAATAATTTTATAAAGAAAGTAATGTCACAAATATATATATTTTATTACGAATGCCACACAAAACATCCAGAATGGATAAAAGTTTTAAATTCGAGTTCGTTTAGTATTGGCCAAGACTCGGGTAGTACCCTATTATACTGAGCAATCCATCATTTGGGATGAAATGAAATGTGATTCTCTTTGCAAACCTGAAAGTTTTGAATTGAGAGAAAATGTTTTAAGTCGAAATATTCAAAATTGTGCGTCACTGGACTTCCTCTAACTTCTGGCTCGTGAGCGTCGAAGGTTTCATGGCCGAACGATCCCTGAATCATGTTGTACCCTCGTCTCGTGTCATCAGAGACATGTGGTAATATTTCGTATGTCTGAGTCGCGAGCAGTCGTCGTCCAGCTCGATAATTCGTGCGTTTCGCACCAGTGACTGAGGGAGCTCCGCTGAGAGTCTTACCCTGTTAAGCTTCCTTCCGTCTTTTCAGCTATTCTCTGTCCCTGTTTTTAAGACTAGAAGTAGCCTTCTTGGTAGCGCTCACTTCGACCTTTTCCTGATGTCGCAAAATTTGGGCATTTCTTCGCGCATCTCGTGTTACTGATCTGCCTCTCCTACCCTCACGTTTGCACTCTGTCGCTGCCTCCCACGTCTAATCTGACGTTTTCCTAAGGTCTTCAACATCCCTGTGCTGTCTGTGGTGAAATAACGGTATAATAAACTTTTGGAAACGTTCGACAACTGTGTTTTTAGAGTTTTCTGTGCGTTGAAGTCGTTTAGCAAATTTGTGTGTGTGTGAAATTTTATGGGACTTAACTGCTAAGGTCATCAGTCCCTAAGCTTACTTACTACTTAACCTAAGCTATCCTAAGGACAAACACAGACACCCATGCCCGAGGGAGGACTCGAACCTCCGCCGGGACCAGCAAATTTAGTGCGGTAGTTTTCAGCTGACGTTTCTTATAGTTTCTAGTAAAATATTTCAGTAAAATTTTCATTCGCTGTTTTAATTTCCTTGAGTGTTCGAGTGTCTGCTTCAGTTTTTGGTTTTAGCTAAGAAATTGTGTGAAGTTTTGGTGGTTTTGGTAATAGTTGTAGTTAAGTAGTGTTAATGAAAGTTGTTGTTTTCTTAGTAGAGAGAGAATTCGAGACCACTATTCTCAGTTCTTTAAGTAGCTCTACTGTTGTAATTGAACTCAGGTAACGTAGACGTTTAGTTTTTTTAGTAACTGTTAAAATTTTACAGTGAGTGAGGAGTGTGGACCTTGTTATTGGTTTGTGACTAGTGGGTTATGGTGTGGGATATGTTCCAAGTAGTTTCATTGGAGGGAATGCAGTGGGAAGCCGGTGGACATTCTAGCGAGATCCTCTCCTGGGAATGCGGAATGTGTAGCAGAAATAAGTTGACAGAGGTGCCGGAGCGTAAGATCTATGCCCTTCAGGTGCAATTACAAGACGCAAAGGAGGAACTAGATAGGGTGAGGAGGGTGAAGGGTGCTTGGGAATGGGAACTGGCTGTCGGTAAGAAGGCAGCTAGGAGGAGGAGGTATTCAGATAGTTGTGCTTTGCGTATATGCAATAGATCTGACCAACTGTCAGAGTTGACTGGAGAGAAGCCTCTTGTAGCTGTAGGTTTAGGAAATATGCAGCAGTCCTCAGCAGTTAGGAAGCCTAAGCCAGTTGCAAATTCTAACAGAAAGAAGAAGGTTCTCCTGCTAGGTAGTTCGCATCGTGGAGGTGTGGGCCATCAGTTGCAGGAAGTGTTGGGGAGTGAGTACCAGGTCACAAGCATTGTGATGTCTAGTGCAGCGCTGGCTCAGGTGACTGATAGCATAGAGAAGTTATGTAGGAATTTTACGAAAGAAGATCAGGTACTGACTGTAGGTGGAGCAGGGAATAGTCTTCTTAGAGACGGGGAATATGATGTAGGTGGTGATCTTGTAAAGATAGCTACTGCAACTAGTGGCACTAATGTGCACTTCGTGCAGCTGTTTCAGCATCATGATCGGCCTCATCTTAATGCGGCTGTCGGGCACGTTAACATGGGTTTGGAGAAGGCAGTGATGGCGGAGGGCATGGGCCACATTGCGGTGGTACCAGTTGAGTATATCAGCAGATCGGATTTCACTAGTCATGGGCTGCACCTCAATAGGTCTCGTATACCTGTTTAAAGAAAGTCAGTCCTTGTAACTAAGTAATCACCTTCAGAGGAGGTCCGGTATCCAAATATAGAAGGAATTAGCATATTTCATCAAAATATAAGAGATATGAAAGTTAGTGAACGCCTTATAGATGTTTGACTCTGACGTTAATGGTGTATCGGAGCATCACTTAAATAATTTGACAATTCAGAGGCTTCCTTCAGTAAGATACCGGTTAGCTGGCTGTTTCTCAAGGAGTACTTCGAGGAGTGTGGGAGTGGGCATGTACGTAAAAAACCGTATAGCGTTTTGGTCCGTAGACGTATCACGGCACTGCACTGAACGGGTATCTGAATCCTGTGCAGTGGCAGTTGAGTTTGGTGAAACTAAACTTGTAATTGTTGTTGATTATAGGTCCCCTGACTTCAGAGCAATTCTGCTCAAGCTAGAGAGAGTTCTTGGCCCACTTTATAGGAAGTATCAAAAATTAGTTATAAGTGGTGACTTCAATATTAACGTTGTATTTGCTTGTGCAAAAAAAATGGGGGATGTTGGTAGATCTCCTAAACTCATATGATCTGATGCAGACAGTGTTTCTTCCAACCAGAGTGCAGGGGAACAGTAGCACAGCCATACACAATATTTTTATTCATTCTTCATTACTAGATGGGCATTCTGTTAAAAAAAGGGTGAGTGGCATTTCAGACCATGATTACAAGTTGTGACACTAGAAGGCTTTTGTACTAAAAAAATGTTACATACAATTACAAACTGTGGAGGAAAGCTAATCCAACAGCAACAGAGAGTTTTTAAGCCTCGTTAAGAAATAATAGTGGCATTTCTCATGCTTTTTGTGAGTTGCTATCCATTGGAGCGTACTAAGCAGGGTCTAGCAGTAAAAGGCAGCCCGGGTGGCTGACATGTGGGATAAGGATATCACGTAGAACAAAGTGGGAATTATATCGAAATGTTATAAGTACTCACACTCAAACTACAGCAACCCATGGCAAACAGTACTGTAGGGTGCTTAAAAATGTTATTAGGGAGGCAAACAGTATGTGGTACGCAAATAGAACAGCTAATTCACAGGATGAAATTCAAACCATATAGTCAGTTGTGAAGGATGTGTCGGGTCAGCAGCACGAGGTTGACGATAGAAAATCAGTCCGCAGTAAAATTATTTCTGCTACTTATAAATCAGATATATGTACAAAATTTAACAATCGTTTTCTGAGTGTTGCTGGTAAATTAAATAAAGAAAATCATATAACTCTCTTGGAAAACACCTTTTCGAGACTGATGACTAAAACACTCCTCAGTTTACTGACAAAGGGGACATTAAGTCAATAATGACTCATTGAAGATGGAGGACACTCATGGATATGATGCACTGCCTAGCAGAATATTCAAGTATTGTGCTGCTCATGTTAGGCCTGTACTTAGCGGTATTTGTAATTTTTCCTTTAACAATGATCAGTTGCCCGAATGATTAAAGTACTCGATAGTAAGTCCACTTTGGAAGAAAGGGATATTGTACACAATTTTAGACCCATTTCTATGCCATCAGTGTATGCTAAAGTTATTGAAAAGACGTGTATGTAAGGATAATTGAACATTTTATATCACATAATTTGCTATTAAATTTACAGATCGGCTTTAGAAGTGGCTTAAAAATTGAAGATGCTGTATTCTCTTTTTTCTGTGCGGTACTGGATGAATTAAACACAAGGTTTCGAACGCTACGCATCTTTTTTTTATTTAACTAAGGCATTTGATTGTGTTGTTCACAAAATATTGCTCCAGAAGTTTTACCATTATGGAATACGGGGAGTAGCTCACAATTTCCTTACCTCTTACTTTAACAACAGACAGCAAAAGGTTATTATTCACAGTGTTGAAAATGGCTGTGATGTAGGGTCTGAGTGGGGCAAAGTCAAAGATGTGTTGTCCCAGGGATATATTGGGGCCACTCCTGTTCCTTATTTATATAAATGATATGCCCTCCAGTATTACATGTAATTATAAAATATTTCTGTTTGCTCACGACATTAGCTTTGTAGTAAAGGATGTTTTGTGCAGCACTGACTCTGTTTCAAATAGTGCACTTCATGATGTAAGTTCATGTCTTGTAGAAAATAAACTAACTCTAAATCGCAGTAAGACTCAGTTTTTACAGTTTGTAACACACAGTTCAACAATCCCGACGTTTTAATTTCACAGAATGGGAATATGATTAGTGAAACTGAACAGTTCAGCTTTGCAGGTGTTCAGATAGATAAAAAACTGTAGTGGAAAGCCCATCTTGTTGAAAGACTTCATGCTGATATTTTTACTAATCGAACTGTATCTGAAGTAAGAGATCGTTCGACACGAAAATTAATCTACTTTGTTTATTTTCATTCGATTATGTCACATGTTATTATATTTTGTGGTAACCCTTCCTATTCTCAAAGGATATTTTTGGCGCAGAAACGAGCAGCTCGTGAAGTAAGTGATGTAAGTTCACGAACCTCTAGTCGATTCTGACTTTGGCTTCTCAATATGAATAGTCTTTGCTGTCGTTTCTTATTAACAATATCACCTTACTCCCAAGAATTAGCAGCTTTCATTCAGTTAATACTAGGCAGAAATCCAGTCTGCATTTGGATCGTATTTCCTTAACTGATATGCAGAAACGTGCGCTGTATACTGCTGCATCCATTTTCAATAGGTTATCAAAACAATTCAAGAATATTAGCAGCAATACACGCAGTTTCAAATCGAAACTGAAGAGTTTCCTCATGGGTCACTCCTTCTATTCTGTCGAGGAGTTCCTTGAAAAATTAAGCTCATTCCTATGTTGTATCGTTGATTGCATTTACTTAAATTTATGGCTTGACTTTTTGGGTTCATAAATATTTTATTTTATCTGTTATTACTTTTATGTTGTAATTTCAAGTACTTACACTTTCCATGACCTTGGAGATTTGCTTCTCAATTTGGTTCTAAAGAACTAGACATTTAAACAAATAAATCTACTTTTGCATCCTTAATTTCGTTCCTGACCCGATTTACGGTTTCGTCAAAGTCATCAACCTTCCTTTGATTTTACTCAGTTTCATTCATGACTTCGTTCTGTCTCTTTTCCTCCTTGTCTTATCGCTTCTGAATTTCCCTAAGTTGTTTAATGAAGATCTCTTGTTTCTGGGCTTCTTCCTGCCGTCACATTCTTTTCTTGCTTCCTCTGTTTTTGCTCCTCCTGTCGCCTCATCTCTTCTCTTTTCTGTTGTCACTTCTCAGCCTCTTGCACAAATTGAACGATCGATTCTAATTGCTCACTTCCAGTAAGGTACAATGGACTAGACCAGGGCTTAACAACTGGCCGCTTTTGAGGCCGAGTACTCGCGTCTGCTCAGGCACGTGCTCGCGAGCAGGTGCAAGGTCGCGGAGTAGTGATGGAGGGGAGGGAGGGAAAATGCGCGCGCACGTTTCAATAGGGCCGCAGCATGCCTTTTGAATTCGCACCGACTGTTTAACGTTTAAAGTACTACGATCAGCTCTAACAGTCACTTCGCTGGTTAAGAATCATGTCAAGTCGCCGTTGTGTAACCCCAACCATGCTTTCGCAGTTCAACCCCCATTGGGAGGAATTGTATCTGTTTACAGAAAAAGATGGAGTTGCAAAATGTTTAGTATGTCACAAAACGCTGAATTCTTTTAGGAAATTTAATTTGCAGCGACATTATATGTCGTACCACACGAAAGATTACGGAAGTGGAAAATGTGATGGACCAGATCGTGCACAGGAAGTTATTAAACTTAAAAGGAAGCTATCCGAAGAAGATCTGGACGACGAAGAAAAATCATCTGAGGCAGCTCTCAGAGTGAGTTACAAAATTGCTTTGCTTTTAGCAAAATCCCTGCGCCCCTTCACTGATGGCGATTTAATAAAAGAATGTTTGGTAGTTGTCGCGGAACATTTGTGTCCATCTCAAGTTGAACAGTTTCTGATTGTGCTATTACCTAACATGACCATTATGCGTCGCATACAGGACATGGCAGACGACGTCCAGAGCCAGCTTGCAAATATCTGTAAGGATTTTATGGCGTATTCTCTAGCTCTGGACGAACGTGTTGATATCACTGGAACAGACAGCTTGCCATATTTATTAGAGGTGTTAATAGAGATCTTCAGGTGAGGGAGGAGCTCCTCGATGTAGTAGTCATGAAGAACACTGCAACTGGAGGTGATATTTTAAGTAGTGTTGAAGAAAGTGTTGAAAATATAGGATTGTCGTGGAATCCTTTAGTTTCGGTGTCTACAGACGGTGCACCAGCGATGACAGGGAAAAAATCAGGTTTCGTTGCGCTGTTGAAGGAGAAAATGCAAAAACTGACCGTGCCGAATGAAATAAGCGCGTTCACTGTGTGATCCACCAGGAAAACTTATGTGCAAAGAGTATCACTCTAAAAAATGTGATGAGTGTTGTTGTTCGTGCAACCAATTATATAAGGAAGCATGGGCTACAACACAGACAATATAAAAGCTTTCTTGAGGATGTAGAAAGCCAGTATGGTAGCCTGCCTTATTACAGCGAGGTCCGCTGGCTTAGTCGTGGCGAATTATTAAATCGATTTTTTTGCCTATTAGATGAGATAAATATGTTCATGGAAATAAATAACATGTGTGTTCCTGAATTGAAAGAGCCTTCATGGAAATGTGATCTCGCGTTCTTGACAGATTTAACTAGCCATCTGAATGCTTTGAACATTTCACTACAAGGTAAAGATCTGCTAATTATTCATTTCATAGATCGAATACGAGCTTTTAAAATGAAATTGACACTTTGGGTGAGTCAGCTGGAAACAGGAAATCTAGCTCATTTTCCTAAATTACCGTCCATGCAAGATGTTCACAAAAACTGAGAACGTTATTCACATAGTTTAGTTGCCCTTAAGGAAGAATTTGATCAACGCTTCAAGATCTGACAGCACTAGACAGTGATTTTGATCTGTTCTCCTCTCCATATTCAGCGAATATTGAAGAGATTCGTCCTGAGCTGCTACTAGAAATTATTGACCTGCAGTGTGACAGAGAATACGGAGACAAATTTCAGAACAAGAAAAACATTTTGGAATTCTACAGACACTTCCCTCAGCATAGATTTCCTCGTTTGCACAAACTGGCGGCTACTATAATATCAATGTTCGGTTCCACGTATGTTTGTGAACAACTGTTCTCTGCAATGAAATGTAACAAGACGCGCCTGAGAAACGTATTTTCTGATCGAAATTTAAACTGCACGCTGCGCCTACAATGCACAAGAACAACTACTCTGAACATAAACGCAATTGTAAAGGGCAAAAAGTAGAAGATAACCGAGAATCCCACACTTCAGTGACACCTTTTATTGTGTAACAGTTCACAAATTAATACGAATGTAGAGGCATAAACTAAGCTAATAAAATTATCTGGCACGTGTACATTCTCCTTTATTTGTTTCATTTGTCGCAGTATAATTCGTGAGTGATATCCCTGCAAGTGGCCGCGGATTTACATTGACTGGCGGCAGCTGTTGTGTGCCTCACATGATTCTCCCCACTCTCCGCTCTGGTCCGGTAGTGAGGGTACCGTGCTCGCGCTGCTCCATGCTCGCGCCTTCCTGCTCACAGCTTGCTCCGCGAGCACGTATGTTGTGAAGCCCTGGACTAGACGCATATGAATCAACTGCTCTATGACGCCGTGCCCGCGAAATCGGACTGTTACTTCCCCTGACTGTATCTCATTCCGTATTTACAGAACCTACACGACCTCCCGCCTCTAGATCATATTCACCTTCATTTCCTGAGTGAAATGAACTCTCATCATCGAAGTATTTTGCATCTGATATTCGCACCCTATTTGCAGAGTGATTAGGATGAACTTCTTCCTCTGTCCTATCTTGTTCTACATTAAAGCCTTGCTCGTGTTTCATTTTGTGCGGCATTAATGCGCACCCTTTCTCACTATACACAAGAGCTTTGCCTCTTGTAAGCATTTAGAGCGCCTTCTACTTCCGCACTTTTCCGACTCTAACGCACCACGTGCCACAACTCTACTCTGATATTCTTTTAAATAATGCACTTATTTATGCCTAAGCCCATGGAACAAAACCTACTCTAAAATATCGTACACATATCGATAAAAATTTATTTCACAAAAGCTTGCACAGCGTTATTAACAACGACACAACGTCAGACAACAAGTGATATAGTAGTCATGGAGAAGACACTATGAGAAAAAAAGACACCATTGATACATACACTGAAATAACATGACTGCCACATACAACAAATTGCTGAGATACAACAAATAGCCCCAAACCCGAGTCAAAATGTTCTCAGTGCGCCATAGCATCACTAAAAAAAAGAAAAGAAAGAAAAACCGACAATATTCCGCAACATAATGCACTAACTACCTCACAAAAGTGCCACGATTCGAAATCATGTCCAAGCGACACCAATTGCAAGCCGTCACTAGCTTTAATCGTAAATGTATCTGTGAATGAAGCTAAATGTTATTATCTTTACATAAATAAAAATAGTATCTTCGCAATAACCTTCAAATCGTGTGCCACCCCATTAATTTTTATATTTGAATTAGAGAATTCACGTATGACACTTCTGTTGCTGCCCCATGTGTGTAATCACTTTCCTTTCAGAACTCTAATTAGCAATAAAATTACCTAATTTAATAAGATGGAACGTTAAATCGCTTGTTTACCCATGTACCACCACAGTAAAATAAAATGAGTTAATAGCAGAGGGAGTGTTAATGAGAACAATGGCGTATTGATGTTTACAAAACAATGACAAGTTTTAGTAAATTTTAGTAGCTACAGCTTTGTGGGGAGCCAGCTGATAAATCTTACACAAAAGTGACAAACACGGATCAGTTAAGGAGTGGAGTTTGATAGGCAGAGCAGACATTGGGGTGGAAGCCATACTAATTCTTTCCTGAATTAATCCCTTTGGCAACGCGCTCTGACATTCTTTACGTGAATCCCCTGTGAGCCCTAATTCTATTCAAATGGAATCAACTACGACCAAGTATACCACAAACTATTGTTCATCTGAGAACAGAGAGTCGTGAATATCATTTAACAGCCCTACTCTGTGCAGCAATACTTAAATCTTTCCTCTTGATTCAGGCGGCAGAAGAAACCAGCGTGCTGTGGTGGAGGAATGTCACACTGTGGCAGCTGTTCGACTCAGGACGATTAACATTACCTTCGTGACACATGATATGTCCCAGGTGATATACTGCTCCGATGTCCGTAAAGTTGGAAACTGCCACTTCCTCATAGTCCACCACAAGGTACAGACCACGAGCCTCACACACAATGGAAAGACCTGAAGTTCTCCACCATGGGAGCACCAGAACACGCAGAAACCAAAGGATCACAATCACTTTCCACCAAGTCATGGTATGGGAGCCAAGTTAGCAGAAACAAAACCGCGCACACATTGCACAAACGAGTCGAACTACTCTCCACGCTCTGAATCTCCCCTTTCGACAGTTCTGTTCGCCTGGTATCTAATCCAGACACAGCACCAGGGTTCCCATGCTGAGGGACAATCCTCTACTTTGTACATTCTGAGAGGAGCCAATCAGCGACTCCAAATCTCTCATGATGAAAAGGGAAGATTATAGACCAGAGATGCGTCGTTCTTGGTGTAAGCATGCTCATTTTTTGGAAAAAAAATCTGCCTGGATGGGACCACAATCCCTAATTTACGGAGTGATCTAATTTTTCCAGGCTGAACGTTTCCAGTTTCTGAAAAAAGGTTGTTAAGTTTCCCAGATAGTCTCGCCCATGAAATATATGTTTTTCCCGCTCACTAAAAGAACATGTCGACTTGCTGGCGTGAGGGGGGTTTGCAGTCGTGCCATTACTAAACGCGTACGCCAGTGACTCTGTCCATACTGTCCCAGCTTCTAACATGAGATTGCATGGAGTTTTATGACGATCCCACTCTTTACACAAAAGCTCAGTTTACAACAGTCGCTTTTAAATGGCTTCCTCCACCCACTTTCAGCCATCCGACTACCTTCACGACAGACTGCCACCAGGCCCAGGTAAACTGTTTTGTGAACCAACGCTCTTCTGTCTGACCCTAAACGAAAGGAGGACAGAGTTTCGGCCACAAGTCTCTCTGGAGGTAAGACCCACTGAGCACTGCTTCCCAGAATCAAGGCCAGGTCGTTGCACTCAGCTTTTATGAGAACCAATTCGTCTCTCTGCCAGCTCTCCGTCTCCTCCACTACAGCCCCACGGGTACAAGTTATCTACATGGTACACATGCCGTTATAAGAATAGTCTGCCCACAATTTCCCCATGAAAAATGTCGTAAGCCAGACATAGCAAAGGTAGTACTGGGGAACGCCAAGACGGCGACATAAAATATAAATGTTAATCTGACTGAGAATATTGTTAAACTTAGAGAGTAGTGTGCCACCTCTAAACGGTACTTCCGCTATAACCGTCAATTAACAGCCTTCTCTGTTGCTTTCTCGAACAGTGTGTGGAAAAAATGACTGTCGGTAAATCTCTGTATTAGTTCCAATTTCTCTTTGCAGTCATTTCCTCCGAGGCATGTGGAGAAAGTAATACACTCTAAGGAAAAAAAGGACACACCACGAAGAAATAATCTGAATGAATGAGATCGACAGTTCTGATGAAAAAGTACAGACAAACAAATTAATACTATTTCAGGAAAATTGGGTGATTTATTCAAGAGAAATGGCTTCGTAAGTGGATCACTTCTGCCCCTTAATCAAAAAGTTTTTCGGCTTGGCATTGATTGACAGAGTTTCTGTATGTCCTTCTGAGGGATATCGTGTCGAATTCTGTCCAATAGGCGCGTCAAATCTTCAAAATCCCGACCTACTTGAAGGACTCTGCCAATAACGCCCCAAAGGCTCTGAATTGGAGGGAGATACGGCAACCTTGCTGGCCGAAGTTGGGTTTGTAATGCAGGAAGGCATGCTGTAAAAATTCTCGCTATGTGCGGGTGGACATCATCTCGAAGCCCAAGATGGCTTGCCATGAAGACAACAAAACGGTTCATAGAATATCATCGACGTACCGCTGTGCGGTAAGGGCGCCGTGGATGACAACCAAGGTAATCCTGCTATTAAAAGAAATGGCATCCCATACCATCATTTTTGGTTGTAGGGCTGTTTGGGGGGAAACAGTCAGGTTAGTATCCCACCGCTCTCTGCAGCATCTTCAGACACGTCTTCGCTGGTCGTCGTTGCTCAGTTCGAAGCGGGGCTCATCATCACTGAAGTCAGTACTACTTCACTCAGCTAGATTCCAGGCTGAAGACGTGTAGGTAGACGCTGCAGACAGCCGTGAGATACATGCCTCACTGTTGCCAGCCAAAAGGCCCGGCAAGCAGGGCTGATGGTCTTAGATACCATACTTTCTCATAGTAGAACCCCTTTAACAGCCGTGCGCGACACGTTTACAGCACAACGGCATGTCGGCAATATTCTACGCACCGTCATGTTGCCCTTAATGGCAAGCCATCCCAGGGGTACATTTCAGCAAGATAATGGCTACCTGCACACGGCGAGAGTCTTCGTGCTTCGCAGACTCTACATTGGCCTGCAAGGTCGCCGGATCTCTCCCCAGTTCAGAATGTTTGGAGCATTATGGGCAGGGACCTGCAACCAGGTCGGGTTTCTGACGCTCTGTCGCACCAGTTGGACAGAATTTTACACGATATCTCTCAGGAAGCCATCCAACAACTCTATCAATCAACGTGAAGCCGAATAACTGCCTTTATAAACGCCACAGGTGGACCAACGTGCTACTGACTTGTTTAATTTGTGAAGCCCTTTCTCTTGAATCACTCATCCAATTTTTCTGAAGCTGTAGTCATTTGTTTGTCTGTACAAGTACAACAGAGCCACTGATTTCCATCTCATTCAGAAGCTTACTTCGTGATGCGTTTTCCGATTTTTGCAGTGGTGAACCACTCCTTAGTACAATGCCTCTCTTGTAACTTCTACCACCGGGGTTCGTTTAACATCACGTGCTGATGAAACGATCAGTTGACAAAACGCATGGCTCTTCGTTGGATGCTCTACTATTCTAACCAGGGAACGGCTTCAAACTGACTAGCAAAACTTAAGAATACATTGAATAAGTTTTTTGTACAAGGCTTCCTTTCTGGATAAGATTCCCCTCAACATAGCATCTGGTTCTCCTACTATCCGATTTATGTAGTTATACCACAATAGAACGGTCAAGCTGCCTACTTCCAGAAACTTTATTATTGCTACAATTTTTTGTGACATATCGTGAATAATATAATAAAAAGTAGCAAGTCTCTTCGCCTCCTTTAGCGCTGTTCGTTACATTTATTTGCATTCATCTCCAGTTACCACTCCATCTATAGGTCGTTATCGCTCTCCAAGTCTTCCCGAAAATCGCTACAGCCTACTGGTGCTGCATCCTTCCTGTCGAGAACAGTATCATCTGTAAACAATCTGTACCTAAACGCATATTACGCAAGCCGCTGTATAGTGCATGATGAGGGATTCATCATAAAATATTCACAGATTCTTTTCCTGTTCCACACACATACTGATGGAGGTAATAATGATTATCTATATACCTCTGTACGTACCATAGTTTTTTTATCTTATTCTTATGATTTCTACTCCAGATACGACGTTTCATCACAAAGTAACGTGTATTTTTTAATTTCGCTAGCTTTATACATTCTAGTTTCAAATTGCTTTCTCTTGCTCGTACACCTTTTCCTGATATACTCGTACGTTTGCATTTTCAGCTCAACACCAGTTCCTGATATACGTTTGCATTTTCAGCTGTTTTGGGTATTTAGTTTATTGTTCCAGGGAAATTTTTACTTTCGAAAAGAATTAATCAAAGAATTTGCACTAAATTTTATTTAAAAAAATGAATCAAGTGCAGCACCGTGTTCTAAATGTTGACTGTGGCTTCTGGCTATTAATACAAGAGTTAACAAGTGGTATAAACGTTACAGAGGGAGTCGAAAAGACGTTGAAGATGCCGAAAATGTAGAAGAAGTAAAGAAAATGGTGCTGAGAAATCGCCAAGTCACTATCAGAAAGGTTGCTGATGATATCGGAATATCCTCTAGCTCATGCCAAGCAATTTTTTACACGTTTTAAGTGTGAAAGGTGTAGCAGCAAAGTCTGTTCCGAATTTGTTGAATTTCAGTCAAAAAATCAAAAAACATCGCTTAGGAACTGCTGAATGACGTCGACGGCGATCCACAACTTGTAAACAAGGTTACAACAGGTGATGAAACACCAAGGGCCTACCGTCCCAATGGAGACTGCCAGAAGAGCCCAGACCAAAAAAAATTCGAAAAGTTTGTTCACATGTGAAGGTTCTCCTCACTGCCTCCTTTGATTAAAATGGGATGATGCGTCACGAGTATCTGCCTTATGGTCGTACGATCAGTAAGGAATATTACGGGGAAGTTTTCGCCGTTTGTGTGAGGCAGCACGACGAAAACTACCAGAAATGTGGCAAAACCACTAGCGTAAGTTGCATCATGATATTCTCCTGCTCAAAGCTCAACGTTTGTCGGTGATTTTTTGGCAAAAAGCAAACCGTTTTGTTGCCTCAGCCATCGGATTCACCGGATATGGCCCCTGTAGCTTCTTTCTATTCCCGAGTCTGATGTGAGCCATGAAACGACGTCATTTTGCCACCATTGATGAGATAAAAACAGAATCGCTGAAAGAGCTGAATACCACAGCGAAAGATGAGAAACAAGAGTGTTTCCACGATTGGAGAAAGCGCTGGCACAAGTTCATTATCTTTGAGGGGGATTACTCTGAACGGGGCAGAGCTGATGTTGATGAATAAATAAAGATTCTTGAAGAAAAACAGAAATTCCCGTTACTTTTTGATCACACCTCGTATACTATGGTGGTCCCTGGAGCTTCGACACTACCCACGGGATCCTTTTTATTGGTGTGGCTGCTTCTCAGGTCATAAACCACTTCTTTTGTAGACAACTTACGTTTCTTTAAGTTTTCTCTTAGCCAGCCATCTGATACTGCTTTATGTAGCCATTACACTTTAGGTCGCACCAAACGTTTACTGCTAGAAATTTTATGGTAGTTACTGTTTCCAGCAATAGTGTAAGAGAATGGTCCTGTAATTTCTTCTCGTATGGAAGCGCAATATGCTAAGACCTGGGGAATAACAATATTTGCGGGAACAGTTACAGCTTAGTGCACCTTTTTTCCTTAAGATCTATAGAATTATTAGCCAACGGTCTTGCCGAAGTGGTAACACCGGGTTTCGTCAGATCACCGAAGTCAAGCGCTGTTGGGCTCGATTAGCACTTGAATGGGTGATGTGGGTCTGTCGAGCGTTGTTCGCAACCAGGGTGCACTCAGCCCTTGTGAGGTCTATTGAGGAGACAGTGCTTCAGAAAGTAGAATCTGTGATCACGAAAACTGGCACATTCTCTACATATTCGTACGCAGTGACGCCTATCGGCTAAGGATGACACGGTGGTCGGTCGTTACCGTTGGGGCTTCCTAGACCTGTTCCGACAGAGTTTAAGTTATGGAATTAAGATGTACAGTGTCCACTGCGACACAGTTAGAAGGTAACAGAGCTACCAATACTACTGTTTAAACAGCATATTTGATAATGCAATTTTGTGTAGACTGATTTTGTTGGAGCATTTGTTCATGGCGAAAATATAGGGAATGGTCGAATGTGAAATGTCCCTGTAGTGAAGGTGCACCTTACAAGACACGGAAATCCGTGAATCCAGAATAATAGCAGTTAATGTAGTCAATGAACAAACAGATCAGAAGTCCTGGGATTCGTTAAGAATAAGTATACAACACTTCTTGGGTGGGCGTCTTGATGCCAGCGTAATATCCGTCACAGTGTACTGAAATGTCTTTGGATTGTTGCACTGATGTCCTACGACGCTGGAAGCTTGAAGGCAGGGTCGTTGGTGACGTCCTGCGACGTGTGGCAGAGGAGGCATTCGGTGAGGGCCAGCAGTTTGGACGCAACAGGCGATGAGAACCTTGTACTGCAGATGTGTTTGGATGTCAGGTGAGCCTCGTGTGCTCGATGATGGGAATTCCGTGCTAAGGAACCATGGCAGAGTAGCCACAGCATTACTCCCAATGAGCTGTGGCTGCTCTCGGAGAGGAGAGCTCTGTTCTGAAGAACTACGAACGGTCATTGCCTGGCTGCGCGGCTGCTCCAGTGAGCAACTACCATAGATCGGCTGAGACGGGACCTGCGTAGTCGAATCACGGAAGGATAGCAGGATCAGCGCCTGGAGGCGTATGACATGCGGCAGCAATATAGTGCCAGCGCTGCCAGCGATAACTGTAATGAGACGTGAAACCTCACGACGCGTTTCAGTCAATTGAGACGTGAGGGAAACAATCCAATCTGTTTATGTGTACATCGGACTGTTTTCCAGTGTTCGTCAGACGCCAAGTAGCAAGCAAGCGAAGAGAGTGGCCACTTGATGTACACGTTTGCATTGTGCCTACTTGAATCGCAGGCGCTAGCCTATGGCGCCAGATACCTACCCTTGTTATAAAAAGAGAGAGCCCAGCAAAGACGGGGGCAGGCGATATAAGGGGCTCTGTAGCCGAAGATGTGTCTGGTCATCACTGTGGAAGGACAGCCAGGCAACCAAAGCCAAGATTTGCGGTGAAACGTCAGTGATGGCGGCATATAATACGCCAGAATGTAGCATGTCACGATCGGTTAGGGATGGCTGGTGGGCTGGAGAAGTGCAGGGTGAGCAGCTGCAGTGCATGCCGGAGAGTCGCCTGTCAAACGAGAAACACGGAACATAACGTGTGGGTGGACGGCACCAAGGCCAGCGATGATAGGGTCCGTGCTGACTGGACCAGCGTTTACTGGAGAACGGCCAGGCCGGAAGCACAAGAGGGAGCGCTGACTGCACAGGAACAAGGCGTTGTGAAGGTGACAGGGAAAGAAGGTGCGGTGGCGATGAAACAGGCCGTTCCGTTGGTGGAGGATATCGAAGAGTGTGAAGGGTGTGAAGGATCATGGAAAAGTGGAGAGGTGGGCAAGACGAGGAATGGGTCTTGTGGCAGCGAGGAAGGTGACGCAGAATAGTGCGTGGACACAGGAGCACGAAAAACGGGCATTGAGGAAGGAGCCTTGGGGTGGAATGAAAAACGTATCATGCTAAGAATGTGTGGACATGGCCACAGCGGCTGACAACAGCATTAATGGTCGAGGATAAGACAAAGGGCACGTGTGTGAAGGCACGTTTGGTCATGTGTATTTTACAGTGTCCTGAGGTGCTCGTTGGTATGCTTGGATGTGTGGAGGTGTACGGGTGGTGCACGGGTAGAGGCAACCAGAAGCTAGTGACGTGTGATGCTGAAAACTAGGGCGAAGTACAGGAAGAAATGAAAGCTTGATGTACAGGAAATGGGATGGGCAGGTTAGTGACACAAGGACTGGCGGTGCAGGAAGTGGCCGTCATTGTCGTGTTGGTTACAGCTGTGTAAGATGCGAGGCAGCTGACGTCAATGGAAGAGAGGTTCACTCTGGTATTGAGAGATGGCCAGGCCGGAAGCACAAGAGGCTGCGCTGACTGCACAGGAACGAGCCGTTGTGATGGTGACAGGGAAAGAAGGTCCGGTGGCGACGAAACAGGCCGTTCCGGCAGGCAGGCTGTCAGCTTTGGAGCCAGTGGCACTGGTGGCTGTAGCACTGTAACTCGTGGCGGTGGGGCTGTTGGCGCTGGAAATGGTGGCGTTAGACATGATGGGGGTGTCATAACCTGTAACAATGGTGTTTGGAATAGGGGAGGACATAAAGGTCTGGAAAGAAAGAACAAGTTCGAAGATCCAGGTGGGAGTCCCAAGAGGATGGAACAGATGCCCCAGAAGAGAAAGGGTATACTGGAGCATGACGTCCATAGTGACAGCATACTGAGAGATGACCTAGTCCTACAAGTGTGGCATAGGAAGCAGAAGTTAGGTCGGCCCCAGGATTGAGACAATGTAGAAGACGGTAGACAGTAGCATGACTCCAAGGTGTCATTAAAAACCTGAAGCATAGGCTGCCGTGGCGTGTCCAGGATGGGGCAGCGGTTGGCTGGATGAGCTGCTGCAACAGCGTCATTCTGTGGCGTCCACTTCGGAAATCGGGAAGTGGTTGGGAAGATGACGTGCTGCTAAGGAAGGTCGATGTTGAGGCAGATGGCCTCTGCATTGCACTGCATAGTCTCAAACACGAGAAAGTGCGTCGGAACAATCGAAAGCCGATATGTATTTAATGCTCCTAGCTTCTATCGCAAATTACGATTACTTCCATTGTATAAGGATCCTGCCTCGGGCATGGATGTTTGTGATGTCCTTAGGTTAGTTAGGTTTAACTAGTTCTAAGTTCTAGGGGACTAATGACCTCAGCAGTTGAGTCCCATAGTGCTCAGAGCCATTTGAATTTGAACCATTGTATAACGGTTTTTTCTAAACATATGTACTAAATTGGTACAATTTTACTGAAGTAATGTGAAATGTTGGTGTAGGTAATGAACTAAATTAATTAATACGTTACATACAGATTGTGTGGTGATGAAATCAGATATTTTTCCATGCAGTACACCCCAGTACAGCATCGAGTCACTACTAAATTAGTGGAGAGTACATGTTGCCTCTGGAGCGCTATTCCCACATCGCAATGCACTTGCTAGAAGACGACACAGAACTGTGTAGTACAGTAATGACATACGGGTGTAGGCAATGAAATATAATTCTTGTGTAACACAGTCGGATGTTTTTCATAGTATACTTCCCGCTGCAACGTCGGGTCGTTTCTGGTTTACTAGGTCAAAAATGGCTCTGAGCACTATGGGACTTAACATCGGAGGTCATCAGCCGCCTAGAACTTAGAACTACTTAAACCTAACTAACCTAAGGACAACACACACATCCGTGTCCGGGGTAGGATTCGAACCTGCGACCGTAGCAGTCGCGCGGTTTCGGACTTAAGCGCCTAGAACCGCTAGGCCAGCGCGGCCGGCTGTAACACCACTGTTTTTTTTTTTTTCTCAGGCGTGTCGTGAGCCACCCATGTTTCATCTCCAGTCGCAGTAGAGTTCAGGAAATCCTCACCTTCCAGCTCAAGACGTGGAATCTATTGACCTGATTTTCCTGTACTGCTCTGCCAGCTGGACTGGGACCCATCTTGCGTTCAGTTTCCTATACCCCAGGGTTTCTGTGAGTGTCTCGTATAAGATAGTTGCGGAGAGTTGTGGAGACATCACAGAAATTTCATCATCTGTTAATCGGCGGTTTTCACGAAAGCTTGAATTCTGCTGTCTGGTGTGGCTGCTGTTGGCGAGTACTTGCAGGGGCAGCTCAGATGCGAAGCGACGGCATTGTGAGCGCACACTCTGGAGCGGCA
This sequence comes from Schistocerca americana, assembly GCF_021461395.2. NCBI lineage: Eukaryota > Metazoa > Arthropoda > Insecta > Orthoptera > Acrididae > Schistocerca > Schistocerca americana. The sequence continues at coordinate 457,320,205 of NC_060130.1, forward strand.
GTGATTGGTAACAGCACTAATTACTGGAGCAGGCGAGCACGCGACGACAGGCGGTGTGCCACTCTTCGATGTGCGTAGAACTACTCTACAGTGACCTGTTCGTTTAAATAAAGATAATTGCTCCTATCCTGTCCCAGTAGTGATAGCAGTTGATTAAACATTAAATAAAGGCGTCAGCGCTGTAGATAATTTTGTCTGCTGTGACCTCTATTTCCTAGCATTTTTTTTAAGTTCCTGCTTCATCGCTAAAAAGCAGGTATTCGGACGACTTAGGAAATTAGACAGAAGTAGGGACATGAGAACAAAGCAAGATCCATTTCTCACTCATATGGGGTCAAATGCGTGAGTTGAAAACTTAGTACACTAGCTCCGGCGACACCGTCCAGTTTTTATTCACAGCTGGATGTCAGACATACGTAGTGTATGGCCATTAAAATTGCTACATCAAGAAGAAATGCAGATGACAAACGAGTATTCATTGGACAGATATATTATACTAGAACTGACGTGATTCCATTTTCACGCAATTAGGTTGCATAGATCCTGAGAAATCAGTGCCCAGAACAACCACCTCTGGCCGTAATAACGGCATTGAAACGCCTTGGCATTGAGTCAAACAGAGCTTGGATGGCTTGTACAGGTTCAGCTGCCCATGCAGCTTCAAACCGATACCACAGATAATCAGGAGTAGTGACTGGCGTATTGTGACGAGCCAGTTGCTCGGCCACCATTGACCAGACTTTTCATTTGGTGAGAGATCTGGAGAATGTGCTGGCCAGGGAAGCAGTCGATCGTTTTCTGTATCCAGAAAGGCCCGTACAGGAGCTGCAACATGCTGTCGTGCATTTACTCCTGAAATGTAAGGTTTCGCAGGGATCGAATGAAGGGTAGAGCTACGGGTCGCAACTCATCTTAAATGTAACCACTGTACTATGTGCCGTCAGTACGAATAAGGGGTGACCGAGACGTGTAGCCAGTGGCACCCCATACCATCACGCCGGGTGATACGTCAGTATGGCGATGACGAATACACGCTTCCAATGTGCGTTCACCGCGATGTCGCCAAACACGGATGCAACCATCATGCTGCTGTAAACAGAAACAGGATTCATCCGAAAAAATGACGTTTTGCCAGCCGTGCACCCAGGTTCGTCGTTCAACACGATAGTGTCGTAAGTTCCATTCGGCTTTTCGCGGATGATGCTGTAGTATACAGAGATGTTGCGGCATTAGAAAATTGCACGCGAAATGCAGGAAGATCTGCAACGGATGGGCACTTGGTGCAGGGAGTGTCAACTGACCCTTGACGTAGACAAATGTAATATATTGCGAATACACAGAAAGAAGGATCCTTTATTGTATGATTATATGATAGCGGAACAAACACTGGTTGCAGTTACTTCTGTAAAATATCTGGGAGTATGCGTACGGAACGATCTGAAGTGGAATGATCATATAAAATTAATTGTTGATAAGGCGGGTGCCAGGTTCAGATTCATTGGGAGAGTCCTTAGAAAATGTAGTCCATCAACGAAGGAGGTGGCTTACAGAACACTCGTTCGGCCTATACTTGAGTATTGCTCATCAGTGTGGGATCCGTACTAGGTCGGGTTGACAGAGGAGATAGAGATTATCCAAAGAAGAGCCCTGCGTTTCGTCACAGGGTTATTAGGTAAGCGTGATAGCGTTACGGAGAAGTATAGCAAACTCAAGTGGCAGATTCTTCAAGAGAGGCGCTCTGCATCGCGGTGTAGCTTGATGTCCAGGTTTGAGAGGGTGTGTTTCTGGATGAAGTATCGAATATATTGCTTCCCCCTACTTATACCTCTCGAGGAGATCACGAATATAAAATTAGAGAGATTCGAGCGCGCACGGAGGCTTCCCGGCAGTCGTTCTTCCCGCGAACGGAAAAGGAGGTAATGACAGTGGCACGTAAAGTGCCCTCCGCCACACATCGTTGGGTAGCTTGCGGAGCATAAATGTAGATGTAGATGTAGATGTAGATGTCAGTACACCATAGCAGACGCTCCTGTCTGTGATGCAGCGTCAAGGGTAACCGCAGCCATGGTCTCCGAGCTGATAGTCCATGCTGCTGGAAACGCCGTCGAACTGTTCGTGCAGATGGTTGTTATCTTGCAAACGTCACAATCTGTTGACTCAGGGATTGAGACGTGGCTGCAAGATTCGTTACAGCCATGCGGATAAGATGCCTGTCTTCTCGACTGTTAATGATACGAGGCCGTTGGGATCCAGCACGGCGTTCCGCATTACCTTCCTGAACCCACTGATTCCATATTCTGCTAACAGTCATTGGATCTCGACCAAAGCGAGCAGAAATGTCGAGATACGATAAACCGCAATCGCGATAGGCTACAATCCGACCTTCATCGAAGTCGGAAACGTGATGGTATGCATTTATCCTCCTTACACGAGGCATCACAACAACGTTTCACCAGGCAACGCCGGTCAGGTGCTGTTTGTGTATGAGAAATCGGTTGGAAACTTTCCTCATGTCAAATGGCTCAAATGGCTCTGAGCACTATGGGACTTAACGTCTGTGGTCATCAGTCCCCGAGAACTTAGAACTACTTAAACCTAACTAACCTAAGGACATCACACACATCCATGCCCGAGGCAGGATTCGAACCTCCGACCGTAGCGGTCACGCGGTTCCAGACTGAAGCGCCTGTAACCGCCCGGCCACACCGGCCGGCCTACCTCATGCCAGCACGTTGTAGGTGTCGCCACCGGCGCCAACCTTGTGCGAATGCTCTGAAAAGCTAATCATTTACATATCACAGCATCTTCTTCCTGTTGGTTGAATTTTGCGTCTATAGCACGTCGTCTTCGAGGTGTAGCAATTTTAATGGCCAGTAGTGTACAATGAGATGATCGGCTGGAGTAGTCAACCAAACAGCAGCTTGCCTAGCGTGTTGTGTGGATACTTTAGAGATGGCTGTAGTGGTGCGTCAGAAAAGCAGGCTTTCATGTGCAATGCTCATTAGCTTTACGGTGAATACATTTTTAACGCTTCCGTAAGTGCGCTGTGAAGTATGCTAACAGACTAATGATGTGAGAACAAGTTCCTACCTTGGTACACATATAATCGATATTAAATTTTACTTACCTAAGGCACACTAAGCTGTCTAATTTTTTAAACGCCAGATATCGGCGTAATTTGTTTAACTAATGAACTATGGTAATTTTCAGAAAATTTAAAGGCTCATATTTACATTAGTTTTTGTATGACGCGGTTGAATAGTGGGAATTTGGATTATTGAGAGAAAAAAGCTACAAAAAGTGTAATAAATTGTCACAGAACTGTAAATACGGAGACTAAAGGTAATCATTTGTTGAATAAAATGCCACTGGACAGCCATGATATCATTAAATTAGATTAAATCAACTGATACGATAACCCCCCCCCCCTCTATTTTTCATGCTCACACTGAACTATCAAAAACCATAGGAATACAGGTAATAGGGTAATATTCATTTGAACTTCCCACTATTTTTTTTTTCAGTCAATAGGAAGAAGAGGGGTGTGATAGATGTGGCAGATGGCAACTTGGAAAGTTTCAAATGGAGCCGGCCGGAGTGGCCGAGCGGCTGTAGGCGCTACATTCTGGAACTGCACTACCGCTACGGTCGCAGGTTCGAATCCTGCCACGGAAATGGATGTGTGTGTGGTCCTTAAGTTAGTTAGGTTTAAGCAGTTCTAAGTTCTAGGGGACTGATGACCGCAGCAGTTAAGTCCCATAGTGCTCAGAGCCATTTGAACCATTTTTTTCAAATGGATATGCATCCGGGACTTATATAAATAAAAGAAAGGAACAGCAGTGAACAGTCCGTTTACTCCGATAGTTAAGTGTTCAGCGCGACGGATTGCCGTCTTACGGGCCCGGGTTCGATTCTCGGCTGGGACTGGGTTTTGTGTTGTCTTCATCATTTCATTCCCATCCTGCGCTCAGGTCGCCACTGTGGCGTCGAATGTAGTAAGACCTGCACCAAGGCGGCCGGACCTGCCCGTAAGGGGCCTCCCGGCCAATGACCCCAAACGCTCATTTCCATTTTTCACAATTCGTTTACATTACAGTCATTAATTACACATAATGTAACTGTGATGTCATTGTTTACATTGTCAAGAGCACACATGTGTGGTTTGTTTATATAACCGCCAACGCTGAGTCTGTGGTTTGTTTACATAACGATCAAATGATCCAATGGCCATTTTGTTTACAAAAATGACGTAATTGTTCATGCATTGACAACTGGCCGAAAGGTCATTTTGTTAACATACAGAGATTAGGGAACCATGGCGGCTGAGTTCGCATCCTGAACCAACAGAATAAACTTTATTCAAATTTACCACCACTTATAAGTTAACCAATTGGTTCACAATTGCTTGATCGATACGATTCGAGTTACATCTGAAGGTAGATATTGTTGCTGAGAGGAAAGAGCAGAGGGGAGGGCAGTGGGGTGAATTTTACTGTGACATGTATTTTTTACGTAGGGAGATACGGCAACAGTGTGAAGTGAGATCGTAGGTATCTCACCCCACTACTCTAATACGCCAAGCATTGCGTTAATTAAAGTCAGTAGAGTCAGGATATCTGTATAATAGAAACTAAAGTCACCATGTCGCTTCCGTCTCTATATACAGATTAATCTCAGACACGGTTGTAGGGATACTGATCTCGTTTTGACTAGTATGTGCATTGAACTATGAGAAGGTTTGTGTACATAGTTTTATAAACATCTCTTAGAAATTGTCTGAATTATGATGAATTAAATTTCCTTGTCGCTGTGAAAACAATGCCGATGCCATTTGCCACTTAGAGAACAGCCGCAACTACTCGAGAGAGCAGAAGAAACCTAAGAGAGCGGTAAGCGTAACCAAATTTTTATATGGTATTGTTGCCTTGTGTTGTACTGGTAGTTCTGCCTTGCACATCGAGCGAGCAGTCTGTTCTTACTTCCGCCTATACCGCAGCGCCGCCTGTGTCGAACTTCTGTGTACTCAGCCTTGTGTGTGTATCTGCCGGTTTTGCATCGTTCTTGCCTAGCGGAGTTTGTTGTTGGTTTGCACTCTGGCGGCGGCGTTCTCTGCCCGCGGCACGATGTCTGTTAGTCCCAAGACTACGTTCGTTTCAGTTCTGACATGGCTATGAGTCATGTTATTTAGAAGTTCACAATTGCTCGATCGATACGATTCGAGTTACATCTGAAGGTAGATATTGTTTATACTGATTCCGAATTGTATCCATTTTTTGTGAAGTTTCAAGATCCAGTGCAAGTAGATCTGCTTCTCTCTCTGGTTGGTTCTCAGCTGATGTTTATGCATCGTGATGGTTCCCTTGGACCAGTCTTCCTTGCGTTTGCGGCTTTAGAGTTTACAATCTTTCACCCCAAGTGGACGATTCGTTTCTTATTCTTTCTCTTGTAGCCGTTCGGTATATCCGATGGGAACGCTGGTCTGCACAACATCAGTTGCTATGTCACAGTGGTATCCGAACCTTAGAAATGTATGTTAGAAAGAATATTCCTTCACATTTGAATGTTTTCGGTTACCGGATTCATGTTATGTATGTAGGGCAAGAAGGAAACTGCTTCCTTTGTAAGGAAAGCGGCCATTCAGATCCTACTGTCCCCGTCGTGCTACGATTTTAAAGTCGTCCTATGAAAAACACTGTCCGTTGACATTAGCTGAATCAGTGTCTTCGCCATCTGTCATTATTACTTATCCAGCCCTAGAGGACGCCGGAGAGACGGTATCTCGTACTCCGTGCGACTTCCCACCGTTACCAGCACGTTCAGTTGTGGCCACTAATACCGTTAAGGGTCCAACACCGGTAGCATCAGGATGGTGAAGATTTTGAAGTCACCCCTCCCCAATCTCTCCTCTCCGAGATGGTGATGGTGGAGGGTGCTTCTTCCAGTTGTAATGCTTGGAATACTGACGTTAATTACGGTTCATGTTTCGCCAAGGATGACGAGCATGGTTCTGTTCATGTTGAAATGAGCGCTGCATCTGTGCCCTCTCCTCTACCCGTAGAAACGTGTGTTCTCGGGGGTTGCGATGACCTAACGGAGACATTGGCTGCTTTTCTTCCTTTACAGTGCTCTAGTGCAATACCGCACATGCCTCATTCTGATACGGTGGAGCAACAGGCAACTACGGATCCTCTTCCGTGTGTCAGATGATTCAGACACCATTATACGCTGCATCATCTGTCTCTTTTTTACCTACTGACAATGTTCTTCTTTTACCGGATGTGCCTCTCGTATTCCGTTTTGAGTTGAGTTGAGTAGTTGCACCGGAAAAAGCAAAGCACGGAATCTGCACCTACCAGTGGGGACGATTCCAAACCTGTACCTTCTTCTCCGCCATCTGCTGGTGTTGTAGAGTGCGGGATGAGATGCGTAAGTTCTTTCCTAGGTCACCTTATATAAGTTAACTAACGCAGGCGTATACGTTTCTTACCCCAAATGTTAATAGGATAAGCTCTCCATTAGGGCTTGCTGCGTTACGAAAGTTTATTTATGATCTCCAAGCAGAAGTCGTATGTTTGCAAGAAGTGTAATACGGTGTATTTTGCCTCCCTAGATAGTCTACGTCCTTTAAATTTTGCGCCGGCTGCTGTGGCCGTGCGGTTCTAGGTGCTCAAGTCCGGAACCACGCTGCTGCTACGGTCGCAGGTTCGAATCCTGCCTCGGGTGTGGATGTGTGTGATGTCCTTAGGTTAGTTAGTTTTAAGTAGTTCTAAGTCTAGGGGACTGATGACACCAGATGTCAAGTCTCATAGTCCTTAGAGCTATTTGAAGCATTTTTTTTTTATTTAATTTTGGCCGCAAAGCTGGCATGACCGAGCTTTTTAGGGACGGTATTCCATTGCCGAACTGTGAAATGTTGCTCAATAATCGGGGTATATGGTGCCGTATTCATGATTTCGCCTTAGTTTTCCTTTAGGCCCCACCTGGATCTGGTCGTACACATGACCGCTTGCATTTTTATAGGGATCATGCCATTTACTTACTTCGTCAGAATCCGAGAAAAAATTTAATGAGCGGAGATTTCAACTGCGTCGTACGCCATATGGATCAGACTCCCATTTATTACTATTGTCGTTAACTTAATGATATGGTGGCGTCCTTGAGTGTTCAGGATGCTTGGATTTCCAAACACCCCACATTAGAGAGGTTTACGTATTTTACAGATACTTCCAGTAGTTCAGTGGACCGCTTTTGTCTGTTTACCTACGTAGCCAGTATTTGTCAACTGATGTTATTCCTGCCAGCTTCACTTACCACTATGTTTTTTAACAAGATACCGCAGCGGGTGCTTCTATCTCGCCCTATTTGGAAGCTCAATATTTTTCATCTGGCGGACCCGTTTCTCGATGGTATCATCGTTGCTGTATGGGGACGGGCAAGCCATTGCCAAGAGCGTTATCCCTCAGTTATGGAGTGGTGGGTTGCCATTGGCAAACTTCGGCTTCGCACTGCACTCACACGTTTTAGTGCTGGTCAAGGGACTGAAATGAGGTAGACTCGGGAATTTTATTATGCTGCCCTTTGTGATCTTTGTGATACTACTTGAGACAATCCTTTTAGAGTCTGGGATATTCACTGCGTGAAGGCGAAACTCCTGCAATTCAAACGACTGCAGTTAGATGTCTTCGTTTGCGCTCCCAGCCGCGCTCCTTTCTCCAGCATGAATTGACGTCTCTGTATCATTTAATTCGCCTTCGACTGCAATCCCAAAGGACATGTCTCACTATCATTCGTACATTCCAGCCTGATATAATGCGTGAACTTCCTCGGTATTTTTCCAGTCTTTACACGATAGTGGAGTGTTAATACTTCCCTCCTTGATAATGTCGTTACGCCAGCGCTCCATGAGGAGTTGTTGGCAGCTTTTCACCGTAATGAGGTAGCTGACATTGTAGTTTACTCTCCTTCCTGTAAGTTGTTCGATTTGGACGGCCTTCCCAAAGAATTTTATGTTCAGTTTTGACCTCTGATAGGAGATACAACAACGTCTATGGTGAATGAGGTAGTTCAAGGGGTACACATCCCGCCCTCCTTTAAGGTCGGAAAAAATATTTTAACTACCAAAAAGTCTGTCTGTGTATCAGGTCCGATCGATAACGCTACTTTGATTTGATTTTAAAATCATAGCGCGGGCAACATATAACTATTTGTCGCTTTTGCTTGCTGACATTGTCACGCTTTATCAAAGGTCTCTCCCGGGTCGTATTCTCCTGACTGCTGCTCCTGAATGTCGTGATCTCATCTCGATTGCGTTTTCTGTTCCCGTGTCGAGAGCTTTACTTTTTATTGATCTTAATAATGCGTTTACACGAGTGATTTTCGTTTGAACGAATGATTTTCTGTTGCAAGTGTTGATGGCTGTTGGTTGTAATGATGCTGCGCGATGGAAGTTCCACTCTCTTTATTACTGGTATTCATGCGTCTATTGACATGAATCGTTCTCTCGCACCCTCCAGAGAAGTGTGTCAAGGTATCCTGTAGGATAGTCCGCTTCTCTGCGTCGTGATGACTGGGTGTTGTGTGATGTCCTTAGGTTAGTTAGGTTTAAGTAGTTCTAGGGGACTGATGACCATAGATGTTAAGTCCCATAGTGCTCAGAGCCATTTGAACCATTTGATAGTCCGCTATCTATGTCGTTATTCATGTTATTTATGGAAGCCTTATTTATGTCCGTAGCTGCTCGGCTGCATGGCCGGTCGTTATTGGGAAAAAGGTTTATCGTCTGCGCGTACACCGATGATGTTATGGTACTTCTTCGTACTCATGACGACATACCGGTGTTCAAGAACGTTTAGATACACTTTCTCGTCTTACGAGAGTGCAGGTGAAAGACCAGAAATGTCGGTTACTCAATTTCCGGGGATTTGACGCGATTGAGATTCTACAGGCTATGGTGGCCCCTCGACAAAGATCAGTGGTTGTTGTTATTAATCGTTGTTCGAGGAGGATCGCTGTGTTAAACTGGATGTTCGACACGGATGAAATTCAAAGACCTATTCTTTACCACGAACGTCGCTCCCATTCATTGCTTCATAAGGTTCAAACCTTGGAAACTTACATGTTGAGTGAAGCCTATGTTTTTGGACAAATTTTTCTTCCTCCAGCGATGAGGTTCTTGGAAAGTTTGTCTGGAGTAAGTCTTATTTTTCGTGTGCACTATGAGGTAACGTCCAGACCCCATCTGATTACAGGTTTGGGCCTCCCTGATGGTCGGGCCAAGCCTTCTGCTTTATTTCTTCGACTCACAATTTTAACATGACTTCGCGTCATCCAACCACTTTAAGCTGGCCTTATTGCCTGTCTCCGACCTGCGAGCTTACCCCTCAGGTAGATTTTGGTAGGTGAAATAATAAATTATGGTATATTCGGGAACTTTTTCTTGATTTCAGTTACTTGGGGGTTGGTATCCTTTCCCGGGCGGATATCTCTGTAAAAATAATGTTACGTCGCTGGACGTTTGCAAATCGAGTTTCCTCTGTGGAGTTCCTGTCGCCTGAGACAGACTGAAAAGTGGTCTGGTCCAATGTCAGCCTACGTACTCTGAAGGGCCAAAGAAACCGGTATAGGTATGCGTATTCAGATACAGAGATGTGTAAACAGGAAGAATACGTCACTGCGGTTGGCACGCCTATACAGGGTGAGTCACCTAACATTACCGCTGGATACATTTCGTAAACCACATCAAATTCTGACGAACCAATTCCACAGACCGAACGTGACGAGAGGGGCTAGTGTAATTGTTTAATACAAACCATACAAAAATGCACGGAAGTATGTTTTTTAACACAAACCTATGTTTTTTTTAATGGAACCACGTTAGTTTTGTTAGCACATCTGAACATATAAACAAATCAGTGCCGTTTGTTGCATTGTAAAATGTTAATTACATCCGGAGATATTTTAACCTAAAGTTGACGCTTAAAACCTCCGACGTTCAGTTGCGTGTTGTAACAAACACGGGCCACGGTCGGCGAGCAGCATCTGCAGGGACATGTTTACGATGACGACCGTGTTTACGAGTGTGGCTGTAGTGCACTGTTGTGGTTTGGTCTAGCTGTCGCAGTGTCCGCATGTAGCGCTTGCTACTATTGTCTTTCTGCAGTCGTCTCCGCACGCAGACCAACTGTAGTACACCGTGTTACCAGACGTCTGTGATAGTGTAGTGATGTAGGAACTGTGACCATGGTGTATTCGAACTCTGAAAAGGCGGAGATGATACTCATCTATGACGAGTGTTGACGAAACGCAGCTGAAACCTGCAGAGTGTATGCAGAACGGTACCCGGACAGAGAGCATCCAATGTGCCGCACATTGCAAAACATCTACCGCCAACTGTATGCAACAGGTATGGTCGTAGCACGCAAACGGGTCCGTTACAGGCCCGTCACAGGAGAAGCGGGTGCAGTTGGTGTGTTGGGTGCTGTGGCCATGAACTCACACATGAGTGCACGGGACATTGGGACAGCCGGTGGACTGAGTCAAAATAGTGTCATGCGCATACTGCATCGTCACCGCTTTCACCCGTTTCATGTGTCGCTACATCAGCAATTGCATGGTGATGACTTCAATCATTGAGTGCAGTTCTGTCAATGGGCATTAATAGAGAATGCGTCGCCGTTCTACCTGTTTACCGATGAAGCGGGTTTCACAAAGCAAGGGGCAGCGAATCTACGGAACGTGCATTACTGGTCCGTGGACAATCCCCGCTGGCTCAGACAGGTAGAGTGACAGCGACCGTGGACTGTAAATGTATGGTGCGGAATCATTGGCGACCACCTCATTGGTCCTCACTTCATTGTAGGGGCCCAAACAGCTGCAACATACATCGCGTTTCTACAGAATGATCTGCCAACGTTGCTCGAAAATGTCCCACTGGAAACGCGTCGACGTATGTGGTATCAGCATGATGGTGCAATTGCACATTCCGCAATTATCACTAGGCTGAGCCTTGACAGGATGTTCGACGGGCGTTTCATAGGACGTGGAGGACGCATAAATTGGCCAGCCCGTTCTCCTGATCTTACACCTCTGGACTTCTTTTTGTGGGGTACGTTAAAGCAGAATGTGTACCGTGATGTGCCTACAACCCCAGAGGATATGAAACAACGTATTGTGGCAGCCTGCGGCGACATTACACCAGATGTACTGCGGCGTGTACGACATTAATTACGCCAGAGATTGCCATTGTGTGCAGCAAATGATGGCCACAACATTGAACATCTATTGGCCTGACATGTCGTGACACACTCTGTTCCACTCCGTAATTGAAAACGGAAACCACGTGTGTACGTGTACCTCACCCCTCATGGTAATGTACATGTGCGTCAGTGAAAAAGACCAATAAAAAGGTGTTAGCATGTAGACGTAATTCTTCTGTACCTAAGGTCCATCACCGTTCCCTTTGGATCCCTACGTAATTCGGTGCTCTCCGATACACACGATCGAACAGCGGAGGAGTGGTACTCAAGAGTCAACTTTAGGTTACAATATCTCCGGATGTAATTAACATTTTACAATGCAACAAACGGCCCTGATTGCGTATTTGTTTACATGTTCGGATGTGCTAAGAAAACTAACGGGGTTCCGTATAAAAAACGTAGGTTTGTGTTAAAAAAAATACTTCCGTGCATATTTTTATGGTTTGTATTAACCAATTACACTAACCCCTCTCCTCACGTTCGGTCTGTGGAATCGATTCGTCAGTATTTGATGTGGTTTACGAAATATATCCAGCGGTAATGTTAGGTGATTCACCCTGTGTAAGAACACAAGCGTCTGGCGCAGTTCTTAGATTGATTACTGCTGCTACAGTGGCAGGTTATCAAGATTTACGTGAGTTTGAATGTGTTGTTATAGTCAAAGGGACACGGCATCTCCGAGGTAGCGATGAAGTTGAGAGGTGGCATGAGCCCTCTCTCATATTTCTATCTTACTCTGAGTAATTCGATTTTCCTCCTTAATTCCATGCAGTGAAATGTTGCTATTCCTTCACACGCGGACTTCCCATGTAGCGTCTCTGGTCACCCGGGTGGCTGGTGACAGGCGGGTTCTGCTGATCTTGAAAGGGTTAAGCCGAAGGGTGTGAGGGAGTCGAGTGGATGCTTTCCAGACGCCGACATTGTCATAAGAGTGGGGGCGACACGCCCACAGGGGCCTGACGGAGCGGATGGGCTAGAGATGCCGTTACTTCACAGAAACTTTGTGAAAACACTTTGTGTCAGACTACCAGCGAGGCGTGGGGATGATTTGTGCTCCCAGGCAGTGTTGGCGGGAAAATTCCCGCGTTTTCTGCAAAATCATAACTGTGATTGGCTTGCTCAGGGGATAGCTCCTTGGCGTAGCAAAATCGGCCCAGAAATTGGCGCCAAGTAACTCCATTGGTGGAATAGTAGTGCGTCGGCAATAGAGTGGAATTTTCCGCCGGTTTTCGAGTTGTTGATTGGAATGTTTAACAATGGCCACTGTCGTGGGGGCGTGAATGTTCTGGGTTCGGCTTGTACAGGTTCTCTTCAGAGGTCGGCTCGCTCCTTTCTGTCGGAGTAGGTTACAAGACTGAGCTCTCGCTGCTCTGGACAGCCTGCCTTCCGTTGGCTGTCTAATATACTTTCATTTAATTGTAACTGTTTGATGAAGTTTCTGAAGCTTCGACTTCAACATAACTTTCCGAGTACAGTCGGCAATTGGGCGTTCTGTGTACAAGCGACCATGTTTTCCGTCTTGAGCAGTTTTGGCTAAAGTTGACTGTATCGGAGATACTGTGTGATGTCGCTTGTTAAAATCAATCATTGTACCGTTAGTGATTGAGTGGCGAGCCTTCCTCGTCTCCCTAAGAAGCGCATATGTATTGATAGGAAGTCTTTAGTCTGGAACAACCAGACCAGGATAATTTCTTTTGGGCTATACTCGCGACATTTTCATCACCACTACGGCACATCGAAGCAACCAGCCATCGCCTCTAGTACGCCAGATCGTGTCCTTGCAGTTAAGAAGACAGCTTGGTAATGTATGTCCGCAGCACCGGCAGATTAGGGAATTTTGGTCTGTGATAATCAGAGTTCAGCAGAGTGTGCCTGTTCCCATCTTTTCGTACGTGGTTCTGTCTTGGATGTTCATTGTCTGAGTTCTCACTACTGTAGCAGCAATTAATGTTGGGTTGGCTGGGTGTTTCTCTTAAGATTTGAGTTGCAAGGAATTGGCTCCACATACCACTAGGTCATAAACGTCACAAGCTAGTACATGGACAACTTCACCTTCACAACATTATTTGAGTATCCAAATTGACGTACTGTAAATGTTTCATGTGTTTTGTTTATTATTTTGAGTTTAGTCATAAAAAAGAACACATTGACACCGGTGTGTCAGACCCACCATACTTGCTCCGGACACTGCGAGAGGGCTGTACAAGCAATGATCACACGCACGGCACAGCGGACACACCAGGAACCGCGGTGTTGGCCGTCGAATGGCGCTAGCTGCGCAGCATTTGTGCACCGCCGCCGTCAGTGTCAGCCAGTTTGCCGTGGCATACGGAGCTCCATCGCAGTCTTTAACACTGGTAGCATGCCGTGACAGCGTGGACGTGAACCGTATGTGCAGTTGATGGACTTTGAGCGAGGGCGCATAGTGGGCATGCGGGAGGCCGGGTGGACGTACCGCCGAATTGCTCAACACGTGGGGCGTGAGGTCTCCACAGTACATCGATGTTGTCGCCAGTGGTCGGCGGAAGGTGCACGTGCCCGTCGACCTGGGACCGGACCGCAGCGACGCACGGATGCACGCCAAGACCGTAGGATCCTACGCAGTGCCGTAGGGGACCGCACCGCCACTTCCCAGCAAATTAGGGGCACTGTTGCTCCTGGGGTATCGGCGAGGACCATTCGCAACCGTCTCCATGAAGCTGGCCTACGGTCCCGCACACCGTTAGGCCGTCTTCCGCTCACGCCCCAACATCGTGCAGCCCGCCTCCAGTGGTGTAGCGACAGGCGTGAATGGAGGGACGAATGGAGACGTGTCGTCTTCAGCGATGAGAGTCGCTTCTGCCTTGGTGCCAATGATGGTCGTATGCGTGTTTGGCGCCGTGCAGGTGAGCGCCACAATCAGGACTGCATACGACCGAGGCACACAGGGCCAACACCCAGCATCATGGTGTGGGGAGCGATCTCCTACACTGGCCGTACACCACTGGTGATCGTCGAGGGGACACCGAATAGTGCACGGTACATCCAAACCGTCATCGAACCCATCGTTCTACCATTCCTAGACCGGCAAGGGAACTTGCTGTTCCAACAGGACAATGCACGTCCGCATGTATCCCGTGCCACCCAACGTGCTCTAGAAGGTGTAAGTCAACTACCCTGGCCAGCAAGATCTCCGGATCTGTCCCCCATTGAGCATGTGCATGTTTGGGACTGGATGAAGCGTCGTCTCACGCGGTCTGCACGTCCAGCACGAATGCTGGTCCAACTGAGGCGGCAGGTGGAAATGTCATGTCAAGCCGTTCCAGAGGACTACATCCAGCATCTCTACGATCGTCTCCATGGGAGAATAGCAGCCTGCATTGCTGCGAAAGGTGGATATACACTGTACTAGTGCCGACATTGTGCATGCTCTGTTGCCTGTGTCTATGTGCCTGTGGTTCTGTCAGTGTGATCATGTGATGTATCTGACCCCAGGAATGTGTCAATAAAGTTTCCCCTTTCTGGGACAATGAATTCACGGTGTTCTTATTTCAATTTCCAGGAGTGTAGGACCGTCAACACCGACATTCGACTGTTGATGACTGGAAACATGTTACCGGCTCGGACGAGTCTCGTTTCAAGTTACTTCAAGCTGATGGACGTATGCGGGTATGGAGACAACCTCATGAATACATGGACCCTGCATCTCTGCAGGATACTCTTCCAGCTGGTCAAGGCTCCGTAGCCGGCCGCGGTGGTCTAGCGGTTCTAGGCGCTCAGTCCGGAACCGTGCGACTGCTACAGTCGCAGGTTCGAATCCTGCCTCGGGCATGGATGTGTGTGAGGTCCTTAGGTTAGTTAGGTTTAAGTAGTTCTAAGTTCTAGGGGACTGATGACCATAGATGTTAAGTCACATAGTGCTCAGAGCCATTTGAACCATTTTGAATCGAGGCTCTGTAATGGTCTGGGACGTGTGCAGTTGGAGTGATATGTGGCCCCTGATGCATCTGGATACGGCTCTGACACGTGACATGTATATAAGCATCCTGTCTGATCACCTGCATTCATTCATGTACATTGTGCATTCCTACGGACTTGGAAAATTCCAGCAGGATAACGCGACATTCCACACGTCCACAAATGCTACACTTCTGGGCTCCAGGAACACTGTTCTCAGTTTAAACACTTTCGGTGACCGCCAAATTCGCGGGACATGGATATTATTGAGCGTATCTGGGATGACTTGCAACATGCTGCTAAGAAGAGTTCTCCACTCCCTCGTACACTCACGGATTTATGGACAGCTCTGCAAGATTCATGATTCAGTTCCCTCCAGCACTACTTCAGACATTAGTCGAGTCCATGCCACGTAGTGTAGCGGTAGTTCTGCGTGCTCCCGGGGTCCCACGGCGTATTTTTCCCATGGATGTGACGTCCTCAAGGTACATAGTCGTTTATACCGTTTTCTCCACCAACTTTTGGCCTTTTCACATTGGCGTAAGTGATAAATCGATGTATTCGTTGACACAAAATGGATATTTTATATCATCGATTGGTCGCCTACGGACACAAGCATTGGAGTTCACTCAACCGACAATTGGCCTTTCGTGCCAGGACGACAGAAGATGGAATCTCTGTTAAGATCCTTCTGTGTCAATATTTACCATTCTTTCCCAGAACGAGGATCGACACAATTATGTGGCTTGTCGGGCATTGTGTTCATTACATGGTGGGGAGCAGGTATGACCTCGACCCTTGTGCCTTTTACCAGTATGGTTATGGCCCATTGGACATGGCAAAGAAGATTCCACGTTATTGTATGCTTTTTGCGAATATGCTTTATCTTGAATGTAATCGTTAAGGAGTTAGATTATACCTAGAATCCATTATCTGTTGGAATGTTTCATGCCTGTTACCATACTTTTCGTAAAATTCACGAAAGAAGTGGAGAGTTAAGTGGTTCTCGTAGTATTTTCGTCACAGTCCGTTTTCAGGTGCAATGTTACACAATTTATTTCATTCTTGTTCCCTATTTGCCCTGTTTTTTAATTAAAAAATGAACAAAGAATGGTTTAGGGCAACGACTGGAAATTAATTTTTACCCATTTTAAATAGCGGAAGGCATGTAGGATTAACGCCAATTTTGCTTTTTTCTTTCTTGAGTAGCATGTTGTAAGGTTTAAAAAAAAATTTAAAAAAAGAAAATAAAACCCAGTCAGTACCATGTGAGCAACCAGCACTGTGGTCTCCACTCACCTGAAGAAAAAAAGGTTGGATTCATGTTGTGTACATAGATCTTCATAGTCAGTGCGTTCACAACTTCCCCACTAGAGAGTGCCCCGCTAAGCACAACAGCGCAGGCGCAGCGCTTGTCCATCTCCGCACTACGAGATGGCGCCGCCATAGAGACGGACCAAATTCTGCTTCCACCGACCTGTGTATTAATATGTTACGCAGCCAATGAGATTGCTGCTAACGTAGAACCTTTTCTCGTTGCGGATCACACTTGCGCAGTGATACATTAACACGCGAGGTATAATAATGAGTGTACAGACCTCCAATAAGTCAGTCTGCATTTGTCTGCACCAGTCTGTACTGGTCTGCATTAATCTGTATCAGTCTGTACGAGTTCTACATTTGTCTGTACCAGTCTATAGTCAAGTTTCAGTCTGCGCCTAATAAGATTACCATGTTCCTGTACATAGCCAGGAAGACAAATGTATAGACACTTTTGTCAAGTATCAGAGATATATGTGAGAAAAAGATTAACGTACCAATACCAAAGGAACTTCAGACTGTCAATTGTAAATAGCATTCAGAACCAAGTTAAGTAATTTTTATGCTTGTTATTATTTTAATAAATGTGTGTGAAAATTAATCAAGTTCTGTTTAAAGTTGGTCACCGTCAATCTGCTACTTTAAGCGTGCAAGTGGCATTTCTATCGTCTGACCTAACGGCAGAAGATAAACACGCCATGATAAGACCACGAACATATTGCTGACACTCGCCTACTTCGTTAGAGCGACTAGTCAAATAATCTGATGATGTGTGTACCGAAGGTCTTACAGTACGCACACCACAATTCACTTCTCAGTAATGTGAGGATGCACTAGAAACAGAACGGGTCTAGGACTCCATCATGTTGCTCTGTAGCTCCCCATCATGCAGTTGGAATGCAGCTTTCCTTGGCTTATATATAAAAAAAATTGTAGCAGATGACTCAGCTGTCACAATTCTGCTAGGCTTGAATCAATTACAGATTCTTCTCGAAAGGGGGGGGGGGAGGGGTTCAAAGGGCTCTGAGCACTATGGGACTTAACTTCTGAGGTCATCAGTCCCCTAGAACTACTTAAACCTAACTAACCTAAGGACATCACACACACCCATGCCCGAGGCAGGATTCAAACCTGCGACCGTAGCGGTCGCGCGGTTCCAGACTGTAGCGCCTAGAACCGCTCGGCCACCCCGGCCAGCGATTCTGCTCGTGCCGGGGTTTTAAAGTCTGCCCCAAAAGTTCCGTGACACATAATTGCGCCTATGGGCCTTAATAATGAATCTGTGCATGCTAAGCTCTAAAACAGGAACACCGAAACGGTCTGCACATCTGCATCAAACTTTTTTTTCATTTTATTTTCTTTGTGACCATACTTGATAAACTCAGCCAGCCTGCAATACATGAGATGCTACAAAACTGCTCACATCTTTTTGTATATTCTGATTAATTTCAGGAAGTACGAGAGATATTTTGATATAGTAGTAGACTGAGTCCCTAGAAAGGTTTGTGTGTATCTGTACATAAATAAATTTAAGTTCCTTGCTCGCTTCTTTTTGAGTATTTTGGTTAACTAGTGTAGACGTGGCGGCACGGTTGTTATTAATACGGAGACTGATTTATGAGGAAAGTTTGTCTGTAAGATTTCTAAATATTTCTTAGGTGGTTGGCAGAAAAATGAAGTAATAGTCAACCACTGTGAAAACGATACCATTTTCATGATGTGGTGAATGGCACAACTACCTGGGCCCACAGTGTGGTATGAACCTTCCTTTCGTTTGCAGAAAATGGGTGGAACGCGTATGGCGCAACACGCTCAGTGTGTATGCACCTAACAGATATAGGCCTTCTAAAGATCATAAAGACTCAGATACGACCGTCTTGACTGAGATTCATAAATTTCATTCCGATGAATACAAGCTTCTTGAACGTTGTAATGGGCCTCAGCTCCCATACCATTCACATCTACCACCTTACAGCAATATATACATAATGACCTCTGTCACGAAATGATGTAAAAACTGATTGTGTCAGTTACTAAGTTGTAAAATCTTTTAAATTTAATCATTTTAGTGTATAATTCCTTATGCAAAAAATAATTTCACTGCCTCTTCTCTGTATTAGCGTATGTATTCAGTTTTACAAGCATCGTTCAATAACACTGGCCACAAACGATAAAAATCTGTTTCTAATTATGTCATGTATGGACAATGGAATTTTAAGAAAGATTTCAGCGATGTGTGATGTCGTAATGGCAACAACACTAACCAGAATGTTTTAGGTATGATTTCTGTAATTAATTGTTGAATACACTCTTTAACCCTGCTACAGTATTATGTGCAGTTCCGTAAGTCGTTGTATATTGCTAACATGAGGAAAAAAATTGGTTTTATATCTTAAATATAAATATGACTAGATGGTTATCCGAAATTAGCGATCAATCCAAAGAAATAAGATTTAATGTGTGATATTCAATCACAAACAGAATTTAAAAAATTTACAACAGGTCATATATCTCCTGGTTGACAATGTCAACATACTGGAATACAGAAAAATTCAAAATACTTCTACGGATGGTCGTGGGACTCATTTCGAAATGTGATTACAGTGTCAAGCTGCCAATATCTGTTGCCTTCTAGTAATCAGTCGCAGTTTGCACTCTTAATTCACAGCAAATTCTTCAAATTATTGGCAGTGAGTTACTTACGTGTGAAGTAGCGTAATGAATATGACCAGTAACGACAAGCTAACCACATAATCTTGATGCCATGATGTGAGACTTACAATCTGAAAGAATCAAATAATTTAAGCAGTAGTTTCTCCGCAATCGTTTGAGAACAATTGCATAGCGAAAAAACATGCGAATCCATCTTAAGTGGTGTTTCACTTTTTGCTCTACAAGTGAAATGTTTTAGGGAGAACTACTTCATAAACATAAAATACTTTGCTTTGTTTACATTCAGGATGTTCCTTTAGCAGCACAGCAGTGACTCAACTTTCAGCTTTCTGCTTTCCTTCAGTCAAACCTGAACGTGGACACTATTATATGTGTAGCACGGCAAAATGTCTGCCATAAAGAGTCCACAACAAAGAACTGCATCAAAGAGTCTCAACACTGCATCAAAGCGGATAGTAAGCTTCACAATGGATCATGCGTGTATTTTCTATTTTTTTTCTTTTATTTATGCCACCTCAGCCAGCCCCCGATCCGTATTGAAACAAACACAGACATATACGCCCAAAATTCGTATATAGCACGTTGTGAACAAATTTTCTTTCTAACTATGTTACTTACATCGCGATGTGCTCCCATAATTGCTAAGACATGTCAGCACAAACGTGAATTCAGTATGGAATCCATAATATCCTTGTCTCCAGACAACTTTCCTGCGGTGCGTTGTTTACACCATTTAAGTTACATAAATGCCAAGAAATTTAGTTACTTAATGTTGTTCTCTGAACTGTATCAATAACTCTACGTAGTGGCCCGCAAACAAAACACGCTACGCCAGACGAGTTTTCTGGCTGTAGGTATTAAATAGTAGCCGTGCGAAGCAAGGTCGTGTTACTAGTAGGGAATGCAGAAACACTATGGACAGTTTTGGTATGAATAGGGCATACCGGCATCCACCCTGCTGCCACAAACTATGCAATTTGAAGTGAACACGGATAAGCTGTTGATAGGAAATTTTTCTAGTATGATGCAAGCACAGTCGCAAAATCTAAACAGTCGTAGGAAAGAACGTCATGACAGTCAAAAAATTATTACTGAACAATTTAAAGACATTCAAGAAAACATTGCTAAGAGTTAAGAAGGTATTCCTAAGTGGTTCAAAAAGAAAAAGGAGGTAAGTATTTAGTATCAGCAAGAGTGGTTCATAGCTGAGAAAAGAGACTTAGAATGCCCAAATATTACTTCTAGTGAAGTAGAAAACAGTCACGCAAATTTTTAGGATGAGCAGGGTGCTAAGCGTACAGAGGTACCCGGCGAGTTAAGTAACATAAAATCTGAAGTCCGGAAATGTATAGATGCAGTGGAAAATGGTGTGGATCAGGATGTAAGGATCGCTAATCTTATTTTGAAAGTGACGGAAGTGGCAGCGAAGCAGGGCGAACAAGCATCAAATTAAAAGGATAACAAAAAAAGTCAGTAAACGCACGACCTTGAGGGAGCGTAGCATGGTGGTAGAACTACATACCGACGTAGTACCAAATGTAGCCCCAGAGCCGACCGAACGTGTCACGCAGTCGAACGTGTGCACTTGTGACATAAACAGTGGTGAGCGAAACATAGACGCTTTCGGAAAATATACAGTTTAACTGGTTCAACCCCAGAACGGGTACATCTTGCTACATTTTTCAGAAATTTTAGAGGTGTTTTGCCGCTGGAATGAACAGAGATGGAAAAGATTTCTTACTTTGCTAATCGCATGTTTGGACTGTGTGCAACTGAAGAAAGCAACAAGTTAAAGAAAGTAAGATCAACGCAAAATTTGAAACAACATTTTGGACGAAATATGAGTCAAAATTTACATAAGACAAATTTATTGATTCACCGTATAACCAAGAATAATGAGAAACTGTCCGAGCTTTAACATAATTCTTGGTAAATGAATTAGGAAAGAACTGGCACTTAGGGGAAGCATTTTAAGAAAAAGATGTCGTAAAATGGTCCTTGACTAGTTACCTTGGGAAATAAGGAAATAGTTTCTGGAAACTATTAGCTACATGGCTGATCAAGTGACGCAAATTTAGGAGTAAATAGGAGACGACGACATAAGAGAAATTTGATCGGCTTTCGACACGCATAGCGCCAAACAAGAAAATTTAAATACTTAGAGCTACTTTATAAGTTGTTTCATTAGTAAAACCATGCTAACGTGCTTGCATTCATTTAGATATAATGTGAAATAGTTGTGGTCACTTAAAACGATCTAGAATATGGCTAGTGGTTTTGCTGTGGTCCATATGGTTTTCCAGGTCGCTGTATATGTTTTTGAATTGCAGAGTGCACACATATTGCAAATAAATTACTGTGGCTCACTTTATGATATTCTTAATGTCAGTGTTGAGCATCACACATGTGCTATACACTTGATAACTCTATTTACAATGGAAAGATTATCATTAAGCAAAGATAAAAGATATCATTAGTTTCCTGTTGGCCAAGAATGTAAACAGAGGAAAGATCATGTTTGGGAAGTGCAGACTGCACCATTCTAACAACAAGAAAATGTTTGCACTCTAAGAGTGAACCTATTATTGAAAGAAATTAGGAAAAATTGCTTTTAGTATGTCATCTCCTTTACTTCATGTAATTGTCAGCAGAAATATAGACGAAACACGTTAAAGCTAACACTGCAGACCATTAATTAGACAATATGTACGTACATTTATACAGGGTGGTCCATTGATATCGATCGGGCCAAATATCTCACGAAAGAAGCATCAAACGAAAAAACTACAAAGAACTAAGCCTGTCTAGCTTGAAGGGGGAAACCACATAGCGCTATGGTTGGACCGCTACATGGAGCTGCCATAGGTCAAACGGATATCAGTTGCGTTTTTTAAAGTAGGAACCTGCTTTTTTATTACATATTCGTGTAGTACGTAAAGTAATATGAATGCTTTAGTTGGACCAGTTTTTTCGCTTTGTGATAAATGGCGCTGTAATAGTCACAAACGTATAAGTACGTGGTATCACATAACATTCCGCCAGTGCGAACGGTATTTGCTTCGTGATACATTATCCGTGTTAAAATGGACCGTTTACCAATTGCCGAAAAGGTCGATATCGTGCTGATGTATGGCTATTGTGATCAAAATGCCCAAAGGTCGTGTGTGTGTATGCTGCTCGGTATCCTGGACGACATCATCCAAGAGTCCGGACCGTTCGCCGGATAGTTACGTTATTTAAGGAAACAGGAAGTGTTCAGCCAATGTGAAACGTCAACCACGACCTGCAACAAATGATGATGCCCAAGTAGGTGTTTTAGCTGCTGTCGCGGCTAATCCGCACGTCAGTAGCAGACAAATTGCGCGAGAATCGGGAATCTCAAAAACGTCGGTGTTGAGCATGCTATATCAATATCGATTGCA
This sequence comes from Schistocerca americana, assembly GCF_021461395.2. NCBI lineage: Eukaryota > Metazoa > Arthropoda > Insecta > Orthoptera > Acrididae > Schistocerca > Schistocerca americana. The sequence goes on from NC_060130.1 coordinate 457,342,811, forward strand.
CCCGTACCATATTTCTATGAACCAGGAATTGTATGGCGATGACTTTGAACGTCGTGTACAGTTCTGCCACTGGGCACAAGAGAAATTACTGGACGATGACAGATTTTTTGCAAAGTTCACAAAGGTATATGTATCACATTGAAATAACCGAAATAAAATGTTCAAACGTACCTACGTTCTGTAATTTAATTTAAAAAAACTTACTTGTTGTCAACTGTTCGTCTAAATTTGTGAGCCAGATGTTTATCACCATTATAGCACCATCTATCACAAAGTGAAAAAAGTGGTCCAACGTTCATATTTCTTTACTTACTACACGAATATGCAATAAAAATGTGAGTTCCTATTTTTAAAAAAACGCAGTCGTTACCCGTTTGACCTATGGTAGCGCCATCTAGCGGGCCAACCACAGCGCCATCTGGTTTCCACTTCAAGATAGACAAGTTTCGTTCTTCGTAGTTTTTTCGTTTGACGCTTATTTCGTGAGATACTTGGCCCTGTCACGATCAATAGATCACCCTGTATATAGATACACTTGATTTTCTTTACAGTTTTTAAGTTGGTTGCGGGAAATGCGCAGTTTACAAGTTGGAGGGTCGGATGACACCGACTCATTCGATCATCGCAATAGATTGTATTTATACAAATTTATACTAACGTCATTTTGTGTCCAGAGATGTGACTATTAGGAGTCTACATCTACATCTACATCTACATTTATACTCCGCAAGCCACCCAACGGTGTGTGGCGGAGGGCACTTTACGTGCCACTGTCATTACCTCCCTTTCCTGTTCCAGTCGCGTATGGTTCGCGGGAAGAACGACTGTCTGAAAGCCTCCGTGCGCGCTCTAATCTCTCTAATTTTACATCCGTGATCTCCTCGGGAGGTATAAGTAGGGGGAAGCAATATATTCGATACCTCATCCAGAAACGCACCCTCTCGAAACCTAGCGAGCAAGCTACACCGCAATGCAGAGAGCCTCTCTTGCAGAGTCTGCCACTTGAGTTTATTAAACATCTCCGTAACGCTATCACGGTTACCAAATAACCCTGTGACGAAACGCGCCGCTCTTCTTTGGATCTTCTCTATCTCCTCCGTCAGACCGATCTGGTACGGATCCCACACCGATGAGCAATACTCAAGTATAGGTCGAACGAGTGTTTTGTAAGCCACCTCCTTTGTTGATGGACTACATTTTCTAAGCACTCTCCCAATGAATCTCAACCTGGTACCCGCCTTACCAACAATTAATTTTATATGATCATTCCACTTCAAATCGTTCCGCACGCATACTCCCAGATATTTTACAGAAGTAACTGCTACCAGTGTTTGTTCCGCTATCATATAATCATACAATAAAGGATCCCTCTTTCTATGTATTCGCAATACATTACATTTGTCTATGTTAAGGGTCAGTTGCCACTCCCTGCACCAAGTGCCTATCCGCTGCAGATCTTCCTGCATTTCGCTACAATTTTCTAATGCTGCAACTTCTCTCTATACTACAGCATCATCCGCGAAAAGCCGCATGGGACTTCCGACACTATCTACTAGGTCATTTATATATATTGTGAAAAGCAATGGTCCCATAACACTCCCCTGTGGCACGCCAGAGGTTACTTTAACGTCTGTAGACGTCTCTCCATTGATAACAACATGCTGTGTTATGTTTGCTAAAAACTCTTCAATCCAGCCACACAGCTGGTCTGATATTCCGTAGGCTCTTACTTTGTTTATCAGGCGACAGTGCGGAACTGTGTCGAACGCCTTCCGGAAGTCAAGAAAAATAGCATCTACCTGGGAGCCAGTATCTAATATTTTCTGGGTCTCATGAACAAATAAAGCGAGTTGGGTCTCACACGATCGCTGTTTCCGGAATCCATGTTGATTCCTACATAGTAGATTCTGGGTTTCCAAAAACGACATGATACTCGAGCAAAAAACATGTTCTAAAATTCTACAACAGATCGACGTCAGAGATATAGGTCTATAGTTTTGCGCATCTGCTCGACGACCCTTCTTGAAGACTGGGACTATCTGTGCTCTTTTCCAATCATTTGGAAGCCTCCGTTCCTCTAGAGACTTGCGGTACACGGCTGTTAGAAGGGGGGCAAGTTCTTTCGCGTACTCTGTGTAGAATCGAATTGGTATCCCGTCAGGTCCAGTGGACTTTCCTCTATTGAGTGATTCCAGTTGCTTTTCTATTCCTTGGACACTTATTTCGATGTCAGCCATTTTTTCGTTTGTGCGAGGATTTAGAGAAGGTACTGCAGTGCGGTCTTCCTCTGTGAAACAGCTTTGGAAAAAGGAGTTTAGTATTTCAGCTTTACGCGTGTCATCCTCTGTTTCAATGCCATCATCATCCCGTAGTGTCTTGATATGCTGTTTCGAGCCACTTACTGATTTAACGTAAGACCAGAACTTCCTAGGATTTTCTGTCAAGTCGGTACATAGAATTTTACTTTCGAGTTCACTGAACGCTTCACGCATAGCCCTCCTTACGCTAACTTTGACATCGTTTAGCTTCTGCTTGTCTGAGAGGTTTTGGCTGCGTTTAAACTTGGAGTGGAGCTCTCTTTGCTTTCGCAGTAGTTTCCTAACTTTGTTGTTGTACCACGGTGGGTTTTTCCCGTCCCTCACAGTTTTACTCGGCACGTACCTGTCTAAAACGCATTTTACGATTGCCTTGAACTTTTTCCATAAACACTCAACATTGTCAGTGTCGGAACAGAAATTTTCGTTTTGATCTGTTAGGTAGTCTGAAATGTGCCTTCTATTACTCTTGCTAAACAGATAAACCTTCCTCCCTTTTTTTATAATCCTATTAACTTCCATATTCAGGGATGCTGCAACGGCCTTATGATCACTGATTCCCTGTTCTGTACATACAGAGTCGAAAAGTTCGGGCCTGTTTGTTATCAGTAGGTCCAAGATGCTATCTCCACGAGTCTGTTCTCTGTTTAATTGCTCGAGGTAGTTTTCGGATAGTGCACCCAGTATAATGTCACTCGATGCTCTGTCCCTACCACCCGTCCTAAACATCTGAGTGTCCCAGTCTATATCTGGTAAATTGAAATCTCCACCTAAGACTATAACATGCTGAGAAAATTTATGTGAAATGTATTCCAAATTTTCTCTCTGTTGTTCTGCCACTAATGCTGCTGAGTCGGGAGGTCGGTAAAAGGAGCCAATTATTAACCTAGTTCGGTTGTTGAGTGTAACCTCCACCCATAATAATTCACAGGAACTATCCACTTCTACTTCACTACAGGATAAACTACTACTAACAGCGACGAACACTCCACCACCGGTTGCATGCAATCTATCCTTTCTAAACACCGTCTGTACCTTTGTAAAAATTTCGGCAGAATTTATCTCTGGCTTAAGCCAGCTTTCTGTGCCTATAACGATTTCAGCTTCGGTGCTTTCTATCAGCGCTTGAAGTTCTGGTACTTTACCAACGCAGCTTCGACAGTTGACAATTACAATACCGATTGCTGCTTGGTCCCCGCATGTCCTGACTTTGCCCCGCACCCGTTGAGGCTGTTGCCCTTTCTGTACTTGCCCAAGGCCATCTAACCTAAAAAACCGCCCAGCCCACGCCACACAACCCCTGCTACCCGTGCAGCCGCTTGTTGCGTGTAGTGGACTCCTGACCTATCCAGCGGAACCCGAAACCCCACCACCCTATGGCGCAAGTCGAGGAATCTGCAGCCCACACGGTCGCAGAACCGTCTCAGCCTCTGATTCAGACCCTCCACTCGGCTCTGTACCAAAGGTCCGCAGTCAGTCCTGTCGACGATGCTGCAGATGGTGAGCTCTGCTTTCATCCCGCTAGCGAGACTGGCAGTCTTCACCAAATCAGATAGCCGCCGGAAGCCAGAGAGGATTTCCTCCGATCCATAGCGACACACATCATTGGTGCCGACATGAGCGACCACCTGCAAATGGGTGCACCCTGTACCCTTCATTGCATCCGGAAGGACACTTTCCACATCTGTAATGACTCCCCCCGGTATGCACACGGAGTGCACATTGGTTTTCTTCCCCTCTCTTGCTGCCATTTCCCTAAGGGGCCCCATTACGCGCCTGACGTTGGAGCTCCCAACTACCAGTAAGCCCACCCTCTGCGACTGCCCGGGTCTTGCAGACTGAGGGGCAACCTCTGGAACAGGACAAGCAGCCATGTGAGGCCGAAGATCAGTGTCAGCCTGAGACAGAGCCTGAAACCGGTTCGTCAGACAAACTGGAGAGGCTTTCCGTTCAGCCCTCCGGAATGTCTTTCGCCCCCTGCCACACCTTGAGACGACCTCCCACTCTACCACAGGTGAGGGATCAGCCTCAATGCGGGCAGTATCCCGGGCAACCACAGTCGTAGTCCGATCAGGGGATGCGTGGGACGAGCTGGCCGTCCCCGACAAACCCCCATCCGGACCCCCACAGTGATGCCCATTGGCAACAGCCTCAAGCTGTGTGACCGAAGCCAACACTGCCTGAAGCTGGGAGCGAAGGGATGCCAACTCAGCCTGCATCCGAACACAGCAGTTGCAATCCCTATCCATGCTAAAAACTGTTTTGCAAAGAACGTCTGAACTAATCTACAGAGAGCGCAAACAAATCAACAAAATTTAAACGGTTATTAAAATACAAGATTGCCTAGTAAATGCAGTAATGCTGCTACTTGCGCACTGCTGACACTGCTCGGCGGCGGAAGGAGACTACGCGAATTTACACTATTCAGGTACTAAAACGCGATGCTACACTCTCAAACACTATAATACGCCCGAAATTTATGAATTAAACAATGCAAGTACCAAAAACACGCAAAGAAATTAAGAATTAAACTATGTAACAAATGAGTGAGCTAGGAGTATACGACTTGCTGCTGCAGCTGCTTATCCAACGGCTTTTGTTTGATTTCTGTGAAGAGACCAAGGAAATTATTAAGAAATTGTTTATTGGCTAGCTCCAGCTGTTTATTTATAATTTATTGGGGTGAAATGAGGGTGTGTATATACGTATCTATTTCCTCTGGGATGTCCGTTTTCTTGCCTTTGTTAGTGGTATGTAATATATGTAACTTCTCTTTAATGCTAGAGACTATGAGTCCCTATTCATTCATTTATACGTAAATTTTTAGTATAATGCCGTTAATGTGTTCACGATAACTAGTACATAATATTCTATCAATGTGTCCAAGATAAAATCAAGTTCAACTGTTACAAAAAATTTTGCAAATCGCTAAGTTTCCAAGTGCTAGGCTGGCGATGCAGATAATGTTGTATTAATCAGTTAACTTGTGCAAAAACGCAATTGAGCAACTAGTCCTTTGGAGAAGATTGGCAACTTGGTATAAGATTGTGCCTAGGATGGGAATGTGTGCAAATAGTTCCTCTCTGCTGCTGGTTGTGAATGTACTGCAGGTAATTTACGATCTTTAATCTTAATGTATAGGTGGTCGATTATTTGTGGCATGCAACAACAATTTTTAACTACCGTTTTGATGATATCGATGTATTTCTCTTTGTAAGATGAACTGAGGCGCATTTTATGTATACAGTTTAATATGGATTTGAAATAAACCATTATGTGCTGTGTAGGGTGGCTTGAAGAATTATTTATAATTACAACCGTGGTGGTGGGTTTCTTATGAACGTCCTAGGTATACTTTTGATTCAACTAAGATCAAGAAAAAAGATACCCTCTTGTGTCTAATGTTCAACCATGCATTTGATATTGGAGTGCATGTTACAGTGTTTCAAACAAGGAGTTCAATTACGTTCCTGAACCACTGAACTGAGCATTATAACATTATCCGCAGCGCCAAAACCACCAGCCAAGATGTCGAAGCAGATGTAGATGAAACATTTGGGATTTACAAAATTGTTTGTAACAGTTGCCCTTTATTTAATCTTGGACACATTGATAGAAGCTTCTGTTGTCAACACATTAACGCCTCTATACTAAAAATACGTATATATGAATCAGTATTGACTCATTGTCTCTATCATTAAAGAGAACTTACGTATATTACATACCAATAACAAAAGCAAGAAAATGGATTTTGTTATCATTGTACAGCATAAACATGCTATCGCACTATACTCACATGAATTATACCATAGGGATTCAGAAAGTAGTGCAACACATTTTTTTCTCGGCCATTTTCTGTTGAAAAAGATGCAGAATTTGTTGTAGGGCATCGTGGAATAAGCCCGTTCCATCCTCTATAGTTCCGTAAGTTCCGATTGTGGGGGTATACTTTAAAGTGATGTCAGTAACGGAGGTGCGTGCCAAGCAGACAGCTGTCACAGAGTTTCCTTTGGCGGAAAACAAGAGCATCGTTGGTAGTAACAGGCGCTTGCAGAATATCTGCGAAGAGCTGGCAGTCAACTAAATCACACTGAGGCGTTGGGCGAGGTCTGTAATCATTGCAGTAAGGTCGTACTCCAGAGTGCCGACCGTTGAGCCTCCTGCGATGTTGGGACGCGCGGACACTCTCATTCGAGGTGATCGACGGGTCACGATGAAACACCTCGCTGCACATCCGGACGTCTCTGTCGGTAGTGCTGACACACTCCGATATCTGCCAGCAGAGTGGTACAGTACAGGCATTCATGTCCGCCTTAGTAAGGTGCAGTAAGGCCGTCTTATCGAAAGGAGGTTGTATTGAAAAATAGGGTTTTGTAGCCAAAAGAGTGGAAAGTAATATAGTATATTGTAATCCTGAATAAAGCCAACCTGCTTTAAAAAAAGTGTGTTGCGTTACTTATTGAACACCCCTCGTAGTCACTTATACTCAACAGGTATACTTAAGACATAACTCCCACACTCCTCGTGGGAAAAGGTTATTTTGTGCCCAGAAAGAAAATCCTTTAGGATTAAGTAGCTGTAATTAACAGCTTCTAGCTGCAATTAGCAGCTTGAGTCAGGTGCAGCATGTCTACACCGGGAAAGGCAGCACCAATCGTAATTCAAGTTTTGTTAGAGCGATAGCGTTTCAATGAAATAATTAGACAAATAGAAAAAACTCCGTAACTGACAAACTGTAGAAGCTACCTCTTAATTGTTTTTGAAGATATCAACTAGGAACTAAAAAAAAAAACATCTACGTCTAATACAGAAAACAGGGAAGAATTACTCATGGAAACAGTGCATAAAACCCCAGTGAAGCACGGGTATCGCTAAATGGTTAAGGATGATGAATACATTCCTAGACACACAACCAATTTGAGACGACGGAGATACACTGTTAGTGGCACCAAAACTGTGAAGCAGTACGTCTGTATATTGACAGGCTGCATACTCACATGACAAAATAGCACCTTCAAATGGCAAGTAAACCTATTAATAGAACTCTATTGAATCCAATCCTAGGGGGCACCATAACATCGTTATTATAGATCAACAGTCCCATTTGTGGGAAAATTGTATTAGAACGTATTTCTATTACAGACAGCAACAAAATGAAAGGTAAGCAGAGATTTAAGTGTTATTGCGATTATGTAACTGGTATACTCTTGCGTAGAGCAATAATATTTACCGGCAGACTAACAACGCCAACGAATATGGCTACGTTGTGTCATATTGTAATTCGGATTAAGAAAAGATGTTCGGTTTGTGTCCTTACGGTAAGCGAAAAAATTAAGTAATATTTAAGATTTGAAAGTCCGTTTTATCTTTCTCTCGGGAAAAAAGAATACAGGAGTTACTAAAATAGGAAGCTCCGCCGTCCTTCCTGGTACACATTTCACCTGCTTGGGCAACAAGAAGTTGTGGTGCTGAAAGAAAATCAGGTGAAGTTACCGAAAGTCAGCGAGGTCACGCATCGCAGTGGAACACTTGTTAATTTCTACGTGGAATTTGCCACTGAGTGAGTTCCATTGTTAACTCTAATTAATACCGTATCTCTTAATCAGGAAATTACAGTTTGTGGCCGGAAGAGAGTACATTACGCTTTCCTAGAAGAAAGGAAACGTTAGCTTTGAACTCTCTGTCAGTCCGGAGGTCATTAGAGACCAGAAACCAGCTACGCTGTAGATCGATAAGGAGCGGGAGAATGGCGGTGCTCAGAAGTGACCAATTTCCAGGAGCTTTTAGAGTCCAAAGGTCAACCTCTGAAATGGGGTCTGGAGCTCTCGCAGTTTTTTTAGATGTAACGTGGTCGAAATGAATGTAAGGAATCCGGTAGTAAACGAGTGTGGTAAGATGACTAGTTTGTATAGCGGGGACGACTGCTAGTATGCAAGGTGACTTGCAAGATTAATGGTGACAATATTGTGTTCAATAGTTTGGAAAATAAAAATAAAATAAAATGATCTACCCATAAACGAAGAGCTGAAATTTGATTTTATTACAACAATAACAGCCAAACATTTACAACAATTTACTCTTTATACTATGTAAAACAGTTGACGTCGAATATGTCGTACAAATTACGTGGAAGAAATCACCATAGCATTTAAAGGAAGACTTCAGCATCTTCTGGGTACTGATTTGGCATTTACAGACAGTTTCACTGTTTTTTGAGCATAAACTGCGTCAATAAATGGATAAATTCTAAGAAATTTCTTCTATCAGGTAACGTTTTCACTAATAAAAGTAGTAGGAAATGTCTCATATTAACCTCAAAGGTACTTTGCAGATGAGGAAAGAACTGTTGTTTGGAAACTGCCTATAAAAAACGACTCAAAATCAGTAAATATTTCATTTAAGCACACCTGTAGCAGAAACCGAATAAAGAAAATGATAGTAATAATAAAATTATTTGATAGGTCGAATAACTATTGTGGAGGCACTGAATAGAATTTGGGAGAAACAGAATCTCAGGCTGCACCGCAGTTCGTAATCATTATTAAACATGATGTCCCTGCGCTACCGACCAGGGCAAAAACTATGTGGTTTCGGCCACGTCATTGTGCAGCAGTCGCAGCAAATACAAATTCTATCATCATTAAGTTTTCTTACAGCATAAACTTTATTTCGTTTGTTAAATTAGTCTTCATGTAACGCCTCAAGACACTTATTTCTCATTTCGTTTGAACTTGAGAAGTTGAAATTTTGGTGATGAACTGCGATTACAAATCTGATCTCTCGTTTCCCGCGATTTGGGTCTTGGGGCGACATAGCTCCATCATTTCGTTGATAACTATAACATTCCAAACTTCTTATGGTATCCAAGAAAGGAACATATCTGGGAGAGAATCCTGGTCCGGTGCTAAATATTTCATCATGCCACTTCAAGCTCTACCGTTCGCATGCCTAACTACTGATGAAAACAGTTTTTCAGTTTCTCCCGCGTATTTAGTGATCGAACAGTCGGCGGATGCACTGCCACTTCATAGTATCCAACTCACACAATATTTCGGCGATTAAACATGCCGCCACCGACAGGTGCGTTGAGGTGATGAACCAAGATCTTGTTTTTTTTCTTCTTTTTCTTCCTCTCGGACTGAAGGAATAGGGCGGGGTTGCTATGCACTCTTAAGCGAAACGTTTTAATGCGTTTATTTTCTTTATTACAATATTCGTTTTGTTTCCTGATTTTGAAAGAGCATTGGTTTCACTTTTTTTATAGCTTTACACTTATTTCGACTTTTAACAATACATGTAAATGATGTTTAGGAATTTCTTTGGTTTTTTACGTCAAATATAGGTAATGAAATATAGCTGCATTCTTAAAAACATGAGCGTATGAACATAGGATAAGAGAAACGAAATCATAAAACGTAAATGTGGGGAAATATAATTTTGTAGTACAGGTAATGTCAGATTAACCGATTTGGGAGAAATCAGGATTTTGATAATAGAGGAATTCATCATTACCTTACAATACAAGTTATAGAAATATCACAGTATGAAATGTATACAGATGTACGGTCATTCAAGTTGGACTGTGTGCTTGTCGAGCTGCTTTGTTTACGAGCAGGCAGTCGGCCAGATTAGTTGGAGATCTACTGTATCATGGAAAGCGCTGAGCTCTTGTGATGCATTGGCTCGTTTCTTGCCTCTACGTGCGGGTGTGTGGCGACGTTATTAGTGATTGGGTCCACGGTAGGGGGATATCTGGGAGGATTCTGGAGGTCTTGTGGGCTGCTGTAGACGCTGAGATGATGTACTCATATTTGGGTAGTGTTTTGGTCTGTCGTCTGTTTGTCAGTAGGTCTTACATGTGTGGTTGTTTTGGTAATATATGTCAGCCGTAATTGGTTCGGAATTTGGTCAACGTTGTCTTTTGCCTCTGTGTTTACTTTTCGGTGTACGTTGTCGCAGTGAGTGACTAGATGTAGTTCATGGATATTTCTAAGTAAACATCTCTCTGTCTGGTACAGCCGGTCGCCTACTGGCCTTGCTAGTCCTTCTCGTGGCGCTGTAGCATACTCTATGAGAGGTATTACAAAGATTTTATACGCGTGTATGGCTGCCCTGTTGTTGCACCCATGTAGTCGTCCTTGTATTATTGCAATGAGATTGCGGCGGTTTGTTTTTTTTTTTTTTTTTTCCAGGAGGTACGTCAAGTGAGTTCGCCATTTCATGTACTTATCGAGGTTAACTCCGAGATATCCGGTGGGCTTGTTCAACTCGAGTGGTGAACCCCACAATGTAAGTCGTATGTTGTCATCCGTTTGTAAGATTTTTCTCGTTGGTTTTCTGTGTCTAAATAATACTGCCTCCGTCTTTGTAGTATTTGACACGATTCTCCACTTGGCCGTCCAACTTTCTAATATTCGTGAGTACATCCTCTTTTTTTTTTTTTTGCAGTGTTGTTGTTGTTGTCCTTAGCCAGGTGCACCAGTACGCGGTGTCATCCGCATATACCAGTAGAGCTACCGTTTCGTCTTCAGTCGTTACTTGAGGTATGTTGGCTGTGTACAGCTTGTACGGTAGTGATGAGAGGATACACCTTCGGAGACGCCTACTTGGCGGGGGGGGGGGGCGGGGGGGGGGGGGGGGGAGGCATTTGGGACTACGTCTACCAAGGGCATTTTGCATTGTTCAATGGTTCAAATGGCTCTGAGCACTATGGGACTTAACATCTGTGGTCATCAGTCCCCTAGAACTTAGAACTACTTAAACCTAACTAACCTAAGGACAACACACACATCCATGCCCGAGGCAGGATTCGAACCTGCGACCGCAGCAGTCGCGTGGTTCCGGACTGAGCGCCTAGAACCACTAGACCACCGCGGCCGGCGGCATTTTGCATATTCTGTCTTTTCGGTAGGAGCGGATGTTTCTTACCATCCGGTTTGACCTTTCTAACTGAGTGAGTTTGTACAGTATACCTTAGTACCATAGCTTGTCAAACGAACTCTCGAGGTCTAGGAAGGCCGCGGGAGTGCATTTGCCGACGTTGAGATCTTGGGTGACTGTATTTACCTATTACTTCTAGTAAGGTGATAGGTAGGTAGGGTTTTGGTCAGTTCGTGGAATGTCGAATTTTGGTATCATTATGGTTTTATTTGTCTTACAGCCGGTAGCGATAGTCTCGGCAGTCAGGCAGAAGTTGTAGAGTAGTGAGAGGAATGGGGTTAGGATACGGAGAGGGGCTTTTGGAGGTGGGTACGTCCAATGTCATTCGCTCTAGGGGCAGAGTTTGTTCCTGTAGCCGAGCGATTCTGGCTGCTTCAGTCTGGAACCGCGCGACCGCTACGGTCGCAGGTTAGAATCCTGCCTCGGGCATGGACGTGTGTGATGTTCTTTGGTTAGTTAAGTTTAAGTAGTTCTAAGTTCTAGGGGACTGATGATCTCAGATGTTAAGTCCCATAGCGCTCAGAGCCATTGGAACCATTTTTCCTGTCAATATAGCATTTGTAATTTCCTCGTTGGTAATATATATAGCCAGGGAATGATCTTCTTCCGTGTGTGTTGTGGGAGATGCTAGGATTCGGGGAGTTGCTTATCTACGAACTGTCTGTGGTCGTTATTGAATCTGTCTTCTGTGGAAAATGAGTAAAGCTCTTCCAAGATTTTTATGAAGATGTTTGCTCGTATCTTTTTGTCGGTGGTAGGTTTTTTATTTTCGATTAGTGCGGTGTCGGTCATTTTCCCTGTCCTGTCAGTCGCTCTGAGTGCCCGCGCGGTTTGAGGCACCATGCACGGACTGCGCGGCCCCTCCCGCCGGAGGTTCGTGTCCTCCCTCGGGCATGGGTGTGTGTGTTGTTCCTAGCATAAGTTAGTTTAAGTTACCATAAGTAGTGTGTAAGTCAAGAGACCGATGACCTCAGCAGTTTGGTCCCTTAGGAATTCACACACCTTTGAACATCTCTGTCCTGTCAGGATTTTGAATTATCTACAGAAACGTCCCCATGGTCTAGAGTCTAGTTGGCTACATGTTTGGTACCATTGTCTTTGTCGACTTTCCAAAATAATGCATTTTATACGAGCGTTTAGTCGGTTCCATGTTCTTTTCAGGTCAGTGTTGTTGAAGGGTCTGAACTCTCTGTATATGAGTTTCTTCTGCCTCTTTAGATCAAGTGCTTCCTTTGGTATGCTCGGTATCCAGTTGTCTATGATCTTAAGTGGGATTTGTCGATCGATGGTGTGTCTTATGAAGGTCTCTACTTTTTCAGATCTAATTTCGAGGATGGATGGTTATCTCACTGGTGTTTCTTTGTATCTCTCCGAGTTGGCTGCAGTGTCTGTTTGGGAGATGATCTGGAGGGGTTGTGGCGTCAGAGCGGAACATGACTGGTAGGTGGTCACTTCTCAGCGAGTCCTCTACTGTGTGATCATCGATGGTGTTTCACAGGTTGTGGCCATATAGCATATGATCAGAAACAGATTCGCCTCTGTGTCCTGTGAAGATTGGCTGGTAAATGGGTAGTCTTATTACAGGGTCTGTCAGCAGTAGGTGGTATATCATCACACAATTAACATTATGTGTATTGTCGCATAACATCGTGTGTCTTGCGATGAAGTCATCCATTATTATGGAGCGTTTTCATGTCATGACCAAAGACTGGATCACATGCATCATAAAATACTTAAAATATGCGTACAAATATACATGAAAAATGCTTAAAATGCCTGAAAAGTGTCGAAATATGCAAGATCAAATAATAAAAAATAACATGATAGTTACTGTGTGCATTATGTCTCAGAGTCGAACTTGTCCATATCTGTTACGAGGGAGACCGCCGGTCACGCGAAAAATCGGTACATTTACAACGCTTATATCATTTCTAAATACCTTCTGGTAGAGGTTAGTAAAGGGGCCTTTCTGGGATTATTTTCTAAAAATTTGGAAAATGGAGATGCAAACCGTGTTTAAAGAATTGTTCCTTCTTTGATATTGTGGTCGGTAACTAGCGGATGCGATGCGAGTGAGTCACAGCGAAACAGTCAATATGTACAGGGCCAACTTCGAGATATATCGCGCGCAGAGGGGCACACTCAGGCACTGCGTAACATTTATTTAAAAAACAATATATAATCATAAATTTTTGAACAGCATTAACTTTTAATTAATGCTATTGAACCAAAGCATCACTTACAATTTATTTTACAATTTGATACTATTGTAAACATAAACGACCAAGTACTGTTCGAAATATTCCGTAGTAATATTGTGTCTTCGATGACTCAAAACAATTCATAAGCAGAAAACGACTGTTCTGCATCAACTGAGGTAACTGGGCAGTATTTTAATTTGGATGCTATGTTGGCACTTATTATTTCTGGTAAAAGTTCACACGTCCCATTAATAAAACGATCAATTTAGCCCAAGAGTTCAAAGCCTGGGTTATTGATTAAAATGTTTTCAAACTTTTCTTTACTAACCTTGCGTGGTTTAATTTAATTGTTGCCTACGCGTACGGTTTGACAGCGGAGGGAATAAACAGGGGCACAGGCGCAGGAACATAGACTATGTCTACCTGCTCCTGTTCCTCTTTTGTAATTATTTCGCTAAGCAATGGCCTCTCGGTTAGCGACTGCACGCAGTTCTAGGTCGCGGTCAAGCTGTGAGGTACCAAAACAAGATAGGGCTAGAGACCGCCCATCAAAATTTTTAAAATATTGTAAACATAGAGCGAAAATATGCGTCGTCACTAGTTTTTAGTAGAAATATGCAGTAACTGGTGAAAAGGAGCGAGATATGCAAATGCATATGCAGCATGCAAATGCTCATAATCCTGTCTCTAGTCATGACATATTGGATTAGCCGTAATGGTAGAGTGTTGCCACGGGGGTTGTACATACATGCTATTATTATCGGCCTAATGTCATGTCCCTTGATTTTAATGTGGACAGATTCTTCGTCACGTGCGTCTGTTGGGAGCGGAAGCTCTGACTCTGGTACATACGAATATTGCTACTTCCCCTTCGCCATCAGCTCTATCTTTCCTAAAGCAATTGTATCGTGGTATCTTACAAGTTCGGTCTTCAGAGGCCCATGTTCCTGGGGTGCCTCCTATTTGAATGTTTTTCTGTACTAGGGAGTGTTGTGAGATCGTGCGTTTGGTCCTTATCCCTCATATATTTACAGAGATAAGATTTGATTTGTTGATTTTGTCCTATGCGTCAGTTCTATCGAGGCTTTAGGGTTGTGTGTGGGGGCTCTTAGTTTGTTGTCTGTATTGTAGTTTTCTTAGCTGTCTGGTTGTACGTGTGGAATGTTTGTGATCTCCAGTCTCTGTTCCGGGTGCCACGTTCCTTATATTGATATGCATTTTGTTACATGTTTGGGCTAGGATGGCTTGTCTCTCCAAAATCTGGTCGATTGCCTGCCCCGCTGCTCTTTCTGCTTCCTCTTTGCGGTCGTGGAATAGGTTTACTAATGTCCACGTGAGGACTCAAATGAAATCCTTTTTCAGCACTACCACATGCTTCAAGCCATCGGCATCATTGGCAATGGAGGCATGACTTCAATGCAAAACTGTTGTTCAGTTGTATTTGCTATGATTGGCCAGGCAGTACACTCCCATGAAAGCTCAGAGCGTGGTCCATTGCAGTTTGCGCATTTTTCTGGTTCGCTGTTGGTATAACTTGTAAATAAGTGGTTGCCGCTGCATTTTGGGCATTTGTGTTGTTCACTGTTACACTTGGCGATCATGCTAGCGTATGTTAGACATTTACCGCGTTGTGTTGGCTGCCGTGGGTGTGAAAGTGAAGGTTCGCCTTCTTTCCATACATAATCTACTCTGAAGTGCCAAAGAAACTGGTATAGGCATGCTGAACCATATACAGAGATATGATACAGAGATATGTAAACAGGCAGAATGCGACGCCGAGGTCGGGGAGCCTATATAAGATAATAAGGGTCTGGCGCAGTTGCTGGATAGGTTACTGCTGCTAGAATGGCAGGTTATTAAGATTTAAGTGAGTTTGAAGGTGGCGTTATAGTCTGCGCACGAGCGATGGGACACAAGTAGCGATGGAGTTGGGATAATCCCGTACGAGCATTTCACAAATGCACCGTGAATATCAGGAATCCGGTAGAACATCAAATCTCCGACATCGCTGTAGCTGGAGAAAGATCCTGCAAGAACGGGACCAACGACAATGAACAGAATCGTTCAACTTGACAAAAGGGCAATGCTTCCGCCAGTTGCTGCAGATTTCAATGTTGAGCCATCAACAAGTGTCAGCGTGCGAACCATTCAACGAAACAACATCGATATGGGATTTCGGAGCCGTAGGCCCACTCGTGTGCCCTTGATGACAGCACGACACAAAGCCTTACGTCTCGCCTAGGCCCGTCAACTACTCGACTATTGGTGACTGGAAACATGTTTCCTGCTCGGTCGAGTCTCGTTTCCAATTGTATCGAGCGGATGGACTTGTCCAGGTATGGACACAACCTCATGAATCCATGGACGCTGCATTTCTGCAGCGGACTGTTCAAGCTGGTGGAGGCTCTGTAATGGTGTGGGACGTATTCAGTTGGAGTGATAGATAGGACTTTGATACGTGACACGTACGTAAACATCCTGTGTGATTACCTGCATCCATTCACGTCCATTGTGCATTCCGACGGACTTGGGCGATTCCGGCAGGAAGATGAGAGTCCCCACACGTCCAGAATTGCTACAGTGTGGCTACAGGAACATTCTTCTGGATTTAAACACTTTCGCTGGCCACCAGTCTCCCCAGACATGAACATTATTGAGCATTGATGCCTTGCTACTTGCTGTTCAGAAGAGACATCCATCCTCTCGTACTCTTACGGATTGAAGGACAGTCCTGCAGGATTCATGGTGTCGATTACCACCAGCACTACTTCAGACACTAGTCGAGTCAATGCCGCGTCGTATTGCGGTACTTCTGCGTACCCGTGGGGGCCCAACACGATATTAGGCAGGTGTACCAGTTTCGTTGGCTCTTCAGCGTAGTATTACACCTTAATAGAGTACTTGGTCCGCGGTTTTCCGACAAAGGTTTATGACCATAAAGTTTAGGGTGGGGCTCCTCCTCTCTGCCTGGCTAGCATTCTGCCGATCTTTTTTCTTTTTTTTCTGCTGAAAGACGCTGCTATCGGTGTTGCTTCAATGTCTCGTCTTCAGGTACGTCATGCGGAATTGGTCGTCCATCTTCTGTAACGTTTGGAGGTAGTTCGATAACGTCTCTTTTTGGTATGGTGAATTGCCTTAGTTTTTCTTGCAGATGACCTGCTATAGCCCATGTCGATAACGCAACAAAAATATTCCAATATCTGGCGATTTTCATGTTTTTAATGGTGTGTATTTGATTTCCTCCCCCCCCCCCCCCCAAATGGGAGGGATAAGCAAGGGGAAGCAAGATATTCGAGACCTCATCCAGAAACGCACCCTCTCGAAACCTGGACAACAAGCTACACCGCTATGCAGAGCACCTCTCTTGTAGAGTCTGCCACTTGAGCTTGCTAAACATTTCCGTAACGCTATCACGTTTACCAAATAACCCTGTGAAGAAACGCGCCGCTCTTCTTTGGATCGTCTCTATCTTCTTTGTCAACCCGACCTGGTACGGATCCCACACTAATGAGCAATACTCATGTATAGGTCGAAGGAGTGTTTTGTAAGCCACCTCCTTTTTTGATG
The DNA here is from genome assembly GCF_021461395.2 of Schistocerca americana. NCBI lineage: Eukaryota > Metazoa > Arthropoda > Insecta > Orthoptera > Acrididae > Schistocerca > Schistocerca americana. The sequence continues at coordinate 457,359,834 of NC_060130.1, forward strand.
GACTACATTTTCTAAGGACTCAACAATAAATGTCAACGACATACCCGCCTTACGAACAATTACTATTATATGATCATTCCACTTCAAATCGTTCCGTACACATACTCCCAGATAATTTACAGAAGTAACTGCTACCAGGAATTTTTCCGCTATCATATAATCATACAATAAAGAATCCTTATTTGTATGTTCTGAGGTGTGGGGTTGATCTGTTATTCTGCACAACTGATTAATCTGAGACGTACCCTTTACCCTGTGGCTCCTGCAAGATGCAATTTCCCCCACCACACTACTACAGAAGTCAGACAGACGCTCCTAACGTTCTAAAGAGAATTGCCTGAAAAATTTTCAGCAATAAATATCTTCTGGAGTCCTCCGCTGTAAGGAAATGATACAAAAATTCACAAAATTTCTTACGTGACTAGTGGGATACTTGGGTACTGGAGTAGTGCTAGTTAGTGTAAGAAAAACATAAAAAATAACGAAAGTTATTATTTATTTCGCAAAAATTCTAAGAAATCACAATGCCACTTTTAGTTATGACATGAACAAGTTATATCCTGGTTCTTTTCGGAATGTGAAGTTATCTCTCAAGGATAGGATTCGCTAATGAAATTTCTATACAAAGTTTAAGATGGTTGTTGACTTGGCAGAATGGCTGAGAGGTGCGCCTACTCAACTTGAATAACTGTCCTTTAGAATGTTGCTACGAACGGTCGAGGCTGTCGCATGTGAAATACAGTGAATTATACTGTTGTGGACAAATTATGGGGCTCACAATAGCTGTAGCACACAATGACTGCTGTCTCCGCTGCTCGCTGTTGACGAATAAGATTACTCTCGTTCTATCTGGATTGACCTTAGCCAGTCAAACCCTCCCTATGCCTTGATGAAGTCAAGGATTCCTATTCGCCCCTAGTCTAACTACTGGCGTGGTACAGCGGGCACATAACCAGTCCACTGCGATGCCACTCAAAATTCGCTTGCTGGCGTTTAACTATAACTCTATCCGTTCACACCACACAATAATTGTGTCGGCCAACACAGTGAACAATGCTTCATCGCAAGGACTCAGTATAGAGTAGCATTTTGATTCGCTCTCGACAGAGGTGCTCTCCCAGTGAAGTACTGAGGAGAGACTTGTTCCTCGCTCCAAGAGCGACAACGGAAAGGCGCCTCTCCACGCCAGACGTGAAGGGGTATCTTTTGGTCTCTTCCATTATTCCTTCAGCTCAAGGCATCAGAAATATCGTCTGCCAATCAGCATTGCTCTTCTAAAACGGGAGAATGACGTTTCGTTTAAGGCGACCAATCCGGAAACCTGTAGCATTGGCGTTTGGCGTTTGCTGTCTCCCTGTGCAAATCTCTGAAACTGCGTGCTGTGTGTAAAGAATGCGTAGGCTGGCCGCTCCCACACAATGTAGCGGAATTGGTTTTAAGCCGAACACGAGGTTTTCCCCCCATTCACTCGGGCCCACGCTGTCCGCTACACAGGCGGTCACCGGCTGACATAGGCTGGGTCGTCCTTTGAAAGGACCGGCGTCCCGTTGTGTGGTTTCTCTCCCGAACTAAAAGGTTCTGTGACCGTCATGTCTGGAATGTATGTGTGTACGCCAGCCTCGAGTATTTCTACCATGGTGTGCTTACTTGTTAATTTCATATTGTTTACATGAATTCAAACAACATTGACTTTATCTTATCGAGTTTCGGTTCGAATGAAGCGTCTTGATGTGCAGAATATGACATCTTACATACCTCCCTCCTTCTGACAAAATTTTTGTCTGGGATTTGTCAATGCCGAGGAAAACATTGACAAAGTCTGGCAAAAATTGTTCTTTTAATTTTCCAATAAACTTTTCTCTGCCATTCTTAACAATTTTTTCTAATGATTTCTTTATAGCTATTGTTTCTAATTTTTTTAATTTATGTTTTTTTGTTAGGCAAATATAGGCTTTACAAAGGTTGTTATTGTTTGTCGTTGTCAGTACATGTCTCTGTTTTTCTTTTTCATTTCGAAAAACTTGTTTTTACAATATTAATTTTTCTAAACTCGTAAGTGTACAGTGTATTATGTCTTCTTGTGGTTATCTCTTTTCTTCAGTTATGCTTTGCGTAAATGTTCCAAGGTCTCCTTTGTGTTACTTTGTTTTATTTATTTAGGCATTATCTTTTTCTTCATGTTTCACTGTTTTTTTTTTTTTTGTAAGAATGAAGAAGTGTTTCCCCTTAATTCTATCCTCGTATTGATATTATTAGCCCAAAACGGTGTTTTTGAATGTTACTTAAAGAAGAAAAATCCTGCACAAATCCTTTTCTAATTTTACGTATAAAAGAAATAAATAGACCTTCCATGAGTTCGTGAGATTATATAACTATACTAACTATGTTTCTTTACAAAAGGTTTAATTATCTATAAATTGTGGACTTCACATGCATAATAAAAATATTAACTTTTACAAGAAACGAAAAAGGTATTTTTACAAATATATAATTTCCTCATTTCCTTAACGCTACCTTTGTGTTAAATCAGTTCTTTTTTTTTTTTTTTTTTTTTTTTTTTTTTTTGCTGTGCCAATTTCTGTGCTCGACGATCCGCACTGAGATTGAGATTCTGGAAGGCGTCGACTCATTTGTATGGGTGTCAGAAATCATGAGAGTAACACTCTAGCATGCGATGCTCGATGCTGGGTCTTACTTGTTGACATTGTCATCATGGAGTGGTACTTTTAACTGATGATGATGACTGCGGTTTACTGCATAAACAGTGAAGTCTTGGTATTCCTCTGCCGTCACACCTGGGACGGTGTGGCAGTTCGATGATTGTAATTGACTACCGACGATCGCCACCCAATATTGTGCTGTGACGTCTTGGTACTTCACACCTGGTTTGGTATGGCAATTTGATGATGTGGTGGGGAGAATACTGTTGATTTTGCTGAATCTATTTCTAGATAATGTTGGTTGGTACTACTTAATATTCCGTTTGCCGTTCGCTTGTATTTGTTTGACGATTGAAGGTTTATTTTTGGAGAGGTGGTTCTAGTAGTTGCTATGCCTGAAAGTTCATGGAAAGACGTTTGTAGCAAGGAAAGAAAGGTATCTTGCTGTCTTCTGCCCTTCTTCATCTTGCATCTTCTGTTCTTCTCTTCTTCCTTGCATTCTTCTTTTCTTCTTGGGCTAGGAATATGTGAATTTTAGTGTAGGAGTGATATACGATTTGTAGGATCTGACTGCCTTTCCAACTGTTACTTGATGAGTTTGTAGATCTTATTAATTTTTTGTACCTTCATTGTCGTCTCGTCATATTGTGATTCTCCCCACACTCATGCTAGCGTATGTTAGACATTTACCGCGTTGTGTTGGCTGCCGTGGGTGTGAAAGTGAAGGTTCACCTTCTTTCCATACATAATCTACTCTGAAGTGCCAAAGAAACTGGTATAGGCATGCTGAACCATATACAGAGATATGATACAGAGATATGTAAACAGGCAGAATGCGACGCCGAGGTCGGGGAGCCTATATAAGATAATAAGGGTCTGGCGCAGTTGCTGGATAGGTTACTGCTGCTAGAATGGCAGGTTATTAAGATTTAAGTGAGTTTGAAGGTGGCGTTATAGTCTGCGCACGAGCGATGGGACACAAGTAGCGATGGAGTTGGGATAATCCCGTACGAGCATTTCACAAATGCACCGTGAATATCAGGAATCCGGTAGAACATCAAATCTCCGACATCGCTGTAGCTGGAGAAAGATCCTGCAAGAACGGGACCAACGACAATGAACAGAATCGTTCAACTTGACAAAAGGGCAATGCTTCCGCCAGTTGCTGCAGATTTCAATGTTGAGCCATCAACAAGTGTCAGCGTGCGAACCATTCAACGAAACAACATCGATATGGGATTTCGGAGCCGTAGGCCCACTCGTGTGCCCTTGATGACAGCACGACACAAAGCCTTACGTCTCGCCTAGGCCCGTCAACTACTCGACTATTGATGACTGGAAACATGTTTCCTGCTCGGTCGAGTCTCGTTTCCAATTGTATCGAGCGGATGGACTTGTCCAGGTATGGACACAACCTCATGAATCCATGGACGCTGCATTTCTGCAGCGGACTGTTCAAGCTGGTGGAGGCTCTGTAATGGTGTGGGACGTATTCAGTTGGAGTGATAGATAGGACTTTGATACGTGACACGTACGTAAACATCCTGTGTGATTACCTGCATCCATTCACGTCCATTGTGCATTCCGACGGACTTGGGCGATTCCGGCAGGAAGATGAGAGTCCCCCCACGTCCAGAATTGCTACAGTGTGGCTACAGGAACATTCTTCTGGATTTAAACACTTTCGCTGGCCACCAGTCTCCCCAGACATGAACATTATTGAGCATTGATGCCTTGCTACTTGCTGTTCAGAAGAGACATCCATCCTCTCGTACTCTTACGGATTGAAGGACAGTCCTGCAGGATTCATGGTGTCGATTACCACCAGCACTACTTCAGACACTAGTCGAGTCAATGCCGCGTCGTATTGCGGTACTTCTGCGTACCCGTGGGGGCCCAACACGATATTAGGCAGGTGTACCAGTTTCGTTGGCTCTTCAGCGTAGTATTACACCTTAATAGAGTACTTGGTCCGCGGTTTTCCGACAAAGGTTTATGACCATAAAGTTTAGGGTGGGGCTCCTCCTCTCTGCCTGGCTAGCATTCTGCCGATCTTTTTTCTTTTTTTTCTGCTGAAAGACGCTGCTATCGGTGTTGCTTCAATGTCTCGTCTTCAGGTACGTCATGCGGAATTGGTCGTCCATCTTCTGTAACGTTTGGAGGTAGTTCGATAACGTCTCTTTTTGGTATGGTGAATTGCCTTAGTTTTTCTTGCAGATGACCTGCTATAGCCCATGTCGATAACGCAACAAAAATATTCCAATATCTGGCGATTTTCATGTTTTTAATGGTGTGTATTTGATTTCCTCCCCCCCCCCCCCCCAAATGGGAGGGATAAGCAAGGGGAAGCAAGATATTCGAGACCTCATCCAGAAACGCACCCTCTCGAAACCTGGACAACAAGCTACACCGCTATGCAGAGCACCTCTCTTGTAGAGTCTGCCACTTGAGCTTGCTAAACATTTCCGTAACGCTATCACGTTTACCAAATAACCCTGTGAAGAAACGCGCCGCTCTTCTTTGGATCGTCTCTATCTTCTTTGTCAACCCGACCTGGTACGGATCCCACACTAATGAGCAATACTCATGTATAGGTCGAAGGAGTGTTTTGTAAGCCACCTCCCTCTTTGATGGACTACATTTTCTAAGGACTCAACAATAAATGTCAACGACATACCCGCCTTACGAACAATTACCTTTATATGATCATTCCACTTCAAATCGTTCCGTACACATACTCCCAGATATTTTACAGAAGTAACTGCTACCAGGAATTTTTCCGCTATCATATAATCATACAATAAAGAATCCTTATTTGTATGTTCTGAGGTGTGGGGTTGATCTGTTATTCTGCGCAACTGATTAATCTGAGATGTACCCTTTACCCTGTGGCTCCTGCAAGATGCAATTTCCCCCACCACACTACTACAGAAGTCAGACAGACGCTCCTAACGTTCTAAAGAGAATTGCCTGAAAAATTTTCAGCAATAAATATCTTCTGGAGTCCTCCGCTGTAAGGAAATGATACAAAAATTCACAAAATTTCTTACGTGACTAGTGGGATACTTGGGTACTGGAGTAGTGCTAGTTAGTGTAAGAAAAACATAAAAAATAACGAAAGTTATTATTTATTTCGCAAAAATTCTAAGAAATCACAATGCCACTTTTAGTTATGACATGAACAAGTTATATCCTGGTTCTTTTCGGAATGTGAAGTTATCTCTCAAGGATAGGATTCGCTAATGAAATTTCTATACAAAGTTTAAGATGGTTGTTGACTTGGCAGAATGGCTGAGAGGTGCGCCTACTCAACTTGAATAACTGTCCTTTAGAATGTTGCTATGAACGGTCGAGGCTGTTGCATGTGAAATACAGTGAATTATACTGTTGTGGACAAATTATGGGGCTCACAATAGCTGTAGCACACAATGACTGCTGTCTCCGCTGCTCGCTGTTGACAAATAAGATTACTCTCGTTCTATCTGGATTGACCTTAGGCAGTCAAACCCTCCCTATGCCTTGATGAAGTCAAGGATTCCTATTCGCCCCTAGTCTAACTACTGGCGTGGTACAGCGGGCACATAACCAGTCCACTGCGATGCCACTCAAAATTCGCTCGCTGGCGTTTAACTATAACTCTATCCGTTCACACCACACAATAATTGTGTCGGCCAACACAGTGAACAATGCTTCATCGCAAGGACTCAGTATAGAGTAGCATTTTGATTCGCTCTCGACAGAGGTGCTCTCCCAGTGAAGTACTGAGGAGAGACTTGTTCCTCGCTCCAAGAGCGACAACGGAAAGGCGCCTCTCCACGCCAGACGTGAAGGGGTATCTTTTGGTCTCTTCCATTATTCCTTCAGCTCAAGGCATCAGAAATATCGTCTGCCAATCAGCATTGCTCTTCTAAAACGGGAGAATGACGTTTCGTTTAAGGCGACCAATCCGGAAACCTGTAGCATTGGCGTTTGGCGTTTGCTGTCGCCCTGTGCAAATCTCTGAAACTGCGTGCTGTGTGTAAAGAATGCGTAGGCTGGCCGCTCCCACACAATGTAGCGGAATTGGTTTTAAGCCGAACACGAGGTTTTCCCCCCTTTCACTCGGGCCCACGCTGTCCGCTACACAGGCGGTCACCGGCTGACATAGGCTGGGTCATCCTTTGAAAGGACCGGCGTCCCGTTGTGTGGTTTCTCTCCCGAACTAAAAGGTTCTGTGACCGTCATGTCTGGAATGTATGTGTGTACGCCAGCCTCGAGTATTTCTACCATGGTGCGCTTACTTGTTAATTTCATATTGTTTACATGAATTCAAACAACATTGACTTTATCTTATCGAGTTTCGGTTCGAATGAAGCGTCTTGATGTGCAGAATATGACATCTTACATACCTCCCTCCTTCTGACAAAATTTTTGTCTGGGATTTGTCAATGCCGAGGAAAACATTGACAAAGTCTGGCAAAAATTGTTCTTTTAATTTTCCAATAAACTTTTCTCTGCCATTCTTAACAATTTTTTCTAATGATTTCTTTATAGCTATTGTTTCTAATTTTTTTAATTTATGTTTTTTTGTTAGGCAAATATAGGCTTTACAAAGGTTGTTATTGTTTGTCGTTGTCAGTACATGTCTCTGTTTTTCTTTTTCATTTCGAAAAACTTGTTTTTACAATATTAATTTTTCTAAACTCGTAAGTGTACAGTGTATTATGTCTTCTTGTGGTTATCTCTTTTCTTCAGTTATGCTTTGCGTAAATGTTCCAAGGTCTCCTTTGTGTTACTTTGTTTTATTTATTTAGGCATTATCTTTTTCTTCATGTTTCACTGTTTTTTTTTTTTTGTAAGAATGAAGAAGTGTTTCCTCTTAATTCTATCCTCGTATTGATATTATAGCCCAAAACGGTGTTTTTGAATGTTACTTAAAGAAGAAAAATCCTGCACAAATCCTTTTCTAATTTTACATATAAAAGAAATAAATAGACCTTCCATGAGTTCGTGAGATTATATAACTATACTAACTATGTTTCTTTACAAAAGGTTTAATTGTCTATAAATTGTGGACTTCACATGCATAATAAAAATATTAACTTTTACAAGAAACGAAAAAGGTATTTTTACAAATATATAATTTCCTCATTTCCTTAACGCTACCTTTGTGTTAAATCAGTTTTTTTTTTTTTTTTTTTTTTATTTGCTGTGCCAATTTCTGTGCTCGACGATCCGCACTGAGATTGAGATTCTGGAAGGCGTCGACTCATTTGTATGGGTGTCAGAAATCATGAGAGTAACACTCTAGCATGCGATGCTCGATGCTGGGTCTTACTTGTTGACATTGTCATCATGGAGTGGTACTTTTAACTGATGATGATGACTGCGGTTTACTGCATAAACAGTGAAGTCTTGGTACTCCTCTGCTGTCACACCTGGGACGGTGTGGCAGTTCGATGATTGTAATTGACTACCGACGATCGTCACCCAATATTGTGCTGTGACGTCTTGGTACTTCACACCTGGTTTGGTATGGCAATTTGATGATGTGGTGGGGAGAATACTGTTGATTTTGCTGAATCTATTTCTAGATAATGTTGGTTGGTACTACTTAATATTCCGTTTGCCGTTCGCTTGTATTTGTTTGACGATTGAAGGTTTATTTTTGGAGAGGTGGTTCTAGTAGTTGCTATGCCTGAAAGTTCATGGAAAGACGTTTGTAGCAAGGAAAGAAAGGTCTCTTGCTGTCTTCTGCCCTTCTTCATCTTGCATCTTCTGTTCTTCTCTTCTTCCTTGCATTCTTCTTTTCTTCTTGGGCTAGGAATATGTGAATTTTAGTGTAGGAGTGATATAGATTTGTAGGATCTGACTGCCTTTCCAACTGTTACTTGATGAGTTTGTAGATCTTAGTCATTTTTTGTACCTTCATTGTCGTCTCGTCATATTGTGATTCTCCCCACACTCTTCTGTTGTGTAGCAGTGTCGTGACATGAAATGTCCATGCTGCACGTTATCCTCCTGAAGTCCAACCTGGTAGCAACCTTCATTTCCATTGTGGCGTTGGTCTTCATGTTGTTTTTATTGCCCTAAGTGCTTTCTCAGCATGTCTGTACCCTCTCCGTCGCTATCTCGAAGCATCTGGTGTTAAGGGAGCTGGTGATTGGTGTTGGTGGCGATGTCTCTCTGACGCATAGAAATATTTACAATTTTTGTTTTGCATGTATTTGTGATTTACAAAAAATCTCTGACTATATATAATGCAAAAATTATCTGATAGTGGCATAAATTACTGTGTGTATATTATATCTTTTCTTTATTCTAATTATGTCCTACCACTTCCTCATTCTTGTAATTGTTATCTACCATTCATTGTTTGTGTGCATATTGTAGTGTACTTGATACTACAAGAGGTTGTTAGTGTGCATTGTGTCTCTTTTTCTTTCAATTAATGTGTTATTTTGTTGAGCTATTAATTTAACTTTTATTTAGTAATTAATATAAGATAGGGTGGACGTTAGTTTGTCTAACCTCTTCCGCAATTTTCAATTCAATGTTTGCGTTTTGCAGTGTTTAGTGGCCTAATTTCTACTTCTGGTTTCCCTTTGCAGTGTTGTTCTTGTCTCTGTGGACCATAATTTCCTCGGTAATTATTCGCACCCTGGTCTCTCCAGTTGCTGTTTCTAACATCGTGACCTCTTTCAAAGTACCCTTGACCGTTGGCATTTTGATTCCTAAACCCATATCCGCCACTGTATGTGTGGTGTCACCGCCAGACACCACAATTGCTAGGTGGTAGCCTTTAAATCGGCCGCGGTCCGGTAGTACACGTCGGACCCGCGTGTCGCCACTGTCAGTGATTGCAGACCGAGCGCCACCACACGGCAGGTCTAAAGAGACTTCCTAGCACTCGCCCCAGTTGTACAGCCGACGTTGATAGGAATGGTTCACTGATAATTACGCTCTCATTTGCCGAGACGATAGTTAGCATAGCCTTCAGCTACGTCATTTGCTACGACCTAGCAAGGCGCCATTACCAGTTTATATTGAGATTGTTATTAACGTATCAACAAGAGCGATGTACACCAATTATGGATTAAAGTTAAGTATTCCAAGATCTTCGTACTTTATTTGCAATTCTCAAGACATTGTCCTGTTCCAGACCACACGCCAGTCTGCGTGAGCTTAAACGCGTGCCTTTCGGCTACCTCCGAGTGGCTTGGCTGTCTTGCCAAGTCACTACAGTATGAGTGTCCATTACCGTTCCTATTTCGGTACCAAATATTCTGGTTATCGTTTCTATGCCAATTGTCTCCATTGTGCCACTGTCGTCGTCTGTTAAAGTGCCTGAAATTATTGGTGTTAGGATTGCGGTTATTATTATTATTGGAATGTTCGTTCGTAGTCCTCTCCTTTTGCTGTTCCCTTTCCTTTCTTTTTTTCTCCTCGTCTTCATTAAACATAAATTCAAGTTCCCTTAAAACCTCGTTGAATTCTTCGGTATATTCATTTTTTCCTACTGTTGCCTGTTGATACTTTACCGGTAATTTCATCCTACACAGACATATCAGCTCTCCGTTACTGTATGGTTTGTCTAAGCATTGATTCTTTTTGTCCATTGTGTCAAAGAATTTTACCACGCTTTTCTCTCCTGAGTTTTCATATGGTGTCATCTGAAGTAACTCGTATTTAATTTTGTTTTGCGCCTCCTTGGACCAATATCTGTAGAGAAATGCTGTTCTGTAGGTAAGGCGTACAGGTAGCTGCGATCTTTTGCATCGCCTCTGCTACTGTCCTTGACATGTGTGCACAAATAAGTTAAGTTTGTGAGCTGCGCTCCAGTGGTTTGGTAAGCCTACTTGAAACTGGTCGATGAATGTGCTTGCATGCAAGCTACCGCCATCTTCCTTGAAATGTTGAAATTTTCTAACTGTAAGGAAGTGGTCTGTATCATATCTACTCATAAATCCGGTTTGTGGCTCATTCGTGGACTCAAATTATCTGCCATTGCTTGTGTCGTCGTGTTTATTCTCTGGTAATCTACCGCCCGTCTGCCTATTCTTAATTTCCGGACTCATATCCGCGTCATATCGTATCATAGGTGAAACAAAAGTGTTGTCCGTGTGTTTCTACTCTCGTCGTTCGTGGTATAGTACCTGTGCTGCTATTATGTTGTGTCATTGGATTTACTGGATCAGTTGCCTGTCTTTCGATTGGTATCGGTTGAATGTATGTGTTCCGTTTTTCTGGGTACCGTGCCTGGTCCTGTGGCATGTCATGTATTACTTTAATCGGGGTTTTCCGTTTCGATTTCTGCCCAAGTGTTACGTCTAGCCTTGGTTCTACTTGAACCTTCTTAGACGGCGCATGTTGGTATACTGAAGTAATGCTTGACGCGTCAGTTTTTTCGCTATAGGTGTAATCAGTCTCGATCTTTTCTTCGATAGTTTGTATCAACTCTGTTCGAAGCTTTTCAAACTGATGTTTGTTTTTAAGTTCTATTTTATTAATCCGCTGATCATACTTTTTCAGTGCAACCTTGGCGAACTTGCTTTAAATTGCTTGTTCTTCCGAAATTTGTATTGCTGTTCGAGTGGCTTTTTTCGTAAAACGTTCCACCTTTGTGTCAACGTTTACGATGTCCAATTGGACCTTGTCCACGTCAGTGCGCAAGTGCTACTGACCTTGTGTTAGTACCTGATTTTTCCTCTAGATTCTTTCACGTCTTTGTTGATCTGAGTAATCTGACTATCAATTCTGGCGATCCCTTCTTCCATCTGGATTTTAGCCTGTTGGATCTGTGTCGTAATAGCCTGATTGTTCTGTTTCAATTCCTGATTATCCTGTTTCAATTCCTGATACTGTTTTGTTATCTCTGTATTCTATTTCGTCATACTAGCGTTCATTTTTTGTAACACCTCCATGATCGCGTCCCGTCCCGTAACACTACCTCCTGCTGAACTATGTATTCTGGATCTATTGTTTTCTACTCGGTCAGTTACGTCGTTTACTGGGCTATGCTGTGGCGTTTCTAAGTTTGATAACTGCAATAACCCGTGCTGTCTGTGTTGAGGACTAGTTGCGTTTGTAATTGAACCATTACGTGGCGCAAACAACTCCGCATTCTGCCCTCTCTGTTGTGTATGTCTTGTGTTTGCAGGTACAGTTGCGTCTGTTACGGAACCTTTTCGTGGCGCTCGTAACACCGCAAAATTCTGTGTCTGCTGTTGGGCATATTTAGAATGTGTACGATAGGTTCGACGTATTCTAAATGTTTCCCCTCTTCCTCACTGTCTACTTCTCTTTGAGCGTTAGCTAACTGCCGGTTCATTGACTGTATTGACGCGTATTCTGTCCCTGAATATGTGGCAAAGAAACGCGTTTGCTGTGCTCGTTTCGCTTCTAATCTTTGCCATTTCCTACGTGGGATGACTATTTCTGGCTCAGAATGTGCCCTACCTGGAATTTCATATTCTGGAAATTCGATATTCTCATCCCTTCGTTTCCCATCTGTCTGATCTGTCTCAATTTTATCCCAGTTTAACTGAGCCTGCTGATTCTGCAGGTCCCCGACTGTCCTATTCTCTGATTCACCGTCTGTCCTATTTTCAGGTTCACCTTCTGTCCTATTCTCAATAAGCTCGTTTACTTCCTGTCTATTTGGTTGATTCTCCCCCATCTTGTCTACTTGCTGTCTCTCACGTAACCTTTTGGCTTGTGCTCTCGTTAATATGGAAATACTTTCAACACACCACAACCCTATCTAAAAAACTGTACGACCACTTACCAGTTGGTTGAAACAACAACAACAACAACAACAACGTCGTGACTTCTCGGCTAATGTTCTATCTGCACTGCTGCAGTCCTCAGTCTCTACCCATGCACTTGCAAAGGGAGAAAAGTGTTATTTCTTACTTCTAATTTATATGATGCTGCGTCACACTGCGTCTCTGCGTTACTATGCGTCTGTGCCTATCACCTGGAAATTCTATGCCCTAACAGCTACACAAAAATAGTAAAAAAATGCAAAATTTTCCAAAATAATAACACACGCCCATTTCCCTACAATTCTGCTTTCTTCACTACCTGTATCTATTCTGATCCCAATCTTTGCAAATAGCTATTTATACCTGAAAGAAAGTTCTTCAAAGTGCTACTGCTGCGACCTGCCATACCTAACTATCCTGACACGTTCCTATCCAGGTAGCTTACCTATTTTACCTATCCTGGCAGGGTCGCCATTTTCGGACATGTGGGGTTGATCTGTTATTCTGCGCAACGGATTAATCTGAGATGTACGCTTTACCCTGTGACTCCTGCAAGATGCAATTTCCACCCCCACACTACTACAGAAGTCAGACAGACGCTCCTAACGTTCTAAAGAGAAATGCCTGAAAAACTTTCAGCAATAAACATCTTCTGGAGTCGTCTGCTGTAAGGAAATGACACAAAAATTCACAAAATTTCTTACGTAACTAGTGGGTTACTTGGGTACTGGAGTAGTGCTACCTAGTGTAAGAAAAACATGAAACTAACGAAAGTTATTATTTATTTTACAAAAATTCTGAGAAATCACAATGCCACTTTTAGTTATGAATTGAGCAAGTTATATCCTGGTTCTTTTCGGAATGTGAAGTTATCTCTCAAGGATAGGATTCGCTGCCGGCCACTGTGGCTGTGCAGTTCTAGGCGCTCCAGTCCGGAGCTGCGCTGCTGCTACAGTCGCAGGTTCGAATCCTGCTTCGGGCATGGGTGTATGTTATGTCCTTAGGTTAGTTAGGTTTAATTAGTTCAAAGTTCTAGGGGACTGATGACCACAGCAGTTGAGTCCCATAGTGCTCAGAGCCATTTGAACCATTTTTGATAGGATTCGCTAATGAAATTTCTATACAAAGTTTAAGATGGTTGTTGACTTGGCAGAATGGCTGAGAGGCGCGATTACTCAACTTGAATTACTATCCTTCAGAATGTTGCTATGTACAGCCGAGGCTGTCGCGTGTGAAATACAGTGAAGTGTACTGTTGTGGACGAAATATGGGGCTCACAGCAGCTGTAGCACACAATACTGTAAGCTGCAATGACTGCTGTCTGCGTCGCTCGCTGATGACAAATAAGATAACTCTCGTTCTATCTGGATTGACCTTCGCCAATCAACCTCTCCCTATACCTTGATGAAGTCAAGGATTCCAATTCGCCCCTAGTCTAACTATTGGCGTGGTACAGCGGGCAGATAACCAATCCGCCACGATGCCACTCAAAATTCACTCGCTGGCGTTTAACTATAACTCTGTCCATTCACACTGCACAATAAGTGTGTCGGCCAACACAGTGAACAACACTTAATCGCAGGGACTCAATATAGAGTAGCTCTTTGACTCGCTCTCGACATAGGTGCTCTCCCAGTGAAGTACTGAGGTGAGACTTGTTCCTCGCTCCAAGAGCGACAACGGAAAGGCGCCTCTCCACGCCAGACGTGAACGGGTATATCTTTTGGTCTCTTCCATTATTCCTTCAGCTCAAGGTTCAAATGGTTCAAATGGCTCTGAGCACTATGGGACTCAACTACTGTGGTTATCAGTCCCCTAGAACTACTTAAACCTAACTAACCTAAGGACATCACACCCACCCATGCCCGAGGCAGGATTCGAACCTGCGACTGTAGCAGCTGCGTGGTTCCAGACTGGAGAGCGTAGAACCGCACGGCTACTGCGGCCACCCTCAGCTCAAGGCATCAGAAATTTCGTCTGCCAATCAGCATTGCTCTTCTAAAACGGGAGAATGACGTTTCGTTTAAGGCGACCAATCCGGAGACCTTTAGCATTGGCGTTTGGCGTTTGCTGTCTCCCTGTGAAATTCTCTGAAACTGCATGCTATGTTTAAAGAATGCGTAGGCTGGCTGCTCCCACAGAATGTAGCGGAGTCGGTTTTAAGCCGAACACGGGGTTGTTCCCCCCTTTGACTCGGGCCCATGCTGTTCACTTCACGGGCGGTCACCGGCCGACATAGGCTGGCTCGTCCTCTGAGGGGACCGTCGTCCTGTTGTACGGTTTCTCTCCCGAACTAAAAGGTTCTGTGACCGTCGTGTCTGGAATGTATGTGTGTACGCCAGCCTCCAGTATTTCAACCTCGGTGCGCCTACTTGTTAATTGCATATTGTTTACATGAATTCATACAACATTGACTTTATCTTATCGAGTTTGGGTTCGAAAGACGTGTCTTGATGTGCAGAATATGATTGTGAGGGCGGAATATGTAAGCAATGAAGGTCAGGAGACCATGACGTTTCACATACCTCCCTCCTTTTGACAAAATTTTTGTCTGGGGTTTGTCAATGCCAAGGAAAACTTTGTCAAAGTCTGGCAAAAATTGTTCTTTTAGATTTTCCAATAAACTTTTCTCAGCCATTCTTAACAAATTTTTCTAATGATTTCTTTATAGCTATTGTTTCAATTTTCCTTTTGCAATTTATGTTTTGTTGTTAAGCAAGCATAGGCTTTACAAAGGTTATTATTCTTTGTCGTTGCCAGTACGTGTCTCTGTTTTTTTTCATTTCCAAAACTTGTTTTACAATACGAATTTTTCTAAACTCGTAAGTGTACAATGTATTCGCAATACATTACATTTGTCTATGTTAAGGGTCAGCTGCCACTCCCTGCACCAAGTGCCTATCCGCTGCAGATCTTCCTGTATTTCGCTGCAATTCTCTAATGCTGCAACTTCTCTGTATACTACAGCATCATCCGTGAAAATCTGCATGGAACTTCCGACACTACCTACTAGGTCATTTATATATATTGTGAAAAGCACTGATCCCATAACCCTCCCCTGTGGCACGCCAGAGGTTACTTTGACGTCTGTAGACGTCTCTCCATTGAGAACAACATGCTGTGTTCTGTTTGCTAAAAAACTCTTCAATCTAGCCACACAGCTGCTCTGATATTCCGTAGGCTCTTACTTTGTTTATCAGGCGACAGTGCGGAACAGTGTCTAACGCCTTCCGGAAGTTAAGGAAAATTGCATCTACCTGGGAGCCTGTATCTAATATTTTCTGGGTCCCATGAACAAATAAAGCGAGTTGGGTCTCACACGATCGCTGTTCCCGGAATCCATGTTAATTCCTACAGAGTAGATTCTGGGTTTCCAGAAATGACATGATACGTGAGCAAAAAAATCTTCTAAAATTCTACAACAGATTTATGTCAGAGGTATAGGCCTATTCTTTTACGCATCTGCTCGACGACCTATCTTGAACACTGGAACTACCTGAGCTATTTTCCAATCATTTGGAACCTTCGGTTTGCCGGCCGGAGTGGCCATGCGGTTCTATGCGCTACAGTCTGGATCCGGGCGACCGCTATGGTCACAGGCACGAATCCTGCCTCGGGCATGGATGTGCGTGATGTCCTTAGGTTAGTTAGGTTTAATTAGTTCTAATTTCTAGGCGACTGATGACCTCAGAAGTTAAGTCATATAGTGCTCAGAGCCATTTGATTTTTGAACCTTCCGTTCCTCTAGAGATTTGCGGTACCCGGCTGTTAGAAGGGGGAAGTTCTTTCGCGTACTCTGTGTAGAATTGAATTGGTATCCCGTCAGTTCCAGTGGACTTTCCTCTGTTGAGTGATTTCAGTTGCTTTTCTGTTCCTTGGACACTTATTTCGATGTCAGCCTTTTTTTCGTTCGTGCGAACATCTAACGAAGGAACTGCAGTGCGGTCTTCCTCTGTAAAACAGCTTTGGAAAAAGGTGTTTAGTATTTCAGCTTTACGTGTGACATCCTGTGTTTCAATGCCATTATCATCCCAGAGCGTCGAGATATGCTGTTTCGATCCACTTACTGATTTAACGTAAGACCAGAACTTCCTAAGAATTTGTGTCAAGTCGGCACATAGAATTTTACTTTCGAATTCACTGAACGCATAGCCCTCCTTACGCTAATTTTGACATCGTTTAGCTTCTGTTTGTCTGAAAGGTTTTGGCTGCGTTTAAATTTGCAGTGAAGCTCTCTTTGCTTTCGCAGTAGTTTCCTAACTTTGTTGTTGAACCACGGTGGGTTTTTCCCGTCCCTCGCAGTTTTCCTCGGCACGCACCCTTCTAAAACCCATTTTACGATTGCCTTGAACTTTTTCCATAAACACTCAACTTTGTCAGTGTCGGAACAGAAATTTTCGTTTTGATCTGATAGGTAGTCTGAAATCTGCCTCCTATTACTCTTACTAAACTGATACACCTTTCTCCCTTTCTTTATATTCCTATTTACTTCCATATTCAGGGGTGCTGCAACGGGCTTATGATCACTGATTCCCTGTTCTGCGCTTACAGAGTCGAGAAGTTCGGGTCTGTTTGTTTTCAGTAGTTCCAAGATGTTATCTCCACGAGTCGGTTCTCTGTTTAATTGCTCGAGGTAATCTTCGGATAGTGCACTTAGTATAATGTCACTCGATGCTCTGTCCCTACCACCCGTTCTAAACATCTGAGTGTCCCAGTCTATACCTGGTAAATTGAAATGTCCACCTAAGACTATAACATGCTGAGGAAATTTATGTGAAATGTATTACTGATTTTCTCTCAGTTGTTCTGCCACTAACGCTGCTGAGTCGGGAGGTCGGTAAAAGGAGCCAATTATTAACTAGCTCGGTTGTTGAGTATAACCTTCACCCATAATAATTCACAGGAACTATACACTTCTATTTCACTACAGTATAAACTACTACTAACAGCCACAAACATGCCGCCACTGGTTGCATGCGATCTATCATTTCTAAACACCGTCTGTGCCTTTGTAAAAATTTCGGCGGAATTTATCTCTGGCTTCAACCAGCTTTCAGTACCTACAACGTTTTCAGCTTCGGTGCTTTCTATCAGCGCTTGAAGTTCCGGTACTTTACCAACGCAGCTTCGGCAGTTTACAATTACCATACCGATTGCTGCTTGGTCCCCGCCAGTCCTGCCTTTGCCCCGCAACCTTTGAGGCTGTTGCCCTTTCTGTACTTGCCTGAGGCCATGTAACCTAAAAAACCGCCGAGTCCACACCACACAACCCCTGCTGCATGGAAAAAACTACAGCTTCATCAGGAAGTTTTCCATTTAAACCGTCCTTGTTACTGCTTGCTTTTCAGAGTCAAAACAGAAATGTCGATCATTCATACATCATAGTGATAAACAGCTGCTTTCGAGGGAAAAAAGGAAACAACTCTATTAACTTTCTTGCTGTTGTTATGGTCTTCAGCCCAAAGACTGAATGCAGCTCTCCATACAACTCTATCCTGTGCATGCCACATCATCTCCGAGTAACTACTGTAACCTACATCGCTCTGACTCTGCTTACTGTATTCATCTCTTGGTCTCCCTGTACGATTTTTACCCCCCACGCTTCCCTTACGTACTAAGTTCAGAATGCGTCCCACGAACTGATTCCTTCTTTTAGTCAGGTTGTACCATAAATTTCTCTTCCCCCCAATTGTATTCAGTACCTCCTCATTAGGTACGTAATCTACCCATCTAATCTTCAGCATTCATCTGTAGCACCTCATTTCGAAAGCTTCTATTCTCTTCTTGTCTAAATTATTTATCGTCCATGTTTCACTTCCATACATGGTTAAATACCATACAAATACTTTTAGAAAAGACTTCATGACACTTAAATGTACACTCGATGTTAACAAATTTCTCTTCTTCACAAATGCTTTTCTTGCCATTGCCGGTCTATATTTTAAATCCTCCCTACTTCGACCATCATCAGTTATTTTGCTTCCGAAACAGCACAACTCATTTACTACTTTCAGTGTCTCATTTCCTAATCTAATTCCCTCAGCATCACCTGATTTAATTCGACAACATCCCATTATCTTCGTTTTGATTTAGATGATTTTCATCCTGCTTTGAAGACACTGTCCATTCCGTTCAATTGCCCTTCATAGTCCTTTTATTATATCTAAGTCCTTACATCATATAATGAACGTGAAACCTTCCGGTGGCTCCAGGTCTCTTCCACGTATACAACCTTCTCTCATGGTTCTTAAACCAAGTGTTGGCTATGATTAAATTATAGTCTGTGCAAATTCCACCAGGCGACTTCGTCTTTCATTCCTTTCACCCAGTCAATATTCACCTGCTATTTTTCCTTCACTTCCTTTTCGTACTATCGAATTCCAGTCCTCCTGACTATTAAATTTTCGGCTCCCTTAACTATTTGCTTGTTTTTTTTATGTCATCATACATTTCCTCAGGCTCCTCCTCATCTGCAGAGCTAGTTGGCACATAAAATTGTATTACTGCGGTGTGTGGGCTTCGTGTCTATATTGGCTACAATAATGAGTTCACTATACTGTTCATAGGCGCTCATACGAACTTTTTTTTTTGCTTATTATTAAACCTACTCCTGCATTACCCCTACCTGATTTTGGATTTATGATAACGACGTGCTCCTGAGTAGTCCCCGCCCGGAGATTCGATTGGGAGACTATTTTAGCTCCGGAATATTTTACCCAAGAAGTCCCCATCATCGACTAACCACGCAGTAGAGCTGCATGCCCTAGGGAAAAGTTGCTGCTGTAGTTTACCCTTGCTTTCAGCCGTTCGCAGTACCAACACACCAAGACCGTTTTGGTTGATGTTACAAGGCCAGATCAGTCTGTCATCCAGAATTGCTATAGAGTGTTTCCAGGAACACTCTTCTGAGTTTAAACACTTTCGCTAGCCACCAAACTCCCCAGATATGAACATTATTGAGCATATCTGGGATGCCTTGCAACGTGCTGTTCACAAGAGATCTCCATCCCCTCGTACTACTACGGATCCATGGACAGCCGTGCAGGATTCGTGGTGTCAGTTCCTCCAGCGCTACTTCAGACATTAGTCGAGTCCATGCCACGTCGTGTTGAGGCACTTCCGCGACCTCGCGGGGGTCCTACACGATATTAGGCGGCTGTACCAGTTTCTTTGGCTCTTCAGCGTAATTCCCTTAAGTTGGCTTATATGCTAAATGCGTGATTTTGTTTTAAAAATGCGTATTGTAAACGAGTGCTTTCTGCTTAAGCAAAATGCAGTAATGATGCACAGAAAAAGGGACAACTTCGGGAAGTATGGTACATATGTCACGGCCAATACTTTGTTTGCGGTGAATTATTTGTTTTCTACTGCTTACGGTCATATTCGATTTTGTATTCAAATTGATTCGTGGAAACATTACACAAATTCCATATTTCGCCTTGTATTCTAAATACGTCAGTGCTTCTGAGTTACAGACCAGCCTAAAAATGCACGCAAAATCAGTTAATATACGTAAAGACTTGCGTTGATAACTTACATCAAAATACAATGCCATTTACATTTTCTTCTTTACGAAATGAACAGTTTAGAATATGCACATACCTTACTTGGAACAAACGTATCTCTTCTCGTTTGCAATGAAAATTTAAATCTACAGTCCGCTGAGGAAAATGATGTTGAATGTCTAGTGGTCGCTCGCCGTTGCTAACTGGACACCACCTCGTGTCTGGAACATATGTTTGCTGTTCCTCAGACCACTATCTTTACACTTTGTTTGAAATTTGTCGTAAAATCGAGAGGCAAGTCTTTTTATTATCGTTCTCTGACCCCAAAGTATGAGGTGTCACTAAGAGAATTATCTCCTCCTCCAAGCCAACCAGCACGAATTCCGGAAACATGGATTTTTCTAATCAAACTTGCGATTTTGGCACACGACTTTCTGGAAGCTATGGATCAAGACAACGAGGTAGATGCAGTACTTCTGTATTTGCAACCACACCAAAGTTTATTAACCAATGTATGGTAATATGTGACATGAAACGAAATCTGTGAATGGAGTGAGGATTTCTGGGTAAAAAAACAGTTATTTTTTGGGAGAATCAGTGACAGAAGAGAAATTAATTACAGGTGTGCTCCATGGATGTGGATTTGGACGCTTGATGTCTATGTTGTATATTAGTGGCCTGGAAAGCAATATTAATAGTAACCTCAGATTTCTTCAGATGAAGCAGTTATCTTTAATGAAGTACTATGTGAAAGTAATTAAAATATCAGTAAGTCACACCTGTGGTCAACAAAATCATACAAACACCAGTGTGTAACAATCTGTGGGAATATGGAAAGAAATGAGCACGTAGATTCGGTCCTAGGTAAAAAAGGTAACGTGCTTTTGACATTTGTAGGACACTATGAAAATACAATCTCTCTACAAAGAAAGTTTATCAACCCATTTTAGAACATTGCTCAAGTGTTTGGATCCCGTATCAGTTACGATTTACAGTCAAAGGCCTTACAGCAAATATCAAACTTATACGAAGAAAAACAGTATATATCGTCACACGTCCCATTCACTCACGGGAGAGCATTATGGAAATATTAAAAACCCGTACAGCTAGACGCTTTAAGATAGACTTCAGTTATTCAGCGAAAGGCCTAATTACAAAGTTTCAAGGAACAGTATTACGCGACTAATTTAGGAATATAGTACAGCCCCCTGTGTACCCTCAGTCATACATTTTTTATGTGGCTTAAATAGAATAATGATGTAGAGTGGATGTAGATACACCGCTCGCTTTACTGTGGCAACGGCCTTCTCAGCAAAATGAATTTCGCTATGTGCCTCACATACATGAGCACTTTTTGTTTTCCAATACTTATGCCTTCCAAAAAGTTTCTTTTCTAATATGTCCGCAACAAGAATAAAATCAGTGAATGGCAAAGTATGTAATTTTCCAGGGTGACCACGCTCGTTTTCGCTATTATGCCATTTTCAAGTGATCCTGCGGTATTAATAATGGTATAATTTTTTGTATAAATTTATAGAAGTATGCTTCGGATGGTTTACTTCTATGATGGTTATTGTTTTCTTTACGTTTTGGATGTTACGGTATAGCGTCCTGGTTTGCTTTGGTGATATTGTTTCACAGTTTTTGTGCTGTTGGAGTTCGTAAGAAATTTAGATATTTTGCTCACTTTTTATTTGCACCAAATTAACAATAGCATAACTCTCAACACAGATAATATTTTTGAACCACAACCAAAAACATATAGTTATACGATCCTCGTAGTGTAGTTGTTACCACTGATTTTCCGCGAATGTAAACGCTTTGTATACATATTTGCAACAGCGAAGTAAGCTTCCCTTTTTTGACAAACATTGGTACAAATTAAACCTAAGCACCATACGTGTATTTCTGACATACTTAAACAACACAAACGCTAAGAAATAATGTAAAAAAGGCCCTGCAGATCTTACGTTGTAACATCTAAAACGTAAAACAAATAATTACCAACATACATGTAAGCCTTTAAAGATGTACTATTATAACAGTGAAAAAAAATTGTACCTTCATCAGTATTGCAAGATCACTAGAACATGGTACAATAGCCAAAAGGATACTCGTCGAATGTCAGTAACTAACTAGTTGTTAAAATCAATGTGCAACAGAGACTGAAACATTACGTGCTGGGTCATTCAGCTTTCTTTTGGTAACAGAAATTCCACCATTACACTCTATTTCTTTACTTTTTATTTACATTTCATTCCTTGAGACTATCTTAAAAAAATAAAACAAAAAAAAAAACGTTGTGAGTCTCATCATAAATTTTCAAGTTTCTGTCATGAACACACGTAAAACACAATAGACTGTCATGATTCTAATATACAGGGAGAATGGAAATTCGCGCACTCGGGCTTAGTAGTGCGACTCCTCACATGCCAGCAATAAAAAGATGTCTGTCACAAAAGTTCGTACGGCGAGAACATCCGGCAGAAAAAGGACGTTAAAGAATGGCAATCTGAAAACACTGTAATCACATGTACTGTAACTACATTTGTTAGTAAGTATTCGAAGTGCTGTACAGTTGGTGCAGTGGATAGAGCTTTGGCTTAACATGCAGGAGGTCGAAGTTTCGATCGGGGGTTGGGGCACTTCTTTTTTTTTTTTTATTTGTTGATTTCATTCTGACATTTCATATTATAATCTACAGTTCACAGTTTCTTAGGTTACATGTATCCTAAATTTACAATATTCTGTAACGCTGAACGTAACAAATACGTGGTTGGACAAATAAGAAATAGACAGTTGAAACAAATGACCTCTCATAGGACAGAATAACTAGAAAAAAAATTATCAATTTCAAGATGCTAAAGACTACGTGTAATTTCATTTATACTACATGTAACATGAGCATTCAGATGTCTCCCATTATGAACCATTGACAATAATAATGTCCATATTAATGACCGCATGACCTTCATAACAGAACACGTTGTCCTCAGAACAACAAATGCACAAAGCGGCCTCCCTGCACGTCCAAACATTGGGCAACACGCCGATCATACACCTATGAACCTTCCGCAACAAAGCTGTGACCACAGTAACAAGAGCAGCGTGAGCACGTGCCACCAATTCTTCCACATTTGTCGGTGGAGTAGAGTACACGTCCTCCTTCAGGTGTCTAACACACGAAGAAATCCAGGGTATTTAGGCCAGGTGATCGTGGTGGCCATACAAATGGACCTCCACGCCCGAACCATTTCCATGGAAATGTTCTGTCCAAATATTGTCGCTCATTAATTCCAGAGTGAGGAGGTGCACCAACATATTGGAACTATATCCTCTGCCGAACATGAAGTGCAACATCTGCCAGCATATCAGGCCCAGACGCTGATACCAAAGCGAACTTGATATCCACGGTCACGGGTAGCGTGCGGGTTAACCTCACACCAATGCCAGGCATTGTGCATATTGACACTATCACGAGTGAATGCTGCTTCATCCAATCATATTACGACGTTCACGAAGTCACTGTTGGCTTCCTGTTGTTGTTCGAACCATTCACAGAGTTTATTTATTCGTGTCAGAAGCGTTTACTATGTATAGAATAATGCACAATATTTAAATGTCGTGTGTATATAAATTTACAAGACAGTTATTTACACTTTTGCAGCTCAGAAGTTAGCGACCTCTATTGCATTTGGCGTTGCATGTAGCAGGTGTTCTGTTGTGCATGTTGCTAGACATTGGGTACACTGGAGCAGGTGGAAGGTCGTCTGCGTTGCTCCACACTCACAGAGTGGCAGCTCCTCTAGGAAACTCCATTTAGTCAAATTGCTCTTACATTTCGTGACACCCGAGCGTAGTGTGTTGAGGGATCTCCATGTACTCCAATTCTCTGTGTAGCCGCGTGGTAGTCTTTAGCTTGGTGTAATCAATCCCACAGTACTGGTAAACCTTGCACACCATACTTCGATTCGGCATTGCTTAGTCGTGGGTTTGCTGGTTGATAGCCATATAGGGGGTGAGTTTCAGAAGTTTCTGGTTTTTTATCCTCGCTTTTTGCTGCTACCTCTCGGCGGATGTCGGGGGGGGGGGGGGGGGGAAGAGGGGTGCAATTCCCGCAAGGCTGTACAGTTTATATCCAGAGGAGTAGGCTTCAGGCATTCGGTGATGATACGACAAGTATCATTAAGAGCGACATCTACTGTTATGGCATGGCAAGAATTTAACCACACTGGGCTTGAGTATTCTCCGGCAGAGTTACACTATGCAAGGGAAGAGGTTCTCACAGTGTTGGCGTGTGCTCCCCACGTTGTGCCTGGTAGCTTTCTGATGATATTGTTCCTGGCTACCACTTTTTGCCACTGAAGCACTTATTCACAGAATTGTGCCCGCTGATGTCGATCTGTGGTATGCAGGTGTTGTGTGAAAGCATGCTCGTATAGCATTTTAACAATCGTGCATAGCGAGACATGTAGCTGCCTTGCTACGCTACGTGTACTTCACTAAGGTTTTTGGTTTATGACCTCCAGAATAGCTTCCTCTGTAGCTGGAGTACGGAGAGTCTATGGACGTTCTCTGTCATGCTATGGTGGAAGGAGAGAACCTGACTCCAGAAGGCGCAGCTCCAGACGACGAAACACATTTTTATCTGGATGGCGTCGACGAGGACATCGAGCAGCATATTCACTAGCGGCAACACCAGCTCGGTTATCAGGTGACCAAGGACCAGAAGCATACCCACAAATTCATCGTTTGTGTTTGCCATTCGTCTGCCACACTTGTTTAGAGGTTTACAATGAGAAAATTCAATAAGTGTACGCATGTACTTTGGAGTGTCACGGGTGCGTTGCTCTGTTCGCCACTAGTTCCTATCTGGTGGACGGTGCACATAGTATAAACATGCCCTGAGTCCTTCGCGCTGTTCCCCGTAACACGCATTACCCCGCTCACAGATATTGATCTTTCTTTTATTTTTATTGACTTCTAGCATACAAACGTTTTAGCCATCATATGATATTGATCTGCATGATGTATACCGACACCGCTAATTGTGAAATGTCCGGTTTCAATTACACTGTTTCCGTAACGGTAATGAACGTGATGTTCCCACAGTCCCTTCGATAGAATAATAATAACAATAATAATAGTAATAATAATAATAATATGATAATAATAATACCCCGTGGAGGCCCGGGAAAAGAATAGGTCTCCGGTATGTTCTGCCAGTCGTAAAAGGCGACGAAAAGAACAAACCACTAATAGGGCTAACCCCCCTTTTAGTGTGACTAGTTGGTCCAGGACAGAAATAAAGAAGCCTCGGACAAGTGCCGTCATGGTCGGGGACGACGCTTGAACCCTATGCCCGCCCACAATGGTAACGACACTGCTAGCCAACTGGAAAATGGTTTAAATCCAAATAGAGGTGTTTTGCAGGATATGCTTCCTGCAACCACCCTAGAAGGAAAACAAAGACAGAGGATGAGATGGTCAGATGAAGTTAATCGTCACCTCATGTTCTGTTATTGCCAAGCAACAAACCTAGGAACCAACACAACTGGCTACCGATCACAAGTATACACAACATTTATTACCAGATGCCCAGAATTAAAATTTTTAACACAACAACGACTAACTGATCAGATCCGTGTAATAATCAAAAAGAACAGGATACCCCAGTCAGAATTAGAAAACATCAAACAACAAGTACAACAGATACTGGAACAAAATAATGTGCAATCAGAAGAAGAAGAAGAAGAAGAAGAAGAAGAAGAAGAAGAAATTACAATAATGGACTCAAACATCCCAGAGCAAACAAACAAAGAACAACACGCATCAATTAAACAATCAGAGGAAAACGAAATCTTAAGACAGCCACTAGAACAAGCACAAATAGAACACGAAGAGACACACATGTTAGATATAGAAGAAAAATTTCAGCTGACATATGTAGAATACAAAGACACAAATACAGACATTAGACCATTCTTACATAGACCGCCAAATAACCCACAAGTCGAAACAACAAGAAAAACTATCAACACAATCATACACAAGAAAATAAATGAAAACACAAATATGGAAGAGTTACAACTACTGGTTTATACAGGTTCACTCACTACACTAAATATACACACTAGGCAGAGATCAGAACCAACCAACACACAGAAGAAACCCACAAACCAGCATGGCAACACAAGCTACAGATCAGAATAGAAAAACTGAGAAAAGACATCGGACAGCTAACACAATTTATAAGAAATGAAATGTCAAAAAAAAAGAGAAAGGTTAGGTAAAATCTCACAACAATAAGCGATAAAGCAATTAGATGAAAAGAAGCAGAAATTACAAGCATTGGCCAAACGACTTAGAAGATACAAAAAAAAAGTGAAAATAGAAGGAAACAAAACCAAACATTCAACACAAACCAAAAGAGATTTTACCAGACAATAGATAACACACACATTAAAATACACAATCCACCAAACATAACAGACATGGAACACTTCTGGAGCAACACATGGTCAAACCCGGTACAACATAACAGGCATGCACGGTGGATACAAACAGAAACAGACACATACAAGATGATACCACAAATGCCTGAAGTGATAATTTTCCAACATGAAGTCACCCAAGCAGTTAATTCTACTCACAATTGGAAAGCCCCTGGAAAAGATAAAATAGCAAATTTCTGGCTAAAGAAGTTCACCTCAACACATTCACATCTAACTAAATTATTTAACAGTTACATTGCAAACCCATACACATTCCCTGATACGCTTACACATGGAATAACTTATCTGAAACCTAAAGATCGAGCAGACACAGCAAACCCAGCTAACTATCGCCCCATAATATGCCTACCAACAATATACGAAATATTAACTTCAGTCATTAGACACAATTTAATGACACATACAACACAGAACAAAATTATAAATGATGAACAAAAAGGCTGTTGCAAAGGAGCACGAGGGTATAAAGAGCAACTGATAATAGATGCAGAGGTGACATATCAAGCTAAAACTAAACAAAGGTCGATACACTACGCATACATTGATTACCAAAAAGCTTTTGATAGTGTACCCCACTTATGGTTACTACAAATATTGGAAATATACAAAGTAGATCCTAAATTGATACAGTTCCTAAACATAGTAATGAAAAATTGGAAAACCACACTTAATATCCAAACAAATTCAAATAATATCACGTCACAGCCAATACAGATTAAGCGTGGAATATACCAAGGAGACTCATGAAGTCCTTTCTAGTTCTGTCTTGCACTGAACCAACTATCCAAAATGCTAAATAATACAAATTATGGATACAATATTACAAGAACATACCCACACAAAATCACACATTTGCTATACATGGATGATCTAAAACTACTGGCAGCAACAAATCAACAACTCAACCAATTACTAAAGATAACAGAAGTAGTCAGCAATGATATAAATATGGCTTTTGGAACAGACAAATGTAAGAAAAGTAGCATAGTCAAGGGAAAACACACTAAACAAGAAGATTACATATTGGATAACCCCAGCGACTGCATAGAAGCGATGGAAAAAACAGATGCCTATAAATATCTAGGATACAGACAAAAAATAGGAATAGATAATACAAATATTAAAGAAGAACTAAAAGAAAAATATAGACAAAGACTAACAAAAATACTGAAAACAGAATTGGCAGCAAGAAACAAGACAAAAGCTATAAATTCTTATGCTATACCAATATTGACCTACTCATTTGCAGTAGTGAAATGGAGTAACACAGACCTAGAAGCACTCAATATACTTACACGATCACAATGCCACAAATATAGAATACGTCACATACATTCAGCAACAGAAAGATTCACATTAAGCAGAAAGGAAGGAGGAAGGGGGTTCATCGACATAAAAAACCTACATTATGGACAGGTAGAAAATTTAAGAAAACTCTTTCTAGAACGAGCAGAAACTAGCAAAATACACAAAGCAATCACTCATATAAATACATCGGCTACACCACTGCGACTTCATAACCACTTCTACAACCTTTTAGATCACATAACATCAACAGATACGAAGAAAGTAAATTGGAAAAAGAAAACACTACATGGCAAGCAGCCGTATCATCTAACACAGCCACACATCGATCAAGACGCATCCAACACATGGCTAAGAAAAGGCAATATATACAGTGAGACTGAAGGATTCATGATTGCAATACAGGATCAAACAATAAACACCAGATATTACAGCAAGCATATTATTAAATATCCCAATATCACAACAGATAAATGCAGACTTTGCAAACAACAAATAGAAACAGTAGATCACATCACAAGCGTATGTACAATATCAGCAAATACAGAATACTCCAGAAGACATGATAATGTAGCAAAACTAATTCACCAACAACTTGCCATTCAATGTAAATTAATAAAACAACACGTTCCCACATACAAGTATGCACCATAAAATGTACTGGAGAATGATGAATACAAATTATACTGGAACAGAACCATTATAACAGATAAAACAACACCACATAACAAACCTGACATCATACTCACCAATAACAAGAAGAAATTAACACAACTAATCGAAATATCCATACCCAATACAACAAATATACAAAAGAAAACAGGAGAAAAAATTGAAAAATACATCCAACTGGCTGAGGAAGTCAGGGACATGTGGCATCAGGATAAACCAATTATACCATCAACTACAGGAGTCATACCACACAATATCCTCCAGTACATCAATGCAATACAGCTACATCCAAACTTATATATACAACTACAGAAATCCGTAATTATTGATACATGTTCAATTACCCGAAAGTTCCTAAATGCAATATAACATATACCGTACAGTTAAAAGGAAGTGGCGCCTGATCAAGGTCCGCGTCACTTTCCATTTTTAAGCAGACTTAACGTCTGAGAAAGTAAAGAAATAATATTAATGCATTGAGATACGTACTAAACAGCATGCGGTTACCACACTCAATGTTGAAAGGCATAATTAGTGCGGCCATGGTGATAATGCATACAAATAGTAACCGAGTTTGTACATTATTCGCAAAGCACCTTGCTAATTGTACTGATAATGTAAGGCCCTAACGAAATTTAATGGACCTGAACGAGGCAAGAATCACAGTTGGTACTATTCTATGGGACCATTGGAGGAGAGTACACAGAAAACAGCTTTCGCATCTAGTACGTGAAGTGGTGCGAATAAATTCACGCCCACGACATGGGAAGGACTTATTTCAAAGCTGCACAATATTCCATTTCTACGATTGATGTATGTAAGTGCAAATGTTTTCTAGAGGTCATGCAGCAATCACTGTTAACGATTAAGTACATTTACCAAATAAATAACATATGGCTTAACCCAGGATCGAACCATCGACCTTCTGCACGCTAACCCAAAACTGTATCCACTGCACTTTTTTTTGCGTTTTGTTCGTTGTTGATCGTTGTATTTGGTCGTTGCGGACGTCGCAAGACATCCTGTTTTAAGTTCGGTGGTTGCTCCTTCCACTCAGTTTTTTATTACAGAGGCCAACCGGCTCTCTGACCGAATACGCTGAGCTACCGTGCCGACTGAGCACCAACTGTACAGCGACAGCGAAACGTGATCACAAAGCTAATTACCATGCATGTGTTTACAATGTTGCCAGATAGCTACTCTTTAACGTCCTTTTCCTGCCGAATTTAGTCGTCGGGTGAAATTTCGTGAAAGATAATTTCGCTTCACCCTGTATACTTTAGACTACAATAGCTACGAAATATGCATGCATTTTCTCTAAAACGGTTACATGAGAAAGTTTTTGGTTAGGTTTCCCGTGAGTGTAGTTGATATTGAATGAAACAAGTTCACTGTTAGGAGTCACAGTTCACTTGTTTTCACATGGCGTCTCGAAATTTGAAGTCTCCGTCATTAGGTGGATTTATGTTGACTGATGTGGCACTTATGTTTTGTGTTACAATTACGGAGTAACGTGAGGCTCTGTCGAGCGAAGGAAGACAAAAACACTACTCCAGTACATTACACACTGTTGTGTAGGTCTTTAACAAAGGGAAAAATGAAAATATAAGCCGGCCGAAGTGGCCGTGCGGTTAAAGGCGCTGCAGTCTGGAACCGCAAGACCGCTACGGTCGCAGGTTCGAATCCTGCCTCGGGCATGGATGTTTGTGGTGTCCTTAGGTTAGTTAGGTTTAACTAGTTCTAAGTTCTAGGGGACTAATGACCTCAGCAGTTGAGTCCCATAGTGCTCAGAGCCATTTTGAAAATATAATTTTGAAAGAGAAATAAATGAAATAAAGATACCTTCAGTAGTCACAGACGTCTTTGGCTGTTCTCATATAGTACAAAAGCATACGCCCCATCAGACGAACAAGTTTCCAAAGTGGATTAACAAAAACTAAGAGGAAACTTTAGGTGCCGTTGTAATGCTTCACGTGTTATACTCTCTCTCTCTCTCTCTCTCTCTCTCTCTCTCTCTCTCCGACCCCCGCTCCCTTCCCTGCCCTTAAGTGCAACACGTAGAACTTTCATACAGCCATGTGGAACTATCAGAAAAGATCTTCTTTGGGACGTTCTTCAACTCGTGCAACACTCTGAGCTTAGTATGGGTTATGTCGTATAAACGTTGATCCTTCATATGAAGTTTTGCACTTTGTCGCTTTGTGGTAGGGTCATATTAGTTACATCAGGTCTCTTCGCCCTTGATAATTTTTTCCTGGAATGAAGTTTCGGCGTTTAGCATTTCAACCAACTCGCGTCAGGCGTTTACCCATCGTTTTCTTTCGGAAATCAAGAAGTTCAAATGGTTCAAATGGCTCTGAGCACTATGGGACTTAACTACTGTGGTCATCAGTCCCCTAGAACTTAGAACTACTTAAACCGAACTAACCTAAGGGCATTACACACATCCATGCCCGACGCAGGATTCGAACCTGCGACCGTAGCAGTCGCGCGGTTCCGGACTGCGCGCATGGAACCGCTAGACCACCGCGGCCGGCAAATCAAGAAGTGCGGGAGAAACTTTGCAGACACTTTTTTCTTCTTTGAAACACTCTGCAGAATGTCTAGAACACCTGATTTAGAGACATTGTTCCACTGCTATTTGTGACATAACAGTGATGATACCACA
Source organism: Schistocerca americana (assembly GCF_021461395.2). NCBI lineage: Eukaryota > Metazoa > Arthropoda > Insecta > Orthoptera > Acrididae > Schistocerca > Schistocerca americana. Next base: position 457,390,905 of record NC_060130.1, read on the forward strand.
CATCCACTAATTAACACTGCCTGCTTACGGTTGACTGTCGAATGCACAGGTATCCGTTGTTTGCCGTTGTTACCTGAAGTTGTAACCATAGTTACTGCACTCACGTCGCTTGTACGCCAGTAATAAAATTAGTCTCCGAACATTTTGGGTCGACGGTGTACACCATCGTATTCTCTAAACAATGAGGGAACTTACATGGCGTCTACAAGCTAATAAGTGGAAAGAACATTTTAGATCAACAATAACACTGTTTCCGGCTAAGTCTCACAGCATTATGGAGGTCTTTGAAATTTATGTTTTCGTTCCTCCATTTGTCAAAGATCTTCACAAACAGTGAATCATTTACTGAAATAGTGCTTTGTTTTTCTCTGCTAGAGAGTGCCACAAGTTACTCCAAAGTCGTAACACTACACGTATGTGGCATATTAATTCACATCAATCCCGCTTTACACCTTCTAAATGCACTATGGAAATAAATACTGACTTCTGACAGTGAACTTGTTGTTCCATTCGCCCTATAGCGGCATTGGGGCAAAACAGATATGATACACTTGAAGGTAGCGGACGTGTCAAAAATGAATAATATTTATAAATCATGTAAACCAAATATATTATCAGCGTTTTTTGGTCAGAGCGGGACTTATTCTATGGACATGCGTTTGATACACTCATTATATATACACTCTAAGAGAAAAACAAAAAACCCACCACGAACGAATTATTCAAATGGGAAGAGAATCGGTAGATATTGGGTATATATACATAAAAACAAACGCTTACAGTTTCATAAAAATCGGATGATTTATTCAAGAGAAATATCTTCATAAATTGAACAAGTTAATAATGCGTCGGCCGGCCGCAGTGGCCGAGCGGTTCCAGGGGCTACAGTCTGGAACCGCGCTACCGCTACGGACCAAGGTTCGAGTCCTGCTTCCGGCATGGATGTGTGTGATGTCCTTAGGTTAGATAGGTTTAAGTAGTTCCAAGTTCTAGGTGACTGATGACCTCAGAAGTTAAGTCCCATAGTGCTCAGAGCCATTTGAACCATTTAATAATGCGTCGTTTCACCTCTGGCATTTATGCAAGCAGTTATTCGGCTTGGCATTGATTGACAGACTTGCTGGATATCTTCCTGAGTGACTCTGTGCCAGATTCTGTTCAACAGGTGCGTTAGGTCGTCAAAATCCCGACCTGGTTGGAGGGCCCTGCCCATAATGTTCCAAACGTTATCAGCTGAGGAGAGATCCGGCGACCTAGTTGGCCAAGGCAGGGTCTGGCAAGCACAAAGACAAGCAGTAGAAACCCTAACCGTTTGCAGCGGGGCATTATCTTGCTAAAATGCAAGCATAGAACGACTTGCTGTTAAGGGCAACAAAACGGAGCGTAGAATATCATCGACGCACAGTTGTGCTGTAAGGGTGTCGCAGATGATAACCAAACGGGTCCTGCTATGTAAGCAAATGTCACCCCAGTCTGTCACTCCTAACTGTCGGGGCGTATGGCGGGCGACTCTCAGACTGTTATACCCCCGCTGTCCGGGGCGTTTCCGGAGGTCTTCGCTAGGTATCGAGGCACATTTACAAGCGAGACTCATCGCTGAAGACAACTCTACTCTAGTGAATAAGAGTCCAGACCCAAGACGTGTCTGTAGACGCCCCAGACGGCTCTGGGAGAGTCTGAAAAGCATATTTATTGCATCTAGTAAGGGCTTCAAGGCAGTTTCACCTCCTTTTGAGTCGATATTGCATAATCATCTCACTGTCGTGTACCTGTCCGCAAGTTTATATGTAATGTTTCCGTAGTCAACGAAGTCTGTCTTTGTAAAGGTAACATCAGGTCCCTGGAGTTCTTGCAGTTATCTAAAAATTCTGTACTATACTATTTTAGATTTAGAGTGATAACTTGTGTGTTGACGTGATGTTTAATTTCAAAATAATCTTACGTTATTGGTGGAAGTTCTTGATTTATCTATTGGTGGGATAGTAAGCGTTATATGTTACGTAGCTACTTTAAGGAGATAAATGTAAGTCAGCTGGTCGTGTTTGATCCTACATTAATCTGATAGGAATTTATACGTAAATAACGTCTGTTCTATCGCCTCTACTCGAAGTACATTGGTAGGTATCAACCTCATCGTTCCAGTGCGTACTCTTCGTGCTTTTGTAATATTTCTGGCATTACAGCCATCATATTCGGCTACAGGAAGCTCTTCTTAGAGCAGTTGAGAAGGCGGCAGTGGCAAGATGACGTAACGCGGTGTGAGGTACCGATGACAGATGGTTTGTTCGGTACGGGTATCCCGAGAAAGACCGCCTAAATTATGATCCTTCTCCGCGATCGGCTGCTGCGTTCGGAAGTTGCGCTCCAAAACGACAATTTTCTGTTATTAATATTCCACAAACCAAACAGCATATTTACTTGTAGTTCACATTAAATCATCTCTCAGCAGCGTCCTGTCATTCCATTATTTAGCAAGTATTATTTACCAGCAGTATAATAAACAACTGCTAAACGAAAAGGCAGACGAAGCACATTGGAGGTCTTCGGATCGCGCCTAACTCAGATGGCCGGCGAAGTGGTTCGGTTGTAAGTTCAGAGCTGGTTTGGCAGTCTCGGAGGACAGATGTGTTTGCCGGCCGCTGTGGCCGAGCTGTTCTAGGCGCTTCAGTCTGGACCCGCGCTGCTGCTACGGTCGCAGCTTCGAATCCTGCCTCGGGCATGGTTGTGTGTGATGTCCTTAGGTTGTTTACGTTTAGGTAGTTCTAAGTTCCTAGGGGATTGATGACCTCATATGTTAAGTCCCATAGTGCTTAGACCCATTTGAACCAGACATGTTATCTGCCGCGGTATCAGTTAATACTTAATTTGCAATGTCTAGTTTGTAAATGTGAGAGCTGGTTCAGCAGGCACGAAGGACACACATTGTCTGCCGCTGTCAGGTTCAAGACATTAGCAAACTCTGGTTATTTGAGCACATAATTGAGAACAGTGTGATAGTAATTACGGAAATTCGCAGTTCATTATTTTGTAGAAGAATGGAAATTATTGGTGATTCTGAAGTGGACTTCCTGCTAATGAAAAGCGAGTGGCGTCCCGTATAAATAAAATAATTGAAAATTTAATTATTTACATCATATGAGTTCCTGTCATTATATCAGCGTTTCATACAGCCTCAAGATAACTGATTCACCATCTACGTACTGTTTTCTCTGCAGGGGACAACAACTATAGAAGACTGTAAGTTGGTGAACATTCATTAAAACCTACGCATTTCACTCATGGCGGTGGAAGCAAACATGCACCTCACGTGTAGTGCAGTCTTATTACAAATGAGATCAGTGATACGTCATCTGTGGTACCACAGAGGAGGTATGAAGGAGAGGGAAGGGGTTTATCATACGCACGTATATATCCCTCCCCCCCCCCCCCCCCACCCATCTCTCTCTCTCTTTTTCAACTTGCCGTACTTTGTTTTGAATTTTATCAGTTAGTGCGTGTGGGGTTTTCTTGGCGACACGAGCGGCCACATCGACAGACAAAGTGTGGGGTGACAATTGCTCTATTCACCATACCATTGTCGGGTACTCCATTTCCCACTCCGAACCGGTCATGGCGCGAAGAATATCGACCCCTCTCCCTCCCGGATTTCTTTTGTAAGCTTGCTACTTCAAGGCGCTTTTGACTGGATACCTCACTGTTCCTGCTTCACTGTTCCTACGTCAATATTTTTTCACGTTACTGTTCTAAGGCGCGAATCAGCTGATGATAGTGATTTGTTTACTGAAATTGTAAGGTCATTTACATACGTATAGCGCGTTGTGCATTCAGAGCTATTGTTCGTTTCGGAATCCAGTGTTGCAATGGCTTGTTGTCCTCTGACATGCACTCATCATAGTCATCCTTTTTTATGTGACTGTATTCGCAAAATATGTCGTATGGTTTTGTGATAAAAACATTGAATACTTACGAGACTAATATTACTCAAGACACAAATGAATTAATGACATCTGCCATCAAGCATTGATTAAATCAATGGGAAAAGTAGAAAATTTGTGCCGGATCGGTATTCGAACATGGGTCTCTTGTTGCCAAGGCAGATGTGCTGACCACTGGCCCATCCCGTCCGAAAGAGTATACAGAACATAAGTAATTAAGGCGGGGACGATCAGTTGACCACTCCATTGAGGATGCACACCAAGTTCAAACTCTTACAGGAATCGACTAAATGCCACGAGTAATGAAGATTAGCAAGGGATACCACATTAGTATCGTGTGGATAAGTTGAGAATCTGGTCTGACTGGAGGCGTACTAAGGTACTCCATGCAGCTGCAGTAACTACTGTGTCCAGATAGCGCAGCGGTGAGCGCATGTGCATAACAAATAAGAGAAACGCGTTCGCATCCCAGTCCCACACAAAGTTTCAACTTTCACCATTGAATCAATGAATGTCCACTTGCAGCTGCCACCAGTTCAATTGTGTCTTCGTTCATAGCGGCTACAGGATCCAAAATGGTGTCTGCTCTTTCGAACAGAAGCAAAGCTTTATTGAACTTTCGGGTCCCAATGATTTTATCTTTGATTTCGAAGCATGATTTGGCGGAGGCTTTAGTTGTGAAGGACTGCATTTTCGGTCTTCAGGACATGTTCCACCTCGAAAATCACTTTATCCTTTTTCATCCGAGGGAAGAGGAAGATGTCACTGAGTGCAGTGTGACGAGAGTATTGGTGGGGTGGAGTGGTGGTGGTGGGGGGCGGGGGGGGGGGGGGGGGAGGCAGGTTGCGGCAAAATGCAAAATATATCCCAAATGGTGCACAATGTGTTACTGCCCTGTGCAGAACGTGTTGGAGCATTGGGTGTTGCCGCGGAGCAAAAAATAACTCACTCACGCCCGCACCCTCGACAGCTTCAGTGACTCTTAGTCTCGAAAGCCTCCGGTAGCCTCTTCAGGAGTTTTTGTTAACGGGCACTTGTGAGGGTTGCCCATAACGAGATGACCCCATAGAAATTTCGAAAAACGGCCCAGAAACACCTTGCCTGAGGATGGTTGTTTTTTTTTTTTCATTTTCGGCATTGGTGACTCAATATTTTCCCTTTGCTTTCTTGGTTCCTTTGTCTCGCAGTCACAGTGTTACACCCAGCACTGTTCCATGGTGACCATGGGGCAAAGGACGTCATCCAGACTGGACTCACACGGCCTCGGAACGGCCGTTATGAATGGGTTTGAGTAGCCGCGGAAACCAGCTTGTCAAGTCCTTTTTCATCTCAAAATATCACGCAAGATTTCGGAAACTAATCCATGACCGATTTCCTCCTTTTCCCTCTATCGCCTCGATTGTGACCTCGTTTGCAAGGTGTTCGGCTTTTTACCCTAATGTTCGCTATTTCAGTTCTCTGTTCGGAGTCCGATTTTGAAGTATGAGTGGTTCGGTATTTTCAGAACTCCATTCAAAACTTTAATTTATTTATTGAGTAGCAAAATCAAGTCAGTAAACATTTGGTGCACTGTTGACAGCCGGGGAGTGTTGGGTTTGTTACCTTCACTGATCTTTGGCTGTCTCCTTTTCTTCTCTGCATTCGGTTGCTGCCGCCTGCACCCTTACTCTGGTTAACCAGTTGAGCCTCAGAGCTCGACACAGTTGAGTTTTGCCTTTTGGGTGTGCAGTGTTTCGTACGCGTATCTAATATAAAAATATATACATGCATCACAGATGGTGCCTGTTGAAGAAGAAGTTTATAAAGATAGTTTATACGAAGAGATCCGTATACTAAATAAAACTTTGGAACAACTGCGAAGTCAAGCTTCTACATCAACAAACTCGCTTTTGAGGGAAACGTTCTTAGACGAAGGAAGAAACGTCTAACATAAAAATATGGTCAAAAGGCTAATGGCGGTTCCATGAACAATGCCTGTGTAGAAAGAGTCTTCAGTCACATGAATCATTTATGGTGTGACGCTAGAAAGAAATCGAATGCCGATACGGTGAAACCAGAGTTATGCATTGGCTGTAATCTGAAGTTTTCCACTTGCAACAGCTTTTACCAAAAAATTAAAGGTAACAAAAATTGTTGAAGACATTGGCTAGCAGTAATAAATATAATTTTAATGTTTTATTGTGTTCACCCTCAACCCAGCAAATCCTTCCGCCCTACGGTGTTCGCTAATTTTGACAATATACTCAACCGGCCGTAGTGGCCGAACGGTTCTAGGAGCTACAGTCTGGAACCGCGCGACCACTGCGGTCACAGGTTCGAATCCTGCCTCGGGCATGGATGTGTGTGATGTCCTTAGGTTAGTTAGGTTTAAGCAGTCCTAGGGGACTGATGACCTCAGAAGTTAAGTCCCATAGTGCTCAGAGCCATTTGAACCATTTGAACAATTTAGTCTGGCAACCATAATCTGTATATCCCTTGCGTTTCCCGGGATTTCATAGAGAAATGGTATGCCGCTTCGTTCTCCTTCGATCAGAATTTTTCGACGATAGTGAAAACGTTTGCGCCAACGAAACACTGGTTCGGATGAATAAAAGGAGAATATCCTTTATGCACGAAATTTCGGAGAACATTCTCAGGTTCACATGACTTCAGCGAGTCGGAGAATATACTGCACCCGAGAATGTTCTCAGCGTGAGTAAAATTATGGGGGAAGTTGCTCAAGACAAAGAACATTCTCCGATTTCGTACGAATAGAATTAGAGGAGCTTCTCACAAGCTGAGAACATTCTCCGTTTTTTGAATTGAGCTCCGTAGAATACTTCGAGCTGAGTAAAAACGGCCGGCCGAAGTGGCCGTGCGGTTAAAGGCGCTGCAGTCTGGAGCCGCAAGACCGCTACGGTCGCAGGTTCGAATCCTGCCTCGGGCATGGATGTTTGTGATGTCCTTAGGTTAGTTAGGTTTAACTAGTTCTAAGTTCTAGGGGACTAATGACCTCAGCAGTTGAGTCCCACAGTGCTCAGAGCCATTTGAACCATTTTGAGTAAAAACGGCAGAATTTATGTTACTTGGAAGGTAAAAAGAGATGTACGTATCCCTAAGAAATAGTGAAGAGAAAACCTGTAGAAGTTTATACGGGTTTAACAATTAAACTATTCATAATTTGCCTGTCGAACTTTCTTCAAGGAAATCTGAAAGAATGGAAATGGGGGCGCGACCTTTCAGATGAAGTTAAAATTGAAACATTTTTGTTGCTAATTAGCAGACCCAAGTTTTTAGACGGATGTACAAGGTTACTTAGATTTACACCACATAACTGTATCGATGACATTTTCAGATGTTCATCATTACGTTTTCTCACAGCATAAGTCTTACATTTTGTTATGTTAGAAACAAGAAGGTGGATCAGAAAATTCAATAACTGGTATATTACAAACCTAGAGATCTGTTTCTCGTAACGAACGGCATGGGCGACTGTTTTCGTACTTGATGCGCGAGCGGACCATTATGTATCGCATTTAAAACTCTGACAGAGTTCCAGTTTGGAGTTATTAGACAACGGCTTGTGATCTTAAGATTTTGCTCGCGTAATGTGTACATCTAACTTCAATAATAAAAAGGTTTCCGAATGTCGAAAATTCAGTAACTTCGCAAAAAAATAAATTTGCGTAAACAGTCCGTAATCATCCTGATAATGTGTTGCCACACATAAAAATAAAATCGAAACGTAGTGCAACACTTCCCGAACACACTGAAGCCAGTTCCATATCCGCACATTGAATGTGAGCGACTTCAATGAAATATAACAATACGCGTGTTTCATTGTCGGGCACGCCAGATAGCACACACGGAGAATCTTCTCAAGAAGGAGAAAAGGTAATTAGAAGCAACTCCACCGTCAAAGAATATGCTTCGAATTTTTTATTCATATGAAATTGAGAACTTGCTCAGAGAATGTTCTTTTGCTCTGAGAATCTCCTCCGGAGAATGTTCTCTTCTTTATTCATACGCCCCACTATGTCAAGCATTGGTGCGTTGTTGCTGAACACTTCCATCTCCCTCCCTGGAATCTGGAGTACATACTATTTATATTTATTACACAATTCTCATACACTTCCAGAAGTGATTTCCCGTGATTCTGTTAAACCTATATTTTAGTTAATCGCCGTAAGACAATACTATTACTTCCTGAAAACTGCGATTTTAGATCCTGCCCTTCCCTCGCCCCCTCCTCACCCCCCTCCCCCCGCACACACATTCCACCACCTTTTTTCATCAATTCCTGGAGTGGTGTGCTACCGTTCTGTGTCGCAGGTAGGGCGATTTACAGCCGGGTTTTCTTAGGAACAAGTATTTTCACCGCACGAACAGGGTACGGCAGTTTGAATCGCAGGGACGCAAATTTTAAATACACTGCTCTTTTGCGTTTTCCTAGGAAATGAAACCCAAAGCGCATCCCTGACCTACAGAAACAACTGAAAAAGTTGAAAACATGTAAGTCAACAAGTCGAGATGAAATTCCAATTCTGGTTTACGAAGAATACTCTATTGCATTGGTACCTTATTTCGATGGATTTATTGCGGACTTTTTGCCCAGCATAAAGTCCCACACGAGTGGCAAAAAGAGTTGGTGGTTCTTGTATATAAAAAAGATAAAAGACTGTGCAACCAAAATTACGGACATCGACTTGATGCTGAATTCTTGAACATATTTTCACTCATAATTAATAAATTTCCTTGAGAGCGAAAAGATTCTGTTCTTGAATCTGCACTGTTTTAGAAAGCATCGCTCGTGAGAAACTCTGCTTGCGTTTTCCTTACATGATATATTGCGAACAATGGATGAAGGGCAACAGGCAGATTCTGTGTTTATAGATTTCCGAAAAGCTTTTGACACGGTGCCCACTGCAGACTGTCGACGGGGGCACGAGCAAATGAAATAGATTCCCAGTTCTGTGAGTGGCTCGAAGGCTTTTTAAGCGATAGAACACAGTGCGTTGTCCTAGACGGCGGTGTTCATCGGAGAAAACTGTATCGTCTGGAGTGCCCCAGAGAAGTGTGACAGGACCGCTATTACTTTTTGTATACATAAATGATCATGCAGGCAGAGTGGGCAGCAATCAGCGGTTTTTTGCGGATGATGCTCTGGTGTAAGTCGATGTGTCATCGTTGAGTGACTGTAGGCGGATACGAGATGACTTAGAGAAAATTTCCTGTTGATGTGATGAATGGCAGCCACCTCTAAACGTACGAAAATGTAAGTTGATGAGGATGACTAGAGAAAACGAAGTTGTATTGTTTGAATACATCATTCGTAGTACGCTCCTCGACCCAATCAGGTAGTTCAAATATCTGGGCGTAACGTCGCATAGCGATATGAAATGGAACGAGCATGCGAGGACTGTGTTAGTAAATTTGTATTATCCTTATCAGTTGGAGATATAAAATTTTTGGTCACGTCTATATTCAACTATTTTCGGAGAAATCTTTTTTAAATTTTAACTACTTGCTGGTGAGTACAAGGTACAATGCAAGTTACGTCCTTAAACAGTGTTTTATGTTTAACTCGTCAATACAAAATTATGTTATAGATTTTGTATTTTTGACTCACTTTTTCCGATGAAAAGTGAAATAATTTGTAAATTATTGAATTAATAAGTTCGATTAGTGAACTAAAGAATTAACTTAAACTTTATATTTTTATTCATTCACTGAGTTTAACAGGTAGTACATTTTCATTGAAGGTAGAACAACACAATAGGAACATACAATAAGTGTCCTTTTTTTAATTCCACTGAAATATATTAAAGCTATCATGAATTACCTAAAAATGAAATTATTTTTCCCTCTATAAGTATTTAGCACCGGAATGCGATACGGAAATTTATTTCTGTTACAGAGGAATGTCTATGTACATAGGGGCTTCAGAAGGTAAATTCTGTATGCCATTGCACACTAAACCCATCGCGCAACAACAACGGCGCATTCTCAGAAGCGAGTACACGTTCCCGGTTTCCAGCAGACCAGCTGCATCGGAGAGTGGGAGAGTGATGGCGTGGCCGCTGGAAACGTTCTCTAAAGTTGAAGTAAGCAGGACAGTACGTTTCTTGTGGGCAAAACTTCAGAATTACGCACAGATTCACTGTGAAATTCTGGCGGTGTACTGACCAACGATTGGGACCTTCACACAACGGTTCTCGAAGGTTGCGTGATTAAGGAGCGGATTTCTCTCGTCGAGTAACTGAACGACTGGCAGAACATTCCGACCCTTGTATACAGGGATTTGGTGTCTACATTCGGGCCAGCTATAATAACACATAACTTAATTTTGGATTTCCACTCGCAGTATTTATTTTAACAGAAGAAACAACCCAATTCCACGATCACTTGATATAAATTTATATTTCAAAGTCTTACTAAGAGCCTAAGGAATGGAGTATGAAGGAGTGTCAAATGATACTGCAACACCATAGCTTACACACTACACACTCTTTGTTGTTCCATTTAGCTTTCTGTTTTGTTCAACATCCCATCGTCGAACTTCTGTAATTAGTGTATGATTAATTCGATACTGCAATGAAGTGCAATCTCTGTAATATGCACAATATGAGCAAATGATATATTTTGTCTTTCTCAGATAATCTCTTTGGTTATCTTTGAGGTTGAATAATTTTGTTTAAATAATTGTTTTGTAGAAATGTCAATATGTGTAAAGGTTCTGTTTTATTTAATATGTTTGGTTACTGTTACGTAAACTGCTGACCTTTGTTTAGCGTTATTTGTTATTTTGTGTGTAAAAGATGCTGTGGATCCCCTCGGGAACGGAAGCAGGTAGCGCGCGCCAAATGTCGTGGGCATGGATAGAAAGGTGGAACCAAGAGTCACTCGGGGACGAGCTACCAAACTATCAACTGCTCATGTAAAAGTTTTGTATTGTGCTGGTTCCGAGAGAGGCTTTTCCTGACGCTTTCCAATGCCTCGGATGGATGGATAAAGAGCTGGAACTATTCTGGAATTGGTATCTATCATCACCACCAAGAAATTCTACCTGCAAATCCACCTACCAACAAGCACTCGCCACCACATTGCGAAATCAGTCTAATGGAACAGAAGAATTATAGTAACGTACAGTGAAGGATGAGCTCATTGCATGTTTTAGTGTGCTCAAATATAAGTAAGGTAACATACAGCTGAATTTATGTACCTACCTTGATTTTTTCCTTATCACAACACCTCTATGGTTCCTTTCCGTTTGAACTATGATTGCCGAGTGTCCTTGTTGTGAAGAAAATGAAAGCCTCAAAGCCAAACACTTAATTAGATAATGTTGTTTGATCTTTGGTAAGAAGGGAGTATTCATGTATATTGTGGAATTGGCAAGATTGTGGGAGGTAGTAAATGTAGTTTTGTGAAAGCCTTCCAGAGATTGAAACAGTCCAATTTAAAGTTTTGTGGACTTTCAAAGTTACTTATTGACTTGAAAGTAGAAGACTGTAGTAATAAATACAATTTACTGTTACTTTTAAAATTTAAAAGTTCTTAAAATTGAGGCTTATAAATTCTTTCTTAGTTAATGATCATAGTGCTGCCTGTTGTAAATTTTAAAAGATGAGTCAGATTTATTACAAATTTGTCAATATTGTGTCTCACTACAGTAAAAATCGTGAACTGCATTTGTGGAAAGTTATATACACAGGTTTGCTAAGTGGTTATCTCTCTTGTGTATTGGAAGGGCATATTAATAGTGTAATAGGATCCACAGTTTGTCTATTGTGCTTCTGATAGGTAACAAGTAACAAAAAGACCACTATCTATGAAAACAGTAACGTCTATTATTAGAGGGAGAGGGAGAAATATTTTACTAATGAATACTTTTCCAGGTCAGTTAGAAAAGTATTTCGTATAAGAAAGATTAAACCTATGCCAAATTTATAATTTTGCAGTGAACTTTATTCACATCTCATGTTAGACAGGAAAACGTTTGAAAAGTGAAAAATGAGAGTAAATCTATGCTTCATTGCATAAGTCCTTTTAATAGTAATACCATTGAAACCATTCAGTCTGACCAAGCCTAGAAGGCAAAAGTGTATGTCATTTTCTGTTGTCCTTATGCAAATAGCCTTGTTCTCCTATAACTGTAACCACTTTCTTTAACGTCAACATCAGCTAGTGACAGAGTTCATTGCACTCTCATGTGATAAAGTATAGGCTGTGTCTGTCCATTAAAGTTACTCATATCTACATTCTTGAACAAGAATGTTGTTCATTCTTATTCCTAAATAGGCTGGCGACCGTTTTCTTTATCCTTTGAACGATGTGGATAGGTAAAATATTGTTTGTTACTGTTTAAATATTTACGTAATTCTAACTTTCACTTCCGACAAGCCACCTCCGTTTGGTATATCGCGGTCAACACAACAAAATTCCTTTCAGAGGCTAACATTGCTCTGTTGCTTTATACCGTAATTGTTTTAACAACGTAGTTTTATTTCACAACCTGCCTCCAACTTTAAGTTTATGGTATAGCAGTAGCATACGGTAGTGTCATAATACGTCACTTGTGTTGGAAAATGTTCTCGAAACGTCACTCGGCGCAGGGATATCAATGTGTAGCAAGACTACAGACTTGCACCAGCCAAAAACAAAAAAATTCACTGTTGTTCGGTTGGACACAAAAAAATTGCTGCCACCAATCGCGATTTTTTTTAGTTTTCTGTACTACACGTTCCGGGAAAAAACTGACATTTTGCATCAAGCACCTTTTTTCGTGAATTATTATTTTCTGGCGTGGTCTTTGCGATGTCTGAGCTGTATTATTCTGGTGCTTATACAATAATGTAGTGACGACGAGAAATTCTTGCATTGTGTTCGAAAGTACCATTGTATAAGCAAATAAAACAATGACATAAAGAAATAAGTACCACTGGAACTAATATATAAGCATATAATGTCTTAGATTGTATACAAAAAGTATTCTCTGATGTGAATTTGTAACACATGTCTGGGCGTGTTTGTTATTGTATGTTTCTGTTTTAACGCGTATAGGATGTTCTGACGTAAGCACAAACGCCGGAAAGAAGATGTGAAACCAAAGACCAGAGAAGGCAGTGAAGAAACGACGGACAATGGTGCGCGGAATCGTACCACGCCGCGCCAGGCGTGCCCCCTACAACAGCTGCATATGAACGCAGCTAGCCTCGGCCGTACATGATCGGCCCGAGTCTGCAGCGTGATTAGTGCGACGCTGTCAGTATCAAGTGCTTCCTTGGGCTTGGTGTATAGCTACAACTGTTCTGTTTTCACGTCGCCCCTCGTTATAAATATTTGCTGTAGTGAAGTTGAGTATCGTCAATTTGCTTTTCTGGAAATAAAAGTACTAATGTTATTCGTTTGAAATTATTTTATAGCATTCCGAGAACACTGCATCCCGTAGGGACACTATTAGTGGGTAAAACCCCTCACAACATTAGTGACGTAAAATACCTGTGAGTTTCTGCATAAGAAGACGAGAAGAAATTTCTAAGAGAAAGTTATTTCACAAATCACCTCTGTCTATAGACAAAGATACATCAATAACTATACACATACGGCTGTTTATACTGCAGCAATGGCAACAGAATAACGTAACAGTTCACACATCACAAGCATCAAGCCGGAAACTATTGCAATACATGGTACACACACTTTATAACGGGACTTACGCTCGAAAAAACGTCACGCAGAAAATAAATTCAGAAAAATCGTGACTAGCGGCACCAAATGTTTTTCACAACAAACACTACCGTAATTGATGTTTTGTTTGTTTGCTAGTACATTCCTTTATAACTGTATGTACTGCAGAAATGTTTCATCCGAAGACAGACAGTGTATGTGTTATCAAATACGAGAGCGCGCCAAGTGTATCTTTTACTGAATCCTAACTGCATTTACCGTAGGAGGTTATTATTTTATTTGCAGAAGATGGTGCCCCACAGCTAATAAGTATCTGAAAAATATCATGATTGCCGCCTTGATGTGCTGATAAAATTTTTATGTAAACTACTGGCCGTCATGAGGTTCTTTTTTCATTTACAGCACCACGTTAGGCTAATATAGAGTCATTGACATCAGATACTAAAACCATGAATTAGTTACTGTTGTCACATAGTGATATAAACTACGTCATCAATTTATAAAATGTGTTAGGCAGTGCTATATTTTTTGTTACATTAGCAATCGGCGTTACCGCTATGAACGCAAGCACAATCATACGGTAACACGGACTGTTAATGAAACATGAAGGACTGCACTGCCTAGCACGTTCATATGTTGACAATGTAATTTATATGACTATGTGACAACAGTGACAAATTCCTGGTTTTATTATCTGACGTCAACGATTCTACGTATATTCGCCTGATATGGTGCTGTAAATACTTCTAAGAATCTGATGATGGTCAGTCGCCCGAAACAGGTCGTTTAGATAAATATTTTTTATTAGTAGCTCAAGGCGGTAATCTTGGCTTTTTCAATTATTACTTTCGTTCCACAACTGAAGCTTTTGCTGCATCATTCTATCGAGTCATTCATTCGGACGGGGAACGAAAGTTATCGCTGTATATTATTTTTGTTTAATTCTCGTACGCGAAGAGCCAGTGCTGCTTTGAAATTCAAAGAATTTATATTATTTTCCGAAACAGTATTCTAGATTACACGAAATCGATCTTCGGCACTCTCTGCTAGATGTATTAGCATTTGGTAATGTGGATCGTGGTAGCAAACAAAACATTTTCTCTCAAATCTATCGATCTTCTGAGCTTTCATAGCGTAAATACGTGCCAAAAAACTGTTCGGATTCATCAGTTGCATTAATTTTAGACAGGGTTATAAGACGTGGTTTAAACCTGGACGAAAGAAAATATATTTCAAGGCTGCCCTGCTGCCGTGTTTACTTTGTATGCTGTCATACAGCATCTATAATTTTGTTCATAGTTTCGAAAAGGTTAATATTCTTTTTATTTCATATGTTCTACGTTAAGAGAAAATGCATCTTCTTACGCTGTGGACGTTATTTCGCGTCACAAGCGTACCAATTGCTTGACACCATGGATGTAAATTTGTTGCTACAATTTCTGTTTGTATGGCTAGTTATATATCCAGCAATATACTGTAATGTAAGACATGACTCCGCATTCTGAACGTCGGCAGGAGAGCAGTACTTCACTCCTTTTGATGTGAAGCATATCTGAGCAGTTTTTAGAAAGAATGTAGGAAGAACAGGTAGTAAATTTGCTAGATATACCACACTGAACCTCATGATTAGATTCGTTGATGCCAGACAAAATTATTACACAAAAGACATATAATCCTATCAAAATTTAGCTAACTTAGACGTTTCAAGTACCGCTCTTCTGACTTTTTACTGCTTCTTAGCCCTAGAACATTAAAGGGGAAAAATATTACATTGTTACTAAACCATTGTAAATTTTACTGCTCCCTATTTTATTCAATGGAAGTGATAATTTATCGTTTATGCACTGGTTAATTACAATTACAAGGTATGTTACATACAAAATGAATATAAAATGTTCTGTTTCACACTCTACACTGACAATACCAGTTTGTCGGAAAGCACGTATTGGTACTAACTGCAGTCACAATTTTTTGCTGGAAGTTAGTAATCTAGGATTAAGTTTATCGATCATTTACCTTATTCAGTTGCATGTATGACATCGCTTGGAGTGGAGATTGGTAATTTAGAACCGTTTCATCTGTGGTGTTACCGCCAGACACCACACTTGCTAGGTGGTAGCCTTTTAAATCGGCCGCGGTCCGCTAGTATACGACGGACCCGCGTGTCGCCACTGTCAGTAATTGCAGACCGAGCGCCGCCACACGGCAGGTCTAGAGAGACGTACTGGCACTCGCCCCAGTTGTACAGCCGACGTTCATAGCTACAGTTCACTGACAACTACGCTCTCATTTGCCGAGACGATAGGTAGCATAGCCTTCAGCTACAATTCCTACGACCTAGCAAGGCGCCATAATCCTTTGCTATATATATTGTGGTTATAACATGTATCATCAAGAGCGATGTTCTACAAATGTGGATTAAAGTTAAGTATTCCAGAAGCTACGTACTTTTCTTTATCGCATTCATTACGTATCCTGTTTCAGGCCTCACGCCAGCCTGCGTGAGTTTAAACGCGTGCCTTTCGGTTACCCGTCACTGTGGACTGGCTGTCTTGTCAGTCCACAATATCATCGTTAGCACTTCCTATAGCAAATGAAATCAGACATCGTCACCATAATTCATGATGACATAGTGTAAGGAGATATTAGAGTCACATAAATATAATCACGCTCTTCAAGAACCATTTGGTGGGGATCCTTCTTTAATAAAGAGGGGGGGGAGGGGATCACTAATTTCTCCTCAACAAGAAAGATATCATTCTGAACATTTTTACCGTTCTGTAAGCACTTGCTGAACAACACGTGACTAAAAACAGCGTGCTGGTACTGTGGTGAATATCTAATGTCGTAAACTGCTGAGAAGGAGCGTGAAAAAATTCCATTTGGTATACTACGTCGGCAGAAAACGGTTATATTCCTGCGAACTCCACGAAATACATTTAGCACCCGGAAAACTGCATTAGGTTTTATAAATACTGACGCCTTTGAGGACTTCCTGGCGCCACGCGACACTTGACGCAGTTCAACGGGAACCCGCTAGATGGCAGCTCACGGCTGACTCGAGGCAGCGCTCCGCACGCTCTTTCATGGTCACTAGAACTCCAAAGTCTGGTCATACGTGCAAGAAATGCGCTCTTATTGCAATTGTTTCGTACTAAACCGTCAGTCTTATTCCAATCTTTGCAACGCTTTATAGAATTCAAGTTAAGCATTTTGATTATAAATTGGTGTTCTCTCTGCTACATGCGGATCGTTGTCCAAATATGCGGTAGTGTGAACGTTAATGGGAAGAAATGGAAAGTGGATGAGAGAACAGGTGAACTAGGTCGCGGTTAAAAGATTTTCGGTTGGTAAGTAGCAGTTATAATAACATTGTTATATTTTTTGTCGCCTCTAATGTCATGGTACTTTTGTCGCTACTATAACAGAATGATAAATACGATTTGGCGTGAGAGTCTAGACAAGGATGGAACAGCCTTAAACTGAAACGAGAGACGCGTCTTACGGCTGCTGGATGAGTAGCGCCTCTGTGCCATCAAAGTTTGTCATAGTTGGTGGCGGCAAGCGGCACCGGCTAATTGCACGAGTGGTGTCACAGCCGCTAACAACCTGTCTTCCGGCGGGTTCCATGAAACGGACGAGGCTGCTTGTTTTGGCTGACAACGCCCGACATCTGTCAGCACAAGCCTGTGCGTTTATCGCTTAATGAAAGCTGTCAGTTATAGGGAACAAGGAAATGAAGACGGCCTTCGCTGTCCTGAAATTTGCACTGTGTGGCTTGCATACCGCGGAAGTGATGCCACTTTCCAGGAATAAACCGCCTGTGGAAACAGCACCCAGTGTACGACTGGCTTAAGTTCCAGCCAATGAAATTTCCTTCACAGGAAATACTGGGGTGACTTGGGCAACTGCACATAACACTGGGAGTTTTCCATGTTCCTTGTTTAGGAAATATTGTGTCGTATATATACTCAACAGGATAAATTAGAGAAGAGGAATAAATACTAGTGCTTCGTTTAACAGAAGGGTTATTCGTAGTCCCCTACAGTAGTTTGGAAATACATTCCTCAGTTAGTTAGCTTTCGTATTGTCTACTTCCTTCCACGAATTCCCGTACTTAGCAACGGTACATACTGTGCGTCGTCTTTGCACTGCTTTCGTTTCTACACACTTTTCAGTTAATGCGGTATTCGTTTGTAAGTTAAGGAATCACAGATCCTCACTATCCATAGACATTCTTACGGCCGTAATGAGTAATATGTTGTAACAATATAATCTTATGTTGCCGGGCGGGGTGGCCGAGCAGTTATAAGCGCTACAGTCTGGAACCACGCGACCGCTACGGTCGCAGGTTCGAATCCTGCCTCGGGCATGGATGTGTGTGATGTCCATAGGTTAGTTAGGCTTAAGTAGTTCTGAGTTCTAGGAGACTGATGACCTCAGATGTTAAGTCCCATTGTGCTCAGAGCCATTTGAACCATAATCTTCTGTTAGTTGTGTACCTACCAGAAGAAACAGACAAGCGTCGCAGCATCTGTTGTAACAATACCTGTAAATCTGTATGACCATCCTGCCATCCATCAAAATAACGCTACTTAGTAAACAAATAAGATTCGTTGGTGGATCTTAAATAACAAAAAAAGACACGACTGCTGTCAACATTACATTAACAATAACAGTAAGTTCCCCTCCTGGACTGTATCGCTGTCATTGCTAGGAATTTTTTTCCACGCAGTTTCGTGAACTGTCAGAAGACACTATGATTCTAGTACAATGATGCACGACGACCATCCTGAAGAGACTTGAAGCAGTGTTTAATAAGAGCTCTGTCAGCAATAGTCACATGTGATCATTATATAGCATCGAAAGATCATCCGTAAACGTTTTCGTAGTACATCCTTATCGCATCAGAAAACAAAGAACTCTTCATACACGAGGACGAGAATCTCAGTTTACTGTTACAATGTGTCGCAACTGACAGTAAATCAGCTACTTGCCCACATACGTAATCCCAAAAGTCTGAGGCCGGCCTGTGTGGCCGAGCTGTTCTAGGCGCTTCAATCTGGAACCGCGCGACTGCTACGGACGCAGGTTCGAATCCTGCCTCGGGCGTGGATGTGCGTGATGTCCTTAGGTTAGTTAGGTTTAACTAGTTCTAAGTTCTAGGGGACTGATGACCTCAGATGTTAAATCCCATAGTGCTCAGAGCCATTTTGAACCAAAAGTCTGAAAAACATTTCCTTCTAATATAAAACGAAAAGTAATCCAGTCGTTGGCCCTACCCAATTATTGCTTCTCTGGCTCAAACAAACGTGATGACAAGCTGAGCTACCCATGAATATTGCTTAAGATACACAGGGTGAAAAAACTACGTATACAATATTTTAGTCCGCAGCTCGTGGTCGTGCGGTAGCGTTCTCGCTTCCCGCGCCCGGGTTCCCGGGTTCGATTCCCGGCGGGGTTAGGGATTTTCTCTGCCTCGTGATGACTGGGTGTTGTGTGATGTCCTTAGGTTAGTTAGGTTTAAGTAGTTCTAAGTTCTAGGGGACTGATGACCATAGATGTTAAGTCCCATAGTTCTCAGAGCCATTTGAACAATATTTTAGAATGTTTAGAGGAGATAAAAACAAACACTTTTTTTGTGTAACAAAATTTTCACCGGTACATCAGTTCCTCACTACGCATCCGTGAAGGTTGTGACGCTAGTGAAGTTCAGAGGCGGTGCTGAAACTGGGGTGTGACGAGTATTGTTTTAGAAAAGTTGCTGACTTCGTATGGATATTTTTTGTGGTGGGAGTGAGGGAGGGGCCAGGGAGGGATGAGGTGAATCGATCTATTGGTGTATGAGGCGACGATAGAGACTCAAGAAGTACTGGTTACCCGTCTGGCTGACGCTGAAGCCAATCTTCGATAAAGAACTACTTGTATGAAAGACATTTTTAGCAACATTTTTGAAACAATATTTTTTTAAAAAAATTTCAAATGTGTGTGACTTCCTAAGGGACCAAACTACTGAGGTCATCTGTCCCTAGACTTACACAATACTTAAACTAACTTATGCTAAGAACAACACACACACCCGTGCCCGAGGGAGGACTCCAACCTCTGGCGGGAGGGGCCGCGCAATCCAAGACACGGCGCCCTTGACCACGCGGTGGCCCCGAGCTCCTAAAACAATATTCATCCCCCTGTAGTTTGAGCTTCTTTCAACAACGCTAGCGTCAAAATCTTCATGGATCCTTAGTGAGGAAACGATGCACCTGTGACTTTTTGTAACGTAAGAAATGTAACTTTTTTCATCTCCTCTAAACCTCTCGGTATTTTACATCTGAAAAAACCTAATTCGTATAATGTCGACCATTACAAACAGAAAAGTAATCTAGGCAGCCCATTGTTCATCAAATTATAAGAGAGGGTCACCGTTTTCTCTTGTGGACAAAATGCCGCCTTCTGTAAAATATGTTGATTAGTATAACAATTATCATTACTAGCATTAATATCATTATTTGTATATTTAAGTGTGGGGAGGAAGGAAAGGGGAGGGATTACTAACGTCAGCTCCATCGAGACTTTACGTGGAATCAGCGGCGACGAGTGGTAATGTGTGCCGAACTGGGATCTCCCGTGCCGGCCGTGGTAGCCGTGCGGTTCTAGGCGCTACAGTCCGGAACCGCAAGACTGCTGCCCTCGCAGGTTCGAATCCTGCCTCGAGCATGGATGTGTGTGATGTCTTTAGGTTACTTAGGTTTAAGTAGTTTTAAGTTCTAGGGACTGATGACCTCAGATGTTAAGTCCCATAGTGCTCAGAGCCATTTGAACCATTTTTTGGGCTCTCCCGCTTACTAGGCAGTTGCATTAACCACTGCGCCACATGTCCGAAAGAACAGACACGAGGCATTCAAATACTTTATTCGCCTAGATGGACAATGAATTTATCTTATTCAGTGGTGATGCACAAGTACTTCTGCCCTTCTGCGGAAATCTCAGAAGAGCGAGCATGGAAGAAAAGGGCAGGGACTGCTAAGAGGTGAGGCACGGTGGGAATGTGGGTCGGTTGCGAGACGTGTCGAGATAGTCCGCAGTAACAGCGTGTCTCGGATGTTGTAGTGACTAACACACTTGCCTAGTCAGCAGGAGAGCCTGGGTCTGAATCCCGGTCCGGTACACATTTTCCCTCGTCGCCTCTGATCCTGCGTAATGTCCCGATGCAGCTGAAATCAGTATTCCCTCCCCTTTCCTTTCCTTTCTCCTCCACTCCACCTTCTATTTACATATGACGTATCTGAGCTATGGATTCCGCATGGTGTCTTTTCTTTCGGACATGTCCGTAAGACACGATGCATTCATATAATTAATAGTATTATTGTTATTGCTATAATCGTCTGTAACTCAAGCTTTAAGCACACTGCAAAGTTAACTGTGAAGAGAATCTATAAGAATGTCTAGTATATGTAACAGAAGAAAGAATGAAATACACTCCTTGACATTTCTTCTCCCACATAACACATAAACGGGTATGATTTCCTTTCTCCAGTTGCCAGTGGTAAATAATTATGAGTACGTTCCTGTGCCCTGTGCAGCTACTGCAGAAATGGAGTAATTGGAGAAACCACATTGTGATATTATCAACCAAGCTGAAAAAATTCAGAAGTATAGGAGACTAACATTGAACATCTGTAGAGAAATTGAAGTCTTTTGTCACTTCTCATCAATACACATGTGTAAACAGAAAATGTAATCACAACTGGCCTGCAACATAGTGCACGTAATTTCATATTACGGCAACATACGCTTGCAAAGGCTAAAGTTGGCGACACACGGGAGCGAGGCAGACCCAGATCGTATTCGCACGCTGTGTTGACTGGCATTGGCATGCTACTCGCGTACCGGCCAGTCCCAACTGATTACTCGCTTTCCCCTATCTGTTAGGATATATGTCGGGCTGATTCCGCATTTCTGGCTCGGAAATGCGCGAGTATTACCGGTAAAACTGTTCGTCCCCGGTCGCTGAGTGGTCAGCACGACAGAATGTCAATCCTAAGGGCCAGTGTCGCCTTGCGCGTGGAGCGAACAAGTCGTAGTCAACTTCCGCCTGTGCCGCAGCGCCGCTTCGGCCAAAGCTACTCAGTCTCGTTGGTGTATCGGCTGGAGTCACATCGTAGTTGCGTAGCGGAGTTTGTTGTCGTTTTTCTCTTGACGGCAGTGTTTTCTGCCCGCGCCATGGTGTCTGTCGAGACTCCTAAGTCCGTTCTTCGTGGAGCTACTGTTCGTTTCAGTTTTCACAAGGGTACGCGTCGCTTGTAACCTGGCTCTTTAGAGATTCATGATTGGTTCAAAAATGGTTCAAATGGCTCTGTGCACTATGGGACTTAACATATGAGGTCATCAATCCCCTAGGAACTTAGAACTACCTAAACGTAAACAACCTAAGGACATCACACACAACCATGCCTGAGGCAGGATTCAAACCTGTGACCGTAGCAGTCGCGCGGTTCCGGACTGAAGCGCCTAGAACCGCTCGGCCACCGCGGCCCGCCACGATTGTTTGACTGATGTTACCAGTGTTACACCTGATCAGGTAGATACTGCTTACTTTGATTCTGACTTGTATGCATTCTTTGTGAAGTTTTATCATCCCGTTCAAGCAGAACGGCTTCTCTCTCGGGTTGGTTCTAAAGTGTTGTTTACACATCGAGATGGTTCCGTTAGTCAAGTTCTCCTTCAAAATGCGGCACTCGAGTACACTCCGGTTACAAATTATAACCTTCCTCCTGAAGTGGACGACTCATTTCTTAAAACAGCGTTGCTTCCGTTTGGAGTATTACGGCATATCCGATGGGAACGCTGATCAGCACAACATCGCTTCCAGTGTTATAATGGTATGCGGACTGTGGACATGCGCTTTAAGAAGAATAATATTCCATCCCACTTATCTGTTTGTGGTTATTGGAACCTTGTTACGTATGCAGGGCAAGAAGGAACGTGTTTTCTCTGTAACGAAAGCAGTCATCTCAGATCTGATTGTCCGCGCCGTACTACTGTTCTGACGTCGTCTTGTCAGAATCGTCTTTCTTCTACGTTAGCAGACTAAGTGACATCGCAGTCAGCTGTCAGTCAATCTCCAGCTTTAAGCAATGTAGGGGCAACATTACCCCTTACTCCTCGCGAATTTCCACCGTTACCGGCGTATCCCCGTGCCGCCTGTGTCCATGAGGGGACGACGGCTCCTGCAGCCCAAGTGAAACGCCGGCGGACTGATGACGGTACAGGTTTCGAGGACGCTCCACTCCAGTCTCGTTTTTCTGAGTCTGAGTTGACAGAGGGTGCACCTTCTGGCGGTAATGAGTTGTCTACTGACGTTACTTGTGATTCCAGCATTACCAGAGATGATGTAGCTGCTTCTGTTGATGTTGAAATGTGTGTTGAATCTACATCCCCCACTTCACCCGTAGACGCAATGGTTCCCCTCAGTTCAGATGTTCCCGCAGAGACGTTGCCTGCTGGCAAGTCTTTACAGTGTTCCAGTGAAATACCACCCCTCCTCCACGCTGAGACCATGGAGCAATAAGATTCTACGGGTTCTCTTCCTGAGGATCAGGAGATGCCATCCGACACCGGCACTATATTACCTGTGTCTTCTGTACCTGATGTTGCTGTCAGTCGTTCTTAGTTGTGCTCCCCGATTTCCGATGAGTGCAGTGGCGATGGCTCATCTATCAAATAGGAGCTTGACGTGCCCCCAACCCTTCCACATCAAGAGTGTATGTTTTCACGGAGTGGTGTGGAACAGCGTTTTCAACCTGCACGTGCAGCGGCGTGTCGTAAAAAGAAAAACGAGGATTCTTCGGCTTCCGGTGGGGAGGATTAGAATTATACCTTCTTTTCCCCGCCTCTGGACGTTGAGGAGAGAGGGACGTGATGAGTACTTTTTCCTTAGTGTTGTTTCATTGACCTTACATGTGCTAAAGGATGCAGGCATATACATTTCTAATCCTCAGTGTTAATTGGATATATCCCCCATTTACGGCTTGCTGCTTTACGCCAGTTTATTTACGATTCCTAATCTGATATCGTACGTATGGCGGCGGTCAACCCAGTCCCAAGAGCGTTATTACTCACTTCTAGAATGGTGGGTTACCTTTGCTAAACTCCGGATTCGAAATACACTCAGGCATTTTAGCGCTGAAAAAGCGGCTGAAATAAGGTGAACTACGGAATTTTATTATGCTGTCCTTTACGATCTTTACGATAATGCTCCTGATGCCTCCTTCAGAGTCGTCGACGCTCACCGTGTGAAGGCAAAACTTCTACAACTCAAACGTAGGCAAATGGATTGTGCCCGATTGCGTTCCCAGCCTCGTTCAATCGTATAGGATGAGTTGACCTCTCTCTATCATCTTCTTCGGCTTCACAAGCGATCTCAAAGGACATGCCTTTCTACCGTTCGTTCTCTAGATGGGCGTGAGTGGTCCTGCCAATCTGATATCATGCGTGAACTTTACCAGTACTTTTCCGAACTTTATACTGATGTGGTTTCAGACGGTCCACCATCTGTTTATTTTACCACCCTCCTTGATAGTGTTGTTACGCTAGCTCTCTAGGAAGAGTTTTGCTCTGTATTCCATCCTGATGATATACTTGATATTGTGGCTCGTTCTCCCTCCTACAAATCGCCTGGCTTCAATAGCCTTCCCAAAGAATTTTATATGCGATTTTGGCCCTTGGTAGGAGATAGGATAACTTCTGTGGTTAATAGAGTATTTCACGGTGGCCTTCTTCGCCCAGCTTAAAGATTGCTAAGGTTGTCCTAATCCCCAAAAAGCCGGGACGTTTACGTGTGGATCAGGTCCGCCCGATAACCCTCTTCATCTATGATTACAAAATACTGGCGCGAGCGGTAAATAGCGCCGGCCGTGTGGTCGAGCGGTTCTAGGCGCTTCAGTCAGGAACCACGCGGCTGCTACGGTCGTCGGTTAGAATCCTGCCTCGGGCATGGGTGTGTGGGATGTCCTTAGGTTAGTTAGGTTTAAGTACTTCTAAGTCTAGGGGACTGATGACCTCAGATGTTAAGTCCCATAGTACTTAGAGCCATTAGAACCATTGTTTGGTAAATAGCCGACTATCGGTGTTGTTGGCTACCATCATCGCGAACCATGATAGTTGTCTTCCGGGTCGTACTCTCCTTACTCCCGTTGCTGGATGCCATGATTTAATTTCGATTGCTTCCACCATTCCCGTGCCAAGCGCATTGTTTTTCATTGATTTTCACCAAGTGTTCGGCCGCGTTAATCATGGATTTCTTACTCGAGTATTGACGACTGTTGGTTTTAACGATGCTGCACGACGGCTGTTTTGCTCTCTAATTACTGGTATTCGGGCGTCCATTGAAGTAAATCGCTGTCTTACTTCCCCCATCGCTGTGTGTCAGGGCGTCCTTCAAGGGAGTCAATTACCTATGTCGCTCTACGTGCTGCTTCTGGAACACTTATTGCGATATATAGCTGCTCGTTTCCGTGGCTGGTAGCTGTTGGGAGATAGGTATACCGATCGTGCATATCCTGATGACGTTATGGTTCTTGTCCGTATCCATCATGATATACCACTACTGAAGGAAGTTTTGGATGCCTTTTTTCGTCTTGCCGGAGCGCGGGTTAATGACCAGAAAAGTCGCTTACACAGTTTGTGAGTATGTCAAAATGGTTCAAATGGCTGTGAGCACTATGAGACATAAGATCGGAGTTATCAGCCCCCTAGAACTTAGAACTACTTAAACCTAACTAACCTAAGGACCTCACACACATCCATGTCCGAGGTTGGATTCGAACCTGCGACAGGAGCGGTCGCACGGTTTCAGACTGAAGCGCCTAGAACCGCTCGGCCACACCAGCCGGCTGTGAGGATCTGCCGTTGTTGAATTTCCATGGGCTTTGAATGTCACCCGATATCGATCATTAGGTGTTATTATTGACAGTTGTCCGCTAAAGATGGCTACAATAATCTGGAAGTCTGTCACGGATAAGATTCAGGGAAAAATCACGGAACACGAGCGTCGCTCCCTCTCCCTTCCTCACAGGGTCCAGGCAATGGAAACGCGTGTGTTAAGTAAGGATTATTTCATTGCACAAATCATTCCACTTACTGGATGATGTACCGCAAGTTGCAAACATTAACTGGCAGGTTTATGTCGCGCGACTCTATATTTCGCGTGCGTTATGGGGTCACGGCGCGCCCCCGTGTTCTGGGATGTTTGGGCCTCCCTGATATTCGCGTTAAGGCTTCTGCCTTATTCATCCATCGCACCGTTTTAACATGTCTACGCGCCCCCCAGTCACTTACAGCTCGCCTCCGTACTGCGTCCGACCGGCGAGATTAACACCTCCAGTAGATATTGGTGTTGTTGTGGTTTTCAGTCCAGAGACTGGCTTGATGCAGCTCTCCATGCTACTCTATCCTGTGAAAGTTTCTTCATCTCAAAGTACCTACTGCAAACTACATCCTTCTGAATCTGTTTAGTGTATTCATCTCTTGGTCTCCCACTACGATTTTTACCCTCCGCATTGCCCTCCAATACTAAATTGGTGACCCCTTGATGCCACAGAATATGTCCTAGCAACCGATCTCTTCTTCTAGTCAAGTTGTGGCACAAATTTCTCTTCTCTCCAATTCTATTCAATACCTCCTCATTAGTTATGTGATCTACCCGTCTAACCTTCAGCATTCTTCTGTAGCACCAAATTGCGAAAGCTTCTATTCTCTTTTTGTCCAAACTATTTATCGTCCACGTTTCACTTCCATACATGGCTACACTCCATACAAATACTTTCAGAAACGACTTCCTGACACTTAAATCTATTCTCGATGTTAACAAAATTCTCTAATTCAGAAACGTTTTCCTTGCCATTGCCAGTCTACATTTTATATCTTCTCTACTTCGACCATCATCAGTTATTTTGCTCTCCAAATAGCAAAACTCCTTTACTACCTTAAGTGTCTCATTTCCTAATCTAATTCTCTCAGCATCACACGATTTATTCCAACTACATTCAACTATCCTCGATTTGCTTTTGTTGATGTTCATCTTATATCCTTCTTTCAAGACACTATCCATTCCGTTCAGCTGCTCTTCCAGGTCCTTTGCTGTCTCTGACAGAATTACAATGTCATCGGTGAACCTCAAAGTATTAACTTCTTCTCCATGGATTCTAATTCCTACTCCAAATTTTTCTTTTCTTTCCTTCAGGGCTTGCCCAATATACAGATTGAATAACATCAGGGATAGGCTACAACCCTGTCTCACTCCCTTGCCAACCACTGCTTCCCTTTCATGCCCCTCGGCTCTTTTAACTACCATCTGGTTTCTGTACACATTTTAAATAACCTTTCGCTCCCTGTATTTTACCCCTGCCACCTTCAGAATTTGAAACAGATTATTGGTTCAAATGGTTCAAATGGCTCTGAGCACTATGGGACTTAACATCTGAGGTCATCGGTCCCCTAGAACTTGGTACTACTTAAACTTAACTAACCTAAGGACAGAACACACTTCCACGCCCGAGGCAGGAATGGAACCTGCGACCGTAGCGGTCGCGCGGTTCCAAACTGGAGCGCCTAGAACCGCTCGGTCACACCTGCCGGAGAAACAGAGTATTCCAGGCAACATTGTCAAAAGCTTTCTGTAAGTCTACAAATGCTAGAAACTTAGGTTTTCCTATCCTTAATCTCTCTTCTAAGATAAGTCGTAGAGTCAGTATTGCCTCACGTGTTCCAACATTTCTACGGAATCCAAACTGATCTTCCCCGAGGTCGGCTTCTACCAGTTTTTCCATTCGTCTGTAAAGAATTCGTGTTAGTATTTTGTAGCCGTGGCTTATTAAACTGGTAGGTCGGTAATTTTCACATCCGTCAACACCTGCTTTCTTTGGGATTGGAATTATTAAATTCTTTTTGAAGTCTGAGGGCATTTCGCATGTCTCATACATCTTGCTCACCAGATGGTAGAGTTCTGTCAGGACTGGCTCTCCCAAGGGTGTCAGTAGTTCTAATGGAATATTGTCTACTCCCGGGGCCTTGTTTCGACTCAGGTCTATCAGCGCTCTGTCGAACTCTTCACGCAGTATCGTATCTCCCATTTCATCTTCATCTACATCCTCTTCCATTTCCATAATATTGTTCTCAAGTACATCGCCCTTGTATAGACCCTCCATGTACTCCTTCCATATTTCTGCTCTCCCTACTTTGCTTAGAACTGGGTTTCCATCTGAGCTCCTATATTCATACAAGTGGTTTTCGTTTCTCCAAAGGTCTCTTTAATTTTCCTGTAGGCTGTATCTATCTTACCCTTAGTGATAAACGCCTCTACAACCTTACATTTATCCTCTAGCCATCCCTGCTTAGCCATTTTGCTCTTCCTGTCAATCTCATTTTTGAGACATTTGATTTCCTTTTTGCCTGTTTCATTTACTGCATTTTTGGATTTTCTCCTTTCATCAGTTAAATTCAGTATCTCTTCTGTTACCCAAGGATTTCAATCAGGCTTGGTCTTTTTACCTACTTGATCCTCTGGTGACTTCATTATTTCATCTCTCAAAGCTACCCATTCCTTTTCTACTGTATTTCTTTCCACCATTCTTGTCAATCTTCCCCTAATGCTCTTCCTGAAACTCTCTACAACCTCTGGTTTAGTCAGTTTATCAAGGTCCCATCCCCTTAAATTCCCACCTTTCTGCAGTTTCTTCAGTTTTAATCTACAATTCATAACCCATAGATTGTGGTCAGAGTCCACATCTGCCCCTGGAAATGTCTTACAATTTGAAACCTGGTTCCTAAATCTCTGTCTGACCATTATATAATCTATCTGAAACCTTTCAATATCTCCAGGCTTTTTCCATGTATACAACCTTCTTTTATGATTCTTGAACCAAATATTAGCTATGCTATGGTTAAGTTATGCTCTGTGCAAAATTCTACCAGGTGGCTTCTTCTTTCATTCCTCACTCCCATTCCATATTCACCTACTACGTTTCCTTCTCTTCGTTTTACTACTATCGAACTTCAGTCACCCATGACTATTAAATTTTCGTCTCCCTTCATTATCTGAATAATTTCTCTTACCTCATCACACATTTCATCAGTCTCTTCATCTGCGGAGCTAATCAGCATACAAACTTGTACTACTGTGGTAGGCGTGGATTTCGTATCTATGTTGGCCACGATAATGCGTTCACTATGCTGTTTATAGTAGCTTACCCGCATTCCTACTTTTTTATTCATTATTGAACCTACTACTTCACTACCCCTATTTGATTTTGTATTTATAATCCTGTTTTCACCAGAAGTCTTGTTCCTCCTGCCACCGAATTTCACTAATTCCCACTATATCTAACTTTTACCTATTCATTTCCCTTTTTAAATTTTCTAACCTACCTGCCCGATTAAGGGATCTGATATTTCACGCTCCGACCCGTAGAACGCCAGTTGTCTTTCTCCTGATAACAACGTCCTCCTGAGGAGTCCCCGCTCGGAGTTCCGAATGGGAGACTATTTTACCTCCGGAATATTTTACCCAAGAGGACGCCATCATCATTTAACCATACAGTAAAGCTGCATGCCCTCGGGAAAAATTGCGGCTGTAGTTTCCACTTGCTTTCAGCCGTTCGCAGTACCAGCACAGCAAGGCCGTTTTGGTTAGTGTTACAAGGCCAGATCAGTCAATCATCCAGGCTGCTGTCCCTGCAACAACTGAAAAGGCTACTGCCCCTCTTCAGGAACCACACGTTTGTCTGGCATCTCAACAGATACCCCTCCGTTGTGGCTGCACTTACGGTACGGATATCTGTATCATTGAGGCACGCAAGTCTCCCCACCAACGGCCAGGTCCACGGTTCATGTGGGGGGAGGTAGATATTGGTAGGATTAGTTATAAACTACGTCACGTTTAGAAATTTTTTCTTCAAGGCAGTTATTTAGTAGTAAATATACTTTCTCAGGTGAATCTATCCCTAAAAATGCTGTTAAGCCGCTAGCCAATTCCTTATAGTGTTCCCTTAGTGGAAGCCCTGTCGCCAGAAACGAAGTGGAAGATATTTTGGTCCAACGTTAGGCTCCCGGTTTTCCCGATAGAAGTGGCGTCCTTGTGGTAACAAGTTGTTCATGATATTGTACCTACCAACGTGCGACTTTTTCGTATTGGCCTCAATGTGACAGATCGTTTCAATCGACAGGAGGTGCACATCTCACACACAATCCTAAAAACAGATTGCACCTTATATGTAAATAGTTAACAGCACCTCCATGTCTAATAAGAGCTTAAAGCTAGGTACCTCTTCAAGGGACCTACGCCTTCCGTTAAGAGGCAGCGCACAGTCTGGATGGAAGGATCTTAATTGTGATCCCTCTCTTTTGAGCCCAACCCGACGGATACCTATGGTAGATCGGGGAAAACCACCGTTCAGGTTGTGATGTCGGCGGGGCCGGGAGGTGCTAGCACCTCATGTACTCTACTAGGAGCCTTGTAGGCTCAACATAAACCGTTATCGTCAGCACCTTATTACTTTTACCACAAGTACCCTCTCATTAGCAACTTTGAGCCAAGCACAAAATCAGTTACCTCTTCATTGTATATCGTAAATAGTTTAGTACGCTGGACATGGAGGTCTTAGTCTTAGTTTCTAGTTTTAACGTACCCTAATCTCTTCTAGTTAAGTTACTTTTTAGGATGGAAGATGTTAAAGGCATGGTGAGCGATGGCCAGCGTCTTGAGGGTCATTCCAAGACCCGGGCCGCCGCCCACAACCAGGTGACTGGCAACATTATAGTTATCTCTTCTCTGTTCAGTTCTCTCCCTTCCTTCTTTCTACATATTTAATTCCGTTTTGTTTATTAATATCCCATTTCATTTTGTATTAGTTATAAGTTTTTCTAATGCTGCACAAAAAAGATATCAAGTGGATGTAAACAAATAGAGCCCGCCTCCACGTGGCGGGACACGGGCAACGGTGTGAGTGGGTACGGGAGCCGGTGTGGTGTTACTTTCAGTCACTCCGGACTCCGGACCCAGTCACAGCGGCTAAGTGGCAACATACGACCCACCATATGAAATTAGACTGTGGGTCGCAAAATATAAGCAGCTAGTGAAAAAAAATCGTAGCCATAAAACTGATATATCATCGGTTGATCTCCTGCGGTCATGGCCATTGGAGATGGCTTCGCCGACAACTGGCTTTTCTCCTGAGGACGTCGGAGGCGGTTATCTCGGGGGAGATTCTCGTGCGTCCCGATTCAATCATCTATCCCCGATAGCAGAACAATGCCATCATGTGGCTTGTTGGATATTACGTGATGGTGAGTGTATATGACGCAGATCCGTGTGCCTTTTCCCTATATATGGACACAGCCCATTGGACGTGTCTCAGGATGCCACGTTATCGTGAGCTTTTTTCTAATATACTGTATCTTGTTTTTCATCGACAAGGACTTGGATCAGTTGAAATACCTCCCCCCTTTTTTTTGTGGACACTATTGTTTGGATTTAAATGTTCCACGATGTAGAAGTGGTGGAAGAAAGAAGGTGTGGGCACGTTAATATTAACGCGATATCCTATCACATACGTTTTTCTGATTTAACTCTTTTGTGTTTGTCAAAATGACTTCTTTTGTTTTATTTTAGTTGGTTGCCTTAGATAAGTGCTTTGGAGGGAGAAAAAGTGACTAGCACTGCTGCGTCTGGATCACAGTGTCCCAGGTTCGAAAAAGAAAAAAAAATAAGGGCCCGGGTTCGATTCCCGGCTGGGTCGGAGATTTTCTCCGATCAGGCACTGGGTGTTGTGTTGCCCTAATCATCATCATTTTCCGTCCATCGACGGGCAAGTCACCGAAGTGGCGTCAAATCGAAAGACTTGGCACCCGGCGAACGGTCTACCAGACGGGAGGCCCTAGTCACACGACTTTTACATTTATTTACTGGTAAAACTGGAGGTAGCTGAACACCACTTGTGAAACTCATATAAAACTGAACTTGACGAAACCTCTGTAATGAGGAGGCCTAACGGTTTCTGGAACAGTTTAACAAAAGAAGCAATACTGATCAAAATGTGTAATAACATTAACAGAGACGTCGGCTTGAAACTAAGCACTGCGTGGAATGCGACCATCGCGATGTTAAGCACGGCGCGGCAGACGAGGGGCGCAGCACTGCATGAGTAAGGCGAAGGAGTCAGCCCTGGTTACATCGCGGTCGGTACCACAGCTGTACTGGGCCAGTCAACTAAGCTGTTCATCTCAGATATTTCCTGAACTGTTTCAGGTACTGTAATTCTGTTTTCACTCAACTGAATTGTGAGCATGTACACAATAAATGACATCTTGTCTCTTTTCATAGCTACATTAATTACAGAGACGTCGGTATCAACTTAGCATTTCTACTGCTGGTATCGTAGTTGTAAAAGAGACGAATTCAACTGTGTTTCATACTTCAAACTCTGACTGGTGGTTTCGGAGTACTTTGTCTTATCCAAAGTATCAGGACATTTATTACTGGACATAAATATGTGGTGTGTCGACTCTTCGCTTTATACTGGCTAGTAATCTGCAGGGGACACTTTCAGTGAGGTGCCTGAATTTCTGTGGAGGAGTGCAAACTCATTCTTCCCCAAGAGCCGAAACCAGACGGTAGTGATGTTTGATGCTGGGGTCTGGAGCGAAGTCAATGTTCTAACTCATCGCAAAGACTATCCACTCGGTTCAGGTCGAGATTCAGCGCAGACCAGTCCATTTCAGGGATTCTATAGTCAGAAAATCGTGGCCCCAAAGATCGTGCTTTATAGCAGTGTGCATTGCCATGCTGACACAAACAGTTATTGTCTCAGAATTGTTCCTGATCTGTACCCAGTACACAATGCTGTAAAATGTGGTTCAATCCTTCAGCATTTAGCGTTTTCTTAAGCACAATAAGAGGACGAAAAACACTCCCATTGCACAACACCAACTCTATACCTGAATGCTGGCACTACAGGTTATGGCAGGTAACGTTTTCCAGGCATTCGCCAGACTCAAGCCGTTCTATCGGATTGCCACAGGGTACAGCGTGATTCGCCACTCTGGACCACTCGTTTTCTGACATCCGCAGCCAAGTGGCGTCGCTCTTTAAAGCAATTAAATCGTCGCTCAGCATTGACTACAGATATGAGTTGCTTGTGAGGAGCTTCTTTACCATCCTACCCCATTCTTTTTAACTCCGAACGCACAATCATTATGCTAGCTGGCCTCCTGGTACCACTTAGGAGTCGCGAGTGATTGCTCTTGCTAATTTCATGCGATTTTTTACAAACACGCTCCGCTACTCTCGGAAGTCCGGGTTCCTCAGTACATGATGTCTGTTTGGTCTCGGTTTAGCTGTGGTTGTTCATTCGCGTTTGCATTCCAGAATTACGACACCAAGAGTCAACTTGCGCAGCTTTAGAACGATTGAAATGTCCCAGATGCCTTTGTTGCTGAGGTACATCCAGTCACTATTCCATGTTCGAAGTCACTGAGTATCCTCACCGACCCATTCTTTTGCTTCTACTTCTCTATTAATTATACAATACTCCCCACCTCTTTCATCACCGTCCGGTCCCCCTCTCATGACATTAGTGGTCAGTTCCGTATTACATAGGGGCTTTCGAATACTTTTGACCAGATACTGTAATTACATTATGTAGAAGTTAAGATTTCGGTGTTTTGAACATGAAACCAAGCCGCACGGTGCAGCCGCGCGGTCGCAGGCACCTTGTCACGGTTTGTGTGGCTGCCTCCGTCGGAGTTTCGAGTCCTCTCTCGGGCATGGGCGTGTGTTGTTCTTAGAATAAGTTATTTTATGTTAGATTAAGTAGTGTGTCAGCCTAGGGACCGATGACGTCCCCAGTTTGGTCCCATAGGAACTTACTACCATGAAACCAATGCTTTATAATGCGGAAGTTTCCTATTTTATACTCAGATAAGCAAACACGTCAGGTTGGGTGATGAGGAAACAGAGTTCTGCATCGCCGTGACACCAGCATGAAACGGACGCAGAGGACAAGTTTCCATTATGTCTGTGCCCTTCAAGAATGTCCAGTTCTGGTTACTTTAAAAAAGTGAATGTTTTTCAGTGCCCAGCATTAACTAGATATATTACTTCTTCACAGAGAATGCAGAAGGAACGCGAAGAAAATATCTGAGATGTTCCCAAGGAGGTATCCCGACATATGGTGTCCAACAGAAAAGGCAGTTCACCGAATGTGCAAAATAATGTTATTGGAAGGGCTCTAGAATACTAGGCACAGTGCAAAGAGAAGCCTGTAACCAGCTTAGCGAACGAAACAGATGTTGTGGTAGCTGTTGTCCATAATCGACATGTAAGCTCCAGAGAAATTGTGAGAGCCTCAGGAATTAGTCAGCTCAGCGTTACTTGCATGTTTCGTGCAAACAGTTTCCATCTGTGTCACATATCGTGTCGCGAACAGATTAACCAGCGGAACGAAACAGATGTTGTGGTAGCTGTTGTCCATAATCGACATGTAAGCTCCAGAGAAATTGTGAGAGCCTCAGGAATTAGTCAGCTCAGCGTTACTTGCATGTTTCGTGCAAACAGTTTCCATCTGTGTCACATATCGTGTCACTAACAGATTAACCAGCGGCATTGTAGAAGACCCACAGATGTATGTCGCTCGGTTGTGATGCGGCAGGATAACAAATTCTTTATCCAAAGAATTCTCTGTACCGGTGAAGTGACCTTTACAAACTATGCAAAACTGAATGTGAGAAACGTGTTTTACTTGGAAGTTGAGATGCGGCACTAGCTGAGGCAGGTTGAACCTCAGAGGCAGTGGAGTGTGTAGGTCTGGTGTGTCATTATTGGAAGCTACATGACTGGCACTCACTCACTGAAGAAATCTTAGCAGATAAAAGATATTAAGTACAACTTTTAACGATTTACTATCCGCTATTATATAGGAAGCTGGCTGATAACCTCGCCATTAAACGCCCGTAAACTCCAACTAAACCTATTGGAAGTACCAGATAGAATACATAAATATATGTCATAGCGGTAAGGTACCAGGTTCAACACTCGCTTCGTTGCTGGATAGAACGTGAAGGTTTTCGCCTGATTTGATGCCACTAGACCCTTTTCTCTGTGGTAAACTCAAAGATGAAGTCCAAACACAAGTCTTGATGAGCTACGATAATTTAGAAAATTGCACTGTTGCAGCAAGTGCAATGATATCGAAGGAATATCTCCAATCTGTCGGGAAGTCTATGCAACAGCGACTGTAAACGAGTATTGCAGTAGCCGGTAGGCATTTCGAACACTTGATGAGACAAATGGAAAAGTGGTTATGAGTACATTCTTTTGTCATTTTCTGTTCGTCGCTGTTGCTGCTGTAAACTTGCAGTGTCGGTATGTATCTTAACATCAGACTCATGACGCGAAGTTAATATTTAATAATCTTTATACCTCAGTTCCGTTAAATTTTTGAAACGCACCATTCTTTCAGGGGTCTCGCAGAAACCAGAACTTTAATGTTATTGTAGTTAACTGCGAATCATCCATAGCAGCCAATTTGTTGCCTTATAGCTGCGGTGCCCGTCCAATCACATTCATCCAAGTGTGATATCCATGTGTTTAAATTAAGATTTTCTCCACTATTCCGCTTTTGTTAGCAGACTGTCTTACCTACGTCAGGCTGAAGACCCTCATCAGCCTCAGCAACCATCGGTTTTATAGACTGGGTTGAGAAATATCATGGGATAGCGATATCCTTTTTTTTTTTTAATACCCTTTAATGTCTCCAGGGTTCTAAAAGGTATCAGATAGATTATATAACGGTAAGACAGAGATTTAGGAACCAGGTTTTAAATTGAAAGACATTTCCAGGGGCGGATGTGGACTCTGACCATAATCTGTTGGTTATGAACTGTAGATTAAAACTGAAGAAACTGCAAAAAGGTGGGAATTTAAGGAGATGGGACCTCGATAAACTGACTAAACCAGAGGTTGTAGAGAGTTTCAGGGAGAGCATAAGGTAACAATTGACAGGAAGGGGGAAAGAAATACAATAGAAGAAGAATGGGTAGCTCTGAGGGATGAAGTAGTGAAGGCAGCAGACGATGAAGTAGGTAAAAAGACGAGGACTGGTAGAAATCCTTGGGTAACAGAAGAAATATTGAATTTAATTGATGAAAGGAGAAAATATAAAAATGCAGTAAATGAAGCAGGCAAAAGGGAATACAACCGTCTCAAAATGAGATCGACAGGAAGTGAAAACTGCTAAGCAGGGATGGCTAGAGGACAAATGTAAGGATGTACAAGCTTATCTCACCAGGGGTAAGATAGATACTGCCTACAGGAAAATTAGAGAGACCTTTGGAGAAAAGAGAACCACTTGTACGAATATCAAGAGCTCAGGTGGAAACCCAGTTCTAAGCAAAGAAGGGAAAGCAGAAGGGTGGAAGGAGTACATAGAGGGTCTACACAAGGGCGATGTACTTGAGAACAATATTATGGAAATGGAAGAGGATGTAGATGAAGATGAAATGGGAGATACGATGCTGCGTGAAGAGTTTGACAGAGCACTGAAAGACCTGAGTCGATACAAGGCCCCGGGAGTAGACAATATTCCATTAGAACTACTGATGGCCTTGGGAGAGCCAGTCATGACAAAACTCTACCATCTGGTGAGCAAGATGTATGAGACAGGCGAAATACCCTCAGACTTCAAGAAGAATATAATAATTCCAATCCCAAAGAAAGCAGGTATTGACGGATGTGAAAAATACCGAACTATCAGTTTAATAAGTCACAGCTGCAAAATACTGACGCATATTCTTTACAGACGAATGGAAAAACTGGTAGAAGTCGACCTCTGCATCTACATCTACATCGACATGATTACTCTGCACTTCACATTTAAGTGCTTGGCAGAACGTTCATCGAACCACAATCATACTACCTCCCTACCATTCCACTCCCGAACAGCGCGCGGGAAAAACGAACACCTAAACCTTTCTGTTCGAGCTCTGATTTCTCTTATTTTATTTTGATGATCATTCCTACCTATGTAGATTGGACTCAACAAAATATTGTCTCATTCGGAAGAGAAAGTTGGTGACTGAAATTTCGTAAATAGATCTCGCCGCGACGAAAAACGTCTTTGCTTTAATGATTTCCATCCCAACTCGCGTATCATATCTACCACACTCTCTCCCCTATTATGTGATAACACAAAACGAGCTGCCCTTTTTTGCACACTTTCGATGTCCTCCGTCAATCCCACCTGGTAAGGATCCCACACCGCGCAGCAATATTCTAACAGAGGAAGAACGAGTGAAGTGCAAGCTGTCTCTTTAGTGGACTTGTTGCATCTTCTAAGTATCCTGCCAATGAAACGCAACCTTTGGCTGGCCTTCCCCACAATATTATTGTTCGTAATTTTTACACCCAGGTACTTAGTTGAATTGACAGCCTTGAGAATTGTACTATTTATCGAGTAATCGAATTCCGACGGACTTCTTTTTGGAACTCATGAGGATCACCTCACACTTTTCGTTATTTAGCGTCAACTGCCACCTGCCATCATCTGCGAACAACCTAAGAGAACTGCTCAGGTTGTCACCCAAGTCATTTATATAGATCACGAACAGCAGAGGTCCCAGAACGCTTCCCTGGGGAATACCTGATATGACTTCAGTTTTACTCGATGATTTGCCGTCTATTACTACAAACTGCGACCTTCCTGACAGGAAATCACGAATCCAGTCGCACAACTGAGACGATACCCCATAGGCCCGCAGCTTGATTAGAAGTCGCTTGTGAGGAACGGTGTCAAAAGCTTTCCGGAAATCTAGAAATACGGAATCAACTTGAGATCCCCTGTCGATAGCGGCCATTACTTCGTGCGAATAAAGAGCTAGCTGCGTTGCTCAAGAAAGATGTTTTCTGAGACCATACTGATTACGTATCAATAGATCGTTCCCTTCGAGGTGATTCATAATGTTTGGATACAGTATATGCTCCAAAACCCTACTGCAAACCGACTTCAATGACATAGGTCTGTAGTTCGATGGATTACTCCTACTACCCTTCTTAAACACTGGTGCGACCTGCGCAATTTTCCAATCTGTAGGTACAGATCTATCGGTGAGCGAGCGGTTGTATATGATTGCTAAGTAGGGAGCTATTGTATCAGCGTAATCTGAAAGGAACCTAATCGGTATTCAATCTGGACCTGAAGACTTGCCCGTATCAAGCGATTTGAGTTGCTTCGCCACCCCTAAGGTATCTACTTATAAGAACCTCATGCTAGCAGCTGTTCGTGTTTCAATTTCTGGAATATTCCATTCGTCTTCCCTGGTGAAGGAATTTCTGAAAACTGCGTTCAATAACTCCGCTTTAGCGGCTCAGTCGTCGGTAACAGTACCATCGGCACTGCGCAGCGAAGGTATTGACTGCGTCTTGCCGCTTGTGTACTTTACATACGACCAGAATTTCTTCGGATTTTCTACCAAATTTCGAGACAATGTTTCGTTGTGGAACCTATTAAAGGCATCTCGCATTGAAGTCCGTGCCAAATTTCGCGCGTCTGTAAATTTTAGCCAATCTTCGGGATTTCGCGTTCTTCTAAGCTTCGCATGCTTTTTCCGTTGCCTCTGCAACAGCGTCCGGACCTGTTTTGTGTACCATGGGGGATCAGTTCCATCTCTTACCAATTTATGAGGTATGAATCTCTCAATTGCTGTTGCTACTATATCTTTGAATTTGAGCCACATCTCGTCTACATTTGCATAGTCAGTTCGGAAGGAATGGAGTTTGTCTCTTAGGAAGGCTTCTAGTGACACTTTATCCGCTTTTTTAAATAAAATTATTTTGCGTTTATTTCTGGTGGATTCGGAAGAAACGGTATTGAGCCTAGCTACAACGACCTTGTGATCAATAATCCCTGTATCAGTCATGATGCTCTCTATTAGCTCTGGATTGTTTGTGGCTAAGAGGTCAATTGTGTTTTCGCAACCATTTACAATTCGCGTCGGTTCGTGGACTAACTGCTCGGAATAATTTTTGCAGAAAGCATTTAGGACAATCTCGGAAGATGTTTTCTGCCTACCACCGGTTTTGAACAAGTATTTTTGCCAACATATCGAGGGAAGGTTGAAGTCCCCACCAACTATAACCGTATGAGTGGGGTATTTATTTGTTACAAGACTCAAATTTTCTCTTAACTGTTCAGCAACTATATCATCGGAGTCTGGGGGTCGGTAGAAGGAGCCAATTATTAACTTAATTCGGCTGTTAAGTATAACCTCCACCCATACCAATTCGCACGGAGTATCTACTTCGATTTCACTACAAGATAAAGCACTACTGGCAGACACAAACACTCCACCAACAATTCTGTCTAATCTATCTTTCCTGAACACCGTCTGAGACTTCGTAAAAATTTCTGCAGAACTTATTTCAGGCTTTAGCCGGCTTTCTGTACCTATAACGATTTCAGCTTCTGTGCTTTCTATTAGCGCTTGAAGCTCAGGGACTTTCCCAGCACAACTACAACAATTTACAACTACAATTCCGACGGTTTCTTGATCCAAGCACGTCCTGTATTTGCCATGCACCGTTTGAAATTGCAGCCCACCCCGTACTTTCCCGAGGCCTTCTAACCAAAAAAAACCGCCCAGTCCACGCCACACAGCCTCCGCTACCCGTATAGCCGCCAGCTGCGTGTAGTTAGGATTCCGTAGAAATGTTGGAACACGTGAGGCAATACTGACCTTACGCCTTATCATAGAAGAAAGATTAAGGAAAGGCAAACCTACGTTTCTAGCATTTGTAGACTTAGAGAAAGCTTTTGACAATGTTGACTGGAATACTCTCTTTCAAATTCTAAAGGTGGCAGGGATAAAATACAGGGAGCGAAAGGCTATTTACAATTTGTACAGAAACCAGATGGCAGTTATAAGAGTCAAGGGGCATGAAAGGGGAGCCGTGGTTGGGAAGGGAGTGAGACAGTGTTGTAGTCTCTCCCCTATGTTATTCAATCTGTATATTGAGCAAGCAGTAAAGGAAACAAAAGAAAAATTCAGAGTAGGTACTAAAATCCATGGAGAAGAAATAAAAACTTTAAGGTTCGACGTTGACATTGTAATTCTGTCAG
This sequence comes from Schistocerca americana, assembly GCF_021461395.2. Classification (NCBI taxonomy): domain Eukaryota; kingdom Metazoa; phylum Arthropoda; class Insecta; order Orthoptera; family Acrididae; genus Schistocerca; species Schistocerca americana. The sequence goes on from NC_060130.1 coordinate 457,430,674, forward strand.
AGACAGCAAAGGACCTGGAAGAGCAGTTGAACGGAATGGACAGTGTCTTGAAAGAAGGGTATAAGATGAACATCAACAAAAGCAAAGCGAGGATAATGGAATGTAGTCGAATTAAGTCGGGTGATGCTGACGGAATTAGATTAGGAAATGAGACGCTTAAAGTAGTAAAGGAGTTTTGCTATTTGGGGAGCAAAATAACTGATGATGGTCAAAGTAGAGAGGATATAAAATGTAGGCAGGCAATGGCAAAGAAAGCGTTTCTGAAGAAGATAAATTTGTTAACATCGAGTATAGATTTAAGTGTCAGGAAGTTCTTTCTGTGAGAATTTGTATGGAGTGTAGCCATGTATGGAACTGAAACATGGGCGATGAATAGTTTGGACAGGAAGAGAATAGAAGCTTTCGAAATATTGTGCAACAGAAGAATGTTGAAGATTATATGGGTAGATCACGTAACTAATGTGGAAATATTGAATAGAATTGGGTATAAGAGGAGTTTGTGGCACAACTTGACAAGAAGAAGGGACCGGTTGGTAGGGCATGTTATGAGGCATCAAGGGATCAGAAATTTAGCATTGGAGGGCAGCGTGGAGGGTAAAAATCGTATAGGGAGATCAAGAGATGAATACACTAAGCAGATTCAGAAGGAAGTAGGTTGTAGTAAGTACTGGGAGATGAAGAAGCTTGCACAGGATAGAGTAGCATGGAGAGCTGCATCAAACCAGTCTCAGGACTGAAGACCACAAGAACAACAGCGACAGTCACGTATACAGACGGCGGTATTATTGCGTAAACAAGACGTAAAAAAGCAGTTAATTGTCGGAACTGTCATTAGTACTCGTGTGATTCATTTGATAAGGTGTCCGACTTGATTATGGCCGCACGACGGAAATTAAGAGACTTTCACCGCGGAATGGTAGATGGAGCTAGACGCAGGGACATTCCATTTCGGAAATCGTTATGGAATTCAGTAATCTGTGAGAGATTAGAGCGCGCACGGAGGCTTTCAGACAGTCGTTCTTCCCGCGAACCATATGCGACTGGAACAGGAAAGGGAGGTAATGACAGTGGCACGTAAAGTGCCCTCCGCCACACACCGTTGGGTGGCTTGCGGAGTATCAATGTAGATGTAGATGTAGATGTAGATGTAGATCCATAGTGAGAAGAGTGCACCGAAATGCCAAATTTCCGATATTACCTCTCACCACAGACAACGCAGTTGCCGGGAGGCAATCACTTAACGACCGAGAGCAGCGGCATTTGCGTTGAGCTGTCAGTGCTAGCAGACAAGCAACACTGCATCAAATAACCTCAGAAATCAATGTGAGACGTACGACGAACGTATCGTACTCATTCGAACATTGCAGCGAAGTTTGGCGTTAATGGACTTCAGCAACAGACGACCGACACGAGCGCATGTGCTGACAATACGACATCGACTGCAGTGCTTCTCCTGGGATTGTGACAGTGTCGGTTGGATCCTAGACGACAGGTGGCCTAGTCAGATGAGTCCCAGTTTCAGTTGGTAAGAGCTGATGGTAGGATTCGAGTGTGGCGCAGATCCTACGGAGCCATGAATCCAAGTTGTCAACAAGGCACAATGGAAGCTGGTAGTGGCTCCTTAACGGTGTGGGCTGTGTTTACATGAATGGACTGGGTCCTCTTGTCCAACTGAACCGATCAATTACTGGGAATGGTAATGTTCGGCTACTTGAAGGCCATCTGCAGCGATTCATGGACTTCATGTACGCAAACAACGATAATTTTTTTTTTGGATGACAATGCGTCATATCACTGAGCCACAACTGTTCCCGATTGGTTTGAAGAACATCCTGAGCAGTTCGAGCGAATGATTTGGCCACCTAGATAGACCATCATGGGACGTAATAGACAGGTCAATTCGTAAAGAAAATCCTGCACCGGCAACACTTACGAAATTATAGACGGTTACAGAGGGAGCATGGCTCAATATTTCCTCAGGAGGCATCCAACAACTTGTGGAGCCCATGCCACCTTGAATTTCTGAACTTTCATAGGCAGGAGGAGGTCCGACACCATATTATTAGGTTTCCCATAACTTATTCGCCACAGTGTATGTAGCAAAAGAGAAGTATATCATTTAGTGATTATGGTATTTTAAATGGTTCTGGATTATATTTAAGGCGAACACCTTAGCTAAACGACTCTGTACAAGGATGAGGTCAGCACCAGCATCCACACAGCAGTCAGTTAGCACTTGACTATAGCTGAGGAGCATTTGGCTGAATGATCGTGGATGTTTCACCTCTGGACGCAATTGTAGGCCAAAAATATTTTGTTCATGGACGTTCAATTTTAAGTCTAGCGACTATATTTTCATTGGTGAGGTATAAATGATCGGGAAACTGGCAACCTCGGCTACTACTCTCCTACTCACTTAAAGGTTGCAGCTCGAAACTAGTTATTTGCAGAAAGAAGAATAAGAACTGCAGCTGCAGTGCTCAAACTCTCGCAATATCTTTGCTTCACTGAACGGAACTGGTAAGATTTGCGGATAAGTACCATAGAGTCATTCCGATTCAACTGACATGGGTGCAGGGCCTATTCATCATCACCGATTTCGTCCAGATGTATGATGCGGCACTACGCCAGTAAGTAGCATTTCTGGCTCGGGTCGGGAAAATGCCGGGATGGTTCCTTTGAAAGGGCACGGCCGACATCCTTCACTAATCCGATGAGACCGACGGCCTTGCTGTTTGGTGCGCTCCTCCCAACCAACCAGAACCAGACGATCGCACCGTCACTTGGGGAGGAATGACTGCTAGTCAGACACACGCACGGTGCATGTATTATGACTTTGGCCGAGGGCAGATTGTTATGGCCTGGAGGCAAGGCACGAGCATTTCGGAAACTGCACGACTTGTCGGGTGTTCGAGAACTGGTGAAACCAAGGTCGTGGGGTTGGGCGGCCACCCTCCGTTACAGACGTCGGTCGTCGTAGGCTGGGCAGACTGGTAAAACAGGACAGGCCGGAACTGTGTCTGAACTAACATCAGAATTTAATGCTGGGCCGAGTGCAAGTGTGTCTGAACACACAGAGTATCGAACACTCCCAACCATTGGTCTCCGCAGCCGACGAACCGTGTATGTGGTAATATCAACACCACGACATTGGCTACTACGACTGAAATAGTCATTTGACCATCGGCATTGGGCGTTGGGCGTTGGTGCATTGGCGAGCATTGCGTGGTCTGATAATGCCGAAACCTTCTTCAACATGCGTATGGGAGGACAAGAATCCGTCGTCTTCCAGGGCAACAGCTCTTTGAGACCTGTACTGTGAGACGGAGACAAATTGGCTGCGGCTCCTTATGTTCTGCGGAACATTCACATGGGCATCCATAGGTGCAGTGGAGCTCGTGCAAAGCACCATGACGGCCAAGGAGTACCACACGCGGGTTGCATGCCCCACGCACACCCCTTCATGACTATCATGTTTCCTAAAAGCACTCTTCTTTTTCTACAAGATAATGTGCCATGTCACAAGGCTACGAGTGTGATGGGGTGGTTTGAGGCGTTGCAATTGATGTGCTGGCCCCCAACTCGACAGATACGAACCCGATCGAAGGCATCTAGGATTTGACTGAACGTAGCGTCAGAGCTCATGGGCCCCATACCCTGAATGTACGGAAATTTTGTGATTTTTGTGTGGAAATGTTGTGCCAGCTGCCTCCAGCGACCTACCAAGGCCTAATTGCTTCCATGCCACGACGCAGTGCCGCTGTCCGTGCCAGAGGTTGACATACTGGCTATTAGGTAGGTGGACATAATGTTGCGGCTGATCGGTGTATGTTGTCGTAGTTTCCCTAGAAAAAGCAGTATAGGACGAGAATCTGAAGTTGTGGGATTGAGTCCCTATGTGTAAACTTTTTTCTTTCAATTTCTACGATACTTGCACTCCAAATCAACCGAAATAAAAGTTAAGAAAATTTTGGCATGAGAACTTGGTATGTAAAATTGGACACTTTTATTATTCTACAGTTGATTTACAAGTCCTGGGGTGATATTCATAGCAAAATCAGGGAATGATGAAGTTTTTCGGCGTCCTACACACATTATAAACGGCACATTTTTACTGTTACATGGTTGTTTTAAAGTTTGTATAGAAAAACAATATGCTCGCTTTGTACTTATGAAATTCTCGGAAACTTCACGTTCTGCGGTCGAGAGCGAGCTAGCGAATGAATTGCGTAGCCGTAGCTCTGTTACCCTCAAAGGCCGATGGTGTGTATTTACCTGTAGCGGGAATCTACTGTACGCATGCAGCGTTCGACGGCTGCTCAAAGGTCAAAATGAAACAAACGGAATATGAAATCCACCTGTACCCGTTGGTTACAATCCCTTTTGGAAAGTTATTTGAAGAGTCCTCGTGGACGTTATGAAAACAGTCCTTCCGTGGATATGTATTGTAATCCCAAACTTCCATTTGCCTTTCCTTTTCTTGCCTCTGACGAAAATAGTAAGAAGTATAATGTATTAAGCATTATTTCGATTTATATGCAGTTTAAATAACGTAAAAACTGAAAAACAAAAGTTTCCAATATGAACTTGACCGTACTACCCTCAGAATAGCACTCTGTACTCCTTGCTCTGGGTCAACCGCTGCATGGTGACTCCACTGACATAAGTGGCTCATGACATGTCCGACCAGCGCCAAAAATGGAATTCTTTTTCTTAACGCTTTGCCATCTGGAACTCCGATTTCTGTAACTTTTCTTTTCCGGTGAAGCCCCGCGTATACCTTAAATTTGGACGATATCGGTGATGAGTAGGTTCAGTCTACTTGTTGGCTGAAGTTGCCACTTAGAAGACGGGAGTAGCATCTGGTCACTATATTAAAATAATTTCCTCGAAAATGGTGCAAGTGTAAGTTGAGCCTCAAAGCACCACATAATTTGCATCAGGAAACTAGAAGAATATCATACTCAACTATCCTAACCACAACAATTATCTTTGTTCGAAACAACGTTAACAATTTATCAGTCAAAATATATCAACCGTTTCAAGTGTAAATATATTTCCTAGTTCAACTTCGTAAGTCGCATGAAGAATGTCCTTTTTTTACACTAACGGAACTATTTTTAGCTTTAAAGCTCAAATACGAACCACTAAAAGCTGTTATATTTTTTCTACAAAAGAATGTCATCGACTCAATATAATTCACACGATGGTTCAGACTTGAAATGACGTCCGATTCTATGAGTTAGCCACCCCAGCCAAAATCAGCAGATCACAGCATGGGCCCTCCGGCAGAGAGCTTTTCTATGGTTTGAAACTGAAACCAAGTTGGATTCAACGTCTGTTTGACACCGAGATAAACAGCGCAGCTGGGAAAGGCCAAAGGAGGAAATAGTAGTCAGTCTTGCAGAATAATTCGCATCAACAGTATTTCGGAAAGCACGGACTATCCAAATGTAAATAGCTACACGGAGAATTGAATCCGCTCCTAGGGGATACGAATTAACAGTCTTCAAAACGTAGTCACCTCATTCGATAGCAAACAAGTCGCCTGGAAGACGTGGAAATAAATATACTTTCAAAATTACTATTTTATATCATTCAGCTGTCAGCCTGGAGAATTACCAATGACATGGACACGTAACAGATCACCCAAAAAATTAAATATAATTCACTGTATCTGTTCGTTTAATACTCTACATATGGAAGATATCCCTGAAGCTATGCTGATGTGCAGTAATGGTCCTTGGACATTGTTTATAACATATTTCAGCCTCACATGCAAATAATACTTCCCAAATAAGCGAATATACAGGACTCCACAACAGAAAATTGGCGATAACTACATCGGATATACAACTCTACGGAGATGAGGGAGCTGGCCGGTGTGGCCGAGCTGTTCTAGGCGCTTCAGTCTGCAACCGCGCGACCGCTATGGTCGCAGGTTCGAATCCTGCCTCGGGCATGGATGTGTGTGATGTCCTTAGGTTTGTTAGGTTTAAGTAGTTCTAAGTTCTAGGGGACTGATGACCTCAGATGTTATGTCCAATAGTGCTCAGACCCATTTGAACCTTTCTTTTTTTTTTTTTTTGGGAGATGGGATCATTTCAGAATCGAATTTTTTTCCAAAGATGCGTACGATACTGCACTGGTAAAACAGGAAACTTTCTAACGTTTGCTGACCAGCATGATTGTTGGTAAGTAAGATCCTTGTAGCGAATTTGTTTACCTTTTAAAACGAATACACGCATAGTTCTTTTTTCGATAGCTGTGAAAATGAATGAACCGAGCGAGATTGGTATGTAGCCAAGGCTTTGGAGTAACATTCGGAGATTCGGTGTGTGTAGAACACGAGATATGTTTCTGTCTCACTTTCCGAACTTCGTAAGAGACTAAAGCTAAATTCTTTTCCATTTGAAAGGACATAGACTATTTCCTTATCTACCCTTGTTGTTGTTGTGTTCTTCAGTCCAGAGACTCGTTTGATGCTGCTCTCCATGCTACTATATCCCGTGCAAGCTGCTTCATCTCCCAGTACGTACTGCAGCCTACATCCTTCTGAATCTGCTTAGTGTAGTCATTTCTTGGTCTTCCTCTACGATTTTGACCCTCCACGCTGCCCTCCAATACTAAATTGGTGATCCCTTGATGCCTCAGAATGTGTCCTACCCACCAATCCCTTCTTCTAGTCAAGTTGTGCCACAAAGTCCTCTTCTACCCATTTCTGTTCAGTACCTCCTCATTAGTTACGTGATCTACCCCGCTAATCTTCAGCATTCTTCTGTACCACCACACTTCGAAACCTTCTATTCCCCTCTTGTCCAAACTGTTTATTGTCCATGTTTCACTTCCATACATGGCTACAGTGCATACAAATACGTTCACAAAAGGCTTCCTGACACTTATATCTATACTCGTTGTTAACAAATTTCTCTTCTTCAAAAACACTTTCGTTGCCATTGCCAGTCTATATTTTAAATCCTCTCTGATTCGACCACCGTCAGTTATTTTGCTGCCCAAATATCAAAACTCATCTACTACTTTAAGTGTCTCGTTTCCTAATCTAATTTCCTCAGCATCACCTAATTTAATTCGACTAAATTCCATTATCCTAGTTTTGCTTTTGTTGATGTTCATCCTATACCCTCCTTTCAAGACACTGTCCATTCCGTTTAACTGCTGTTACAGGTCCTTTACTGTCTCTGAGAGAATTACGATGTCGTCGGCAAACATCAAAGTTTTTATTTCTTCTCCATTTGTGGGTCTCATGCGTTTCACAGAAATAAAAAAGATGAAGAATATCGTACAGTGACAGAGCAATTCTGTTTTAAAAAGCTAACTGCGTTCCACGTATAATCTTATATTAGGAACGGTTGTAGTGACTCTGTGCAGCACTCTAGACTCTTTTTCTATTTTGATGTCTTCTGTCCAACGTGACAGAGAGACTGACTGTAAGGCGTACCCAGTAGCAAAAATAAACTAAAATCATAGTTCAGTAATGATGAAGGGTAAGATGAAGTTGAAGAGAATCATCAGAAAGAGTCAACCTACTATGACGTGGGACAGTGATGTACTGTGGTCTGGTAAAATGAAATGCCTGTATGGCATTGATGGTCGGCAGTCCCAACTTGGGGAAGTTCGGGCGTCTAATTGCAAATCTTTTCAGCTGATGCGACATTGGGTGACTCGCGTGTCGATGAGGATGAAATGATGATGAGAACAAAACAACACCCAGTCCCCAAGGGGAGAAAATCTCCGACCCTGCCGGGAATCGAATGCAGGCAGTCAGACACGCTGAATACTTGGAACTTTCATGGACATGACGGCAACCAAACACAAAATCATTATGTAATACGGGTTGCAAACTGAGAAAAGAAGTCATTGTTAGTAACAAAACAAAAGAAGAACTTCTGAGTAACCAGAATTCTAACTAACAACTCATTGTCATTTTCTATTTTATTTATTTAATTTTGTATTTCTATTTATTTTATTTATATTTAATTTTTTATGGGTTAACAAAGCAAGGCTTTCATGACTGGGCATCAGAAACAGGGTGGAACCAAAGACCAAAGGGGACCTTAATCAATACTCTATCGATTAAAAACGAGGAAAAGCATATTTGCAGAATAGGTGCTTGATAATGTGGGAGCAGCAGCCATTTCCAGTGCGCGGTCTCCAGATACTGGTGAAATACACCGGAATCAGATTTGTTCCCATCTAAAACAATTTAGCGAACTTGGTGACCCAGGAGCCAGAGGATCATATTCGTTTTCGTCTGAGGAGAAAAGGATGCGTCCAGTCGAATAAGAAATTCATCTGAAAAAGCGGTTTCAGGCAGTCGGGAAAGAAAAGCCGACAGTCAACGAATCCAGAGTCAAATATCACCCCCACAAGAGGCCAGACTGCGAAATCAGGTATCAGTGTGTTGATATTCGTCGCACTGAGCAGCACGGTGTAGCCGGCTCAACCGTTAGAGGTTTGGGTCCTTCCCCGGGCATGGGTGTGTGTGTTTCCTTAGCGTAAATTAGTTTAAGCTAGGTTACGTAATGTGTCAGCCTATGGACCGATAACCACAGCTGTTTGGTCCCATACAACTTACCATAAATTTCCAAAAAAATTCGTCACACTGGTCCGTCGGGCGAAGGCCTTTGCAGAAAAGACGGTCGCCTTTCGCTATCAAACGATCAATGACTCTACACCACGACGAAGCAATATCCATTGCTGATACAAGAAGACGAAGATGAAACCGTGCAGTTTTCCAAGGTGTTGCCAGGGAAGCTATTTCAGCAGGGAAGAGTCAAGATGGTTGATGATAAGTCTCCATTAGTAGGGCGCGCCTTTGGAAGGAGATCAGCACCTAAGAAACTGTCAATTGTAAAATATTCGCCGTTGTGTCGCAATTTAGGGTTAATCTGTCAATCATCAACAGGAGGCGTCAGACTGACCAGCTGGAGACAGGAATACAAACAAGATGTAATAGAGTACGGAGCCTGTGTACATGTTAAGTCATTGCGTGGTACAAACAAGATAGCATCCTTCACTTTTATATTGGAAAGATCTAATCCTCCGAGACTGCGGAGCCTGGCTGCCACTTCATACTGAACTCGACAGATGTGTCGTCGCCACAAGAATCGACGAGATAGTTGTTTGGGTCGCGGGGAGCGGGACTATCTGTGGAATGTAATACACTTTACTGAAAATATAGGTGTCTAAGACCCCACTTTGCGAAGGCGGCTAAGGGAATGGTGGTCGTGTTCATGAAGCGCTCCCTGAACACGAGTCGTAATCACTAACTAGTTAAGTTCAAAAATGGTTCAAATGGCTCTGAGCACTATGGGACTTAACTTCTGAGGTCATCAGTCCCCTAGAACTTAGAACTACTTAAACCTAACTAACCTAAGGACATCACACAGACCCATGCCCCAGGCAGGATTCGAACCTGCGACCGTAGCGGTCGCACGGTTCTAGACTGTAGCGCCTAGAACTAGTTAAGTGCTGCTGTTTTGGTCGGGTCGCGATCTATTATGATCCCTAACGTCTTGTGGCGATCTGTCACCATCGCCCGAGAAATTAAGACTTTGTTCAAGGCCTCCAACAGTAGGAACGTTCAATTGCGATCAATAATGTGGGCACCAGCCAGTCGGCAAAAAGAAGCCAAGGTACCCTTGAGTTCAGAAATGTCGTTAACATTTCGTAAAATCCATGAAATCGGCGAAAGGGTGGACTGAAAATTGTTCTCTGTGTAGTCCAGCCATGTAGTTGCATAGCAATACGGCGAAGCAAGGATTCCGAGAACAAAGCAGAGCTTGAAATAGATGGGGTGAACCCCGACGGGTTGAAGTCGCTTGGGGGTGGGGGGGGGGGGGGGGGGAGGGGTTTGCAGGTAACCGTTCACAACCAATGGGGCATGGATATTAAGTGAAAATATTGGTTTGGACCTGGCATACGTCGTGAGTAAAGCCCAAGGCAGTTGACACACTCATTAAAAACTGTCACTGACACTGCCAAATGCCTTCTGCAAGTGGAGAAAAAGCAAGGCCCCCGATTTATCAGCGGCCGCAGCCACCGTAACGACATTTCGAGATTCGGTAACAGAAGTCCGTATTGTGCGTCCAGGCACACAGCTTTGGTGAACGGCAACAATTCTGTTCAGCAACTTAAAGAGACAGGTATTTATATCTACAGAAAAAGTTTTATAATCGAAGTTTAGAAGAGTAATTGGACTAAGTGAGTCAAGACCGGGTCGACCCTTAATTAGCGGGATGAGGACCATTTTACCTTTCTTCAAAGGAGCAGGAAGTGAGACACCCCATTTCATTTCATTAACCATCGACGTTATTATGTCACCTATGAGAGACCAAAAATTAACACAAAATTCTTAAGGAATGCCATCCAGTCCACTTGACTTTCGTGATTGAGACCCGGTATCATCATATATATCGTCCTTGTGGACATCACTCAAAGAAACTGTCATTCAATTCAGGGATGATGACGCAATCCTGCAATGAGGAAAAGTCATCAGGACAATTTTCATGGGAAATATGGGTATTACGCAGTTCAGTAATACAGCTAAAAATTAAATTTAAAATGTCACGATGAGACTTTGACTCTCGGCCATCAGCGTTAGCGAGGGACGCAATGCAAATGCGTTTCCTGCGCCCCCTCATACGGATAATATGGTATAATGAAGTCAGTCATCTTGTGAAATGGAACGTGGTTAAGATTTTGTCCGGAGTCCTTCCTTCTGTAATTCTTTTAACTGTAGAAATTTGGCTTGATTCAGCGTACATCCATAATAAGCAGAGGAGCTTGCTTAGCGCTATCGTGAAATTGACGTACGTTATACGAAGTAATAATATTCCTTGGCCCGCCGGACGCCTGCCACCATTACGGCATCAAAACGCATGAGAGCCTTACGAAATTGTGGCTTGGCATACAGCGTCCACCATTCCACAGCAGACGAAAACCGTACAATAGCACGTGAGCAACGGGCCCATACTTCTTTAATGACAACAACAAGGGAATGATCTTGTAGGTAGGCTACAACGAACATAAAATTTTACCGGTTGCTGTACATAATTAAATGTGACGGCTACAGCGAAATGATCAGTAAAACAAGCAGGTATTACGTCAGCTTCCAAAAGCTGCCCGCACAAAAAATTAGAAAGGTAAAAAAGATCAAGTCGACTGGTACCGAGATGGGTATATCGGACAAGTGTAGGATACCGACAAAACCACGCGTCACGTAGGTGCAAGAAGCGTACAGTGTCCTCAAGGTCTTTATTAAAACTGAAATTAGAAGACAGATCCACCAGCCGGAGAACACAATTAAAATCACCCCCCTATAGAATCTTTGTAGGGAATTTACGAAGCAGGTAAATGATTTCCTCTTTGTAGCAATGCGAACGTTCCATAGAACGTTCAGAGGCAGACGGTGCATAGAGAAGAACTAAAGTGAGATCACGAGAGGTACGTCCTATGATACCCTTACCATTATCGACAATTTCGAAATCTCGCTATGGAATTCCTTTCCTTTGGAACAAGGTGTTACCTGTAGAAAGTTCGGAAGACACATTAAAAAAGGTCGAGAACCCAGGGATTGAAAAATGGTTAAATTATACATCCTGTAAAAAAATATATCTGCTCGAGACTTATATATAAACTGTCTCAAACTGATGAGCTTGAATACAGAACTAATGTTCTTAATATTAAAAGTGAGGAAAGTATTTGCTTGCATAGACAACTGAAGTGAAACAAATACTACAAAAAACATCATCGAACGGATCTATGTTCCAGTATCCATGGCAGAGTCAATGGACAAAACAGAGGGAGAAGAAGTGTGAACATCTCCCCTGTCTTCCAACTGTTTTTCTTCTTCAGTGATTCGACGTTCTCAGGCTTGATGCGTTCTTTACTGCGGTTCCTCGGAATTACCACTACCTCATGCGGTTGTGTTGGTGGATCATGCAGAAAATCCGTGTCAGACAGAGAGGGAGAAGTTCCCGCACCCCACTCGTGTAATTTACTTATGGAGATTTGTTTGGTAAATACATTAAAACGAGTGTTTTTTTAATGTATTTACACTTTATTTACAAAATGTTGACGACACACACACACACACTCTCTCTCTCTCTCTCTCTCTCTCTCTCTCTCTATATATATATATATATATATATATATATATAGAGAGAGAGAGAGAGAGAGAGAGAGAGAGAGAGATCGCCCTTACAATATGCGTAATTTTTGCGTTTATGTTCGTCTCAATACAGATTAATTTCAAATTGTGGTTACTGATTACGCACATCCACTTCATAATCCCGTAATCATAGCACTACCATCTCCCATAGTCTCGACTTCTTTTCTTTTTGTGACAGATTCAAGCAATGTTGTATACCACTGCACTCAACTAGTACACTAACGTTCTTTCTTTCAGCATTACATATGAGTTTGTCACTGCAGGAGTCTACGAGGGTCAGGATAGGTGCACAGAGGGATTCCAATCCACAAATTAACTGTCATTTCTTTTCGGAGGTTAGGTTCCAGCACTATAATAAGAGCAGTTAATGCATAGAAGTTATGGGCCTCACTCAGTAGTAGCCATGGTGTGGATTCTCAACAAACAAGTACAAGTACGAAAGTTTCATTCAGCCAATAAAGGCACGAAAGTTCACTGATGATATTTAAACTTCAGTGGAAGAGAGGAAGAATTACTCGACCTGTTGAACTAATGGGTACTGAGTACGCATTTACAGTAAAGGAAAGCCAAAATAATGAGGAAAACTGAAGAAACGTTAGCGATGAATTCGGCATCATAATTGGGAATCATATTTGGGAACGCATTGTAGAAATAGTGAAGGCATTTCGCTAACTTTAAACCATAATAATGCACAATGAATATAGCAAAGAGGATATAGGAAAGAGGCTTGTCCAGGCAGAGAGAGCATTCGTTCCTTATCTTGAGACTGATATTTCTGAGAATCTACGTATGGAGTTTAGCACTGTGTGGAAGTGAATAAGGGACTGTGGGAAAACCGGAAGACAAGAGCCGACACGTTTAAGCTGCGGTACTACAGAAAGATATTAAAAATTAGGACTGATAGGACATGAGAAGTTCTTGCAGGATAGTTACTGTAGTACTAGAGGAAGCCATAGGGGGCTAATAGTGTCGTGGAAGACAGACACGAGGCTATACAGAACAAGTAACTCAGAATATTGCTAGTAAATGCTCTTCTCAGTTGAAGATGTTGGCACAAGAAAGGAAATCGTGGCGAGCCACATCAAGCATGTCGGTAGTCTGACAAGTAAAAGTAAAAAAAAAAAAAAAGACCAAGTGAATAACAATTTTTTCTCCTCTGAAGATAATGAAGTCGTCAGAGATACGGGAACACGTCGAATTCCGCTCACACGGCTGTTTTGGCGCTCGGCTTTGCTGAGGACGCAGCCCCGTTGCGACAGCCACGGCGAGGCACACTGCCCCAGCAGCGAACTCTTCGACGACGGCCGCGAACCGGCCTCCGGTGACGAGTGGCACTCGCACCACGCCAACACACTCCCCGCGATGGCGGAAGGCGGATGTTGATGGGTGGATGTCCTCTGCAGCAACCGGGATGCGATCCCCCTGGCTCCGGGCAGGAGTCGACCGGGATATTGGAAGGCCTGAACTGGCCCCAAGTCCCTTACGAACTCAGTGTGTTGAACCGTGGCCCCGGCACAGACTGGAACTGTGCTTCGTGTGGACGCCCGTGTAGCACAGCACCGTCGTCCAAAAGAACTGTGACGCTAAAGACACTAGTACTACTTGACTATCCTCCATTTATACTCGGCAGCGCGAGTATTTTTTGCAAATGTGCTTGTTCAACTCACATACTGACACACATTAGGTTAGTACCAGTGCTCTGGTTTCGATGGAGATTTGCGTCGTAGTCCTACTGACCACCCCGTTTCGACAATTCTAGCGCCCTTGTCGGTCCGACGCTCTTTGCTGCTTCACGTACCACAAAGTTATTACCAACAAGCCCACAGTTGACTTACAGGTGTGTCTGCCGTTCACTGCCGCAATTCCACAATAGAATTATCTTATGAGGTGATGCTGCTACAATAACATTCTAAAATTTTGTTTCGAGACTCATCTGTATCTATGATTTCATGGTCTTCTATCGTCCATTCTAATTGTTTCCGATTATCTGCAGTCATGGCAATCATGGGGTTACTTTTTGTGGTTCACACTGTTTGAAAATTTCTCCTAGAGCCTGTTATCATTAATCTGAACCAGAGTCAGTAAAGCATTATTCAGGGCTTTCTCATGGCTACATGAGCTGCTCAAACTATCATTATTTCTCCTTCTGTACACACCGTTTGTTTCAGTCGTCTATTTTATTTTCAGAGTTTTCTGCTCTCTTTCTCACGTTTTCTGTTTCACGTGTTAGTTAAATCCAACTACCCAACTACGTATCAACATACTGGTTGTATTAGAGTAACGCAATAAAGTGGCTTTGTTTTAGTCAAGTGATAAGTCTTTACCATTTTCTTACGCCGGGTGTATTGGGCTAGTTCCTCACCAGGTATCTAAATTAATGATTTTTTTGTAATCTTTCCCTATCCTGTGTTCAAGATATTAGTAGCATAAGTTTGTCATAATTAGGTCCATGTGTCAAATACCTGAAGACCTATTTTCTCTGCAATTCTCTTCAAAATATGGAAATCTGTTAACATCACGACATGTCTGGAAAATACTGTGAGTCTACCACAAACAGCCAAACGCTGGATTCGAAAATATGTTTTCTTATAACCCAGTTGCATCTGTTTACACTAAACTTCCCTGTAGCGAATTTATAACTGGACACATGCTTTTATAATTGGTCAAAGGAACACTCTATCTTTCTACTACCTGAGAATTACAGACTGAGCTTTCTTCTGAATAAATGGTCAATATAGATCTTAATATCAGCATAGTAAGCTTTTGCATTGAGGTTTATGAGATTTTTGAGATCTTAGGCATCTCATCTCAAACGATATATCATTTCCGGATTGACGTTATGCTGATGCAGAATCCGACTACGTGATAGGCGCCACGTTCGTTGACTCGACGCCAAGAAATGTCTCTGGAAAATTTGAATATTGATCCGATGAGCTTCTTGCATCGTTGTGTCACTGTAGAACCAAATGTGGCTCCTGTGTTGACTGTGAAGTCTAAACTGATATCAACGAATGCTTTGATAAACGTGGAAATGCATGGAAAAGAGCTTAAACCGTTTTTTATGGGGGAAAAATAATGACGTATTTTTTTACGGCTCTTTTTACGTAAGGTTACTGGACATTTTGTATATTGTATTTAACGGAAACATGTAAATTAATGCTCATATAGGCCTCAGAGCAATACGCGTATTTAGATGTGGGCCGTCGTGGTGGAAATAGTCCATAACAAACAGCCTGTTGGCTTCTGTCACGGGTTCTTCGGCCGACGTTTATATGTTGATTTTTTTCAACGTTCAGTCAGCACGAGTGGCAGGCACTGTCAAAGCTTCATCCTGCATTGTTGGTGGTGGAAGGGAATCGAGCTCGCGACCGCAGACTTTATAGGGTATGCCAGGACGAATGGTCAGTGTTCAGGGATATAACAGGAACGATCATTCGAAGCAAAAGAAGTCTGGTAAAAATCAGCTCTAAAATGCATACCTTATGAGCTACGAGCAATTCATCTTCAATGTTGTTGTTGTTCTGGTGTTGATGGGTTCTCACTTGCAATGTCGGGAATATTCTGCAAACCCCATACATATTGAAAAGCCTATACTGAAATTACTATATTCCGGAAAAAAAGGTATTGCAGATTGGAAAAGGTGGAATAGTCGGCTGTGGCGGAGCGTGAGCTGTGACACCGACAATATAATAAAATTGACCGACAATGAAGTTCTTTCTCTGGAGAAGAGCTACTACGCCCTCTTGTTCAGGGAAACCACAAACAAGATAATACGTTCATTCGAGTAAAGGTATCACAAATGATTGCAACCATTTTCCTATTGGTGTGCATACGCATCTTCACGATAGATCCAACTGTCAGAAAAACCTAAGCGTTACTGGAAAGCCTGTATTGCACTACTAAATTTCTTCAACAAAGTTGCCTTATCAAACAGATTTGATGTAGTGTAATAGGGAACTTTCGTCAAATGTTTCCTTTCGTCAAATTTATTTGATGAAATCTAGCACCTCGTCTTAGATTTGATCCAAGAAAGTGATCGTCTTCTGTTCACTGCATGCTGCTGGCATGTATAAACACACAGTGAAATCGTTGTGTGTCGTGTATATGGAGTGGACAAGCACAATCAAAATGAAATGGAGGTCGTTTTTCGGAGTTTATTGTGGCGCAGTAAATATGTAATGAGGTTTTATAATCTGGTATGAAATAAAAATCGTTTCCTTTCCCTCTTAGCGAGATGGAGATACATCCTTTTTCTTCAAAGCAAATTAGGATAGTCTGCACTGACAGATCTGTACAAGTCAAAATCAGGAATGACGTAAGGCATCTTCATTGTCACCATTGTTGTTTATATGTTCGTTGGAAAAGGAATTAAAGAACTGTTGCCTTTTGTTAAGCACAGAAAATGAGCACAGTACGCTTGACTGCTAATGCAGCTATGGTAACAGAAAGTGAATAGGAGTTAAGTTTTGTTCTAGATATCATGGAGCATGTCCTAGCGGAAGGTAAAGATATACAGGTGAATGAGAATACATGACTGGCGGACATGCTAGACGGCTAAATGTTGCAGCCAGGAAAGAGAAACTTCATAGGTACACGCAAGGCATAGGAGGAAGGACAAGGTCAAAAGATCTTTCATAAGAATGGATAGCAGCTAATGTCCAAGAATGTAAGAATCGCACCTAGTCTTGAATGTGTTAAAATGAATCCGAAATCCGTAAAGAAATTCGCGAAACGAATTGTAATCAGCGTAAAGCAACAGCAAGTACTGGCCAAGGTCGCGGATATACTTATAATCAGTTCGTCTTGAACTTAAGCACATACGATCACAATTCATTTCTCAGGTTAAAGTATTCTCTACAATGCGATTAAGACTCGGCTGCTGTGAATTGTGTACACTGCATTGCGCTCAGATTTTATTATTATATGCTAAAATTAGTAGAAGGTAGGATTATAGTTTAGCCACATTTCGTATTCGTGTTGGAAAAATTACTGGTAAGTTTAGTGAAAGGGAACCTTTCGTCCTCCTGGGTAACGCCAGAGACCGAATTAACCTGATGAAATGCGAAAATATGAAAAATGCAGTAAACGCAGGCGAAAGGGAATAGAGACGTCTAAAACATGAGACTGACAGGAAGTGCAAAATGGCTAAGCAGGAGTGGCTAGAAACATATATCACTATGGGAAAGATAGACGTCATCTACAGGAAAATTAAAGACACCTTTGGAGAAAAAAGAACCACCAGCATGAATATAAAAAGGTTAGGTAGGAAACCAGTCCTATGCAAAGAAGGGAAGGCAGAAAGGTGGATGGAGTATGTAGAGGGCCTATACAGTAGAGATGTAATTAATGGCAGTATTACGGAAATAGAAGAGGGCGTAGAAGAAGATGCGATACGAGATATGATCCTGCGTGAAGAATTCGACAGAGCACTGAAAAAACTAACTCGAAACAAGGCCATGGGAGTAGAAAAACTTCTCTTAAAATTACTGATGGCCTTTGGAGACAGTGCATGACACATGCGAAATACCCTAAACCTTCAAGAAGAATATAACAATTCCTATTTCAAAAAAAGCAGGTGCTGACAAGTGTTAAAATTACCGAACTTGCAAAATACTAACACGAATTCCTTACAAAAATAATAGAAAAATACATAGAAGCCGGTCTCAGAGATGGTCTGCTTGGATTCTGGAGAAATGTAGCGACACGCGAGGCAGTACTGATCCTACGACCTCTCATAGAAGATGCGTTAAGGAAAGGCAAACCTACGTTTATTGCATCTGTAAACTTAGAGACTGGAACACTCTTTCAAATTCTAGCCGTGGGAGGGCGTAATATACAGGGAACGAATGGTTATTTACCATATGAACAGTAACTAGATGGCAGTAATAAGAGTCGAGAGGCGTGAAAGGGAAGCAGTGTCTGAGAAGGGAGTGAGACAGGGTTTTAGCCTACCCCCGATGTTATTCAGTCCGTATATTGAGCAAGCAGTAAAAGAAACAGAAAAATTAATTAACTAAAGTACAAGGAGAAAAAATTAAACTTGGAAGTTGGCTGATGACATTTTAATTCTGTTAGAGACAGCAAATGACTTGGAAGAGCATTTCAACCGAAGTGACAGTGTCTTGAAAGGAAGATGCAAGATGGACTTCAACAAAAGCAAAACCAGGATAATGGAACGTACTCGAATTAAATAAAATGGTGCTGAGGGGAATAGATTAAGAAATGAGAGGCTTAAAGTGGTAGACGAGTTCTGCTATTCGGGCAGTAAAATAAATGATGATGGTCGAAGTAATGAGGATATAAAATGTAGACTGGAAAAGGCAAGAGAAGCGTTTCTGAAGAAGAGAAATTTGTGAATATCGAGTATAGACTTATGTGTCAGGAAGTCTTTTCTGGAAGTATATGTTCGGAGGGTATGGAAGTGAAACATGGGCAATAAACCGTTTAGACAAGAAGTGAATAGAAGCTTTTGAAATGCGGTGCTACAGAAGAATGTAGACAACGTAACTAATAAGGAGGTACTAAACAGAATTGGGAAGAAAAGAAATTTGTGGTAGAACCTGACTAGAAGAAGGGGTACATCTACATCTATATGGATACTCTGAAAATCACATTTAAGAGCGTGACAGAGGGTTCATCGAACCACCTTCACAATTCTCTGTTATTCCAATCTTGTATAGCGAGCTTAAAGAAACGAACACCTATATCTTAATGTACGAGCTCTGATTTCCCTTATTTTATTATTGTGATCGTTTCTCCCTATGCAGGTCAGCGTCAACAAAATATTTTCGCATTCGGAAGAGAAAGTTGGTGATTGAAATTTCGTGAGACGATTCCGCCGCAACCAAAAACGCTTTTGTTTTAATTATGTCCACCCCAAATCCTGTATCATTTCAGTGACACTCTCTCCCCTATTTCGCGGTAATACAAAACATGCTGCCCTTCTTTGAACTTTTTCTATATACTCCGTCAATCCTATTTGGTAAAGATCCCACACCGCTCAGCAGTATTCTAAAAGAGAACCGACAAACGTAATGTAGGCAGTCTCTTTAGTAGATCCATTACACGTTCTAAGTGTCCTGCCAAAAAAATGCAGTTTTTGGATAGCCTTCCCCACAACATTTTCTATGTATTCCTTCCAATTTAAGTTGTTCTTAATTGTAATTCCTAGGTATTAAGTTGAATTTACGGCCTTTAGATTTGACTGATTTATCGTGTAACCGAATGTAACAGATTCCTTTTAGCACTCATGTGGATCACCTTACACATTTAGTTTCTTTCAATTGCCGATTTTTGCACCATTCAGATATTTTTTCTAAATAATTTCGCAATTTATTTTCATCTTCTGACGACATCATCATCTGCAAACAGCCTAAGACGGCTGCTCAGATTGTTTCCTAAATCGTTTAGATAAGGAACAGCGAAGGACATATAACATTACCTTGGGGAACGCCAGAAATCACACCTGTTTTAGTCGATGACTTTCCATCAATCACCACGAACTGTGAGCTCTCTGACAGGATATCACGAATTCAGTCATATAACTGAGGCTATATTCCATGAGCACGCATTTTCACTACAAGCTGCTTGTGTGGTACAGTGTCAAAAACCTTCTCGAAATCTACAAATACGGGATCAATTTGCAATCCCTTATAAGTAGCACTCAACACTTCACGTGAGTAAAGAGCTAGTTGTGTTTCACAAAAACCATGCTCCCTAAATCTGTGTTGACAGTGTGTCAATAGACCGTTTTAAATAGACGTTCCAAAAGCCTTCTGCAAATCGACGTTAATGATATTGGCCTGTATATTAGTGGATTACTTCTACTACCTTTCGTGAATATCGGTTTGACTGGTGCAACTCTCCAGTCTTTGGGTACGGATCATTCGTCGAGCGATCGGTTGTGTATGATTTGATAAGTATGGAGGTATTGTATCAGCATAGTCTGAAAGGAGCCTAACTAGTATACAATTTGGGCCGGAAGTCTTGCTTTTGTTAAATGATTCAAGTTGCTTCACTATTCCGAGGATATCTACTTCTACCGGGTGATCAAAAAGTCAGTATAAATTTGAAAACTTAATAAACCACTGAATAATGTAGATAGAGAGGTAAAAATTGCCACACATTCATACTAGAACAAAAAGAAATGTATTGCTAGACGCGTGAAAGATCTCTTGCGCGCGTCGTTTGGTGATGATCGTGTGCTCAGCCGCCACTTTCGTCATGCCTGGCCTCCCAGGTCCCCAGACCTCAGTCCGTGCGATTATTGGCTTTGGGGTTACCTGAAGTCGCAAGTGTATCGTGGTCGACCGACATCTCTAGGGATGCTGAAAGACAACATCCGACGCTAATGCCTCACCATAACTCCGGACATGCTTTACAGTGCTGTTCACAACATTATTCCTCGACTACAACTATTTTTGAGGAAGGATGGTGGATATATTGAGCATTTCCTGTAAAGAACATCATCTTTGCTTTGTCTTACTTTGATATGCTAATTATTGCTATTCTGATCAGATGAAGCGCCATCTGTCGAACATTTTTTGAACTTTTGTATTTTTTGGTTCTAATAAAACCCCATGTCATTCCAAGCATGTGTGTCAATTTGTATCTCTCTATCTACATTATTCCGTAATTTATTCAGTTTTCAAATTTATACTTACTTTTTGATCACCCGGTACATTAGTCATATCGGCAGCTGTTCTTGATTCGAATTCTGGAATAGTATCTTCGTCTTCTTTGGTTTAGGGATTTCGGAAGACTGTGTTTAGTAACTCTGCTTTGGCAGCACTGTCATCGATAGTATCTCCGTTGCTATCGCGCAGAGAAGGCATTGGTTGTGTCTTGCCGCTAGCATACTTCACATACGACCAGAATATTTTTGGATTTTCTGCCAGGTTTTGAGACAAATTTTCGTTGTAGAAGCTGTTATAAGTATCTCGCATTGAAGTCCGAGCTAAATTTCGAGCTTCCGTAAAAGATCACCAATTTGGAGATTGTCTATCCGTGTAAATTTGGCATTTTTTTTCGTTGTTTCTGCAACAGTGTTCTGCTCTCGATTACTGTCGATACTACTTCTTTGAATTCAAACCACATCTGGTCTATACTTGCATTGTTAATTTTGAAGGAGTGGAGATTCTTTCCCAGTAAGGCGTTAAGTGAATTTTTATCTGATTTTTAATAGCTATATTTTTCGTTTATTTTTTGAGGATTTTGGGGTTACAATATTCAGTCTCGCTACGGAAGCCCTGTCTTCACTAATCGCTGTATTCGTTTTGATGCTCGTCATTGGTTCAGGATTGTATGTTGCTAAGAGGTTAAGTGTGTTTTCACAACAATTTACTATTCGCATGAGTTCATGAATAAACTGCTCAAAATAATGCGTTTACACAATTTTGGATGTTGTTTTATGCGTACCTCCAGAATTAAAGGTGTGTTTTTGCCCACGCATCGAGGATAAATTATAGTCACCACCAACTACGATTGTGTGAGTTGGGTACGTGTTTGAAATCAAACTCAAGATTTCTTTGAATCTGTGAGAAATTGTATCATATGAATTGGGATGTCGGTAAAAGGATCCAATTATTATTTTATTCCGGTTGCCAAGAATGACCTATGCCCATTCTAACTCACAGGAACTATGTACTTCAGTTTCGCGACAAGGTAAACACGCCACCGCCAACTTATTTCCGGCTTTAGCCAGCTTTCAGTGCCTATAACAATTTGGGCATCGGTGCTTTCTCTTAACGCTTGGAGCTCTGGTTCTTTCCCAACACAGCTATGTCCGCATGTCGTGGTCTATTGGTTAGCGTTGCTGCCTCTGGGTCACGCGGTCCCGGTTTCGATTCCCGGTCGAGATGGGGATTAGCACTGCCCGGAGACTGGGTGTATATATTGCCCTCATCATTTTATCATCGTCATCATCATTCGTGACAGTGGCTCGATTGGACTGTGTGAAAGAAATTGGACTGTGTAAAAATTGGGATTTTGTACGGGCGCTGATGACCGAGCAGTGGCGCGCCCCACAAACCGGACATCATCATCATCACCAACACAGATACGACAATTTACAACTGTTATACCGATGGTTCCTGTATCTACATTCTTCCTGTGTTCGCCCTGCAGCCTTATTAATTGCAGCCCTTTTTGTATTTTCCCAAGACCCTCTAAGCTAAAGAATCGCCCAGTCCACGCTAAACAGCCCCTGCTACTCATGTAGCCGCCTCTTGCGTGTGGTGGACTCCTGACCCATTCAGCGGAATCCGAAACCCAACCACCCTATGGCGCTAGTCGAGGAATCTGCAGCCTACACAGTCGCAGAACCGTCTGAGCCTCTGATTCAGACACGCAACTCGGCTCTGTACCAGATGTTCTGTCGACTATGCTATATTAGTACTGGAGTGAAGCGTGGTGGGTACAATTCGTAGAGGGGGTCCAAGATGTGAATACAGTGAGCAGATTCAAAAGGAGGTAGGTTGCAGTAGTAACTCGGAGACCAAGAAACTTACACAGGACAGAGTAGCATGGAGAGTGGCATCAAACCAGTCTTCGGACTGAAGACCACAACAACATTGTCATTTCATCCTCCCGCCCCGTATGGTCAGGTAGTGGGCTGTCAGCGCATACAACAAGAAACTATGAAACTAAAAGCATTAAAAATAGCAATTTATTAGTTGATGCCATGCGGTTACTACATGGACGAACGCGTATTTCGCGTGTGTCGTTGTTTGGCCACCGGTGGCTCTAGATGACCGCTTTGCCTCTTCTCGTTGCCCAAACGATTCTGATTTAATTTATGAAACACTATATCTAGTAAGTATTTTTTATGCTTAACATTACGCGTTTAGAGAGTTTATCCTCAATGTCAAGAATAAATATTTACATCATTGTATTTGTGAGTTTTGTGTGTGTGCTGCGCCTCTCTTGACTGTAATGTCGTCTTTTTGAAATTATATGGTGCTGGGTTGCCTCCATAATGCAGAAAACCACAAACACACACACACACACACACACACAGAAAGAAATTCACGAATGTTATGAGTGATGGTCTGCGTGTGTGCAACGGGGTGACGCCTTCGGAAACCGCCGATATTTCGTCATGTGCACACCCCGCCAATTCAAGGCACAAATGCAACGAGGAAGCACAAAGAAATTTGAAACCTCTATATGCGGCGCCCCGCCGACCAAGAATCGTATCCACAATGCCAAAAACACACACACATACAACTAGCGCCCACACAACCAAAGATAACCATCAGAATTTATTAATAGTGAATATTAATTAACAGCGGGTGAGCAAGTAGCATTAACTCCGTTCCTGTGTTGTTCGACCAGGCAGACTCCAGGGAACCATCCAGAATTTAATCAAAAATATCTCTCTCCACTTATAAAGCTAGAAGCGCAAGTAGGAAATAAAGGCAAGTCTTGCATACAGCATACCAGTTAGGTTCCTTTTAGAGTATACAGATATAATAGCCCCATATTTAAGGATCATATACAGCCTCTAGCTTCACTAAGATTCGTACCTAAAGACTGGAAATTTGCACAAGTCAACCAATAGGTCCGCGCGGCTTCTCCCGTCGGAGGTTCGAGTCCTGCCTCAGGCATGGGTGTGTGTGTTGTCCTTAGCGTAAGTTAGTTTGAATAGTGAGTAAGCGTAGGGACCGATGACCTCAGCAGTTTGGTCCCATAAGACCTTACCACAAATTTCCAAATTTTTCCACCAGTACTCAAGGAAAAAAAATAGGTGTAACCCACTGCATTACAGACCCGCATCACTGACGTCTATTTGGAGTAGGATTTTGGAACATATAATGTGTTCGAACATTCTGAATTACCTCGAAGAAAATGGTTTATTGACACATAGTTGTCATACATTCATAAAATTCCGTTCATGGGCAACACACCTAGTCATTTATCCGCACGAAGTAGTAATGGGTGTCGTCAGGGGATCTCAAACTGATTCCATATTTCTCGATTTCCTGAAGGCTTTAATAGCGTTCCTCACAAGCGACTTATAGTCATACTGCGTGCCTACGGAGTGTCGTCTCAGTTGCGAGAATCGATTCGTGGTTATTTGTCAGAAAGGGCACAGCCCGTAATAATTGACGAAGACCTTCGAGAAAAACAGATGTGATATCTGGCGTTTCCCAATGAATTGTAACAGGCCTTCTGATGCTATTAGAAGACGATGTGAGCAGACTGCTAGCAGATGATGCTGTCATTTAGCTGGCCGCAGTGGCCGTGCGGCTCTAGGCGCTTCAGTCCGGAACCGCGAGACTGCTACGGTCACAGGTTCGAATCCTACCTCGGGCATGGATGAGTGTGATGTCCTTAGGTTAGTTAGGTTTAAGTAGTTCTAAGTTCTAGGGGACTGATGACCGCAGATGTTAAATCCCATAGTGCTCAGAGCCATTTTTTGCTGTCATTTAGCGTCTACTAAATTCATCATAAGATCGAAACCAATCGGATAACGATTTAGACAAAATATCTGCGTAGTGCGAAAAGCCGCAGTTGACCCCAAATAATGAAAACTGTAAAGTCATTCACATGTGCACAGAAAGGAATCCGTTAAATTTCGGTTAGACCATAAATCACAAAAATCTAAATGCAGTTAAATGAACTAAATACCTAGGAATAGCAAATACGAACAACTTGAATAGGGACTATACCATAGATTACGTTGTGGGAAAAGAGAACTGAAGACTGCTTTTTGTTGGCAAAACATTTAGAAGATTCAAGAAATCCACTAAAGAGAGTGTCACGGGTGTGACAGGCGAGTTGAGGTGGCAGTCGTTAAAACAAAGACGTTTCTCGTTGCTGCGAGATTTTTTGACGAAATTTCAATCACCAGCTTTCTCATACGAATGCAAATATATTATTTTGACGCCATTCTACGCAGTGACAAATGATCACCGTAATAAAATAAGGGAAATCAGAGCTCGCACAAAAGTATTTAAATGTCCGTTTTTCCCTTGCTCTGTTCAAGAGTGGATTGGTAGAGAAGTAGTCTGAAAGTGGTTCGTTAAACCCTCTGCCAGGCACTTAAGGGAGAATTTCAGAGTAACCATTTAGAGGTAGATGTATGTGCTATAGTGCATAGGACGAGCGGTGTCAAGGCAATGTTCTTCAATAGCAGATAGGCTCGGCTGCTATTAGCATATGTGACCCTTATGCTCAGTACACCTTTACTGTAGTGTCCTCATCGTCTGACCAATGTCTGTCATGCCACAACTGCAAGGGATGCAGTTTACGCGCCCTTTACAGACGCTGTCTCAGCACAACACCCTTTTGTTTCATCTGTGTCTTGACAATGACGGGTTGTGCACCTGTCTAAACATCGGCTGTTGCCGAAGACGTAACCTGGCTGCAGTCCTTTAAGTTGACTGAACTCATTAAAAAAGTTGTGTGAACATTGAAATAATCAAATGGTCCAAATGGCTCGGAGCACTATGGGACTTAACATCTGAGGTCATCAGTCCCCTAGAACTTAGGACTACTTAAACCTAACTAACCTAAGGACATCGCACACATCCATGCCCGAGGCAGGATTCTAACCTGCAACCGTAGCAACTGAAGCGCCTAGAACCGCTCGGCCACCAAGGCCGGGTTGAAACAATCTTCGTAACTTTTGAAATAGCTCCCGACCCTCTTTGTTTCCCAGGTTCTGTCCAGTTCATACCTCTCTATTTTTTAAAATTAAAAAGTAAGAAAAACCCGATTGGATAGCGCAAAAATTATTTTCTGTAGAAGATGTTTACGTCTAGAAAAGAGCTTATCTTTGCTATGGAAAAGTGTTACGCAGAAATGGAAACAGATTTCTCTTCCGGCTGAAATGAAATGAAATCTCCCAGGACCACAAGAATAGAGATTTTATTCGGAAATATGTTTTTTTTTAAAAAATATTAGATTGTTTGACCCTTCTTCATTAAACTTCTCAGTTCACTCTAATAGTCCCTAACCAAGCGAGGTCATGTATTAGAACAACAACAAATGTTATGTACCGTGTTATCAGTTAACTGTAAATGTTGAACCATTCTGGCAGATTGAGAGTAAATCTTTATCTCCTGGTGGGAGTCGGAGGCTTGCCTTTGACGGGCAGTTCTCTTACCGACTGAACTATCCAGGTACGCCTAACGACCCGTCCTCGGAGCGTCACTTCTGCTGGTAAGCATTTCCTTCCTTAAATGATAGCAACTATAGCGCTTACAATGTCTATTCCAAAACAGCGCTATCTCTATATACCAGACTACGTGTATTGTACTTTAATAAAATGAAAAGAGTGAAGCAGTGTGTACTGTTCTCATGTCGATGCAAGCAGCCTGCAGGGCGTGAGGTATTGCGTTCCGGATAAGGGAGCTCGGATGTCGGCTGGAGTGCACCGGCTGGCGCCTGCGCGTGGGCGCGTGGGTGGGCTGTTTTATGTCCACGGGTGAACAGACGGGGTCAGGGCCCCTCGCACGGCGCCCGGGCCAAATCCTCGCATCTATTGAAGGCCATCTCTCCTAATAGCATTGCCTGAATGCACTGGGGCTCGGGGAGATCATTCGCCATTTGGCTAATGCCAAATAATGATGATGAATGGCGTGTGTGCGCGGAACATCTCGGTACTCGCAGTTTGAGGGGTGATCAGTTATCAGCCGATCGCTGGATCCATTAGCAAGGGTGCCGTGAGCTTCTTTATGTTCTGTTAACCGTAGAGAAGGGTGGCAGAGTACCCTTAGGACTCTGGCGGGATTTGGAAAGGGATCATTAACTCTCGCGACTCCGTATCATAACCTTCATCCGCGTACATCTCGGAACGTACTCTCACCAGGAGGTTTGATGCTATAGGTCGTAAATTCATATTTGTTCCAACGACAGATAGGTACTGCCTCACTTTTTCTCAGAGATCCCTCTCGAAAAGGACAGGGAAATTTAAATCATTATTAAGTTGATCGCATTGAAATGGAGCACCACAACAACAGTAGTCGTAAATGATGCAATAGCAAACCAAAATTATTGCACAGAACTGTCTTTCTTCATTACAGCAATTTGTTAGAGCGTTAATGGAAGAAAAAATGGATAGGGAAGTGTAGCAGTAAAACATGAAGTACTCTCATCTTATTCGAACAGAACGAGGTACCACAGTTGCAGCAATGGACTTACATCCCAAGAAGAGTTTTTTTAAATTCCCTTCCAACCATCCAGATTTACAGTTTGGAATCTTTCCATATAACGATTAAGGCAAATGCTGGGATGGTTAGTTTGAAAATATTGAACGATTTCTTCTCCAATCGAGCTTTTTTTCCTTGTCTAAAGACAAAAATTTTCGTTCCTCCTTCCTTCGTCTTATCTGGAGGAATTTAGCACAAGTTCAAATAGACTTATAATGACTATAGTTCACATCTCAGATGACGTTTTGGGATAAACTTAAGGAATATCGGACCAGCATGGATGTGAGGAATAGCTAGGAAGAATCGTTATCTCTAACGTAACGAAACGCGCACTTCAAGGAAGTATTATACAACTGTTACTGATCACGACATATATGAATGGTCTGTTGGATAATGTGTGACGGCCATTGCCATAAACTGCAGCAAAATGCTGGAAGACCTGTCGAGCAACGACGCTTCATGTAGGAATGACAGCTGACTCCGGGGATGAACAAATGTAATCTATTGCACATAAAGACCCAATATTATTCGACTACACGATTCGCGGTCAGTACTGGAAGCTGTCGAAACTACAAAAAGTCTAGGATTATTGATCCGGAACGACTTTAACTGGAATGGCCTCACGAAACTAGTTGCAGGAAAAGCAGCTGTCAGACGGAGATTCACTGGAAGGATCATAAGCAACTTTAACCGATCCGCCAGAGAGAAAGCCTCCGTTCGACTGATAGTTCAATAATGCGCATCGGTCTGTAATCATGAAAAGGTCCTTAGAAGAGAGATGTTGTGCTTCGCTGTTAAAATTTCAGATGAACGCTTTCAAAAAAGTCGTATTATAGTCTGTTACACGTGACTTAGGAAATGACCTCGGTGGTAAAATCGGAGAAATTCGAATTGATAGGAAGGCTTGCCGAAACTCACTCTTACTGCTGACCAGAAATAAATGGAATAGAATGGAGCAGTAAGGACAGTGGAGTGATGTGCAAAGTATTCTCCACCAAATACTATTAGATGCCTCACGAAGTAATAGATGTAGACGCAAATATCACACAAAAACGAGGGCTGTTAAGTCCGTTCGCTATGGCGAGTCAGCAGCCGCATCTACTAGTGAAATCACCACCTATGTATGCATCATATGGTGATTCCGCAGTCGGATTCGTGCCAATAAATTCTTAGAAACTCTTTGCTACTCTCCTGGACACCAAGACCTTTGATCCATAAGGACGCTCAAATTGGTAATGCAGATGGGTATTGTATGGATACTGAAGTTGGTAAAGGGGATGGACGTTCTAAGATCAGTTGGGAGGTATTGGATTAGCGAACGTACCTAAGTCGGATAGGGGTATTTAGCATAGAGCAGCTTAGGAGTACTCGCAGTTAATATCAGTGTACCTGCCTATGTAGTTTAAGTTTAAAAAAATTGGTTGTCATGGAAACTGAAATCGTACTCTCTTCGCTAATAAGACTGCCGTCCACTGGTATAGAGGAATGGTCTGGAAGTACTGTTTACATTTGCAGTGATTGTATTCCTCTCTACGTTTGTAGCGTGTATAGCACACAGTGGTTTGTTATATATATTAACCTAGACAGCGGAAACGTATCACCTAGACACGCAGCACTGGTCTAATACTGAAAAATTGCAAATGAAGTATAGAAACATATAATCTTTAAATGTTCCCTAGTAGACAATAAAATTGATTTCCATATGTATAGTTGGGTAGATGTTGTGTGCTACAATAACTTTGTAAACCAGAACCTCTCAATACGTTTTGACTGTTGTAGGGAAACTCAGCGTCCGTCTTTCTTACTGTAGACATCAGTTGACAGCTGTGTAAAGTTTTGTGACATAACACCGTGTGCAAGAATTTCTATCAACAGTTTCACATTTATATTTATGCAACTTGTCCAATTTACCATTAGAAGAATTGTAATTTTAATTGTTTTTTATTTCAGTTTATGACGTAACTGTGTATTCCATATTATACTACTTGTAATAGTATTATAATGTGCTCCCATCTCCTGACGCTTTCTTTACCCATGAGACAAGGCACTTAGCATTGATCAGTTTGTGTACCACCAGCTCAAGGAAACATTCACAGTCTCTATCACCAGACACCACTGTTATTCTGTGTGTCACTTTGAATTCGCGACAACAGTGCCTTTCTGTGCTCATCAACTGCTCATGTTGCAATTACGAGTCTGTAGGTATGCATTTAATGTAGTGTTTCTCATGTAAAACTTACGCTATTTCTTGTCATTCGTGACATATGTAGGCCAGTATTACATTGCTTCTATGTCAGTCTTTGCGTCATTTGTTTGACAGCTGATATGTATATATACATATATATGTAATATATATATATTACATCTGACATTACACGACGTTAATAACAGTTAATTGACGAAGTGTCCTCTTATCTTAGAAACTGAAGTGTATGTAATGTTCAAAAATTTTGTTAAATTTTTCTATAAATACCGTTAATGTCGAACATAATTCCTTTCTTGTAAACATTCGTTTCGACAAGTTTCAGATCTGAAGATAAGCTGTAATGGTCTAAATTAGTTATAAAATTTCATACGTGCGGTCATGGCTAATAATGATTTTACAAAACAAATCAACAATCATTGGAATAATAGATCGCGTCTCTACGTTGAGAATCTCACATAACTACATGCCCTCAAGTGTTAAGACATTTGTTTCTATAACGGTACAAACATTCGGTTTTAATGCTCTGCAGCGCTATTGTTTGTAAATACGACCATTATGATGACACGGTACAATTTATAATTTGATGCAGGAAAAAAAATTTCAATAGAAATAATTGAGTATATGAACCAAAACTGTGTTCCAGTGTAACACACTCACGCTTCTGTAGAGCCGTGTAGACCACACACACACACACACACACACACACACACACACACACACACACAAATACACACAAACGTGCACCGTACCACACATAACGATAAACAAATTTCCTAAGTGGAGGGAAACTGTTGGTTACTTGTCTTATAAGAGTATACATTTTATTTCACACGACTACAATGGAACACCATTAGGTATATTGGGCTCTCGACACAATGTCGATTTTGCCATATTTCAAGAAGTTCTTACGTCGTAAATCTCCAGTTTTACGATTTCGCTACTGAAATAGGCATGCGAGACGTTTTTATAGTACCTACGAGAACAGATCTGGCGGAAACATCACGTTAGATATAAAGTGCATTTACAAGTGCGTTTTTGCTCAACCATAACTTCCATGACACAGTTCCGCATGTCTAAAACTGGTATTTTTCCCCATCAATTCGTTTCCGTTTCAATGTGAGATGTCGGGAAAAACTGCAGTGCCCGAACTTAACGCGAACATTGAAACTGTAACGCCAAAAGAATCTCTGCAGCACATCTTTTCATTCTCAGTTAGTAGGTGAGCACTCAATACATTGCTTACGAAAAACAAAGGCGATGTGTGGTTTCTGTAGATTATGCAGTACAAGAGATAACTGGAACAAAGGAAATATTTAAAGAAAAGTTGTAGATGAGTTTACTTCATATTCTTTTTCCTTGATTTAGTTTTCAAGGAGTGATTTGCTGCGTCAGGGAATAATAATATTTAGAATCACAAGGCAAAATGCGTGTAAACATGGTACGGCTGGCCGGATGAAAAGAAAGTAGGAGTAGATACGTTTGAGAAACAGAGTTCCACCCTATCCAACATTTGCGCCGGTGAAAACTGAAAAATTGATTCCGGATTCTACATCCTTTCACGGACGTTCGACGGTTGATCAGGCCATTAACCAGATAAAACGTTCAGTGTCTACTCTAAATTACTCAAAGGGACCTAAAATGAAATGTGCTTTGAAACATTCCACGTATCGTTACCTCGTTCTGTGACTCCTTGTTTTATGTGTGCGTGCAAAGCGTTCTTTTTGTTGTTGTACTGTGTTTGCCAGTTAAAATGCGATTTGATGTTTCGCGGCTAGCTGCGCATCTGACGGAAGCTGAGTCTGAGGCTGTGGCGTACCTGGTGCCATCTGGCGCACAGCCGGGCAACCATTATACTTGATTGCCCTAACCTCCAAGTGGGCTCCGGCACGTGCTGACATCTGCTGAGTTTTTGTCTAAACGCCAGTCTTCATGTGTCGAGAGTTCATTTCATAGGATCTACAAAATTTAACGACAAAGGTGAAACTTGTTTACGCTTATTTCGGCATTATAGCTCGATAAGTTTCTTTTAAAGCTATTACCGCGCGTCGTCTCTAATAAGGAACGCATTTCACGAACTTGCTAATATCTTACCGACACAAAAAACAAAATTTCTTATTGTAACAAATTTAATAAACTACAATTGGTCTCTTTTGAATTATTGTCAATATATGTGGCACTTATTAGTCATCCGCTCAAAGAGAATCGAAATTCAAAACAGAAAGGAAACCGAACTTGATCGCAACAATTCAAAGTGTTTGACGGCGCAGCATAGTGGTGCGTTTGGAACTATTGGAGAAAGATTATTCGCGCCATTTATCCATTCCTTGTGTTTTATTGCTTACTGTAAGGTATTATAAATGTTGTAGTCGGTATTTTACTTCGCTGTAAAGTACAGCACGGTGCAACCCGGTAAAAAGCTGCACTTCCCTTTCTCGAGACATGTTTTCACTAATAACAAGTTGGACTACATCGGAGGTCACGTGTCCTATCCAGTGGCCTGCTGCGGTAGCAGAACCATTTTCTCAAATAATATTGTGTAAGAAATGTGGTGGAGGAATGTCGATGACTGTAGATTAGTCACGGTGAATGAAAGATGCAACTAGAAAGCAAACTCTTATAACTGTGTAAGACATTATCATGATGAAATACCCGGATGTAGTTTATAGACAAACGAAACTGACACTAATTTAAATTTAGGGTCATAGCTACCGTCGCTTGATGAATCGGAGCTTTTTGTGCAAGAGTGAATAAAGAAACTAAAATGAAAAGATACCCTGTAGTACTCGGTCTGTGAATTACGTAGATCATCTTGCGCAGAGTAAGTCCTGTTGATTGATATCTGTGTTAGTACTGTCTAGCGAAAAATGCAAACTTCAGAAATTTAGGTACCTGGACAACAAGCCTAGAAGCGATGATTCACCGAGTGTGATACGAAATGATTACTGCCGTGTAGTGCATGAATATGCTACTGCCGTCAGAATTGATTTTCCAGGTATTATGAAGAGCAGATTCATTGTGTTAGTAACTGTACTTACATTTGGAAGTTTTGTAGTACGTTTTTGTTGCTTCAGTACTAACAACGACTTTAGAGAAATATAAATAAGTATGTGTTTTACATGTACAATCTACATGCTATGTTTCGTTGGTATACCATCAGTCATAAACACGAGGTGTGGCTCAAAATTCAGTGCCAATCACGTATTAAATGTGGTTGTAATACACACTGATTCGCGTTAGCGTATCAGCGTCTTTCTTTGTTGTCTATCTTCATAAGGTTTATAAACCCAAGAGGCTGTACTCTTGTTGAAGTTCAGCATCAACTGTGTAAGATATATGACTCCAACGCAATGAAAGGAAGAACAGAGAGCTGAGTTTAAGGATGGACCATCAACGTTCACAGTGAGAATAGCAGTGGCAAGTCCGAATGACGATCTCCTTGAGCATGTGAATATAACAGTGAGAGACAGTTATCCCATTACGATAAGCGGTCTTTCCAGAAATTATTGGGACAACATAGTCGAGAATCGCTACTGAATCTTTAGATCGTTTGACACTATCTGCACGACGTGTGTCGATGGGTGCAGGCAGCATTGCGGAAACAATTTAAAAAACTTGTCTCTTAAAGATCTTATCTCACTCGCAATGACTACCACACCCAATAACGTATCGAAAACTGGTTTGTGAGTAACAGCTTTGAGTAAAGTGAGGAATATATCGTTGGCTAACATATGAAGTGTGCAATTTTATGCCGAATCTTGGAAGAAACTAATACTATAATGGTAACTAAAGTGTTTGGAATAAGAAGGTGACTGCACAGGAAAAGCAAGGTACGTATCAGATTTAATAAACCATTAACTCATTTGCCACTTTCCAATTGTTTACACGTTATCGTCGATCGGCCCTTCGTTTTAACATCGTGATGTACGGCAGAATCTTTGCATTTAATGCCTCATCTGTGACCAGGTCATTACAGCCTTTTTTAAAGTAACCGTCAAGAATTTACCTTACTCGATTCAGAATGACCACGGGAAACCAAAATGTTAAAAGTAACTTGAAACCATCTGCTACCAAACGAAAACTTATGCATTCGCGTCGCTGACATTCGATAAACCATACATGTTTGCCGAGCAGTGCCTAACGGCGAACAGCTGGTCGCCTGGATATGGGTTTGGCAAAACCAGTCAGTGACCATGTAATGCTAAGCATTTTACAAGAGAAGTAAATGCCTTATCGGTAGGATAACAACATTCAAGATTAATCTGTCACGTTTCCATATAATCGATATATTTGTCCGCAGTTGAAACAAGAGCATGTATACTTGTGCAGTAAAACTCATGATCTTGCTTCCTCAGCCACTGGTGCACATAATTTTTCGAGATCTCTACATCCTCGTAGTGATTCTCCAGACGACCTCCTCTGAACGCGCCGAACAGATGTAAGTTTTATATTGTAGCAGGCTGGATGCAGTTATGAGGGGTATTCGGAAAGTAAGGAACGATCGGTCGTGAAATGGAAACCACAGTGAAAAGCCGATGAAACTTTGCATAGATGTGTTGGGCAGCAACTCTAGTAAGGTCTTTGATAGCATCATGTCTTTCTTCTTAGTTCTGAGTGCACAGAGAGCGCGTAAAGACGTCTAGAAAATAGTCTATCCCGCCAGGCATGAGCGTCTGCAGAGAGATTTCGCCTGATGTTATGCAATACCACATAACTTATCTGTCATGCAGTTCCTTCTTCATGACAGCTTTCGGTCGCACACTGCAGGGACAATGAAGACGCCCCTGCAAGGTTTTCGTTGGGAAATATGTGGTCACCCATCATACAGCCCGGCCCCGGCTCCCCCCGATTTTCATCTCTGCTCAAACGGACCGCTGGATACGAAGACATTTTGGCACGGAGTACGAGCTGCAGTACAGCGTAGAAAATTGTCGGAAAACACAGGAGGCTACCTTCTGTGACGAGGGTGTTGACAAGTTGGTACAACGCTACAACAGATGTCGAAGTGTGAGTGGCGACTATGTAGATAAGTAGCTGGAAAGTTTAGCTAACCGTGAAAAAAAATTCAGTTTGGAGTTTTATCGTAGTTTCCATTTCGCGACCAGTCGTTCCTTACTTTCCGAGTAGCCCTCGTACTCTCCTTGCCTCTTTATTTCGGGCGGTCAACAGCAACGGTAGCCAGCGTGAACAAATTTTGGACTAGCCTAGTTTTTCAGTAATAGCCATCACACTGCCATTACCGATAAATAACTGGCGACATAATTAATCTGTTGACACTCGGCAGTCGTCACATATGATTTGGTCGACACGCTGGGTGTTATATGATGTCACAGCATGAGTGCAGCCAATGGCCGGCTGCTCTGCGTTGCATCAGCTGCCTGTCATTGCCCTTCAGTTTCTTTATAGCGATGAATCCATCGTCTAATGCTTCTGGCGTCCACCGTAATATTTATATGCACATTATTCAACTTCCCACGAATGAGAAATTCTAATCCTTTAAACTGGGGAGCATTCACGCCAGACCAACAAGGAGAGCTGAGGTGGTCAGTCAGCCAGAGAACAATAGAAGTCGAGTGAAAAACATAAACAGTAACCCATCACCTTTGCACTCAGACGTGTAATTCAAGTGGTTCAAATGGCTATGAGCACTATGGGACATAACATCTGAGGTCATCAGTCCCCTAGACTTAAAACTACTTAAACCTAACTAACCTAAGGACATCACACACATCCATGCACGAGGCAGGATTCGAACCTGCGTCCGTAGCGGTCGCGCGTTTCCAGACTGAAGCGTCTAGAACCACTCGGCCACAGTGGCCGCCGACGTGTAATTATCAAGGAAAAAAGAGAAGAAAACATATCTGAGAAGCTGTCCCAAATTTGCATTCAGAAACCGTTAGAAGCAGTGGCAGAAGACCTCAAATCTGTAAAATTACTTAGAAAGGCCACCCTTCTCATTGACATGTTAATATCCTTTGTATTTAAGAAGCTGGCTGAATATGCTGTAAATGTTGAAAAAAAAAAGTAATCTGCTTAACTACATAAGAAGGTGTCCTGTCGAGTCGTGCTCTGATTTTTTGCCTATTGATGTTAAGGATCTGCCAATTAATTGTCTGACGCGGATGTTACAGAGATGAGGAACATTTTAAAATGGATAAATGGAGATCTGGGAGAAAGTGCGGCGTTTATTGTAAATTTTGGTTCATTAGCGGTACAGAACTATATAAAGGCCGATTTCTTCTCTCTCAGAGTGCGGCCATGTACTTCAAATTCGATGCGTTATTGAAATGTCAATGTTATGGGCGTACTACCATCGATTACCTGGAAGTATGAGTGATTGGTAAAAGCGAAAATTGTTTTCTGCATTCGGTAAAAATTAACACGGTCAGGAAGTGATATGGGCGAATTCGTTCAACAATTGTAGTATACATCACCATTACAATGCACAAGCACTACCACACCCAATAACGTATCGAAATCCGGTTTGTGAGTAAGAGCTTTGAGTAAAGTGAGGAATTGAAAGTTTCGAAATATGTCGTTGGCTAACATTTGAAGTGTGCAGTTTTATGCCGAATCTTGGAAGAAACTAATTGTGTAACTTATCAAAAGTGTTTGGAGTAACAAGGTGACTGCATAGAAAAAGGAAAGTAAAAATTAGATTTATTAAACCATTAACTCATTTGCCACTTTCGAATTGTTTACTCATTATTGTTGATAGGCTCTTAGTTTTAACATCACGTCGTGTGGCAGAATGAAGGTACGAATATTCGCATTTAATGTCTCATCTATGACCAGGTCATTCGAGTCTTTTTTAAAGAAACAGTCATGAATTTTCCTTACTCGGTTCAGAATGACTACGGGAAACCAAAATGTGAAAGGGACTTGAAGCCATCTCCTCCCGAACGGAAACTTTTGCATGCGCATCGCTGACATTCGATAAGCCATACGTGTCTGCCGAGCCGTGCCAAACGGAGACCACAAATTTGGCGAAGCCGGTCAGTGGGCTCAGTTTCCTCATCAAACCACTACTGCTCATCATTTTTTACCATTCTCTGACCTCGAGTGTAATCCTAAACAACTACCCAAAACCTCTACCCTAAAAGGGACTGCTAAAGATGTATCTGACTACAGGTATATTTGCATTCTACCAGAATTATCTAAGGTTTTAGAAAATAATCTTCACTCTCAGCTTACAAATTGCTTAACATCAAATAACCTTCCGGATGAATACCAGTCTCGTTTCGGAAAAACTGCAGCACGACTTCTCTAATGAAAGTGGTTAACGGAGTGAAATAAGCTGTGGACAACATTGCGTGCTTTTTAGATTTCAACAAAGCTTCCGATGCTGTCTACTTAGATATTCCACTTGCTAAACTGAAAAATCAAAAATTTTCCTCAAGTTCTGTACAATGATTTCACTCATACCTTACATCCTACCAACAGCGTGTAATGATCGGAACAACGAAGTCACAATGGAAGAATGTAGTACGATTGCTCCGACCCTTAATCCTATATGGGACCCAAATAACTTTTGCTTGTTCTGTTAAGAACATAGAGACAATTGTGGACGATCTCTTAGACAGGACTGGACACACAACTGCAGTCTCTAAGAGGGTTTCAGCATGACTTCATTCACTACATAAACATACAAAATTGTTTCCTATCGAGCTTAAAAAGAAACTTGTAGAGTCACTAATACGCCCCGTCAATTATTATGGTAAGTAAAATACTCTCTATACCATTACTCAATCGTGCCATTTTCTCTAAATCATTTTCTGTAACAGGAACCTGACTTTGGAATATCTTCCTCGAAGTATTAGAGAAATTAAAATCATTTCCAACTTCAAAAGACAGGTAATGGCCCACGTTATATGAAAGTAGCTATCTCTTCCATATACCGTACTTGTCAGCAGCTCACTCTCGTCAGTCCTCCCTCCTCTGCCACTTTTCTCACTCCCTTGGCTGCAGAGTTCTCTAAAGAAATTGTGTTATTTCTTAATTACCAGTGTCAATTTCATTTCAGTCTTCTCCTCTTTTATTATCCCTTCTACTCCTTCAAATATTAAAAAGGCCTTCAGATACGCTAAACTAATCAATATCGTTCCCAATACCTCCTTCATTTCGTTGTTATTGGCATTACTAGAACTATTATTATCATTATTATTATTGTCAATTATTATTTTTATTAATGCTGCAAATTATTGTTATTGAGACTGTTATGTAAAAATTAAGCAATTTCGTTCTTAATGCCTCCATTATTTTATCATTATTATTAGTGTTTCTGTTATTATAATTATTATTATTATTACCAGCAGTTATTTTTAACTAACCATGTAAATTATTATTATTGTGATTGTTATCTAATTTTTTGTATATATCGCTCCTCGTCAGATGTAAGTAATGGCCTTAGGGCTCGAATCTGATTGGTAGGTTGATTTGGGGGAGGACACCAAACAGCGAGGTAATCGGTACCGTCAAATTGGGAAAGAAATCTGCCGTGCCCTTTTAAAGGAACCATTCCGGCATTAGTCTCAAGCGATTTAGGGAAATTACACAAGACCTAACTGCTACAAATTCGTAGGGCAATACACCGCTCCGCTCGAACTGTCAACACAACTGGAACTGATAAGAGTATCCTACGACTTCCACATCGCTGGCAACGGGCTATACACAATGCTGGTGACTACTTTGAAGGTCAGTAAAACTTTGAAACACGTATCTATTTTGTACGAGCTGAAAATAAATAGGTGCGACTAGCAAAGTTCCAACCCTCGTATGTAAATTATGTTAAGAAGCTGATTTGCTTGATTTCGCCACTAGCAGTTATACAAAGAGTAGAAATTTCTGATCTTAGTTGTCTGCGCATTCCAACGCTATCCCCTTCGGACCATTATAGATGCTGCCAGAATTTTTCATAGTCAGTTTCCAAGTGTTTGCACAGTTCTTATAATTGCTTAGCTTTGCCGATACGTAAATATCCAAGTATTTACGATTCGTTTTTGGAGTTGAACCAAGTGAAAATGACAAGAAGTAATTTCCAGGCAGCGAATTCCAACTGGAGGAATGTCTGTTTTTATATAGGCAGAAGCTTTGGTCGTTGGTGGCTAGCTAAAGGCTGGTCCTGGCAAAAGACAGGGAACATATTACGCAGAGACAAGGCCGGCTGGATCTGTGGGACAGAGAACAGTGTCGGCGTCGGCCGCGGGCGGCAGACGCAAAGGGAGGTCCGAATAATTTCCTGCAGCCGGATTGCTGGCGCGCTCTTTCATCCTCACAAAACTCGTGTGATGCTGCAGCCACCTCGGCGTTATCGCCGCCGAGCTGCTGTGTTCTGCCTGTTACTGTGCGCACACAGCTGCCGTATCCGCTTGTCGCTCCAGAAACTTCCGACATCGCCGCCCCTTTGCGTCGCAGCGGACAAAATGAAGAACGCGCTGTACAGTTACCTGCTAACGGTGAACTTGTGAGCGCCCTCGGAAAGTTTTCTACCTAATCCTGTGCAGGCAGTTTTCCACTTCTTTGCACCACCACCGCAATCATCATCATCGCCAAACATTTGACCTTTGCTACACGATAATAACGTACTCCACTTTTTTCCATTCTTTATGGTCTTCATCTATATTTCACATCAGTCCTGTATATTTTCTAATTTCATTTACCCACCTTCTGTCTGGTTGTCACTTTCATCCATTCTAACCTGCTGAAATCCGGCAGAGACACTTTTTGGACCTTATCCGATGTATTTACCTGGCGTCTCATCTCGCCAACATCATTCTGTTTTCCTGTAATAGTTACATCTTGCTTTCCAGTTGAGTCCCTGCCCATTTATTTGCCAATCTGTGAAACCTACATGTTTAGCTTGACACGCATTAGTATGCGAACATGCTGTGTACTCCGGCTTCTAGCGCTGTTGACAAGTTTTGTGTCACCTACCTCTGCGTTTCGTATCTGTGTGATAATCCTGTTGAGTCACAGGGGTGTTCATTCGCTATTAAACCCTCGGTTTAGTTGACAAAATGTCTGTCAAGTTTCCAGGGGAAAGTACCCTGCAGTTTGAATTCGACAAGTCTACACTTTCATAGCAACCGTGTTCACCGGAAGTACACGACTGGATAGTGGATGCAGTAGAATTCACAAATAATCGAGTTCTCACAAGTTATCATGACCTGCAAGAGTACAGCTTTTTCGTAAAACCGCTGAAAGCTGTGTTATTGGTTCGGCTGTTGATGAAACGGAGGCAGAGTTGAATTCCATCATCGCGACAGATGTGACACTACTGTTTCAGTTACGGCCGCATACGCTGTTTATAAAGTTGTGCATGTCTTTAACCTCGCTGTTAAATTGCTATCCGAAAGAGGTACTAACCAACTATGCTGTAATCATAAAAGCAGACAAAATTCAGTATTTCGTCATCTATGACTAAAGTACGCAACGTGCTGGCTTCATACACAGTACAAGTTCTTGCGTGCTTTATATGTAATGAAAGCGGTCACCTTCGTCAAAACCGTCGGAAATTGGTATTCGTTTTGCAGATTCTCTGAAGCAACGGAGATAATTAACCTTATCGGACCTCGTAACTGAAAATCAGTTACCCGACAAAGTTCATCCAAGTCCATCCGGAATCGATCAAAAATTGCCGTATTACCTGACAAACATTCTGCGAAGCTCGCAAGCAAACCCGATATCGAACAATGTAAATATCTAAACACGTTCCTTCAGTGCACCTACTACGAGCTGACGAACGTACGAATGGATAATTCAGATGCCGGTATTAACGGAACAGGACAATCTTCTACACTCACACACAAACCTGCATCGGCTTAGTTTTAAATAATGCAGTTGCCATTGACTCCCTGACCCAGGAATTCAGTTACCGGAACGGCAGCCTCACCTCCCTCGCGTGTTTTCCTAAGGTCAGTGCACCAGCGAATAGAACCAGGCCATGCGAGTAAGTAAAATAAACAAGTAACAGAACCTCATGACAGTACACAAACATCCTCATGCCTGCCTACCATCTACAATATTGCGAGCACGGCAACGGGTGTACACAAACAGGAGGAAAATTACAGTGGTAATGTAAATACAGACCAGTTGAAAGAAATCCACCTGTGTTTTATGCGCGTGTAACCACAGACGAGGAACGGGAACAAGCCGTCGGCGTGGTCCTATAAGCGTACATAAGTAAAACCCAAAGTAAACATCACAAAAACTAAGATAATACATCCAAAGCTACAGATAATGAAAGTCACCAATTCGACACGGCAAAAGACAAGATGGAATGGTCCAATGACTTAAATTCATCGGAGTGAGTGTGACACAGACAAAATTAAATAATCTCTCTCCCAAAAATTAATAAATTCTTGTTTGATCTAAACATCGCTGCGCTGCAGCAATTCAATTGTCAATTTGACTCGGAGATTATCCTGTTGCATGAAGTAACACAAGTAAAGTTAAATGCACCTGGGTTTCAAACAATCATGAACTTCACGCTCAAAGAAAATACACGGCCCTCCATGTACAAGAAGGTATCCTACTCGGAGAATTAAAGCGAAACTTATTACCATAAAAAGGAAACAGTTAAATGACTTGAAGATCAAATCCAAAGCAAGATTAATCGCAGAAGCCGAGACAGCGGCAACGTATCATTTCATCAAACATCATACCAACGCAGGCACACACTTCTAGAAGAGCTGCAAACAGAGGATGGGAATATACTCATTCACCAAAACGAAATGTTAAGTGAAACACAACGGAATTGGTAGTGCCTGCGCTCCGTAACTCATACTGATGAGTATTTGATAGCTGAAGCCATAGAACCTTTCAACAGCGAAATCACTGAAGATGACAACAGAGAATTTGTAGCTAATTTTTGCGTGAACAAAGTATTTGAATTCAAGGTAAAAGCACTAGTTCACAATTCCGAAACAGTTTTATGACAAATACTAGGATAACATCCGGACTACTTTTATAGCAATTGTAAATCACGTAGTTAGTGGCAGGACTGTCCCTGACGAGATGATACAGGCCAAAATTATACTCGTACCAAAGAAAAGCAGACCAAAAAATTTCGAAATTCTTAGGCCTATTACACTTTTGAACTCTGACAACAAAACTATCTCCAGAATTATTAACAGCACTATGACCTCGTTACTTAAGAAGATAGTCAACAACATCAATGTTTGAATCCACGACTATAATGTCAGCTGTTTCTGGACTTAGAAACGTCTTTTCAATGGCTGCTGTGAACAGCGAAAATGCTTCTATTTTTCATCGATTTTCGTAAAGTCTTTGATCTTGTCGGCTATCAATATATAATGAGCATAATGGTGAAAGTTGGGCTGGAAACGAATGTACTAAAAGCCATTCGAAATGTTGTGACTGGCATATCAGCTATTGCACATGATAATGGAGAGTTAACAAAATCTTTTAACATTCAACGGCGTGTGCCGCAGGGGAATCCACCCTCTTTGTTTCTTTTCGTGCTTTCGCTGGATCCGTCGTTACGGTTTTTGTAACGAAACCTTATAGGGTATATCAATGTCTGCTCAAACGCTAGTCGTAAGAGCATATTCGATAACGTCGCTGTCCTAATAGGAAATGAAGACGAAACAGCATCCATGAAACGAGACAATGAGAAATATAGCGGGGCGTCAGAGGCACAACTCTATGACCGAAAATGGTAAAATCTGTAACTTCAGGAGATTCAGCAACCTAGATATACCCTGGACGCGAGTTTTGCACAGTTACTAAATGCTAGGTGTCATCTTAGACAGGTGTCCTCTAAACACGGCAGCCAAAAATTAGAGATGTGTCAAAAAATGCCAGGGGTAATTACGGAAACTAATTGAAAAACTATAAAAATAAACACTGATTTATTCTCCAAAGCATACGATGTATCGCAGTTATTTCCAAATCCAGACATGCAAGGCAACAAGATATTATAACTAACTAACAGATACATGTGGGAGGGAAATATATTGTCCGGTGGGCTAGAATTTATTTACATCAACTGGAAAACGACGTCATTGTCCTTCAAGACAATAATATCGCTGCTTAACAAATGTCCAGTCAATTTCGCAACACAGATTTTCCAAACAGTGCATACAGAAAGTATGATCCCCGGTCGACAAAAGCAAAATTAACTAGAAGTTAAAGCATGATAGAAAATTCAATCTCCAAGCCATTACACAGACGCTAGTGTCCTAAAGAGGAACCAACTTATAGCAAGAGATTTTAAGAGTGAATGAAAACAGGAGGAAAAGGCCGACAGTACAGAATACAGGTAACTGGCCATTGACTGGGAAACTGTATAGAGAAACATACCCTCAAAATATATACAGCTGATGTTACATTCACATGGCGAGGTGTTGATAACAATACCATCGCAACAAACGAAAAGCTCCACAGAGTAGGACTTAGTGGCGTGGATAAATGCCCGTCATATGGATTCTTGACCGATTCACGTGCTGTGGACATCTACGCCACTGGAGGTGGATTAAGAATAGGCATGCCCTGCTGACGAACAGCTCCGAAACCAACAACATGACAGTTGTCCTCCTTCAACATCGATCCACAATGTATCCTTTCACAACATTACCACTGTAATGTGGTTACTGGAACGTTATGTCAGTTTCATAATTAACATCAAGGTTGATGATAACTTTACCAATTTCATTACCTAAAAGTAAATGGTCTACTAGAAAACTAAAAGGATCGGTTGCACAAAGATTATTTGGCAACATGCTGAAGATAACATCCAACAATCTTGGAATAGGATAATCCGTTGGAGGATTGAAGAAAGACAGGGAGAGGAATACTACACCTTAGAAGAAGAAATTTAAGTTTGAAAACAAATTCATTTTACTACCCAAGAACATTTTTATTACAATATTTTTTCTTACTTAAGTTATTTAAGACATATATTTTAATTGTTGTGTTTCATGTACATAATTAGCGTTTGTTAATGAAGTTATCTGTCCACCTCCGTAGCTGAATAGCCAGCCTGCTTGCGTCAGCGACGGTGTGAGGACCTGGTGCATGCAGCACACTGCGGCCGGCATTGTTTCCAGGTGCGGTGAGTCGCGAGCTCACAGTGTCACGCGGCTGTGTTTGTAACCTTGCTGTGTAGATTATCTTGAAGTAATGGTGATTAACAGAAAAGACACCCTGAAGCTTACTTTCGATAGATCATTTGCAAAACAGAAATAAATTGAATTCAAAGACTGGTTAGAAGCTGTGCATCATGTTACATTAATCTATTTTTCGGTTGTCAGTACTTTGGTGTTCCTTAAACTGAAAAGTCTATGTCCTCATCGGTAGCTGCATGGTCAGCGTGGTCAGCGCGGCTGATTGCTAGCCGAAAGAGCCCGCATTCGTGTCCCGACCGGGTCGGAGATTTTCTCCGCTCGTTGATAGGGTATTGTGTTGTCCTCACGTTCTTAACGTGATAACTGACGTAGCACTATTGAGATGATTGTATGAGCACGTCCCGAAAACAAATAAATAAAAAAACTGAAAACTTCTGATCCATGAGAGAAAATAATTGCATTCTGGAGGAAAACTTCAGTACAGTCACAGTGGTGGCAGCATTGGTGAAGTCCCCATCATTCACGCTGATCTTCGAGTTCGAACTGTTCGAATCTTCTAATTCCAGTATGAAGTCCCTGCAGACCAAATAAATTCAGCTGTGTGACCGTATGGAGAAATCATCTAGTTCCCGGAAATATACCATGCTGAACGGAATTGGACAAATAAAAATCAATCTTCACGATCATGTGCCATCATATATGTGGATACCGTGCGATAGTAATCTATGACGGTCAACCTAGGACCTGTGATA
Organism: Schistocerca americana; assembly: GCF_021461395.2. Lineage (NCBI taxonomy): Eukaryota > Metazoa > Arthropoda > Insecta > Orthoptera > Acrididae > Schistocerca > Schistocerca americana. The sequence goes on from NC_060130.1 coordinate 457,475,064, forward strand.
ACTGTAATTCTACTGCTCACGTTCGTGTGGAGTGTACTGAGAGGCGCGTAATACCGGTAGAGGTGCACTCGTACAAGTGCGCGAGATCACAACGTTGCTAAAATTCGTATGCACCGGCGGCCCGTGGCCACGCTAGTTTCAGCTTACCTACAGATATCAACAGCTTTAAGCTTACCCAAAGCTACAGTCCGAATGAAGTAAAGACTCAGATGGAATACTACGACGGGCCAAAGCACGTATGTGTGCTCCTCAGGATACAGAAAGAGCCTGTGCTCATCACAAGGACACGCTTTCCAAACGGAAATCTGACTGTCGTGCTTCTCTGATAACCCTGCGTGTATTTGCACCCTAAATATGATGACAGAGGAGATCTGTAGAGGCAGAGGTCTATGGAAGGTCAACGTTGCCCATTTACAGGATCGACAGAGTCGAGAAATGTTTCTTAAGACATAGACAGATTGCACAACTAGATATAATTCTTAGGATTCAGTGTTAACCTGGTTGTTTAAATATGTAAATCAACAAATCCGGGGGTGCTTGTTGACCTATTTGCGAGGCAGAAAATGGTGGTACAAACGAACAATAGAATTTTATTTCAAGTGTCTCACGGGTCTTTATAAACTTGATGCCACTGTTATATTAAGTTACATGACAATTAAGAAAATCCAAGCCAAAGTTCGAATCATAAGAAAGAAACTACTAGAAGGTTTTAAAGTCAGAGAAAGAGTTATGACCTCAGCACATGATGAGGAACTGTCTGCCTTTCCCTTCATATGTGAAAGGAGAAGGACAGCTAGAAAAACAATGGCGGAAGTTAAGCTACCCTGATGGAACGGCATGAAGGAATCAGAAAGATACCAGAAACGCGTTCACAGACACTACGTTGACCTGATGACTAACAAAAGAACTGATGAGAATACAATGGAAGAAATGACAACCAATGTGGTAATAAGACTCATTCAAGAAGACGCAGAACATTTCACAGAAGAAATCGACGCTGACAAATTGAAAACTACATTATCGTATTTTTAAGCCCGAAAAACACATCTCCTGGGTATGACGGGAACCCTGTAGAAATGTATCCTGTATTCCGGTATGAAGTGAAGGACAACTGATTTACAAGGAATTAATGTACCCAAATGTAAAAGTTCGCCAAGTATTCAGAGAAGTTAGTTGTGATCGTTCCGAAAAGCTTAGACAATACCACTGCTGAAAAGCTGTGGCCGATCACCTTACTTAACAGTGACTATATAATATTAGTGCGTATCTTAACTCGAAGAATGAAGAAAGTTATGAACGTCGTCATAAAACCCCGTCCGAACCGATCTTAGAAGGCCCAACGGTACCGAACGGCCGCCGTGTCATCCTCAGCCAACAGGTGTCACCGGATGCGGATATGGAGGCGCATGTGGTCAGCACACCCCTCTCCCTGCCGTATGTCAGTTTACGAGACCGGAAATGCTACTTCTCAATCAAGTAGCTCCTCAGTTTGCCTCACAAGGACTGAGTGCACCCCGCTTGCCAACAGCGCTCGGCAGACCGGATGGTCACCCATGCAAGTGCTAGCCCAGCCCGACAGTGCTTAACTTCAGTGATCTGGTGGGAACCCGTGTTACCAATGCAAGACCGCTGGCAGCATCATCATAGAACCTCATAAAGCTAATGTTGGTTACGATACATTCAGTTTTCAGACAATAGCAGACTGCGAAAAAATCTTTGCGATTGCCGAAGTTTGCAAGTTAAGACAATGCCGTAGTCACTATAGACCTTGATAAGGCGTTCGACAGGATCAGTCATAGTTCACTGTTCCATACAATGCTGATGTGCTTCCTACATCGCTTCATCAAAATAATACGGAATTTGCTAGGGGCAGCACTTCACATTGCCATACAGGCTAACAGCTCTGTAAAGCGAGGTTGCCCCATTCGATGATGTTAACTGCAACCACAGCACAGTCATTTCTCGCAACACTGACTAACACTTGAAAGGTTTGCATATAAACAGACACAAAACTGGATGTCGAACGTACTCCATGATGTCGGCTTCTTAGTAAAGAGTGCCAACGGGGCTGAGACCGCACTGCGGATAATTCAGGGTATGAAGCTGCATCAGGGGCTAAGTTGAACCGTAAGAACCGTGGAATTTAGAACATCGGACTTGGTACTGACCGACGTCCAGAAATCCGAAATATCAAGTGGCTAGGAACACAATTCAGAACCAAGTTACTGTACACCATCGCTACCAATTACAAATGTGTCCTGCACTAGAGAGCAGGCTGCGCTCAGTAGTATACTATACAATTAGGTCAACTGTAAAAGGTCCAGCTGGGGAAAATACAGGGCATTTCCTTGAGAGCGTGCAAAAATGTAACAAGACATAGAGAATGCTCCACTGAACGATTTGAGGTAGGGAACCTGGAGTTTGAGACACCAACATAATGAGATATGGAAGTAAACTTGTCTACCGCACTGTCTAGCATTACTGATTTTTTCGCAGCCTGCTATTGTCTGAAAACGGAATGTATCGTAACCAACACTAGTTTTATGAGGTCCTATGATGACGCTGCCAACTTACAACTAACATGGGTACAAGTTTACACGTACTGTGCTGTTCATTTACATGTACATTCTTTACTTCCTGCAAAGAAACAAGGAGGATGAGCCTGATTACTAAGAAGTCAGAATGCACGTCTTGCGTACTTTACTTGCCAATAAAGTGGGTCTGTTGTATCGTATTTACATTGTCCCATGACAGAACGTGCTCTGATTCAACAACATGACAGTGCTCCGCCACACTTCTGTGTGGATGTCCGCAACCCTCTCAATGCTGTATTTCCTGGTCGCTGGATTGGAAGTTGAGGTCCTATTTTATGGTCTACCATGTCACGAGACCTGAATTGCCTTGATTATATCCCACAGAGATGTATAAAGTCACTTGTGCGTGAGACCCCAGTGCATACGGAGATTGAAATAGTTGCCAGAATTGTAGCTGCCTGTGAGGGTCGAAACACACCAGGGATATCTGTCCGGGTGCGTCAGAATCTTGTTCGCTGATGTCATGTTGGCATTGAGGTTGATGGCCTTAAGTTCCAGAACATTTTGTAAGACACAGTACAAATGGTACATTGATTGTGTCAGTGATGGTATTTACAGTTAACTGTAACTAATCCAAATAAAAAGGCACATAGTAATGTGATTGTATTCCTACTGTCTCCTTAAGCCTGCTTCTCTGACACCATGTCCCTACCTCAAATTGATCAGTGTAGCGTCCCCTATGACCTGTTAAACTTTTGCACAGTCTTACGGAAACACACTGAATACATACTATCGAAGGTAAACTACGTAGCTCAAATTCTGTCTATAGTTTGAAACATAGCAAAAGGTATCTCGAAGGCCCTTGGACATTACGTCGGTCGTGGACACATCTTCAAAGCAAGATATGGTACACATACGCTTCAAACGAGACACGGTGGACTGAATTTAACAGATGTGTTCAGCAAGGCACAAGCTCTTTATACTTGCACCAAATATAAACGGTGACGATCAGTTCGAAACAGTGTTACCTCACACGTGCTAAGTGAAGTCACTCTTACGAACATCATTCTACTGTTAAATGTGAGGCATATTCCACATGAGCTATATCATTTGAAATGCTTGTTATTGGGGTAAAGCTGTATCCATATGAGAATAACTGAAAAACTGATTACGAAAATCAGGGAAGTCTGTAAGGATCTACTACAACTTACGACAAGGAACGTGGTGAAACGGAAATACGGACACAGAGATCGGTCACTCATCAAGGAAAACATACACAGCCCACATCTGCCATCTGACGCGAGGACATAATCTTACACCGCAGCGAACAGAAAATATCCATAAAATTAACCGATAAGCAGCACGCATATGCATCACATAATTGTGGTCTAGTAGTCAGTGAATAACACAGGTTCATGTGTACAGACCCAAAGAAGATGAAGGATTTCATGAAACATATAGGTGCGATTTTAAATATGACCACAACACCATGCACAACACCCGTTGATATGCTGACGCCTGATGGCAGACCGTATTCTAGGACAAAAAATCGTGACACACTAGTTAAAAGGACACACTATGCTCTATTTTTTTAACAAAAGACGGGAAAACTAAGCACTATTGCCTGAATATTTAACAGAACAACTCCATTTGTTCAGACCGAAAAAGATAAATACAGAGACTTCTTCTACTTTTATAGACAGGACGTTAATGTTTTAACTGCAAAGGTGCAAAGATAACGAGACTGCATAAATGGTGACAGAATAAATATACTGCCTTTCATTCCAATTATATTTACTTTACGTTCTAACAGTGCAGTCCTCCAAACTAATTTTGCATATACCGGGTGATCAAAAAGTCATTATAAATTTGAAAACTAAATAAACCACGGAATAATGTAGATAGAAGGGTAAATATTGACACACATGCTTGGAATGACATAGGGTTTTATTAGAACAGAAAAAAGTATTGCTAGACGCGTGAAAGATCTCTTTCGCGCGTCGTTTGGTGATGATCGTGTGCTCAGCCGCTACTTTCGTCATGCTTGGCCTCCCAGGTCCCCAGACCTCAGTCCGTGTGATTATTGGCTTTGGGGTTACCTGAAGTCACAAGTGCATCGTGATCGACCGACATCTCTAGGGATGCTGAAAGACAACATCCGACGCCAATGCCTCACCATAACTCCGGAAATGCTTTACAGTGCTGTTCACAACATTATTTCTCGACTACAGCTATTGTTGAGGAATGATGGTGGACATATTGAGCATTTCCTGTAAGGAACATCATCTTTGCTTTGTCTTACTTTCTTATGCTAATTATTGCTCTTCTGATCAGATGAAACGCCATCTGTAGGACTTTTGTAACTTTTTAATTTCTTTTGGTTCTAATAAAACCCCATGTCATGACAATCATGTGTGTCAATTTGTACCTCTCTATCTACATTATTCCATGATTTATTCAGTTGCCGGCTGTGGTGGCCGAGCGGTTCCAGGCGCTACAGTCTGGAACCACGCGACCGCTACGGTCGCAGGTTCGAATCCTACCTCGGGAATGGATGTGTGTGATGTTCTTAGGTTAGTTAGGTTTAAGTAGTTCTAAGTTCTAGGGGACTGATGACCACAGAAGTTAAGTCCCATAGTGCTCAGAGCCATTTGAACCATTTATTCAGTTTTCAAATTTATGCTGACTTTTTGATCACCCGTTACTTATCCCAACCAACAACTCGGTTTAATTTAAAGCCAGCCACAGCACCTCTCCTGACAACGAAGAAGAAATCGAAGAAGATAAAAGAGGCCTTAGTGAAGTATGGTATAAAGAGACTTCACCAATCAAGTATTATTCAGTTCGGTGGCGGAAGATACGAGAATTTATGCACCACTATCGGAACCAAAAGAAGTCCTTTGATTTTAGTCACATGTGTTTTCTCAATCATTTAATTTGACAGGAGACGCCGATTATTTTGTTACTTTCCTCTACGGAATACAATATTTACAACAGTGAATGGAGAAAATATAGATTTTTAATTAATTTTCATGAAGAAGAATTTAATTAAGTAAAGAAATGCGAATATATCTTAAAGAACGTAGCAGATGAAGGCATGATATGGCGAGCGCAAGAACGGGCTGTAGGCGTGGATGGAGGCCCGATTAAAAGGACTGGTACGGGCTGCACTCAGCTTCGGAAGGCCAACTGAGTAGCTACTGGACCCAATGGTAGCGGTTCTAAGGTCAAGAAAGCCGACATCGACTGGAAAAGCTGTGCGATGACCAGTTGCCCCTCCATCCAGTACCCAACGATGCCATTGGTAGAGGATGACTCAACGGTCGTTCGCGTTGGACTGGCCTGTCTAGGGTGAGATTGCGAAACTTTACCTTTATATAATAAAATTATGTGTTTAAAAACAAAGACCTTTATATTCGTTTATGAATCTCTCTATTGTTCACTGAAGAACCCCCAGGTTTTGAATGGTTTTGTATTTAAAATTCACGTCTGACTGGCATGTGTCAAAACTAGCAATACACAGCGATTATTCGACTTAAGTTTTATTGAACATATCGGTATCTCTCGCTTTGAAAACTCTGTTTAGCTTACCAGATGCACACGAGGCAACTTTTACTCTCCTCATAATAGAATGTTGGCCTTAAAAGCAGGTATTTGTAAGCCTGTGATGTTTGGATGGCGTAAGGCTTTCACCCAAGGAATTCTACTGTGCGTAATATTTCGTTTCCTGATGCTGGAGACATTTTCAGAGGGTATACAGACGCAGTTATTTAATTTTCAAACTCAAAAAAGTTTAACAAGCCTACTATTTACAAGTTATGCTCCAACGGTCGGCTGGTGACGTTATCAGAAGGCTGCCAGAGATCACGGATTCACGATTGCTTTAGCTGTTCAATCATACGGACGGACAACTGCGTATTTAATTTATATTTATATGCTTTCACTGTTTCGTTCTACTCCTTTTTCTCCCCCTTGACCGTTTATATATGCCCTCATTATGCTTTCAGTATGATTTAACATGCTGCTTATATGTGTAATTGCATATTGTTTGTACCCATTAAAATGCATCATACTTCAAAGCGTCACCATACAGGTCTAAGTTACTTTATTTAAATATTCACTATTCTACAATTACGTGTGTTGGTCATTAAAATATGCTCCTTCTACGAAAACTACTTAAGAAGTTGAAACGTATGCTGGAACCTAAAGTTATTCTACTCGTTTTCAGTATGTTTATTTATGTGCTTTCGCTGCTTCTTCATACTTTTGCCCTCATTATTATTCGATATACTGTTTTATGGTATGATAAAATATGGTGAGCACCACTGAATATCTACATCTTTAGAGTTTTGCAGATTTCTTATCCCTTAATTATACATGGGACTATATAATTAATAAACGTCAGACAATGTAGGGGATAAAGAAAGGCACAAAAAAGTAGTTACTCTTGGATGATAAACGCCTCTAACGGCAAAAACTCACAGAAAATAACTCCAAACGAGTGCAAAGCATACAAAATTTGTTGTTCCATAAAATACAATATTCGAATTTGGTTTTTATTCGGAGACAATAAAATTCGACTGCCTATGATTATGTCACACCTTTTTGTGGTGGAAACGTCTGGAGCTGGGTACACACAGCCAATAACCCAAAGACATTCAGTCTCACTGCGGGAAATTGTCATATTTTGGATCATCAGTGTACTTATCCGTAATAGTTTGAGATTAAATAGTCATATTTTGGATCACCAGTGTATTTATCCATAAGAGTTTCGAAAACACAACTAAAATAAAAATACTTCATCAGTGATTGTTATTTCAGTTCGGGATAATCTGCCAATCATGCACCATTCACTGATCATCTGAAAGTCTTTCTGTAATTAGGAAAATTTTATATATTCTGGGGGATGTGGTTCGTCTAATGCAACTAAATGTTAGGTTGTTTGTGGTATGCCATATGCGTTTCGCTTCTATTTATTTGTGAAAAAATTGTCAGTGATATGTGATACATCTTAATTATCTTCTATAATAATTCAGTTACATAATAATCACAGATTTGTTACTACAAACCCAAACATAGTGAACAGTGGAAGTGAGAAGTTAAGTTTAAATGCGTTCAAGAAGCGCCAAAAATTGGATATCTTGGATATGCATGTCAACTAAGTACAACACTAGGACGGCACAGATGCTCTAATAACGTCACAAAACGCCTATGTAGATACTTCACAAATAAAGAGAAGCGAAATGTGTTTGCCACAATAGAAGCAGCATTTCATTTAGTTGTATTAGACGAACCACATGTGCAAAACTATAGAAGCAACTAAGGTACGACGGAAAAAAATGAAATCTCTAAATCTTTCACGTCCATGTACACAACTGTGGCGACTGCGCGGAGCTTAATGGGGCAGCAAGCAGCCTTTGTCCCTCAGCTCACATTTATATGTGGCTCTGAGCACTATGGGACTTAACATCTATGGTCATCAGTCCCCTAGAACTTAGAACTACTTAAACCTAACTAACCTAAGGACAGCACACAACACCCAGCCATCACGAGGCAGAGAAAATCCCTGACCCCGCCGGGAATCGAACCCGGGAACCCGGGCGTGGGAAGCGAGAACGCTACCGCACGACCACGAGATGCGGGCACATTTATATGTCATGAACATCAGCGGCCTATCATACTAACTTGCGGTACACCAGATGCTAGCTTCGCTTCTGTCGATACTTCTCTATTAATAAAGGAATACTGATATCCGTCCGCTAAAACGTCAGGGTTTCTATGTAACCAGTATCTGCCTATCGTTCTAAGAGTTTGTTATGGAAACTTGCAAATGCCCTGCACAATTACAGAGGTTTCAGATATCCGCCTGCTAGTTTGGAATTTGTGGGCGACAACCTTTTGGTGGAGATAAATGATGTTTGCATAGTTCGCGTGGGGTTTTCGCTGCAGCATATTCCTCCGTATTTAAATATGCGGTATGTGGAACGTGAAGGTACCAGCTAAGCTCTAGCACGCGGGCCAAAGCCAAGAGCACCTGAGCGATTTACAGTACGGGAACGAAAAGTGGTGACCCAAGCGATATTAGGAAGCTAGTTAATTAGACACTTATATGTACCATTGGTCACTTGTAAGGTATACTCATATGGTTGCATTTCAGTATGGTTGCATACTTACCATTTCCAGATGCATGCAAATAAAACTTACCTGCAATGATTAATACAGGAGATGGACACCACCCAAAGAGGAGCAGTGCGTTTCACCGCGGGTTCATTTAGCACGTGGGAGAGTGTTATGACGACGCTCATTCAGTTTCAGTGGAAAACAGTACAATGAATGCGTTGCGTATCACTGGGTGATTTACCATTACAATTTCGAGATCTCATGTTCCAATTAGTCAAAAAACACGTTGTATACATCTACATACACCTCTGATAACGACTGTCACGTCAAATACAGAGGAACTCGATCTCATGAACAGGTTTACTAACAATCGTTCATCCGGCACTCCATTTGCAACTAAAACAGGAAAAGATCATACTGGTAAACCGAGCATCCTCCGCTACACTAAGATAGCTTATGGAGTATTGGCGCCCATGTGCTACTGTTATTTAATAGCGAATCTATCATACTGCCAGTAATTTAACTAACCGACTCTCAGTTTACAGTACGGAAAAGTCGTGTTGGATATCTTCAGTACGCTTCCCGCGCCCGGGTTCCCGGGTTCGAATCCCTGCGGTGTCAGGGATTTTCTCTGCCTCGTGATGACTGGGTGTTGTGTGCTGTCCTTAGGTTAGTTAGGTTTAAGTAGTTCTAAGTTCTAGGGAACTGATGACCATAGCTGTTAAGTCCCATATAGAGAAAAAGAAAAAAAAGAAAGAATCTTCAGTACATTTCTAGTTACATGGAGCGAGCGTCGCAGTGGTAAACTCTGGTGTCGTTTTCGGAAGACGACGGTTCAAGTCCCCGTCCGAGCATTAAAATTTTGGATGTTGGTGGTTTTCATTCAATCGCTTGAGCGACTGTCGCGATGGTTCCTTTGAAATTCCACAGTCGGTTTCCTTTCCGACCCTTCCCCAGTTGCATTGCATGCTCCATTTCTTATGACTATTTCGTCGATGAGGCGTTAAACCATTATCATCTTTCCTTCCTTTTTAGTAGGGAAGAGTGTTGTACCTGGACGACGGTGTACCAAGGAAACCCTAATGTTTCCTGGTCGACGTTTCAGTCTAGTGACCGCTTTAGAAACACATAATAGAACGGGCTTTAGAAACCGCAGTAAGCAGCTTCCGGTAATTTCTGCTATTTTTCTTGTTGTGAGATATGAAATTTTGCTTCGTGCAAAGTTTGTAAATGTTGCGAATCCAACTAATTTAAGTGCTGCATAATATATATTTAAGTTACTTTGAGATTATTTTAATTTTGCGGTTACAGTATTTTATGGTGAATATGAAATTCTGTTTGTTATTAAAACTAAATATTAAATTTGTGGATCTTTAAGCCATACCTCGTTAGTCGTACACCTTCTTGTACTTCGAACCGGAAGGCCTTTTCACGGTACGACACATGACAGTTGAAAATGAATTGAGTTTCTTTAAAGCCTTAAAAATTTTCCCTGTATCCAAAATGGAAAGTTGTGCTGGTTATCAACAGCTTAAATTCAAAATGTTTGGGACTTGTAACTGTTTTTCAATGTTACTTCTTCTTAATTTAATTCCACTAACTGATTGTTGGACTGCAAGAGAGTAATTATATAACACGTAGACTATGAAATACTGCATGACAAGATTTTCTCGACTGCAACATTAAATCTGAACAGAGTATCAAGTTTCTTGTGCTGGCCATGTAACTGAACAGAATACTTGTTCCTACATACGTAACAATGTTTTACCTTGGAATAGTTTCTCACATTTAAGAAACCTTACTTCTCTGGAGTAATTTTGTAATTTAAGAAAGGGACCACATATAAAATTTTTACAATGGAATAAGAAAATATATTGAACTTGAGTTACAGAGCTGGATAGAGGCAAAAGCCTGAGAAGTGCTCCAAGGTTCAGGATGGTGACGATGAAGTGTGGCAAAACGCAAACAACTGTGAGTTTTATGAAACATGCAGTAGTCCAGTTACCGTGGACATGATACGACGAAGCAGACGCTATGTTATTCGAGAGGCCGCCTGCCGTGGCAAGACTTCTAGCGGTACAAGAAGACGACTAGGCAGAACAGATAAAAGAGGAACACATGGAACTATTAAAGCTCGGCTGTAGATGAATTTACAGGACGATTATCTACGAATATCAACAAATAGAATACAGAAGACACGTAGCCATGTAAGGACGCTCTGTGCCCTCAACCGTATCGTGATATGATGATGATGTAATTGATTCTAGGAGGCACAACCGTGATGATCTATTGCTATATGTTTAAGGTTTTGTAGGCGAACAAAACTTCGAAAACAGCATGGCCTTCCTATTCACCGCTATGATCCAGCAGGCTATAGGATAGATGTGTACACAGGCAGTCAATACCTCTTACGGTCATACCATCTAACTGTATGATTATGGATATGTGAACTTATCATTTAAGTAGCCCCTCGCCGAGGATATTATTGAAGATGGACAACTTGCTATATGGGTTCGGAGGCCTATTGTTAATGTTTCAAAGAAACCATTTCGCTTTAAGCACACTATGTCTAATGTGAGTACCTTCTGAAGTCAGGGGAAAGACACAACGTTGACCTTTACCGGACATACTCCTTAATAACTTCCTTAAATTCGTAACGGATGACACTGATGAATGGGGGATACGTGTGTGTTGAAGGAAATTACGCCAAAATAGTACTTTCTTCATCAGATGAACTCCTGAAGATAGCGTTTGCTTTAAGATTTTCTTTATCTAAAGAAATATCTAAGAGAAGTGAGCTTCTGATATCATTAGTAATCCATTTTCTTTGCATCAAGAAGAAGAAGACTTACGGAGGAATAGCTTGTGATGAACAGATTTGTTTTGAGGCGAAACAGAATTTTCCATCTTCTAGTATCATTTAGTGTCTCCAAGGTTTAAGTACACGATCATTATCGCTCTTCTCCGATTACAGTATTCTCCGGGCGATTGTTCTGTCTTCTGAAAACAACGAAAAATTTCAAATAAATCCTGTTCGTGAGTTATCGAAATAACATTGTATAACTGATCGTAACCTGGTCGAAAGTTAGTAATATTTTGTTTAGTGTCCGTAATTCGTTGAATCTCATAGGTAAGGCTGAAAATAAATTCTTCTCTTTCTGCACACATCGGACTGTAGTCTTTCATAGACTCCCAAATGGTGTATTTGTAATGTCCATTATATAAAATAACTTATGTAGGTATACCACAGATTTCAAAATTGACTGACATCGGGCGGGCATGCAGACAACGGTAATGACTATCCAGCACCCGTCGTTCTGTCATTGTAGATATTGGCCTGTGAATCTCGAACAATGTGACTGAAATTTTGGTAAGAAAGAGTCCTTAAGTGGATTGACTTTTACCGGAATCATCAGATAAAATCTTCTTTCGATAATAAGTAAAATACGAAGTATTTCCTGACGTTCTACTGATGATTTTTTCCTTGCTTCTGTGTGAAGAAACAGCCCCCAAAGTTTATCGGAGTTCTTTTGAAACATCCTGTTTATATATTACATAAGGAGTATAGAAGAAGCAGTACGGTTACAGTCTGAGTGCGAAGCAACAAGAACAAATGCAACAACATTTGTGCAGAGCCATCGTCTGAAGATACATGGGATTTCGTAGCACGAGGATGTAACCGGAGCCCAGTACGCATGCCCTCGGATACGGGGGTCTTGAGTTTCCAGTGTCGTATACCTGTTCTGGACGCCATCTGCCTTCCCAACATCTGTGGGCCCGATTCAGCAAATTCGTGCTAGCCGGAACAGATCCGCTGTCGCCGAAATGAAAGCAACACAGACGGAGAAAAAAATGCTACGTTCCACTTCTGATTCACATTCACTGAAACGAAACACAAGTATCAGAACTGAGAACTACCGCCGTTCTCATTCCAGTTTTTGGAGGGTGGACTGGTCTGTATGTTATCACTGTATCCGATCTGTGTGAATGGGGACGGCGGGCGATCTTTCTCAGAAGGGACTCTGGGACGCATTGAGAAGAGGGTTTGAGTGAGATCGCCCGCCTGATACGGTCTTTCTGCGGTGAACTTCTTTGAGGGGAACAGGACCCAGTTTATTTAAGATATGCCTGAGAAGATCGTTACAACGACACCCGTTATTTTCTTAACTGACACTTACACTCCTGCAGCCTGAAAACTAATCGTTTCTGGAATCAATGAGTTAGTCATAGTCGTTTACACTCACACGTATACTGCCGTACTGCCGTATCTTATATAAAACGGATAAAATTCCAGGGAATAATCAGTGTTAATTTGGTGTGCTACTAAAGGAAATCGGGCTAACATACGAATGCGTAACAACTTTCACGGTAGGCTGTTGTTTGTGTGTGTAATACCTCTGTGATACCTCGTGTGACGTTATCAGTAGTTAAACAAATATTAGGAAATGCAGAAACTGGTAGTGAAATGCGTCGAACCGGTGCTATAATTATCTTGGTATTTTTCTTTCATACAGATGTATATTATAAGGGAAAATATGTCAACTCAGTTAACTGTCCACTACAAACGGAACTACGTGAAAAGTTAATAATCCATGCAGTGTCTTGCAGCCGTTACAGCAAATGTCTGTAAGTTGAATAATCCATAGTCATCTGACTCGTTTCTTCATAAGTAAGAGAACATATTAATTTGTGTTAATATCTACTATCATAGCAATGTAACATTGCTGTAAGACGTACTCAGTGGCTTCGACTGCAGAAGAAATGCCGGACACTGCGACATTGTCTACGAAGATTTCGACGAAAATTATACCACATAAATCGCTATAAATAAACGGAAAAGGGTAAACTTCTAATTTCTGTTCGGGTTTAATTTTGTACATAGCCTCGAAACAATAGATTTACGTAGAAATAATTGACAGAATACAGATTTCATTACACTTGAAGCGCAAAAGAAACAATTTTGGGCAAAGATCGCATATGTTCCCAATAAAATGTAGCAAAAGTTACTAAATTTTTTGAAGTCTCTCCTTCACTGATACACGTAAAAATACTTAATTTGTGGATTATGTCTTCCGATCCAAATGGAAACCCATTGAATCTAAAGGCTGGGAAACAAAGCTTTCAATATTGCGTAGTATTTGAAAAATTTGTGTCGGAGATCAGTTAACCAGTTTTAATCCATCGATCGGACAATGGCATCAGACTCAGAAAACCTTACACAAAACAGCTTTTAGAAACAGCCCTTTTTCTCCTGGAAACTATATTATCAGAGCTAATGGGAGGATAGTAGGAAGTAACTAAGGACGGAAGGACGAACAGAGATTGGGAGTTCATATCTCGTGCCCATCTCAAAACATTCAGTAAAAGACTTCAGAATACACATTAATTTTTGCACATTTTTAAAGAAATACGCACACCAAGTACCACGAGCTCCTATTAAAAAACAATACTGTGTATCTGTCACAACAGCATAGAAACAGGAGAGTCCTCTGTAAACGTGAAACTGTCACACTATCTGCTTCAACTCTTTAGAAAAGACATTCGTGCTTAAACTGAAGTAAACACATCTAGTTTCAAATACATATGAGTGTATATGTAACAAAATAAAGAAGACGGTAGCCGTAGGAGGATAACTGAATAAAACCTAGAACATATTTGGAGCTAGAAAGAAAAATTAAAGTCTTTCAGAAGCTTCCTTCGTACCATAAGCACTTAACGAAAACATTAAAATTATCGATTGGTCTGAGTGTTCAAAGCAGTGGATTCCTGAATACTTATCAAGGTTTTGGAAGGTGCATTACAAAAAAGGATTGTACCACAGATAAATTAAGCGTAGTAACATAAAGTGATTCAGAAAGAGATGCTTGCAATTCTATGAAGCACCTTCATCGGCATTTAAATACAAGGCTAGTATTCGATATAATATAATTTCACTGCTAAGAAAGATCTTGATATTGTTTACAATCCCGTGAGTTTACTAAAGGTAACAGGGATTAGTCAGTTTTGCCAGATATTAGTTCAAATACCGATAGTGGATTTGTCAAGGGAGTGAGTCCAGCTTTACTAGCGACGTTCTTCAGGTAATTAGTGGACATGGTGAATTAGTATTGTTGCATTGTGTTCGGTTAGCGGGTCCTCCCAGAAGTAAAAGATGGTGCCACCGACAGGGATACGTGCGAGAGTGTTCTGAATCTCTCATCTTGAAATTTCTTTCAACAATGGAGACCCGACTCGGGATGAATATGTTCTCGTGATGAGCCTAGAAGCTCATTTCATTTGCCTGACTCTGTTTACAATCTAACTTTCTTTGCTGGTTATATATAAACCCTAGTGGCATGCATGAACGTCACCTTCGTAGTGAGGGATGAGGATTGTGTAGAGCTATGAAGAACTCTGTAATAGTGCAATATTTCTTTGAATGAAGTGGGGGACAGAGATTTACGATGATGATTGCTGTTTTCTGTGAATGCTATAAAATTTCCTTGTTCCCGAACAAAGTATACGACATCTAAATCGCAACCGAATGTGATTGCCACAACATGGGCCTACTGCTGAATTCTTTGAGGGTTAAGTTCCCTGGACGTCTAATTGCTGATAACGGTGGTACTGACTGGACCGCGCTTTCCGCAGACCCCAGTATATACGTTTCTTTTTCATCTTCTTTGTGAAGCTACTTTACTTTGTGCCCCAATATGATGTATCAAATAAATATGTTAAAATTTAGTGTAATAAGCACGGTATTATTAATTACAGCGGTCATACATTTTGACTCGCCCGGTATTTCCTACATTTTTTTGTCAGGGAAATTACATGCGTTAGATTATTTTATTTTATGTTCAACTAAGCATTCCTAAATAACTAGATGTTACAGTGACATTATTAATGTTATATTTCACTTGTGTAGTTTCCTTAGAGGCCTCTTGAAAGCTGACTTTCGGATATAAAGCTAGTAGTGGTACAATAAAAGAAGTACTGATGATGTTAACTTTTCTGACTGTTATACTGGTGTAACAAATTGAAAATTTTGGACAACGGAAAAAAGAGCAAAGGATACTACACAATAGGGATGCTGCATCTAGCTTCTATAAATACATTTCGCTCGACTCATAAGATTTCAAGAAACACTTTGAACCCTGTCCCTGTACCATTTCAGTCGGTTAATGGTAGCACATAAATTACTAAAACATATGGCCGACAATTGTGTCTTGCATGAGACGGACTTTTATTTTGAATATTACAAAACCAAAAGGAGCTAAAAATCCAAATACATATGAAACGAGATAAATAATTATCAGTGGTTGAAATTATTGTATGTCATGATTTTGTACCTTATCTTTATGCCGTAACATAATTAAATAATCGGCAGAAGCCATAAAAGAGCGGCAGGTGATATCAGTAGTATTCTTTCTGCTTCCGTCGATTTATTGGTGGAATCAGCTGGAATGTTGTTTATATGGAGCTGAAATACAGCGCTGCTACCGACTCTGCCTGAAATCCCAGTACGAATCAGTGCTCAGACGCACAAAACTCTTTAGTCACTTTTTCCCCGCGCCGGGTGTTAAAATCCTCAACGCCTTTTACAGAAAAAGATAAAAAAAGGTGAACGTGCGTAACGGGACCGCGAGAGATGACAAAAGGTACGCGCTATACGGTACCCATCAAATGCGCCTCTGCTCACTGCGTCGCAAAATTATCGCAGGTCAGCACCTTTTGTGTTCCACGTTGTCTCTGCCTTTTATTTTCCGAAGTGCTTTCACACACGAAAAGCAGTATCGGCGAATAGGCTTCGCATTCATGACTCTTGTGTGGTGGCTGGCGTTTGATTCGTTAGCACACACAGAGCAGCTACATAAACAGGGGCGCAGAGTCAAGTGCTGCGCTGGCCATTGCGATCTGCTGTGACTTCAGCCACCTGTCAGCTCAGCTGCGGACACAAAGTGCCCACTAATTATAGCAGGCAAACACAAGCTTCGGAAACACATACCGTTAACCACGCTCGCGCTGGGGCGTCGCTACATGGCAACTGATACGCGCTCAGGGTCCCCGTCGGGCATTCCCTCGGGGCTGATACGCGATTCCACACGAATGTTCACAGTTCAGAGTTGCGTAGGTGTAAACTACATAAAAATAAAAATTAATGTGCGTAATTTCTGGAAACATACGTAACAAACGAGGCTCTGTTGTCTCTTTATTTTGAGTTACTGTACTTGTTCATGATTTTCCCAATATTGTGATAACGTAAGTGAGATATTAAATGTCTCAGTAGTTAACACGAGGTAGACATGTTGGTGCAAAAATATCACCTTTTCAGTACAGTTTCTTCTTCCATCATAGTCAACATTATTGCAATTATGAAATATTCACCATTTCTTCCGTTATTGAATTTGCTATACAAAGACTTTTTCTGTGGTTAAGGTATATATGTACAGTAACGTTCGGCATTCCTTTAGTAGTCTAGCTGGTAGTTTGATACCCTATTTCGTACCTGCAAAACATAGATCTTTCGCACTTTCTGTATCACGATTGGAGGAGCGTTACTAGCTGGTTTATTTGCAGGGAATATGATATATCTTACGTTTTTACTGATTTTGAAAATGTTTCAATACATGACATTAGCTGTAAATGAGAGCACCACTGAAAAATTATGAACCGTCGTTTCATAGCGCTATAGAGCTACTTATAGCTACAAATAACAGGGGCGAGCAGAGGACAGTGAAACAAACAAACTATTCCAATAAACATAGGTCCATTTACCAATGTTTTCCCCCATAAGACGCAATACGACTGAGTACACGAACACCTTATAACAGTCTCCGAAAATCCAAGCCGCAGATATGCACCTGAGTACAAACACATTGCCATAAGTGTTCTACATGGCTATCGTTCACGTGAAGGCACGCTTCAGCTCGTCTCCTCATCGATGCCCATAGACGTTCAAAAGTCTCAGACGTGATCCAAATGCACTGACAGTGATCCAAAATACGTTCCCGGAACTCAACGACGTTATCAACAGAACTGAAATACACGAAAGCTTTAAAATATCCCTAGAAAAAAGCCAAAAAAAAAAACAATCCAACTGAGAGCATCTCGGATACTCTCGACATTTTCATCCGCCGTGCGTGGCCGACCAGCGCTTTCCCCTTTGCATATACAACCAACTCTCAAGAATTTGTTTCGCTATTCATAAATCTGTTTGTGCACAGGCGGCACTTGCTGAATAAACGGCTGAATGCACATTGCTTGTGAACAATGGATTGACTTCGCGCTAATTCCAACGCTAAAAACAATTTCTCTAGTGGTGTAGTCGCCATGCTGCTAAAAACAACAGCACAGCTGTGTCGCCGGCCAGGGTGACCGAGCGGTTCTAGGCTCTACAGTCTGGAACCGCGCGACCGCTACGGTCGCAGGTTCGAATCCTGCCTCGGGTATGGATGTGTGTGATGTCCTTGGTTACTTAGGTTTGAGTAGTTCTAAATTTTAGGGGACTTATGACCTCAGCAGTTAAGTCCCATAGTGCTCAGAGCCAGTTTTTGAACAGCTGTGTCAAAACATTGAGCCTTCCTCTATCCAGTGGCATGCACAACAGGTTTTTGCCTTTTATAGTTTCTCTGTTATAAACAGTTGAAATCGGTTCTTTATTTTTGGATAACCCTTTATACTATGCGGTATAAAAAAACAGTTAATTTGATAAAGGAGAGAAGTGTGCGTTTGTGTGTGTGTGTGTGTGTGTGTGTGTGTGTGTGTGTGTGTGTGAACGGAGAGAGAGAGAGATGGAGGCGACTGGAAATCGACGAAGGCAGAAATACGTTAAGCAGGGTCAAAGAATGTAAAATAAGTTTGAATAGTTAAGCGGAGATAGAGGGATTTGCACATGGTAAATTAACGTGATGTGTTGCAGTGAACTAGCCTTCAAACTGACCACCACGAACACAACAGTGATCGTGTCAGTGTCTTCAGATTGCAACTTATTGCCCAACGACGTTTATTGTGTAATAAATTCGAGCAGAATAATAGATTCGAAGGAAACTAGCACACACGAGCTCCATCGTCGAGGAATAAATTAATTGTCTCAGGGTACTATGAGCTCTTCCCCATGAACCATGGACCTTGCCGTTGGTGGGGAGGCTTGCGTGCCTCAGGGATACAGATGACCGTACCGTAGGTGCAACCGCAACGGAGGGGTATCTGTTGAGAGGCCAGACAAACGTGTGGTTCCTGAAGAGGGGCAGCAGCCTTTTCAGTAGTTGCGGGGGCAACAGTCTGGATGATTACTGACCTGGCCTTGCAACATTAACCAAAACGGCCTTGCTGTGCTGGTACTGCGAACGGCTGAAAGCAAGGGGAAACTACGGCCGTAATTTCTCCCGAGGGCATGCATCTTTACTGTATGGATAAATGATGATGGCGTCCTCTTGGGTAAAATATTCCGGAGGTAAAATAGTCCCCCATTCGGATCTCCGGGCGGGGACTACTCAAGAGGACGTCGTTATCAGGAAAAAGAAAATTGATGTTCTACGGATCGGAGCGTAGAATGTCAGATCCCTTAACCGAGCAGGTAGATTAGAAAATTTGAAAAGGGAAATGGATAGGTTAAAGGTAGATATAGTGGGAATTAGTGAAGTTCGGTGGCAGGAGGAACAAGACTTTTGGTCCGGTGAATACAAGGTTATAAACACAAAATCAAATAGGGGAAATGCAGGGGTAGGTTTAATAATGAATAAAAAATCGGAGTGCGGGTAAGCTACTACAAACAGCATAGTGAACGCATTATTGTGGCCAAGATAGACACGAAGCCCACGCCTACTACAGTAGTACAAGTTTATATGCCAACTAGCTCTGCAAATGATGAAGAAATTGAAGAAATGTATGATGAGATAAAAGAAATTATTCAGGTAGTGAAGGGAGACGAAAATTTAATAGTCATGGGTGACTGGAATTCGAGAGTAGGAAAAAGGAGAGAAGGAAACATAGTAGGTGAATATGGATTGGGGTTAAGAAATGAAAGAGGAAGCCGCCTAGTAGAGTTTTGCACAGAGCATAACTTAATCATAGCTAACACTTGGTTCAAGAATCATGAACGAAGGTTGTATACATGGAAGAATCCTGGAGATACTAGAAGGTATCTGATAGGTTATGTAATGGTAAGACAGAGATTTAGGAACCAGGTTATAAATTGTAAGACATTTCCAGGGGCAGATGTGGACTCTGACCACAATCTATTGGTTATGAACTGCAGATTAAAACTGAAGAAACGGCAAAAAGTTGGGAATTTAAGGAGATGGGACCTGGATAAACTGAAAGAACCAGAGGTTGTACAGAGTTTCAGCGACAGCGTAAGGGAACAATTGACAGGAATGGGGCAAAGAAGTGCAGTAGAAGAAGAATGTGTAGCTCTGAGGGATGAAGTAGTGAAGGCAGCAGAGGATCAAGTAGGTAAAAAGACGAGGGGTAGTAGAACTCCTTGGGTAACAGAAGATATATTGAACTTAATTGACGAAAGGACAAAATATAAAAATGCAGAAAATGAAGCAGGCAAAAAGTAATACAGACGTCTCAAAAATGAGATCGACAGGAAGTGCAAAATGGCTAAGCAGGGATGGCTGGAGGACAAATGTAAGGATGTAGAGGCTTATCTCACTAGGGGTAAGATAGATACTGCCTACGGGAAAAGTAAAGAGACCTTTGGAGAAAAGAGAACCACTTGTATGAATACGAAGAGCTCAGATGGAAACCCAATTCTAGGCAAAGAAGGGAAAGCAGAAAGGTGAAAGGAGTATAAAGAAGGTCTATACAAGGGCGATGTACTTGAGGACAATATTATGGAAATGGAAGAGGAGGTAGGTGAAGATGAAATGGGAGATACGGTACTGCATGAAGAGTTTGACAGAGCACTGAAGGACCTGAGTCGAAACAAGGCACCGGGAGTAGACAACATTCCATTAGAACTACTGATGGCCTTGGGAGAGCCAGTCCTAACAAAACTCTATCATCTGGTGAGGAAGATGCATGAGACAGGCGAAATACCCTCAGACTTCAAAAAGAATTTAATAATTCCAATCCCAAAGAAAGCAGTGGTTCACAGATGTGAAATTACCGAACTACCAGTTTAATAAGCCGCAGCTGCAAAATACTAACACGAATTCTTTACAGACGAATGGAAAATCTAGTAGAAGCCGACCTCGGGGAAGATCAGTTTGTATTCCGTAGAAATATTGGAACACGTGAGGCAATACTGACCTTACGACTTATCTTAGAAGAAAGATTAAGGAAAGGGAAACCTACGTTTCTAGCATTTGTGGACTTAGAGAAAGCTTTTGACAATGTTGACTGGAATACTCTCTTTTAAATTGTGAAGATGGCAGGGGTAAAAGACATGGAGCGAAAGGCTTTTTACAATTTGTACAGAAACCAGATGGAGTCGAGGGACATGAAAGGGGAGCAGTGGTTGGGAAGGGAGTGGGACAGAGTTGTAGCCTCTCCCCCATGGTATTCAATCTGTATATTGAGCAAGCAGTAAAGGAAACAAAAGAAAAATTCGGAGTAGGTATTAAAATCCATGGACAAGAAATAAAAACTCTGAGGTTCGCCGATGACATTGTAATTCTATCAGAGACAACAGAGGACTTGGAAGAGCAGTTGAACGGAATGGACAGTGTCTTGAAAGGCGGATATAAGATGAACATCAACAAAAGCAAAACGAGGATAATGGAATGTAGTCGAATTAAGTCGGGTGATGCTGAGGGAATTAGATTAGGAAATGAGGCACTTAAAGTAGTAAAGGAGTTTTGCTATTTGGGGAGCAAAATAACTGATGATGGTCGAAGTAGAGAAGATATAAAGTGTAGACTGGCAATGGCAAGGAAAGCTTTTCTGAAGACGAGAAACTTGTTAACATCTGGTATAGATTTAAGTGTCAGGAAGTTGTTTCTGAAAGTATTTGTATGGAGTGTAGCCATGTATGGAAGTGAAGCATGGACGATAAATAGTTTGGACAAGAAGAGAATACAAGCTTTCGAAATGTGATGCTACAGAAGAATGCTGAAGATTAGATGGGTAGATCTCATAACTAATGATAAAGAATTGAATAGAATTGGGGAGAAGAGCAGTATGTGGCACAACTTGACAAAAAGTACGGACCGGTTAGTAGGACATGTTCTGAGGCATCGAGGGATCACAAATTTACCATTAAAGGGCAGCGTGGAGGGTAAGAACCATAGAGGGAGACCAAGAGATGAATACACTAAGCAGATTCACAAGGATGTGGGTTGCAGTAAGTACTGGGAGGTGAAGGAGCTTGCACAGGATAGGGTAGCATGGAGAGCTGCATCAAACCAGTCTCAGGACTGAAGACCACAACAACAACAACTATGAGCTGTCGCAAAACAAACCAGAGAAATAAACTTCGACGTGCTCATCACTATATAAGTACTTTAAATTTTAGTTACGCCTAATTGAACGATAACACTAATATCTCTGATGAAAGAAATAATAATTCTATCAAAGCTGCAATAATTGCCAAGTAGTGGCCCTCATCGGTTTTACGATATTTAACGTTTCAATTAGGAAACCACTATAATGAAAACTGATACATTAATGCAGTATGGTCGAATTATTACTTTACAATGGGCATAGATAAAAAATATTAGTGAAAATATAAAGAAAGCAACTGCAGCTTAGGTAGGACTAATATGTGTGTTACATAATGGAGATACACAATGGAGATACACAAAAACAAAAGATTCAGAAACATTTTGATGTCTGACTGTTGAGCGACATGGAGGCACGTGCACTGCTATGTTTGCTTTTTGAGTGTATGAGAGTTCACACTAGACCTCGAATGTCTCGTATCATTATCACAAAGCTTTTTAATATCTCAGAACGACCCACAGAGGACTCTGTTGCGATCAGGGAAACATCCCGCGATTGGACTGAACTGAGTTAGAGGGCCTCAGATGTTCTGAATCAGGTTCTTATTCCTGATTTTAATATTTGTTAATGGTAGTGTGAGTAGTACACAAGTTAAGTAGTTTTTACATTCTGACCACGTTATCTTTAAAAAATTACAATGTCTGCAACCGTAAGCAATTTCATCATTGCATTCGTTTGCTGTATGTTGGCACATCATGTAACATAATCTTCAGATGGCATTGTTTGTCCTTCATTGCGTTCTGTTAATTTCATTATCATAACATTGACGTAAAACAACAATAAATATGTACTGCCATCCCGAAGAAACAAAACATACCATAATTATAATCGGAAATGAAAGCGCTGTTTGTGAAACATTTCCTCACTTTTTTCTGTAGACATTTAAATTTCCTCCAAATTTCTGAAATTAAAACTTTTATCGCTGCCTGTCATGTGATGGTCATCTTTCTTATTAGCTTCGTATCGCATTACTACAGAGTTCGATTACGATGCTTTCTGAAAAGTAATGGCTCAGAATTCTGTATGTGAAAAGTATTAATGATTTTTAGATAAACAAAATGTTATTAACGTTCTACATCTTTATTCTTCACGTCTATATATTTATTTCTCACCATAGCCATCCAAGTGACGAACACACTTCCTCCAACGCAGACCAGTGTTTATACCGTCACTTTAGAACGTTTGACTTTTTTATGGAGCAATACCCTCAGCTCTCCTGGCATCGCTTCATCGCTATCAAACTCAAGCCCTCTAAGGCGTTTTGTAAGTTATGGAAACAAATGACAATCGTATAAGGCCAAGTCGGGAGTGTATGAGGATGATCGATAATAGCGAACACAGGGCGTCGGATTGTTGCAGATGTTGCAGTGGTCGTGTGTCATCTGGCATAGTCACGGGGTTGTCCACGTGTGGAGGAACTCTTAGAATTCGGAATTCGATTCAGCACGCTGTTTTTTCAGACACCGACATGCGTAGTTACCTTACATAAAGCCATGTGACACTACAGTTCGGTGCACTATAGCGGCAGAGCGCTGCAGAAATGGGAACATAAAGAATGAAGATGTAGAATGTTAATAACTTTTGTTTTATCTAAAAATCTTTAAAAGTTTTCAGATAAAAAATTAGGAAACATTACTTTCCAGCATACCGTCGTGTTTAATACAATAAGAAGAACTCAGTACACCAAGGTGGTGTAAACTGAAGCTTGGTCGTCTAACGCGACTTTAGATGTAAACGTCTTGCAGCTGATAATATGTTACAGAGAAAACATCCTTTTGTAGTCTGTCGTATGTTTATTGTGACCACAATTAATCCGAAAAGTCAGGTTTTACTTTGTATAATAGGTTCTTTATATAATCTCTCGGGTTGAAACACAGCTTACCGAGGATTGATATCGGCTCTGTGTGTGAATTTTACTGAACTGTCAAAGGAATTACGTGAACAGTCTCATACGGCTGAAAAATATTATCCGTTGAAACTGTATAACCTTAAATAAAATCAAAAGAATTTTATTGTGCCTTTGGCATTGTAGTGGCTCAAGGAACCGTATCTGTCAGCAGTTGCCCCTGAGAATCTCTTGTCAATGGACAGAAGTTACACTTTCATAATATTGCCTGGATCCCATGAAAAGTACCGCTCTTTTTTATTCCTTCTGTAACTGCAACAGCAACTACGGAAATACGAATAGTTTATTTACAGCATAGGTGCAGTCGTAAGTAGCATAGATTAAACATCAGCAGTTACTGATTGTACATTGTCAGGAGCACAACAGAGTGACTGATCTGTTTTCACTGAATCTGTTTCCTGGTTTTAATATTTATTAGCCGTAATGTGGATAGTATAGAATATAAGAAGTTTTTTAGAATATTACTGCGTTGACTTTAAATGATTAAAAATGTCTGGAACCGTTCGCAGTGTTATCATTGCTGGATTTCCACTATGTTGGCATGACAGGTAACAGAATCTTCAGGTTACATTATTTGCCCTTGTTGCGTATGTGAATTTGATTATCATAACACTGACATAAAACGAAATTAAGGAATACATACTATGATTGTAATGGGGAATGAAAATGCTGCGCATCGAATCCTTCCTTATTTTCTACCTGTAGGCGTTATATTACCTCCATCTAAGACGTAGAAGATTAGTTAACATATGGCAGATGGACACTGGTAGAATTGTTGAAAGAAATTTCTAATTAAAGTCACTTAAAATTTACTCTCGATGTGATAAAGTCTCCATTAATTAACTGAAAGGAGGTTAAGTAACTGAAACTATGATGGGTGATTTTACAGGCAGAATATGAAGGAACATTTTTTTCAGTTTAAAGTTTCTTTATACGCTGATATTCGCTGCAATATGCAATAAAAGTTAACTTATTTCTTTGGTTTATAGTCCTCTTTCCGCTTCTTACAACTTATAATTCAAATTAATTGTTGTTGAGGATCATACAGTTCAGCAATCAAAGCACAAATTTTATATGCTCGGCGTTAATATACAGTCCATCCACATTAATGTCACCTCCGCCTGTGTTTGACGTCAACGTGCAGTAACCACTCACAGACAGCAGGTGGCAGTTATATCAGTTGAGGGTATAAAAGGCGAAGGGGGGGGGAAGGGGGGGAGGGCGTGGGAAAATGTTCAGCCGTTGTCGTGACGCAAAAACAGAGCGATTTACCTGACCTCCAAAAGGGCATAATCATTGGCTTTCGGGCCGTGGGTAGAAGCTTTTCCGGGAACAGCTAAATTTGTAGACTTTTCGCATTCCACCGTGGTTAAAGTATACGGTTTATAAGAAAAAAGGCCCTATCCAGAACTGGCGCAGCTGAAACTGTTTTGCAACACAGGCCATAGATGAGAGGGGTGAACGACGGCTTCGTAGATGTGTGCGGGCGAACAGACATGAAACTGTTGAGCCACAGTCTGCCCAGATGAACCAAGGGACTACCAACAGTGTCCCCTCAAAGACCGCTCAGCCAACATTGATGGGTATGGGCATCCACAACAGGTGCGTGGTTCATACACCAGTGCTGACCGCTGTCCATCGGCGACGAAGGCTGGAATTTGCATGCAGAAGCCGCAGCTGGACATCCACTGAGTGGTGACAGGTGGCCTTTCCAGATTAACATAAGTATGCATCTATCCTTGGGGACCATGTCAGCCTCTACATGCGGTTAGTTTTTCCCTGGCGCGAAGACATTTTACGTATTTACGCACTGTAAGACGCACTTCTTCTTCGAAAAATTGCCTCCAAAATTCAGGTGCGTTATAAACTCGAAATCAATATACACACATTAAAAAAAGTTTTGCATCATCTCGGTTCCGAGAGTTTGGGAACCTGTACAGAAAATTGGAATAGAGATCAACATAAACATCATTTCCGCCCTTCTTATTGCTAATGAAAACCACACATTGCCTGTTGTACCACCATGCATCGAGACCTTCGGAGGTGGTGTTCCAGATTGCTGTATACACTGGTATCTCTAATACCCAGTAGAACGTCCTCTTGCATTGATGCATGCCTGTATTCGTCGTGGCATACTGTCCACAAGTTCATCAAGGCACTGTTGGTCCAGATTGTCCTACTCCTCAACGGCGATTCGGCGTAGATCCCTCAGATTGGTTGGTGGTGGTTGTTCACGTCGTCCATAAACAGCCCTTTTCCGTCTATCCCAGGCATGTGCGATAGGGTTCATGTCTGGAGAACATGCTGGCCACTATAGTCGATCGATATCGTTATCCTGAAAGAAGTCATTCACAAGATGTGCAATATGGGGGCGCGAATTGTCGTCCATGATGACGAATGCCTCGACAATATGCTGCCAATATGGTTGAACTATCGGTAGGAGGATGGCATTCACGTATCATACAGCCGTTACGACGCCTTCCATGACGACTAGCGACGTACGTCGGCCACATATAATGTCACCCCAAAACAGCAGGGAACCTCCACCCTGTCGCACTCGCTGGACAGTGTGTCTAAGGCGTTCAGCCTGACCGGGTTGCCTTCATACACGTCTCCGACGATTGTCTGGTTGAAGATACGTGCGACACATATCGATGAAAAGCACGTGATGCCAATCCTGAGCGGTCCATCCGGCATGTTGTTGGGCCCATCTGTACCGCGCTGCATGGTGTCGTGGTTGCCAGGATGGACCTCGCCGTGGACGTCAGGAGTGAAGTTGCGCATCATGCAGCCTATTGCGCACCGTTTGATTCGTGACACGACGTCCTGTGACTACATAAAAAGCATTATTCAACACAGTTTCGTTGCTGTCATGGTAGCGGTCATCCACTGCAGTAGTAGCCCTTGGGCAGCCTGAGCTAGGCATGTCATCGACAGCTCCTCTCTCTATATCTCCTCCATATCCGAACAACATCGCTTTGGTTCACTCCGAGGCGCCTGGACACTTCCTTTGTTGAGAGCCCTTCCTGGCATAATGTAACAATGCGGACGCGATCAAACGGTGGTATTGACCGTGTAAGTATGGTTGAATTGCAGAGAACACGAGACGTGTACCTCCTTTCTGGTGTAATGGCTGTTGCTGATAGGCTGTCGTACTCCCTCCACCTAATAGGCGCTGCTCATGCATGGTTGTTAACATCTTTGGGCGGGTTTAGTGACGTCTCTGAATAGTCAAAGGTTCAAATGGTTCTGAGCACTATGTCACTTAACTTCTGAGGTCATCAGTCGCCTAGAACTTAGAACTAATTAAACCTAACTAACCTAAGGACATCACACACATCCATGCCCGAGGCAGGATTCTAACCTGCGACCGCAGCGGTCGCCCGGTTCCAAACTGTAGCGCCTCGAACCGCACGGCCATTCCGGCCGGCAATAGTCAAAGGGATTGTGTCTGTGATACAATACCTGCAGTAGACGAGTATCTTCAGGAATTCTGGGAACTGGGGTGTTGCAAACCTTTTTTGTCCAGTATTTGACTTAAAATTCCCGTCGGTCTAAAAAATGGCCATATATTTGATGCCACGGGTAGCCCATCTCTATCTGGCAATATTGGATTCAACTGGCAGCAGTAGTGCAGCGATGCGACGAACCGGAGTTGCGGAGATGCACAAGCTTGCTAACACTGTCTCCCTACCGCCCGCCATAACAAACCCAGACTGCGTCATTACAGTCTGCGGTGTCATAGAACTTGAATTGAAAGTCATTTGTGTTATCGGTAACAGTACACTATTTTTGTTAATAGCTTGATTTAGAACGGAAAAAATGGTATTATATGATGCGGGCTATAAATTGCAAGTAATACCATATACAGAAGAACATGGCAACAGAGCATCTGAGCTGAGTGGCGCTTCGGTCCTCCACCAACAGAAGAAAATATTGTGATTGGTACGCTAGGAAAGAAGAACTAAAGAAAAGGGGAAGATTAGATGCGAAAATAGGAGGCTGAATGTAAAATGGCCAAAACTAGAAGATAACGTATTGAAATAGATTCAGGGTCATCGTCAAAATGGCGTTGGAATTAATGCAAAAATGATTCAAATACATTCTCTTAGGCAGCGCTACAGTAAAACTTACCATACCTTAAGGATGGAGATGGTTGGTGCTATAGTTTTATTAAGTGTCATTGGTTGACCATGCGAACCTAAATCAAAATATCTTAGTGAAGGTGTTAAAACTGTAACTTTAAAACAAGTGGACATGAAAAAATGCACTACACTGTTGTCCTAACATGTTGTGCTGACGGTACTACATTTAATACGATGATAATTTTCAACCGAAACCTTCCGAAATACCTCCAGGTGGTGTTGTTCACGTACATGACAAGGGTTGAATGAACAAAGCTTGTATGAAATTATAGATTAACAGAATGTGGAAGAAAAGGAAAGTGGCTTTATTGAAGAAGGTTTCTCTTCTTGTGCTAGACCAGTTTAGTAATCATTTGAAAAATTCTATCAAAGATGAATACAGACACGGAAATGGAAAGCTTGTTGTTATACAGGGAGGATTTACTTTACAACAGCAACCCCTCGATGTCTCGATAAATAAACCTTTTACAGCGTATATGAGAGAGGAATGGAACAAATGGATGATGGATGAAACCCACCACGAATTCATTCAGAAGAGAGCTCTAAAAACGACCCACAATCGAACAAGTTTGTCAGTGGATAAAACAGTCGTGTTCTAGACTGGGAGAGGACAGTAGTGTTAAATCTTTCAAGAAGTGCTGAATAAGTAACGCTCTCGATGGCAGTGAAGACCCTCTTGTATATGAAGAGGACCACGGTAACGGCAAAGAGGAAGAAAAAGGAGAAGAAGAAGAAGAAGAAGGTAGAAGAGGAAGAAAAACAAAATTCAGATGACGGTTTTCAGGGGATTTAAAGGTCAGTTCGGTTTATTAAACTGAGAATTTTTTACTTTGACTTTGCAGTCTGATAATAAAAATGGTAAAATGTTTCCAGAATGAGATTTTCACTCTGCAGCGGAGTGTGCTCTGATATGAAACTTCCTGGCAGATTAAAACTGTGTGCCCGACCGAGACTCGAACTCGGGACCTTTGCCTTTCGCGAGCTAGTGCTCTACCATCTTCTCTTTTTTCTTTTATTTCGTTGCATCTGCTCTAGGCGGACGTCGTAAGACATCCGTTTAAGTGCGTTGTTGATCCATTAACTCAGATTTTTTATTACAGAGGGTAGCTAACCTTCTGACCGAACACGCTGAGCTATCGTGCCGGCTCCATCTGAGCTACCGAAGCACGACTCACGCCCGATCCTCACAGCTTTACTTCTGCCAGTATCTCGTCTCCCACCTTCCAAACTTTACAGAAGCTCTTCTGCGAACCTTGCAGAACTAGCACTCCTGAAAGAAAGGATACTGCGAAGACATGTCTTAGCCACAGCATGGGGTAATGTTTCTAGAATGAGATTTTCACGGTACAATGTTATTTAAAAAACTGTTTTAAAATTAAAGTGTGTCTTATAATCTGTAGTTGCTTATACTCCGTAAAATACGGTACCAGCAAGACAATGTAACGTGTCACACAGCTCCCAGTGAATGTCTGTGCGTGGTTCGGAGAGCACCAGGATGAGTGCACCGTAGTCCCCTCGCTACCAATCTCCCCGGATTTAAACACAGTCGAGAATCTGTGGAACCACCTCGATTGGGCTGTTCGCGCCATGGATCCTCAGCCGAGAAACGTAGCGCAGCTGGCCACGGAACTGGAGTCGGCATGGCTCCACGTCTTCCAGAACCTCACTGACGCTCTTCCTGTACGTCTCACGCTAGTGTGCGCTGCAAAATGTGGTTATTCTGCCTTCTGACAGGTGGTCACATTAATGCGAATGGCTGATGTAGATATGCTACAGCTTTTGACAGCGCTACTAGCAGACAGGAGGTAGTGTCTACACGTCGTCGTATCTGGCGTGGATCCGACATATTCCCGAGCCCCTGACTACAGGACTGACGAGAGGTGTGGTAAATAAAGATTGTACGCTTTATCATAGTCATTAGAAATGCGATTTTTGCCCACTTAACTTACGCTTTATCTGCTCACATAATTCCTCATCCATTTTGTAGCAGTTTCGTCCAGTACATTTTCGTATGAGCAGCAACGCCGACCACAACATTATATTCGCTAGCTTGAGAAATAATTCACATACATTCTCCCCAGTCCGTTTCTCTGGCCAATACTTGCTACTGGTACTACACTGGCACAGAATTTGAGTCCCGATCACCAGCAAGTATGAACGACTTGTGTTTAACCTCAAACTTGTCCACAGTGCACCGTAAAACGACGGCGTGTGACGCTGATTATGTTGACTTGTCAGGTGCAGGGGTTGCTAATCATGGTGCTATACCACATCAGACTTATATACTGGTAGTTGACCACCGTTTTCCTCTTCCTTTTATAGACATTCATGTAAACGCAAAGCACAACATCGAAACGAATAAGAACGCCTCACATCCATTCACGCTATACACTTAATTGTAGTGGAAAGTCGGGAAAGAGTACGCGCTTGGTAATTAACCGCTCATATCTACTAGATGAGAAGGTTAAAGCAAACTTTTCTTGCAGCAAATTATTGCTGGTTTATTTGGAAACAACATATATCAGTCACAACTGCGTAATTTTTATCTCGAACCTTATATGTCAACATATGTAAGACGCTGCTCGTTAGTACGCTTACCGGTATCGTCTGGTAAGAGAACGCGACATGTAGTCAAAGAGTACGCTCTAGACTTCACCACAACCTGAGCAGTTCAGAACATCAGATCCCTACTTGGATTTCTACCTGGTTGTTACAGAAAATGATGTCGTGGTTAAGTCCAGATTAGCCCAAAAGGTCCTGCGTTGTTCGTTACTGGTATTTTGTCTCTTCTTGGTTTTGTCTGGCTTAGCTTGTTTTTCTAACAATTCATTTTTGTACATAGACCCACACAAAATCAAGAATTTTTTTGCCATTTTCTTCTTGGTTGTGGGTCCATTATATTTTGGGAATGGATACATCGTGGATAAGCCTCACCCGTGGAGTAGGGGTAGCGTGTTCGGCTATACTCAAAAAGTTCCTCAGTCCCGTTTAAATTTTGATTAATAATCGGCATTGGCAGCCAAAGACTTACGGCTTAAGAAGTCACCATCATTCTGCTAACGGCCTTGTCAAAAGAGGGCGGAGGAGCGGACAGATGATCAGGGCACTCTCTTTTGCTTGGGGTGGGTAACTTCCTGTAAAGCCGGAGAATCAGCAATGATCAACGGCATGAGGATGCAGAAGGCATTGAAAGCACTGCATTAAAGACACGTAACTTGTATCTACAGGACATGTGGTCTGTAACTGAAAAAGTGTCATGATTGGCATTGGCAAAAGAATCCGGAATAGTCTCCCATTCGGATCTCCGGTAGGGGAATGCCAAGCAGGAGATGACCATGAGAAAAAGATTGAATAACTAACGAAAGGATAACGTTCTACGACTCGAGGAGTGGAACGTCAGAAGCTTGAACGTGGTAGGGAAGAAAGAGAATTTACTTGTGGACAGATGATTATAGGGTAACATCAACAACAGCAGAAAACGGTACAATGGGAGTAGGATTCGTTATGAATAGGAAGGTATGGCAGACAGTGTGTTAATATGAACAGTTCAGTGATAGGGTTGTTCTCACCGGAATCGACAGCAAACTAACATCGACAAAGATAGTTCAGGTATACATACCGACGTCCGCAAGCAGAATATGGAGAGATAAAGTATATGAGGATACTGAGAGTGTAATACAGTACATAAAGGGAGGTGGAAATCTAATAGTCATTGGTACTGGAATGCAGCTGCAGGGCAAGGAGTAGAAGAAAAGGTTACAGGAGAATATGGGCTTGGGACAAGAAGTGAGAGAAGAGAAAAATTAATTGCGTTCTGTAATAAATTCAGCTAGTACTAGGGAATACTCTGTTCAGGAATCACAAGAGGAGGCGGTATACTGGGAGAAGACCGGGTGATACGGAAAGATTTCAATTAGATTAAATAATAGTCAGACAGAGATTCCGAAATCTGATACTGGGATCCGCGTACACCGCGTACTGGCGTCATTTGGTGTGGAGCAAGTACAAACCCAAATCTAGGTTTTTAGTTGTCTGCCGCCCTGGTTACTGGAGAAACCCAGAGTGATTTTAGATTTAGTGCAGTACAGGAGAGGTTGCACTCCTGCTTCCGTTTTTAATTGGATATTTTGTGACAGTTTAGCTGAGCAGCACAACTGAGTAGCTGTTTTTACAGATGGGTCGAAGCAGGGGTACTCTGATGGTTGCTCTGTTGTTTTCCCGGAAGTGTCCTCAAGGTTCGACTGCGCACAGCAATTACTATCTTTGATGCAGAATTATATGCGATCATGGAAGCACTGAAGTAGATAAGACGTCTTCTACTGCCAAATTACTTGCCTTTTCCGATCCTCGGAGCACCTTTCACTAGCTGAAATGTTTGCACCTAGCAGACAGAGTAGTCCAGTCTATCCAGGATGCCCTCCTCCTACTACAATGACTGTGGACGGAGGTATATTTCTGCTTCGTACTGGGCACATGGGAATTGCGGGAAACGAAAGAGCGGATCTAGCAGCCAAGGAGACGTGTCTTGAGCCTCAGGTATTTCCGCGTGCCATCCGCCTGCATGATTTGACCTCGCTGTTGAGCTCAAGATTCTAGCGTTGGTGGGAGGACCAATGGCTGGATGTGAGCAACAATATGCTCCGTGTAGTGAAGCCGACAACTCGGCCGTGGTGTACAGCTACATCGACGGGACGAGGTCCTCCTCCTTCGTCTTCGCACAGGCCACAGCCCTGTGACACAAGGATTCTTGCTCCGGCGAGAGGTCCCTCCAATATGAAGGCACTTGTGGGGTACAGATGACTGTACGCCACATTTTATTGGACTACGTTTCATTTTCTGACCAGCGAGCCGTGGCTGATTTGCCGAAGGATATGCAATCTATTTTAGGTTATGATCAAAAGAATGTGGTCTGAGTTTTAAAGTTCTGTGGATTGTCCACCGTTTTTACCTAGATTTATGGGGCATAATTTTAAGGGGCTCCGGAACGCCCTATACTTGCAATGTTAAAATAACGCTTATAAATTACATCTTTCCTCACAAAGTATTTGAGGTAGGAAGTTGAACTTTTTACAGATTATTTATTCGAATATGGGCTACAACTTAACACAGGGATTTTACAAAATTTTAGTTCACTTATTAAAGATGATTTTTTTTCAATTGTAATGAAAATTCACATTTTTTTGAAATTTTTTATTTATGTATTCAAAAATATACAGTTTTTTGGAAAAAGGCTGTGTTAAATTATGCAAAAGGTACTTTGTAACATTTACTGAAAGTTTGAAACAAATATGTGTGGAAGATCCTTAGAAAACATATAATTAGTATGAGAAAATAAAAGTTTTGGGAATCGAGCGACAAAGATTGGATTAACTTTTTAGTGCATTCCAGGTCCATAGCATGGATTATCTTCATCCTCTGCAAACTCCTTCTCCAGCTTCCTCTTGTTCCTCCTCCTGTTTACTCTTGCTTGTATTTCTAGACTCTTTACAGCCCTGTCTGCAGCCCGAAGGCGTTCCTTGTCTAAAGCAAGCATCGCTCGTTGTTGTGTTCGTAGATTTTGCTACCATTTTCTTCAGTTGCAGTTACTGCAACACTGTTCCAAAAGGTGGTCATGTATGAACACTTATCACATTTCAGTTGTATTTCACTAGCAAGTCCTACGTGCTTTATTATGGAGAGTTCCAGACCAACTTCACTACAATGTATACATCTTACACAGTTTGAAAAAATTCCTTTGAGAACCGACATATCAAATATTTCATTCACATCCGATTCGCCCATAAAACATTCATAGTTTTCACTCATTGAACCAAGCTTCTTCTGTGAAATATTTTCTTTCCCACTTTGACTGCTATGGGCAGGTGTACTTGAGAGGTTAGGTTCACTCACTTGGTTATCGTCTTTATTGTTTACAGTAATAACACATACCTTTGGCTTTCCAACATTTCTCCTTTTCTTAAAAGCCTTCAGAGGATTTCTAATAACTTTACTTTTACTCATTATTATACTTCAACAAAACAGAGACTCAAGAAACAGAATTAATTACGAATATTTTCGAGATAACGACAGAGTAAATAAACATGAAACAATCGACAATCACACCAGCGATATATATTGAACCATCACAGGTTATCCACAACACATACTTTATCTCACATCACTAAAATGTACCTGATGAACACGGACGTTAATAATAATACCATTTGACAGCAGTTTAACAGCGCCACAGTGGGTCACGCCCATGTAGAACACATTTCAAAAAAAATTTAAAAATAGTTGTAGTCTTCGGAATTGAATAAATTATATATCTATTAAAAGGTAATAGTCTGCAGATTCAGAAAACGCAAAAAAGTAAAAATTGAACTTTTCATGATTTTGAGCCTTTCCGGAGCCCCTTAATATGTTCACAGGGTGACTGGCTCACCCATATTTTACGTAAGTGATCAGTCAGTGACACTTTACTGTGCCTTCCTTTTAACTCCTTAGTCGTTTTACTTGTGTTTTAGTTTCCTGCATAGCATGTTTTATTCCTTCGCGTTGTATTAGTGTTTATGATCACATTTTCATAATTTTTTTTCCACATTCCTTTCTTTTCATGTGTGTAAGGCCGCTGATAACCTCGCCGTTGAGCGACTGTAAGCTCCAAACACACACACACACACACACACACACACACACACACACACACGACGGCGCACGCGCTATTTGGTTGTCAGTAGGATACTCTGAGATAAAGAATTTCTCTTCCCTAAAATTTAGGAAAATATCGGCAAATGTGCCTGCAACATTATTACCCATGGCTACTCCATCAGCTTCGCTATAAATTTAATTGTTAAGTTCAAAAAAAATTTCTTTTAGTGCTATTTCTAAAACATTTACAATTTCAGGTGTTCCAGTCATGGATATTTTCCGGTCTTGTAAGAGGTTATACTTTTTTATCTGGATAGTTTCCTGTACTGGTATACCGGTATATAGATTGACGACAACTGAAAAAAATTTACCATTGGGTGATATTTGTATGTCTTTTATATCTATTACCAAATTACGTGTACTTTTCGTCGTGTACCTTTCATTTATCAGATATGTTAGGCTATTTATGCAATTAATTACAGACCGAACCGGAACCATCGTTTTATGTGTTTTTGGTTAGGCTCGTACTTTTGGTATATTTGGATTCATTACTGTATGCGATGTTTCTTCGGTGAATTAAGAACTCTGTGTAGTACAGCTAAAGTTAATTAACAGTGAAATAACTCTAAGTTTTGATTACATTGTACATTTTGTACATAGATATTTATGACAAACAATAGACATTTTCGACGTATCCATAACAAGAAATTCACAAACTCTTTGCACATTCAGAGTCACATACGACAACCTACATGTGAATATGAATCTGATAATCAATTTTACCCACGTTCAGAATATTTTACAATTACAGAATTTACAAAGAACGAAGCAAATCTCCTCACAAAAGGTCTGAAATCCAATATAGCCTCGAAACTACAGAAAAATTCTGTAAAGCACTTGATAGCCACATTCAAAGTTGCAATAGATGTAGCGAATCTGTCATGCAAAAACCTGAATGCAATTACAGTTAACGTAACAAACATTATCGACAAGGAATTATGCAGACAAAATGCATACACATATCAGCCGAAAACAGGACATATAACTCTGAACAATACAAACCATAAACTGCTGTTCAGTGATGCTATAGCATTAAAAGCTGGTAAAGGGAACTGCGTGGCCATACTTAACAAAAACGACTGTATAGGTGAAGTCATGTCACTCTTTGGATGTAAATATATCACACAATTTGCAGCTAAAATAAAGAAAGTCATTAAAAATTGTAATATCATTCTCACCGAAAATGAAAAAAGAACAGACACACGGTGTTCGCTTTAATTGACGACATTGAAATATCTCTAAAATTACACATTGGATCAAAAAAGTTTTAATTCCAATTTCTTTGTCTCGGAGACGGTAATCGAACAATACCACACTCGACCTACTTCCCCATTCCGTGCGGGAGGGAGGGCGGGAACTCTGAAATTTTCTTCGTTTCGCCACAGATGGCTCTGTAATCGGAGGATTAGAAATGGGTACATAATTGCAATTAAGGACAAGCTATTCAATAGCCCTTAAGTATCTAATGACACATGGGTCCCCAACTCCATGCTGCGAGGGTAAGATATACCAGTATTTCTTAACTTTTACTTGTAAACCCCGTTGGCAGCGCTGTAATTCTCAAACACGCCTCCGTGGTTGTGTAGCAAACTACGATATATCATAAGAGGCAGTACGCTGCGAACGGAGATCATGCATCATGCAGACGTAGGAGAGAAAGCGGCTCCAAACATTGCAACACTTGTGCGATGTTTATCGCCTGCACACGTACCTACCTTTTGAGAACAGATGTGCAAGTGGACGAGAAATGGTGCAACCACAGAAGAAAAAATTGAGATGTTCCTGATTTACGAATAACGTAGGAGAAATGTTGAAGTTTCTGTCCCCTCGTATGAGTTGCTCTTTAACCTGGTAGTGTTTTTGAATTGGAATGTCAACAAATGCAAACGACCCCCACGTTTGGGAAATAGCACTATCACAAAATTATTTGAAACTTAACAACAAAATTTTTACCCAGCCGATATTTCCCTAAACTCCTTGGAAGAGAAATTCCTTAACTCAGATTGGCGTACTCTCAACTAAATTGTATGTTGTTTAGGTTTGTAGATTATACCCTCATATTGGTAGATGACAGCCAAGCATACATAGAAAATATCCACCGAAAACTCAAACAACTAAACCCTAAAATTAATTTCACTATTCTAATTGAGAAAGAAAACGCCATTGACGACCAACACCTCACAATTGGCAAAAATAGTAACCACCACACATTTGATACATATAGAAGGAATACCACTTCTGACAACATTATCAGTCCCAATTCCTGTCATACAGTGACTCAAATACTAGAAATACTAGCATTTTTCCATTCAGTGATTAATGAATTAAATAAGCTACCATTAGAGAAACCAGCAATTCAAAAAGAACTTTGCAAACTTCGTTATATAGCAAATACAAATTACTTTG
This sequence comes from Schistocerca americana, assembly GCF_021461395.2. Lineage (NCBI taxonomy): Eukaryota > Metazoa > Arthropoda > Insecta > Orthoptera > Acrididae > Schistocerca > Schistocerca americana. The sequence continues at coordinate 457,512,293 of NC_060130.1, forward strand.
ATCCCAACCTAATAACAAATTATACGGCAAGTGTAGAACTCAAGCGCAGAACATAATATATAGCCAAATATACTTAACTCAAGAAACATCATCTACACAGAAAGTAAGATACGTCCCAGCAGTATGCTCTGGTAAAATCTCCAACAAAATTAATGAATATTTTAAAGCCACAAATATTCAACTAGCCTTTCGTACCAATAACAAAGTTTCTATAAAATTACGTTCTGACATCACTAATATATCAAAAAACGGTAACCCAGGCATATATAAAATCACATGTGGCAGCTTTAATAGCTTTTACATTGACTAAACAAGAAGAAATTTTAACGTCAGCTGTAAGGAACACATTAGAGCGAGAGCAAAGAATCAGTCGAGTTTCTTTCTGCAGATGAAAAATCAAAATCACACTGCTGATACGATCGAAAATACACTCCAGAATCTGCACAGAATACCAATATGTTTTGCAGTGAACATTTTTGAAGAACTGGAAATCCATACACGCATGGAAATTACCCACGAGAAATATTAAGCGAGCACACAGGATCTAGACATAAGTACTACAACAAAAATGTTATGGAGCTTTTAGAACACGAAAAAGGATATACAGGAAGTAACATATGCAACAACCAAAGAGAGTCGTAACTAATTTCAGTTAATAAATTAACTTCGCTATTCATCTGCATAATCTTCTTGAAACTTAACAACAAAATTTTTACCCAGCCGATATTTCCCTAAACTCCTTGGAAGAGAAATTCCTTAACTCAGATTGGCGTACTCTCAACTAAATTGTATGCTGTTTAGGTTTGTATTGTATGCTGTTCTCAGCGTCGTAAGAGTGAAACTGTCAAACTACTGTCACACCTAATTAACGTTTTAGTTTCAATATATTTACGTCGTTTACCATCTTATAAAAACTGTGACAAATATAAAACAGTTCACTAAGGATGTGAGTGCAATATAGTCACTTTAATATAAATGACATTCACGTTTTTGCACGTTCTCACCAATATTGTATTCGCAGGTACTTGACAAAGGCTATAAAAGTCGAAACAATCTATGGTTAGTGAAGATTAGTTTATTATTAGCAACTGTTTTTGTGCATTTTTCTAATAACATATCTTTCTAATAATTGTGCCGTAAACAGGCATGTACCGGGTGATCAAAAACTCAGTATAAATTAGAAAACTGAATAAATCACGGAATAATGTAGATAGAGAGGTACAAATTGACCCACATGCTTGGAATGACATGGGGTTTTATTAGAACCAAAAAAATACAAAAGTTCAAAAATGTCCGACAGATGGCGCTTCATCTGATCAGAGTAGCAATAATTAGCATAACAATGTAACACAAAGCAAAGATGATGTTCTTTACAGGAAATGCTCGATATGTCCACCACCATTCCTCAACAATAACTGTAGTCGAGTAATAATGTTGTAAACAGCACTGTAAAGCATGTCTGGGGTTATGGTTCAAAATGGTTCAAATGGCTCTGAGCACTATGCGACTTAACTTCTGAGGTCATCAGCCGCCTAGAACTTAGAACTAATTAAACCTATCTAACCTAAGGACATCACACACATCCATGCCCAAGGCAGGATTCGAACCTGCGGCCGTAGCGGTCGCTCGGTTCCAGACTGCAGCGCCTAGAACCGCACGGCCACTGCGGCCGGCGGGGTTATGGTGAGGCATTGGCGTCGGATGTTGTCTTTCAGCATCCCTTGAGATGTCGGTCGATCATGATTCACTTGCGACTTCAGGTAACACCAAAGCCAATAAACGCACTGACTGAGGTCTTGGGACCTGGAAGGCCAAGCATGACGAAAGTGGCGGCTGAGCACACGATCATCACCAAACGACGCGCGCAAGAGATCTTTCACGCGCCATCTGCCGGACATTTTGTGAACTTTTTTTTTGTTATAATAAAACCTCATGTTATTCCAAGCATGTGTGTCAATTGTTACCTGTCATTCTACATTATTCCGTGGTTTATTAAGGTTCCTAATTTATACTGACTTTTTGATTACCTTGTATTATGCTGCTGGCCATAAAGAAGAAAAATCCATCCATAAGGATTTGGGAAAGACCAGCCCGTCATATCTGGCTGAACAAAACGCACTTCTCCGTGCAAAAGACAACTGGCAGTGGCCGCTACAATGGTAATCTGGACTAGCATATAGGTATGGACAGGAAATAATATGTTACATTAGTCGACCTAAAATATGTCATGTTACGCTCTTTTCAATACCAGGATGTGCTACTGTTGGCCTCATTAGTCGTTGTTGCTTTCTGGGGAGTAACAAAATAATGTTAATGTAGTTTTGTAGAGGTCTTTAAATCCAAGACCCTGATAATGTTTTTGTTCTCATGCCGTAAGAAGAATTTTATGATATTGTGTATGCTGCTCATTTTGTTCAAAATGTACCAAATTTTAGTTTGTATAAACCCACATACCTTTTCTATAGTATAAGATTTTCTTTTAATGTGACTGTCAGCTTAGAAAAATTTTTAATCTAAATGTTCGTGTAAGTATCGTCTATAATCACAACTAGGCAGCTGCACATTGCGAAGACGACTTTGCTGGGGTTTTTTATTCTTAAAACTGAAGCAATTGTGTGACAGCACCAGTCCAAATAGTCCAATGGGTTCTCAGATTTCTGCCATATACAGTTTATTATCATTGTTATTATTGTTATTAATAATATTGTAATTATAATTAGCTAATTCCACAATAAATGGAAGACGTTAAGGAAATAATGTTTTATGTGTGATTATATTATTTCTCTTTCTACTTATAGATTCTTCTACATGAATGTTGCTGTTGATGTTCACTGTGTAAACTAATGCAAACCTGGCTGTCAATAAAATGTGAAAGTCTTAATTTTCTCAGACACTTCATATGTGTTCTGTATCGAAGTTTCAAAATTTTAATGGCTACTGAAGGAATGAAGGAAGCAAGATAAGAGTTTAAAGCCTCATTGACAGCGCAGTAACCAGAGAAGGAGCACAAGTTCGAACTACGAAAGTACGGGGAAATGAGCCATGTCGTTTTCAGAGGAACTATCCTGGCATCTTCCCAGAGCGATTTAGGGAAATCTCACAAAGCCTAAATCTGGCTGGGTGGACCGTGATTTGAAGTGTCATCCTCCCAAATACAAGTCCCGTATCCTAACCACTGCACCGCCTCGCTTAGCAAATTGGTACTGACAAGCACTAGGAGATTGTTATTCATTTTTTTATCAAGAGCTGTTACTAAAATTTTCAGCGGGCCATATGGGACAATTTTACTTATCTAATTTAGGTTGTAATCAGAGTTGTGATCAATCTGGTTACGTAGTAATGCAATCACGCGCTTTGCATTTTGTCAGAAGAAAGTTACAGCTAGTAATTGCTGTTTTAATTCTGGCTTGGAACTAATAAGACTAATATGAGGATGGTATCTGTTCTTTCGGACACGTCCGAAAGAACAGCTCTCTAGAATAAAATGATAATTAAATCAATACCCTGAGCTGTCGACAGTCGTTGATATACATCAACGGGGAGAGTTGAAGATGTGTGCCCCGACCGGGACTCGAACCCGGGAACTCCTGCTTACATGGCAGACGCTCTATCCGTATGAGAAAAAGTCTTCCATGTAAGTACGAGATCCCGGATTTGAGTCCCGGTCGAGTCACACGTTTCGAACTGTCTCCGTTGATGTATATCAACGCCTGTCGACTGCTTAGGATGTTGATTTGACTATCATTTAATAAGACAACTCCACTCACACTGACAACTTTAAAATTCAGATAACCCATGTCCCAAGATATAACAGCTTGCTACATCATGTAATCCATTTTTAGTAAGTTAATACAACAGTTAAATTAATTTTACTTTCCATAGAATGTGAGAGTGTTGATAAAAAATTCTCTCTTCATGTCGTCAATACTCTGTTGTCACAACGAAGATGGCTAGCAAGCTGCCATAATATCTTCCTCCACAAAATTTGTGTAAAAAGGATTGCCAGTTTTCGTCTTTCACTAAATTTGCCACACCATTTAATTCCAGAATATTTTTGTAATGAACTGGCTTTCTTGTTTGTTCATATTAGGTGGCATTAATGTTCATACAATGTCTATTGCTTTACTGTGAAATATATGCCGAGAGAATTTTCTGTCACAATATATATATATATATATATATATATATATATATATATATATATATATATATATATATATATATATAGTAACCTGTCTGGCAAACATAGACTTCGAAAATCACCATCTTAGTATACAAATACTGAAATACTCAGTTGTGTGACAGTGTATGTATGTGTTTTCGATGTTCAGGAAATGGTTAAATCTTGCCTGGCATTCGACCAAACAGCACCTCTTTCAAAGCAGCCAACAGTGCAAGAAAAAGACGCTGGAGTTGCGGTGTAAGTAACACCAAATTAATTCAGTTCTTGTCTTAGAAAATTGATTACGTGATTATATTTCATTTTGAGATTCATTTACAATAAAATAGTTCTATTTCTTTTATCTTTTTGCTGGTGGGAACCATTCCAATGATGTTTCTCAACGATCAGTTAACATCACATGTACTACATAATGTAATTTTTAATGTGAACACCTTTCTGAGAAAGAACCTGTTGAATCGAAACCACGCTAGTTCTTCTTTATAGACAGCAATATTAACAGTAACTATTTTCTGTTCTTACTTTAAGAATTAACCTGTAAAAACTGAACACTGATTTCCATCCACTAGCTTCTTATGTCAAAGTACTCAAATTAGCCTCTTGTGGAATCTGTGTAACTTTTGCCCTAAACGTTTGGGTAATCTGTATTTCAAAATACCCTGGAGCATCAACGCACATAGTTGGTTAAGCCTGTAGCTAGGGTACCGTCTCGCTGTGTACCATGTGCGGGGAGAGCTGGGCGTGCAGCGTTACCGCTGCACCTGTGAGGGGTCACGCAGGATGCGAGAGGCGCGGAAGCGAAACGCTGTATGGCCGGCCACCGGCCAGTGGTCAACGGACCGGCCGATTAAACAGCACAGAGCTGACGCGGCCCGCATTCGGAACAGCAATGCCCGCATTGCAACGCCCGCATAGCTCCGCCGCCTGCTCTCCTATGCGCATAAACAGCCTCCATCACTTTGTTTGCGGCCCCTGCGTAAAAACCGACGGCGCGTTACGCAATACGGCCAGTTCGCGGCTTTCAGCCTTCCAATGTGTCCTTATCTAAGTGCCTTTCGTTCGGAATGCAAGTTGGCTGGAACCCCACGCTATCGCTAGCGTCAACCGAGGGTGCTAGTTTCAGTACCGCATGAAACATAGCGAGTGCGGCTCGCCCAGTTAAAAGCAGTTCTAGCTCTTTTAAACGTAAGCTATCGAATGCAACTCCTAGGCATAACAAAACTGCATTCTATCTTCAAAATCGTGTGGGTAATGTAGAAATTCTTTCACAGACAGTTTTCTTTGCCCTAGTGTAGAAGGGGTTGTTTTGTGCGAAAAATGCGGCGTGGCCGTATTCGGCCAAGCTGTGACGCGTGGAAATTATGCACCTTTTCCCATCACAATGTAGATTCCTACTCCTGCTGTGCAATTAAGAAATGATTTGGATACTCCTAACCCACTTTCAAAGAAGGTGCTCCCGGACAAAAAATTCAACCAGTATAAAAAATTATTGGCCTAAGGCTCGGAAATTAGTGAACGCAGAGATCTACTCTAACACTATAAGAGTATTATCGCATGTTTCATCGTTTTCTAGAGCAGCTTATCTATGTGAGAGAGCATTTCCCACGATAAACGTAGTGAAATGAGTAGGTGTAGAAAAAAACTGACCAATCCTCATCTTTCAGACAGTGTAATGTTCCCCCTGACAAATTATTGTTATAATAAACTTGGCAATGATTTGCTTAGCCAATTACCTCACTAAATTGTTTTCAACAGTTATGATGGTGTATATTTTGTTGTTTTCTTTTTTTCGTGTTTAATACCTTGAAACCTGAGTAGCAGACCTACAGCCTTTGACGGTGACAAAATTACTTTTTTATGTATTTTGTATAATTAAAATGGTTAATTTTGGCAATTGTGTTGTTTTGTGTTCAAACCTTTATGAATTTTAAACTCAGGAGATCTCTAAATGGACTAAATAGCATATAGGAGATATCAAGCCGAAAAAGGCTGACCATACATGGTCTAGAAGACCAGGAAGTAAAGAGGTAAAACCAGAAAAGAAGAGAATAGAAGCCTTTGGGATGTGGTGCTATAGACGGATGTTGAACAGTAGATGGACAAATAAAATATGAAATGAGGAGGTTCTCTGCAAAATCGGCAATGAAAGAAATGTGTGGAAAACACTGACCAGAAGAAGGCACACGATGGCAGGACATGTATTAAGAAATCAGGGGTTACTTTCATGATACTGGAAGAAGCTGTAGAGAGTAAAACTGTAGTGGAGTAGACAGACTAGAAGATATCAAAAAAATAAGTGAGGACTTCGGGTGTAAATGCTTCTCCGAGACGAACAAGTTGAGGCAGGAGAGGAATTTGAGGCAAACTGCATCACATGAGAGGACTGATGACCACTTTCCCCCTCCCATAAAAAAAAGCCATGCATCTAATAGCATGCTGGCGATTTCTCCGGCTCATCCTCGTAGTATGCTTACTTGTCACTTCAATTCTTTCAATTAACTGATCTAATAGGTGTTCTCTCACACAGTCCCTGCTCCCGGTATCGGGTTTCAAACCGAGACTTCTAGAATTGCGTTCTCGATTCGAGACAAGATTTGGATATTGGTGGCTCGTAAGAGGAACGCTTGGATGAAAACACTGAGTAACCTCAGAGCATCATTTCTTTGCACTGTGCTTTTATATTCTGAAACTGAGGTTTGGAATTTTCATTCTACTTTGATCGATTGGATCATCTAAATTGTTCTTTCATTTGAATATAGAATACCTCCTTCGACAACCCTGTTTCCTTTTACCTTCTCCCTGTTGGGATCCCTCGCTGTCTTTAGCTTTTGGTTGTCGGTGTTGTGGGCCAGGCATGTTGACTGTTTATTACGTTTTTTATTACTGCCACAAGCACTTATCCAGCAGTCACCCATTCATGCTCCATGCGTCCCTCCATGGTCATACACAACAGTAAACACAAAACGCAGTCAGTCTCAATCTCAGTAACTAGGATGCCAAAATCCTTACATTACAGATGTTATTCTAATAGAAAACTGCACATCACAAGACTTAGAATTATAGCCTATGTGGTGTCACCGCCAGACACCACACTTGCTAGGTGGTAGCCTTTAAATCGGCCGCGGTCCGTTAGTATACGTCGGACCCGCGTGTCGCCACTGTCAGTGATTGCAGACCGAGCGCCACCACACGGCAGGTCTAGAGAGACTTTCTAGCACTCCGCCCAGTTGTACAGCCGACTTTGCTAGCGAAGCTACACTGACCAATACGCTCTCATTTGCCGAGACGATAGTTAGCTTAGCCTTCAGCTACGTCATTTGCTACGACCTAGCAAGGCGCCATTACCAGTTTATATTCAGTGTAATTAATGTACCGTCAAGAGCGATGTACACTAATTGTGGATTAAAGTTAAGTATTATATCAACTACGTACTTTATTTGCTACTATTAATTCCCTTAACTGTTCCAGACCTCACGCCAGTCAACGTGTAATTAAACGCGTGCATTTCGGCCTCCTCTAGCAACACAGTGTTGACTCTTCTGCCAACACTACAGCCTACTTATAGGCTGAGTAGCTAACGTTGCTTGCTCTGTACTAGATTCTTACATACTGTGTTCAGTCAAATCGTTACTCTATACTAGTACTTTAGTTTTATTATCATACAAGTTAAGAACACAGTAACTGTTTTATTATATAACTACACACCAGCCTAAGTAATTAACAGTAAGAATAAAGAGAAAGCGTGCACCATGGCCTACAGACACCCTCAGGGACCTTATACGTGTCAGAGATGCAGCACACAAGACGTACAAGTGGCACCCGTCCTCTGAGAGTCGTCTCACCTACAAGCAATTACGAGATCGAGTTAGTCAGTCTGTGAAGAATGCAAAGTTCAGGTTTTCCCACTCACTAAGAGAGGACTTTCACAGACCCACTGTCCTGAGGAAACATCTATGAGGTCTACGGACAGGCAAACCCAAAATTGCATCTGAAACTCTAATTCCTATTGGGGATCTAAACGAGGATTTAGCCTCGCTGATATCCTTGCTTGACTAATGCACGAGGGCTCAAACGATCGACAGCCTTGAAGTATCAGTGACTGGTACAAACGGAAAACTTTTCTGCACCCTTTAAGCCCCCATACGGTCAGGATACAGACTGCGCAAATTCGTACGTCAGCTGCAGGTCACGACAATGTAACAATGCATATGATCAAGTCAGTTTCCCCACAGATCCTCTACTGTCCAAACGAAAACTTTAATTTTTTCCGAAAATCCAGCATCTTCGCAACAGCGTGGAAATAGGAGCTCATGAAACCATTACCCAAAAAGGTATCTGCCTAACAGCCTTCCGACTATAGGCCCATTTACAGTCTACCAGCATTACTCAAGGCTTTAGAACACATAGTCACTAGCAGGTTACTAATTATGTAAAAGCAGATAACCGTTTACTTGAATAGCAGTACGGTTGCTGGCAAAATCGCAGCACTACTGCTGGTCTTATGAATGTGAATGATGAACTGATACAAGCTATGGTCAAACAACAGGTCACTATTATGGGTGTTTGGATGTCAGTAAAACATTCAAAAAAATGGTTCAAATGGCTCTGAGCACTATGGGACTTAACTTCTGAGGTCATAAGTCCCCTAAAACTTTGAACTACTTAAACCTAACTAACCTAAGGACATAACACACACCAATGCCCGAGTCAGGATCCGAACCTGCGACCGTAGCGGTCGCGCGGTTCCAGACTGTAACGCCTAGAACCACTCGCCTACCCCGGCCGGCAGTAAAATATTCGACACTGTCGATATTGACATTCTACTTGTTAAGCTCGCAAGAGAAAATTTTTCAGAAAGTGCTGATCAGGTATTTCACTCTTACCTCACATTTCGCCAACACTGTGTAATGACTGGAACAACAAGATCATAATAGCGGATGTAGTGTCAGGATCTCGCAAGGATCAGTACTGGGCCCATTACGTTTCTCATTACATGTTAATAATGTGTCAGCCGCTCTCTCACACACACTCACATGGCTCTGAGCACTATGGGACTTAACATCTATGGTCATCAGTCCCCTAGAGCTTAGAACTACTTAAACCTAACTAACCTAAGGACAGCACACAACACCCAGTCATCACGAGGCAGAGAAAATCCCTGACCCCGCCGGGAATCGAACCCGGGAACCCGGGCGTGGGCAACCACTCTCTCCCACTGCAAATATCAGCTATATGCTGACGACTTTCAGTTATATCTAAGTGCAAATTCAACAAACCTATCCAGGGTCGTTCAGTGTACACGCCAATTTACTTGCCCTATCAGAGTAGATGCAGAGCATAGGTTAGAAACTTCAACCATCTAAAACGCAAGTCGCTCATAAACGATATATTACTCCTCAGTTCAGAGAATCTCTTTCATCATTAATTCTAAAAGGCACAAAGACACTTTTCTTCTGTGCGTCTGGTCCCGGCGGAGTTTCGAGTCCTCCCTCGGGCATGTGAGTGTGCTTTCGTCCTTAGAATAGTTTAGGTTAAGTAGTGTGTAAGCTTAGGGACTGATGACCTTAGCAGTTACGTCCCATAAGATTTCACACAAATTTTGAACAAACTTTTCTTTTTTTGCGAATAACTTTAGGTTAAGCTTAGACCATCACTCAGAGAGGACGGAACACGCAACTGCAGGCTGTAAGATGCTGTCAGCGTCCCTTAATTCATTGCAGAAGTATAAGAAAATTGTTTCCTTTCGATCTTAAACAGAAGCTGGTAAAGACACTAATACACCGCATACTTGACTACTGCGATCCTATTCTCCAATGACTTCCGAACAGGTGATAAATCCTTGTCTACAATACGTCTGTAATCGGTCTCATCGGATTATGAAAGGACGGGGAGGAAGTCGGCCGTGCCATTTCAAAGGAACCATGCCGGCATTTGCCTGGAGCGATTTTGGGCAATCACGGAAAACCTAAATCGTGATGGCCGGACGCGGGAAAAAATGGTTCAAATGGCTCTAAGCACTATGGGACTTAACATCTGAGGTCATCAGTCCCCTAGATTTCAAATTACTTAAACCTAACTAACTTAAGGACATCAAACACATCCATGCCCAGGCAGGATTCGAATCTGAGACCGTAGCAGCAGCGCGGTTCTAGACTGAAGCGCCTAGAACCGCTCGGTCACAGCCGATAAGCGTAGAGATTATCATTTTCTATGTTTATTCCATTGTATTTTCAATTACTATACTCCCTCTTATTTGTCTTCAGCTCTTACACTACTATTTGAATAGTACAGCAGAACTACTCGTACTCAACAAAGTAAAATTCTTTCTGTACCATCACATAACACTACAATAATTTCAAAATCAGTTTCTGTATCACGAGCCCGACTTTGGAACAATCTTTTTCAAAATTCCTTGCAAACGCGTAAACACAGCTAATGGTCTACCTTCTATTACCATACCCATCTCTCCCACATTCTGTGCAGCTCACTCTCTTTAATCCTCCCTCCTCCACAACTTTTCGCTTTCCCTTGTCAGCAGAGTTCCATACTTATATTCTGTTGTTTCCTAACAGCTACTGCCAATGTCATTTCCATTTTAACCTCCTCCTTTATTCATTCCGCTTCTGATATTACTAAATATGGCTTCAAATGTGCTAAGGTAATCTATATCATTCTAAATGCCCTTTACTATTTTTATTATTGTTGTTAGAAGTTTTAAGTTGCTGTAATTGTTATTATTATTATTGGGGATGTTTTTTAATATTTTTGGTATTTACCGGTCGTTGTCAGATGTAAGAAAGGGCGTTAAGGCCCTAATCTGATTAAGTTAAATAAGCAATAAGTAAATAAACAAATAACTCATGAACCTACTGGTATTTGAACCCCTGCCTAAAAATCATGAACCAAATAAGACATATAGATATCCACTGTGAAAAGAAGTAATAGTTCAAATAAATGGTTCAAATGGCTCTGAGCACTATGGGACTTCATATCTATGGTCATCGGTCCCCTAGAAATTAGAACTACTTAAACCTAACTAACCTAAGGACATCACAGAACACCCAGTCATCACGAGGCAGAGAAAATCCCTGACCCCGCCGGAAATCGAACCCAGGAATCCGGGCGTGGGAAGCGAGAACGCTACCGCACGACCACGAGCTGCAGACAAGTAATAGTTCCTAGCGACTATTTATATATAATTAATGGAGTTTTATTTATACCAGATCACACTTGGTTACAAAACTGCCGTAAACAACTGGCAGTATGCTTGCTATTGAGGATACATTTTTAAAATAAAGATTCGCAAGTCCAATTACGAATGCCATCGGAATCTCATAAACATTTCCTGTCATTAAACTCAGCCAGTAAATGTTACGACTTTTGTCCGCGTCATGTTTCTTCGACTCACTATTTTTCGCTTGTATCGCACCGAGCACGGCAGTGACACACTGCTGGAGTGTTTAGAACATCCCTTCAGCCACTGACAAAGAGGACTCACTTCAATCTGTGGATACGCGTTTCCATCTGGCATCTCGTGGTGAGTATTTTCATCGTTATGCTGAGCGTCCAGTGTGTTCCGTAATTTTTGACATTTTGTTAACTGGACTTCGCTTATTCTTCTTCGCTGCCTCATTGTTGTCTCTAGCTGAAGGCTGCCGTTGAGATCTGTAGCAGCGCTCGTGAAGCCCATAGTGAGTAGCTTGACGCATACCGCTAGGCCTAATGTTCTGTCTGACGCATACTCCTTCGCTGCCCCCGCAGCGTCTGCCGGGGAAGCGACACATTCCTACGCGGTGACGTCATCAGCACTGCTGCCAGCGGGGCTGTTTGGCTGCCCTTTCGCTCAGCTGCTGTCCGCTCTGTGCCCTTAGAAGTCCGCATGCCGTCGCCAGTACCTGCTGCTTCCCGCTCTCTACAGCCAATGCGGCGGCTTCTCTGTAACAGTGTTTTTAAACCTTTTTCAATACGCGGCCCTTTTCCAAGGAAAAAGTTCAGGCCACCCCCAAACAGTAATAAAACTTTTTAAGCAATTTCAAAGGCAACGTATTTAAATATCCTTGTGCTGATAATTCTTCGTATTGATACTATATTGATCGAGAAATAAATTGTACTGTGCAAGGTAGTGGCAACGATCTGCAGATATATACAGGGTGAAGATTAACGATCTGCAGATATATACAGGGTGAAGATTGATGAAATCGACAAACAGCAGGAATGGATTCCTGACTGAGAACTGAGGAAAAAAGATGCTGTGAACATGTGTCCAGAAATGCATCGTTACCACAGTAGAAAGCGCTAGCGAATGACAGTTCCTCTGGCCGGTTGCCGTATGTTCCATGCTTGTTGCAGACTGTGTAATTGACGCAGCAGGCTGGTCTGGCATTCACGCTGAGAAGAAGCTAATTTCTGGAAATTTGTGGTAAGTTCCTATGGGACCAAACTTCTGAGGTCATCGGTCCCTAGGCTTACACACTGCTTAATCTATCTTAAACTAACACGTTAACACGTACGCTAAGGACAACACACAACCATGCTCGAGGGGGAGGATTCGAACCTCCGACGGGAGCGGGGGGGGGGGGGGGGGGAGGGGGAATCGCACAGACCGGCACAAGGTGCCGTAGACCGCGTGGCGACCGCGCACAGCGAAAGAAGCCCGAGATGGCGTTTGTGTCGGGCAAGACAGATGTAAACGGTCGAGAGGCTACACGGCTATACCAAAACAAGTACCCTCACAGACATCAACTACATCACACAACATTGCACACTCATCTTAGACGTTTGTGAGATCATGGGTCCTTCCAGACAGACGATTGTGCAAGGAGATGGCGGACTGTGCATATACCTGATTTGGAGGACAAGTACTACAGGATATTGAGACGAACACCAGTACAAGCTCCATGCTGGTGGCCCGCCAACGTCATGTAAGCTAAAGTACGATTATGTATATCCTGCATGACAATCGACACTACCAGTACCAACTGCAGTCCATTGGGGACCAGTTTGACGTTGATGCGATGCACCTATGTACTGTGTTTCAAGACGATTTTATGTCGTTGGACGCACACCAACCATTTCCGGACATTTTTCCTTCCGTTTCTAGTCATGAATCCGTCGCTGCTGTTTGTCGGTGTAATTAATATTCGCCCTATATATATAGGGTGAGTCACCTAACATTACCGCTGGATATATTTCGTAAACCACATCAAATGCTGACGAATCGATTCTACAGACCGAACGTCAGGAGAGGGGCTAGTGTAATTGGTTAATACAAACCATAAAAAAATGCACGGAAGTATGTTTTTTAACACAAACCTACGTTTTCTTAAATGGAACCCCGTTAGTTTTCTTAGCACATCTGAACATATAAACAAATACGTAATCAGTGCCGTTTGTTGCACTGTAAAATGTTAATTACATCCGGAGATATTGTAACCTAAAGTAGACGCTTAAGTACCACTCCTCCGCTGTTCGATCGTGTGTATCGGAGAGCACCGAATTACGTAGGGATCCAAAGGGAACGGTGATGGACCTGAGGTACAAAAGAGACTGGAACAGCACATTACGTCAACATGCTAACACCTTTTTATTGGTCTTTTTTACTGACGCACATGTACATTATACCATGAGGGGTGAGGTACACGTACACACGTGGTTTCCGTTTTCAATTACGGAGTGGAATAGAGTGTGTCCCGACATGTCAGGCCAATAGATGTTCAATGTGGTGGCCATCATTTGCTGCACACAATTGCAATCTCTGGCGTAATGAATGTCGTACACGCCGCAGTACATCTGGTGTAATGTCGCCGCAGGCTGCCACAATACGTTGTTTCATGTCCTCTGGGGTTGTAGGCACATCACGGTACACATTCTTCTTTAACGCACCCCACAGAAAGAAGTCCAGAGGTGTAAGATCAGGAGAACGCGCTGGCCAATTTATGCGTCCTCCACGTCCTATGAAACGCCCGTCGAACATCCTGTCAAGTGTCAGCGGTCAGCCTAATGTTAATTGCGGAATGTGCAGGTGCACCATCATGCTGATACCACATACGTCGACGCGTTTCCAGTGGGACATTTTCGAGCGACGTTGGCAGATCATTCTGTAGAAACGCGATGTATGTTGCAGCTGTTCGACGGGCGTTTCATAGGACGTGGAGGACGCATAAATTGGCCAGCCCGTTCTCCTGATCTTACACATCTGGACTTCTTTCTGTGGAGTACGTTTAAGGAGAATGTGTACCGTGATGTGCCTACAACCCCAGAGGATATGAAACAACGTATTGTGGCAGCCTGCGGCGACATTACACCAGATGTACTGCGGCGTGTACGACATTCATTACGCCAGAGATTGCAATTGTGTGCAGCAATTGATGGCCACCACATTGAATATCTATTGGCCTGACATGTCGGGACACACTCTATTCCACTCCGTAATTGAAAACGGAAACCACGTGTGTAGGTGTACCTCACGCCTCATGGTAATGTACATGCGCGTCAGTGAAAAAGACCAATAAAAAGGTGTTAGCATGTGGACGTAATGTGCTGTTCCAGTCTCTTTTGTACCTCAGGTCCATCACCGTTCCCTTTGGATCCCCACGTAATTCGGTGCTCTCCGATACACACGATCGAACAGCGGAGGAGTGGTACTCAAGCGTCAACTTTAGGTTGCAATATCTCCGGATGTAATTAACATTTTACAGTGCAACAAACGGCACTGATTACGTATTTGTTTATATGTTCAGATGTGCTATGAAAACTAACGGGGTTCCATTTAAAAAAACGTAGGTTTGTGTTAAAAAACATACTTTCGTGCATTTTTTTATGGTTTGTATTAACCAATTACACTAGCCCCTCTCCTGACGTTCGGTCTGTGGAATCGGTTCGTCAGTATTTGATGTGGTTTACGAAATATATCCAGCGGTAACGTTAGCTGACTCACCCTGAATATATATATATATATTAAACACGGATTCGGAATTGCACATTTTCTGCGATAAACACATGTTTACAGGTGGAGGTCAAAGTAGCTTCCACTCATGGCAATGCACAGCTCTGCCCTCCCGCATAAGGAACGACGCACTTTTTGATGTACACCCGGTTGCTATTGTGTCTGCTGGCACGCATTGAAGACGTGACCTCACAACGCTTATTGACGTAGCGTAGACCAATTCCTTCAAATATCCCCATAACCAAAAGTCTAGTGGACTGAGTTGTGGGGAACGAGCAGACCAAGGTCAGTCGCCCCCCCCCCCCCCCCCCGCCTTCGACCAGTCCAATGGTCTGCGTCTGAAGCAAAGTGTTCTAGTGGTGCACCATCATGCATGAACCACATTTGTATTCGTTGCCGCAGTGGCACAATCTCCAGCAAGATACGCAATACATTAATGAGAAAGTCCAGAAAATGCGTCCCAGTTAATATTTCTGATAGCATGCACGGCAAGTTTATCTATCGCCTGGTACGCCTGCGCATACGTTGATTGAGAATCGGTGTTAATGTCCTCTTTCCCGAATTCCTTAGGGATTTACATCTGCCTCTACATGCTGGTTATGGAAATTCTCAACACCGTTTCTTATGAAACCTGCCTCATCGGTAAATAAAATCTGGGACGTGAACAGTGGATCTGCAGCACACTTCTGCAACAGCCATTGACAGGACCGCCGTCTGCCATGATGCTCCTGTGGACTTAGGGCCTGAATGCGCTGTAACCGATATCGGTACAAGAACTGTTCATAAAGTACTCCCCAGATAAGAGAGTGAGACACACCTTCTGCTGCTGCTAATCGTCGCACACTGGCCCCAGGGGCTTCTTCCACCAAACGTAGCACACTCACCTTGATGTCAGGCGTGCGGACTGTGCGGGACCTTCCGCTATGAGTCTTCCTAACAGCTTATCAGAGGGCACTCTGCGCTGCGGATATTTTTCTGCATAGGTGGCACGGGCTTTCAGACTACGTCCACTTTCTAAACCATAGGAGAATACCATATCCACCGTTTCACTTGTTTAGTAGTAGACTTCCATTGCTAACAAGTGGTGGAAGAGAGAAAATGTCAATGTACTACAATATGTGTGCGTACAAAAGGTGCAGTAACAGTAAACACATAAGTGAATCCGCATTTGAAAGAAGGTAAAACACCATGATACGTACCCAGGGTTGACAGTACTGTACAATAAGGTACACAAACACGACGAAAAGTAATTTAGCCTACAACACGACTCGAACGACACAACTGATTGCAAACCACCTAATTGTAGGTAGAGTACTGGGATTAAGACGTCATAATAACCTGCCGACACATTTGACGGGGTGTCAATGCAACGACTGTGCTACTATCCACTACGAAGTGTTGCGCGACCCTTCTTATAAGCACGTGTTTATCTCGGAAAGTATGCATTTCCGGACCCATGTTTTTTGGGCTTTTTTTCCTTGTTTCGATGAGTACTACCACCTCTCAAAGTATTCGACACATTTTTTGAACGCCCTGTACCAGTTTGGTAGACAATGAAAACCTCCACACTCCACTTTATTAAATTTTACACGTGAAGGAAAAACGATTTCTTAAGAAGTAATATAGTGTGATATATGAAGTTTCTGCCTTTGTAACTATGTAGTAGAAGCCTTGTTATTGACGGATAGAGAAATCCATGCCCTTTCAAATCTCTCTTCAGTACCAGAATTAATGGATCCTGGAATTAGGAGGTTTTCATAGAAAAATGAAGTTAGGAGATTTTCATTGACTACCATCATTCTTTGCCGCGGTGGAAGGATGGGGGCTAGAAGGGATCGCTTAAGCTCCCGTTGTCGCTCACTTTATTTAGTTCTCCGTCTACGCCACTGAATGTGAATGTGATTATTGTGTCCTTTGCTTCGCTCTGGGCGAGCATAAAATGAAATTTTTCAAGAGATCTCCGCAAACCGCCACGTCTGGTACAAGTAGCAGTTGCGGAAGCGAATCATATTCGAAGAAAACACTTTATGATAACAGTTACTTGTAGTTTGTTTTACTGCCATGAATAACGAACCACAGTGTGTAATTTGTGATCAAGTATTGTCAAGTGGAAGTGTGAAACCATGAAAGACCGTGCATCACCTCTCAACTAAACATTTAAAGTAAGTTGATAAACCTTTGGATTTGTTCGAAAGAAAACCTGTAACCAGCGGCAAACTACTACGTTCCGGATAACAAAATTCTGTTGCTATTTGTTGATTAAAAATTATATTATGTTATTGATTTTTTTCTGATTTAACAACGTTTTTACCTGATTTTAGGTATCAAGTGTCAAAGCGGAAGCATTATTGGCTAGCTATCGAGTCACATCCCAATCGCTAAAGCTGGGAAACCGCATGAAGATGCCGGGAATCTTATTTTGGCAACTACACTGGATATGGTTCAAATTACGTTAAGTAAACTGGAGGCAAACAAGCTAACAACAATACTACTTCTTGACAATACTGTTGAATGCGGAATAAACGATATGGCCGACGACATTCAAGAACAATTAGTCCAAAAATTAAAGAAGAACCCACATTTTGCCTCACAGTTTGATAACACTACTGATGTTCCAGATTGTGCGCTAATATAGGCATATGTGCGGTTTGAATGAGATGAAAGTGTCATGGAAGACGTTTAACACTTGCTAACACTATTGGCCCATGTTTGTAAGACACGTTTTTAGAAAACACTCGCAACTACGAGATTGACTGGACAAAATGTATCTCCATTTGTAGGGAAGTTCCTAAAGCTATGAAAAGCCACAAAAGCGGGATCGTTATGAAATTAAAATCAATAATGCTACATGTTTCATGCATACACTGCTTTCTTCATCGAGAAGGTCAGGCAGCCACGGTTTTATCTTCTGATTTAAATGATGTGCTTAAAGAGGTGATCAAAGTTGTGAACTCTATTAAACCTACAATGTTGCAAAATCGACTGTTTGGAATCATTTGTGAAGATTTGGGTTTCCTCCATCAAAATCTTCTTTATCACTTAAAGGTAAGGTGGCTTTCCCTAGGAAATGTATTGCCACGAGTTCTAGAAGAAAAGCTGAATTGTTAATGTGGTTACAAGATTCTAAATTTGGATATGTGATTTATTCTTGTGATCATATTCGGCGACTGAAATTAGCAATTCTCGTTGATCGTTAAAGTCATCTAAATATTTTAAAGAAAAACCTCGAAGGAAGAGAAGATAACAAGGATAAAAGAAAAGGATTTCTCATAAAACTTCGTGGATGGTCAACTTCTTCACAAAAGACGAAGTTTCAGTCTTTCCCTTGCGTTTGGAAGACAGTCGAAGATATTGCATTGGCCAATCGGCGGTAACATGTTTTCACATTCCATGCATGATAAAGAGCTTCATAATTTGGAAGAGAACCTATTAAGCTACTTTTTAGAACTGAACTCTGAAGCTGACCACGGGCATAGATTGTTACTAAATCCTTTTTTTTTTTTTTTCATAAGCTGGCTGATCTGAGCACGAAGATGAAAGAGACACAGCTTTTGCTGGTAATAACGAAGTATGATATAAAGCTCTGTGCATTTGTACATAATCGCGGAATCGTACTATTATTGTTGTTGACTTCACTCTTGATGGTGTGGCTTAGGCTCCGAGGGAAATAAATGACAATGTGATAACAGAAAACGCGAAAGAATAAATAGCATAATGCCCGCCCCCGGTAGCTGAGTAGTCACAGTGCGGACCGTGTTGCCCGCCGGCCGCGCTGCGGTGCGCGGGCCTGTTTGTTTACGCCGGAGCATCTTCGCGTTTGCGGTGTTCTGAGTCTAGAACGAGATGGCACACTCGTACAGAAAAACGACTTCGAAGTTCAGTTTTGCGAACGACTATACTCGACAAAGGCACACGAGACTGAACGTTTCTTCCTAGAAGAGGTTAAAAGCGATCCACGGGAAATGATGGGAATCCATTTATTGATCATTTCAAGCGTCGTCTGTGTCAAACTTATTGACGAGGCAGCTTGTGAAAGAATTCTACAACGATCACCGAACGGATACTGTTTCTGTCTACCGATGGGAATGTTGGTGCGGTTACAGTCGACCACGCGGGAATGGGGATACGCATCATACGGGTCTTCGAACTTCCGTCTTAGGTCCTGTCTGAACTTGTGATCGACGCCTTTCGACCATACGGTACAGTTCTATCCCATGTGGCCGAAAAGTGGACGAGTTTTATCACATACCCGGTTCTAAATGATGTGATACAAATATGGATAGAACTGCGAAAGCACATCCCCTTTTATTTGTACATAGGGGGTTGTCGAGCGATTATAATCTATGATGGACAAGCTCGCACTTGCTCGGGGTGCGGGAAAGAAGGTAACGTCCGGTCGGAATTCCTCTAGCGACGTTTAGTGCAAACCTGCTGGATGACGTTCAAGCTCCACAACAGATGACGGTATTGCCTTTGACCTTTGTGGAGGCCGCGCGACCGCTACGGTCACAAGTTCGAATCCTGTCTCGGGCATGGATGTGTGTGTTGTCCTTAGGTTAGTTAGGTTTAAGCAGTTCTAAGTTCTAGGGGACTTATGACCTCAGCAGTTGAGTCCCATAGTGCTCAGAGCCATTTTGAACCTTTGTGGAGGCCCTGAGAGAAGAAGATAGATTTCTGATGGGCGCCAGCAGCTGCGCACTATAGAGAACATGGACGTCAACGGATTGCAACTCCGAGCACCTGTTCCACAACAGCAGACACAGGACCCCAAAGAAGAGATACAGCTGACTGTCGCTCCAGGCTCAACCGTGGTGGCTGCCAGTGCTTCCACCGAGAGCGTGGTGGACCAGGCCCAAGACGGAGGATACGCAATCCAAACAGCCGATGCAGAAGCAAAGCAACGCAAACAGCGTTTCTCCAAAGAGAAGAAAGAAGCGTTGACTGACTTCTGCTGACGATAGCCACAGTCCCGAGAGGACAGTGGATGACAACGACAGTAACGACCTGCGACCAGTGGATTCCACAGATACCGAGATGACGCTGCAGGAATTGCGCAGCGACGATAACCTGAATTCTCCTTCTGGTGACCGAAAGGCAGAAAAGGAGATGGCAATTGTCCAACATCAGAGTGGCGACAACGCTACCTGCCATCCTACGGCCAGTTCCGGAAATATGCTGGGGTACTGGGCGCAAGAAATACACCAACAGGAACAGGATGAAGATACGGACGCGGCGATTGGGGATATTCCTGACCAAGTGCCGGGAGGGGCCCGGGAATGTAAAACAACTTGGTGAGGTGAGGAGCGACGGGGGTGCCGATAGCCGACAGCAGTTCGGTTTTCAACACCATAGCTTGATGAACCCCCCTCCCTCCCGCCCCCCTTCAACTGATGAATACAGGCCAGGCGTACCGCATTGCAACTATAAACATTAATGGCATTCCGATATCACTTAAAATTCAAATGCTGAAAGATATGCTACACGCTGCTGACGTGGATATTATATTCCTACTAGAAGTTCGTTTCACATCGCCGCCGGAGCTCTACGGCTACGAAGCACATTATTCAGTGCACGATGAGAGTGGATGCGGTGTAGCGATCCTCACCAGGGAAGGAACAGGAGTGGAGGAAGTCATGTCTCCCCCTTTGGCACGTGGAATAGCGATCACTGTCGACGGCGTTCGTTTCATCAATGTATACGCGCCGTCTGGCTCCACAAAAAGAAGAGAAAGGGTGACCTTTTACACCGAAGAGAAGTATCGTTGTCCACCGGACGCTATGTCAGTTATGTGGTAGGCGGCGACTTTAATTGTGTCGTCGACCAAAAGGACCAAGTACCTCATTATATGCCATGCATGGAATTGCGCGCTTTGACTACCGAAATGGCGCTTCTGGATACCTGGGAAATGTAGCATGGCGATAGAACGGGTTACACGTATGTAACAGGACACCCGGCGAGTAGACTTGCTACAGTGTATGTGACGCGCGCTCTACGGACGGCGATACTGGATGCCGAAATCCTGCCAGCGGCTTTTACGGATCATATGGCGTACGTCTGTACGATTTCACTAACGCGGCAGAAGATATGGCGTAGTAAGGGTCACTGGAAAATGAATAGTGCACTTTTACGTGACGCTGCATGTCGCCGGTCGATAGAGGAGGCCTGGGAGACACGTTCGCCGCCAACGAGCATACACTACGGTTTGCCAGAGGTGGATCAAATGCACAAAATCAACCTCACGGAGAACGTTGATAGGATACGGGCAGGACAAATCGCAGTGGAACCGCGCGACGGAGGAGGAACGCCCGCTGATGTTAGTTAACACCATGAAATGTTTAGGTTTTACGTTCCACACGGATGTGCAGCTGACAGCAGCGGATAACTACCGACGCATATTGAAGCTGATGCTGACAATGGTGCTGTTACAGAAATTAAGAGCGTAGGACATGATTCAGAGAGTGACATATGTCAACGTAAACCTGGCACCGAGACTCACTCACGTAGCGCATGTCCTGCCTTTAACGCTCACACGGACACAAGCAACTTTCGGAACTTACGTGACTGTGGGACACCTGTTTAAGATCCAATACTCAACGCTTACGCTACCACCTGGAGAGGGTGACTTGGTCTGGTGAACGTATATGAAAAGGCACGGGCGTTATTCGTCAGTACGATTTTTCGATAGTGGCGTGGCCAATTTCGCAGTATCTCGTGTGCGTTAGCCGACGCACTGGCGCCCACTTCAATGGTGCCTCCAGCCAATATGGACCATATTTCAGCGAAGATGTCACATTTCAAGTCTTTCTTTTGTCAGAGAAGCCTTCCCAACAACACGACTACCGACGACGCGAGATGTATACCAAATCTTACTGCGCCGGTGCCCCAAGAATACCCTGGAAAAAAAGTACCCATACAAGAACTACCATCTGGTGAGCAAGATGTATGAAACAGACGAAATACCCTCAGACTTCAAGAAGAATATAATAATTCCAATCCCAAAGAGAGCGGGTGTTGACAGATGTGAAAATTACCGAACTATCAGTATAATAAGTCACAGCTGCAAAATACTAACGCGAATTCTTTGCAGACGAATGGAAAAACTGATAGAAGCCGACCTTGGGGAAGATCAGTTTGGATTCCGTAAAAATGTTGGAACACGTGAGGCAATAGTGACCCGGCCACTTATCTTAGAAGCTAGATTAAGGAAGGGCAAACCTCCGTTTCTAGCATTTGTAGACATAGAGAAAGCTTTTGACGATGTTGACTGGAATGCTCTCTTTCAAATTCTGAAGGTGGCAGGGGTAAAATACAGGGAGCGAAAGGCTATTTACAATTTGTACAGAAAGCAGATGGCAGTTATAAGAGCCGAGGGACATGAAAGGGAAACAGTGGTTGGGAAAGGAGTGAGACAGTGTTGTAGTCTCTCCCCGATGTTATTCAATCTGTATATTGAGCAAGCAGTGAAGGAAACAAAAGAAATATTCAGAGTAGGTATTAAAATCCATGGACAAGAAATAAAAACTTTGAGGTCCGCCGATGACATTGTAATTCTGTCAGAGGCAGCAAAGGACTTGGAATAGCAGTTGAACGGAATGGATAGTGTCTTGAAAGGAGGTTATAAGATGAACATCAACAAAAGCAAAACGAGGATAATGGAATGTAGTCGAATTAAGTCGGGTGATGCTCAGGGAATTAGATTAGGAAATGAGACGCTTAAAGTAGTTAAGGAGTTTTGCTATTTGGGGAGCAAAATAACTGACTGATGGTCGAAGTAGAGAGGATATAAAATGTAGACTGGCAATGGCAAGGAAAGTGTTTCTGAAGAAGAGAAATTTGTTAACATCGAGTATAGATTTAAGTGTCAGGAAGTCATTTCTGAAAGTATTTATATGGAGCGTAGCCATGTATGGAAGTGAAACATGGACAATAAATAGTTTGGACAAGAAGAGAATAGAAGCTTTTGAAATGTGGTGCTACAGAAGAATGCTGAAGATCAGTTGGATAGATCACATAACTAATGAGGAAGTACTGAATAGGATTGGGGAGAAGAGAAGTTTGTGGCACAACTGGATTAGAAGAAGGGATCGGTTGGTAGCACATGTTCTGAGGCATCAAGGGATCACCAATTTAGTATTGGAGGGCAGCGTGGAGGGTAAAAATCGTAGAGGGAGACCAAGAGATGAATTCACTAAGCAGATTCAGAAGGATGTAGGCCGCAGTAGGTACTGGGAGATGAAGAAGCTTGCACATGACAGGGTAGCATGGAGACCTGCATCAAACCTGTTGTGGGTTGGCAGGAGAGCCAACACCGTGATATTAGAGGAAGCCGAAAGGCACGCGATTTAGCTCACGCAGGCTGGCGTGAGGTCTGGAACAGGTCAAGGAAATTAGAATTTAGAAAAACGGACGTAGCTGGTGGAATACTTAACTTTAATCCATAAATGGTGAACGTCACTGTACATTATTCACAATATCAATAGTAACTGAACATGGCGCCTTGCTAGGTCGTAGCAAATGACGTAGCTGAAGGCTATGCTAACTGTCGTCTCGGCAAATGAGAGCGTATTTTGTCAGTGAACCATCGCTAGCAAAGTCGGTTGTACAACGGGGCCAGTGCTAGGAAGTCTCTCTAGACCTGCCGTGTGGCGGCGCTCGGTCTGCAATCCCTGATAGTGGTGACACGCGGGTCCGACGAATACTAACGGATCGCGGCCGATTTAAAGGCTACCACCTAGCCAGTGTGGTGTCTGGCGGTGACACCACAAAACCAGTCTCAGGACTGAAGACCACAACAACAAGAACAACAAGAACTAGCAACAGATACTGCGCGTTATGCGGAATGATTACCTCCCAACGTAGGTATGCTCAACATGGTATGTGGTGGTAAACAGGAAGTTCACAACGAATCAACGGCGGCATGCGATTCTTTTTCCAGACACTCCACTATGTTAAATCTGTGCTACAATGGACTCTGATGAACATCGTTTAGCATGTAGTGGGACGGCACCGGTGTGGCACTTGGCAAGACAGATATTGGCGTTCCTGTTACGCTCCGCCCCTCACACTGTTTCATCGGACATACTTTTTTCCCCCAAGAATCTTATTATCCTCTACAAAAAACCAATGCAGTTACATGGGCAGGGGTTGTGGGCTACGTCTACAACGAATAGGTATTTTCTCCTGGATGGACAAGCGAAGCTGCAACAGCAGAAGAAATATAGGCAAGACTTCGCTAATAACCAGAAACGGACATTTACAGACCCGCCGGCCAGATGGGGTGTGACGGGTGAGAGATGAGATAGACGAAGTAAGCCGAGACAGACATCGATCACACTTAACGGAACCTTAGTTATTTTCGAGAAGGCTACCCAGTCTCACGCCAACGTCTGGAGAACGGGTCGATCGATGGCTCTATTGCTCTGTCGAATGTCAGATGGTGATCAGGTGTCGCCCCGGACATGAATTTCATTTCATTGCTAGAGGATCGTGTTTCTTTTGAATTTGAACTATCAGCGATGTCTTGACGTCTTTTTCATTTGAACATTTCAATTTCATTCAATTCCGTACCTAATTAATTTTCCTATTAGCCACTATTTGTCAACATTTCGACATTGTAGAAACTATTTATGCGGTAGTGTACTAAACGTATGTCAGCAAAGGTGGCCTGGGTTCGATTCCCGGTTGGGTCGGAGATTTTGTACGCTCAGGGACTTGGTGTTGTGTTGTCCTAATCATCATCATTTCATCCCATAGACGCGCAAGCCGCCGAAGTGGCGTCAAATCGAAAGACTTGGACCCGGTGAACTGTCTACCCGACAGGAGGCCCTAGTCACACGACATTTTATTTTTAATAGTATAATGTTTACATCACTTTTCTTATTGCGATGAATGAAGTGCAGTTAAACCGCACTTAACGAGCATCTTTTACACACATCAAAAAAAGTTTTGCATCACCCCAGTTCCCGGAACTCCTGAAGACAGACGTTGACTGTAGATATTGGTATCACAGGCACAGTCCCTTTTATTGTTCAGAGATGTCACTAAACCATCACAAATATGTTAACAACTATGCATGAGCAGCGCCTATCACACGGAGGAGGTCCGACAGCCGATCAGTTCCAGTAATTTCACCAGGAAGGAAGTACACGGCTCGTGTTGTCTGTAGTTCAATCATGCCTAGACGGTCAACTCCGCATTTCGATCACGTCCGCATTGTTACTTTGTGCCATGAAGGGCTCTCAACAAGGGAACCGTCCAGGCGTCTCGAGGTGAACCAAAGCGATGTTGTTCGGACATGGAGGAGATACAGAGAGACAGGAACTGTCGATGACATGCCTCTCTCAGGCCGTACAAGGGCTGCAACTGCAGTGGATGACCACTACCTACGGATTATGGCTCGGAGGATCCCAGACAGCAACGCAACCATGTTGAATAGCGCATTTTGTGCAGCCACAGGACGTCGTGTTACGACTCAAACTGTGCGGAATAGGCTGCATCATGAGGAAATTCACTTCCGACGTCCATGGCGAGGTCCATCTTTGCAACCACGACACCATGCAGCGCAGTACAGATGGGGTCAACAACATGCCGAATGAACCGCTCAGGATTGGCATTACGTTCTCTTCACCGATGAGTGTCGCATATGCCTTCAACCAGACAATCGCCGGAGACGTGTTTGGAGGTAACCCGGTCAGGCTGAACGCCTTAGACACACTGTCCAGCGAGTGCGGCAGGGTGGAGGTTCCCTGCTGTTTTATGTTGGCACTGTGTGGGGCCGACGTACGTCGCTGGTGGTCATGGAAGGCACCGTAACGGCTGTACGATACGTGAATGCCATCCACCGACCGATAGTACAACCACATCGGCAGCATATTGGCGAGCCATTCGTCTTCATGGACGACAATTTGCGCCCCCATCGTGTGCATCTTCTGAATGAATTCGTTCAGGATAACGACATCGCTCGAGTAGAGTGGCCGGCATGTTCTCGAGACATGAACCCTATCGAACATGCCTGGTGTAGATTGAAAAGGGCTGTTTATGGACGACGTGACCCACCAACCACTCTCAGGGATCTACGCCGAATCGCCATTGAGGAGTGGGACAACCTGGACCAATAGTGCGTTGATGAACTTGTGGATAGTATGCCACGACGAATACAGCCAGCATCAATGCAAGAGGACGTGCTACTGGGTATTAGACGTACCGGTGCGTACAGCAATCTGGACCAACACCTCTGATGGTCTCGCTGTATGGTGTTACAACATGCAGTGTGTGGTTTTCAGGAGCAATAAAATGTGCTGAAATGATATTTATGTTGATCTCTATTCCAATATTCCGTACAGGTTCCGGAACTCTCGAAACCGAGGTGATGCAAAACATTTTTTGATGTGTGTATAACGAGTGATTCGCATAACGAGCTGTACACAATATAATTTTGTAAAAGCTTGAATCGCTTAACGAGCAATGTTTCTTATAATTCTGTTCCGTGCGTTTTTTTAGTTAACAGTTCAAATTTCAAGAGCCATCTTCTGACCTAGGTAGACGTTTTCAGCTGCTATAATTAGGCAATAAGTCACTCACTGTTATGCGACGTTATGCCTTGTACAGTAGAAGCTCCAAGTTTTCAGCAGTACTGGAGCGACACTACTAGCGCGGCCAGTTATTGTCTCCGTTATCCACGCTCCAGCCTCCTCGATGATGTTCTAAATTCTCTGTGATGATGTTGCAAGCACTCGTAACTTCGAAGACTCATGTTAATTCCCTAAATTTAAGTATATATCTATGAATTCTATTTTAGATTTGTTGCTGTTAAGCACACAAATTCAATACAGCTGTCCATTGAAATCAGTTAAGTAGACACAGGTTTCATTCGCCTAGCCGTCTTTTGTGTTTACCACTCTTTTCGAAGAGTGGGCAAACACAAATCTCTTTAGACTACTCTCTCGTAAAAAAAGGATGTACAGTATTAATACATTATGTCACTATTTTATAAATTGGTTTTGTATCTTTTTCGGAATGGAAAGCATAATCCTTTATTTATTGAAATTCCTACATAAAAATGTCTTTTGCATAAAAATTGTTTCTCATTGGTAACACTCAGAAACGAATTATGCTCGCTAAGCGCGGTCCCACAGTACAGTTAATTTGACCCTGAAATCAGTTTTCACGTTTTGCTTTTATTCACCGTTAACTCAGTATATTTATTATGAAACAATTTACGTTTTATTCCATTCAGAATTAATTTTAAACAAAGACTTACTAATTTTCATAAAAATAACCTTCACTTTTCCTAGGCCAATGTATTTTGTTTTACGAAACCCTAGTGCTCATACATGCAGGGGCTGGTTGCTTCTTTCACTTTCATCCAGTTTCAAAAGAAGACATTCCTTTTTAATTAATTGCGAGAATATTTTGTATATTTTATAACAAATTATTGTACTAATTGTAGAAGATGTCTTTCAACACTTTTATAAACCACTGGCCGGCCGTTGTGGCCGTGCGGTCCTAGGCGCTTCAGTCTGGAACCGCGTGGCCGCTACGGTCGCAGGTTCAAATCCTGCCTCGGTCATGGATGTGTGTGATTTCCTTAGGTTTAAGTAGTTCTAAGTTCCAGGGGACTGATGACCACAGATGTTAAGTCCCATAGTGCTCAGAGCCACTTTTTTTTATAAACCACTATAAAGTGGCACTGATTCACTTCACGGCAATCCAATTAACAACACGGAAGAAATGATAAATGCACCAGGCGACAAACAACGACGATTTTGTGAGAATCCCGAACAAGCCACAGAGCTACGCTAATACGAGGTCGTGCAGAAAGGTATGTCTCCGAATTTTTATGCAAAAACTCTAACGCTTTCTAAATAAAACATTAACTTTATACCTCTATATCTTTCATGTCTACATACTTATTTCTCAACATAGTCACCGTGACGATCAACACATTTCTCCCATCGAGATACCCGTTTGTTGATAATGTCCCTGTAGAATGTTAGACTGTGATGACAGATTCACACCCTGACCTCTGCTTACACCGCTTCATCACCATGCAAGTCCCCGATAGCTGAGTGGGACTGCACGGTAACTCAGCGTGTTCGGTCAGAGGGTTAGCTGCCCTCTGTAATAAAAAAATTCGTCCGCCCCGAGCAGATACCACGAACCAAAACGAACATAATGAGACCAAAAGAAAAAGTGGTCGGTGTGACAGATTGCCGTCCTACGGGCCCTGGTTCGATTCCTGGCTGGGTAAGGGATTTTATTCGCTCAGGGAGTGGGTGATGTGTAGCCTTCAGCATCATTTCATCCCCATCCGGCGGGCAGGTCGCCCGATGTGGCGTCGAATGTACGTAATAAGACCTGCACCAAGGCAGCCGGACCTGCCCCGTAAGCGGCGTCCCGGCCAATGACGCCAAACGCTCATTTCCATCACTATGCGAGTGAAGTCCTCGGAGGTGTTCTTTAAGTTTTTAAAACAGTCGAAACTCTCCCACACACCTTGGGGTTAGAATCGCTATTTGCTTCATTACGAGCACGAACATTTCACCGTCGTAAATTACTGATGTCGATACAGTCGTCACTACACGCAGCTTCCAATTTTCAGGGGACTTCTATTGGAGGCACGTTTTTTACAGTTAGTAACTCGATTACAGCATGCTGTTAGTCACGTGCCGACATTGTTTCGTTATAAACTGACATGTTGCACGCTACAATTCATAGCCCTCTAGAGAAAAAATGGCTCTGAGCACTATGGGACTTAACATCAATGGTCATCAGTCCCCTAGAACATAGAACTACTTAAACCTAACTAACCTAAGGACAGCACACAACACCCAGTCATCGCCTTCTAGTGCAGAGGCTTGCAACTTGCGTCCATGAAATGGTAAAAATGATTGAGTACTATACATGACATGTAATACTTCAACCTATACTGAGAACAGAATAAAAGATTCGACGGCATTACCTTTCAGTACGCCCTCATAGAAGCAACGTCCACAGCGTGTTAGCTACGGTCTGAGGTGAGCTGAAGCGTCCTAGATCCGCTTGGCAGAAATTGCTGTACTTCGTGCTTTTTCTCACTGCTGCCGATCCTAGTGATCTATTCTTTGGTTCGAATCAAGCTCACTGAAATGCGTTTCAGTAAGCTTGGTGAAAAGTCTTGCACGTTAGCTTTGTAGCCATTTTGTATCACCTTTCAACGTTAGCATCTTTTAAATGTGTTTTCACGAATTGTTCTAGTTTCGTGTGATATTTTTACCACAGTACATGATCGGCAAGGACACTGTTGTCAGTATATAAATGATACAGCATAACGGTGGGAACTCTTTAAGGCCGGCCGCGGTGGTCTAGCGGTTCTGGCGCTGCAGTCCGCAACCGCGGGACTGCTACGGTCGCAGGTTCGAATCCTGCCTCGGGCATGGGTGTGTGTGATGTCCTTAGGTTCGTTAGGTTTAAGTAGTTCTAAGTTCTAGGGGACTTATGACCTAAGATGTTGAGTCCCATAGTGCTCAGAGCCATTTGAACCATTTTTTGAACTCTTTAAGACTGTTCACAGATGATACGGTTCTCTACAAGAAAGTATCACTGCGCGATTTCCAGAATGACCTGCAGACAGTTGATGAATGGTGCAGGTTCTGGCATTTCGCCCTGAACGTAAATAAAGTAGCATATTGCACATACATAAGAAACAAATTCTATTACTGCACAACTACACAATTGATGAGAATGGCTCTGAGCACTATGGGACTCAACTGCTGAGGTCATTAGTCCCCTAGAACTTAGAACTAGGTAAACCTAACTAACCTAAGGACATCACAAACATCCATGCCCGAGGCAGGATTCGAACCTGCGACCGTAGTGGTCTTGCGGTTCCAGACTGCAGCGCCTTTAACCGCACAGCCACTTCGGCCGGCTCAATTGATGAGAAACTGCTGAAAACAGCATCTACTGAAAATATGTAGGAGTAATTATCAGGGGCAAACTTACGTGGAATGACCAAATAAAACTAGACGTAGGAAAATCAGATGCCAGACTGAGATTCATAGGAAGGATTCTAATGAAATGTAACTCATCCACAAGGCGCTTCTACGATGCAAGAGATCAAAAAGGTCCAACGAAGAAGGGTGCGTTTCGTCCCAGGATCGTTAGTCGGCCGAGAGTGTTACAGATATGTTCAAGAAGGTCCAGTGGTAGATTTACAACAGAGACGTTGAGCATTACGGAGCGGCATACCATTGTAATTTCGTGAGAGAATTTTAGGGGGAAGAGTGGAACGACATATTACTTCCCCCTAAGTATGTCTTGTGAAAAGACCACAATAAGAAAATTCGAGAAATTAGAGGTAATACAAAGGCTTACCGACAATCATACTTTCCACACGCCTTTGGCGAGTGGAACAGGGAAGTTGGGATCAGCTTGTGATACCAGAAGTACCCTCCGCCACACACCGTTAGGTAGCTTGCCTTGTATGAAAAGGCTGTAAATGTCAGTACCTCACAAGACGATGTCCACGCACTGCAGTTCCGATCAGGAAGTTAATGTGATCCTTACCCTCTCCCAACAAACAAGTTAGAGGTGAACTCATGAGTACAGTCTATAGAGGATTTAATGACTCTCGCTGCTCTAGTTGTTTTCCGTAAATGTCGGAAGAGTTCGACAGACATGGTGTCAAATCTCACCGCAGCAAGTCCTTGCGTATTTGAAGTGTTCAACAGATTTTAATTAAAGTTCATTACTACTAATAAGGACCACATCTGAGCGTGAGCGACTTTGCAATGTGTTTTCACGAAACCTTGTCACTTCCATGTGCCATTTCTATCATAGAGGATGATCGTGACGAAACATATGTTTTCGGTAATGTTGTAACTGGTTCCTCCTGCGACAGCGAACCCCTGGACTTCACGACCCACTGATTGAAAACGCTGTTTTGGAAAGAACTCCCAAAATGTATTCAACGACGACGATGGTTTTACCCATCACCTACGCATCGGCGATCTCTTCTCCTCCCTCCAGCCGCCGTCCGTCGGACCATGTACCGGTGACCCTTCAAACTGCTACAGATACCGCCGAGGTCAACGCGTCACTCTCACAACATGACGTTACTCCAGCGCCATTACCAAGACCAATGACTTCCGATCCCTTCCCGGTAGATGATATGGACGTCCCTTCACTTATCGCCCTGCGACGGCCTCTCTCCCAGACCGCTACGACTCCCTCCCGTCTTCCGACACAGAGGGACTAACACGCAGAGAACTTTCACCTAAAAGATGCAAGAGGATGCGCCGTACGGTCTCTCAACAACACAGCTCACCTCCCCCTAAGGCTTCAGAGGCCGCCCGGCCCGACGAGGCCACAGAGAACCTCCACGACGACAAGAATGACGACAACGCGACGCCGGCTCTGGCTGTGCCGGTGCCTACACAGCCGGCTCACCCAGGTGCACCTGAATCAATGGACTCCCTTGTTGCGACTGCCGCCGAGAAGCCCACCGCATCTACGGATGAGGTGGAGCATAAGAACGCCGCAACGATAGCTCTCTCGATGGCGTGGAGTGATGACGTCGACCATGGCTCGAACCTCACGCTGGGAACGGAGTTACCGGAAACGGAGACCTAGTTACACCGTAGATAACACCGTCAGGTGGCGTACGGCCCGGCTTGCCGCTGCCTCGCCCCTCTTCAACCTCCGCTGATGGTGTTCCCCTTCATGGCGGGGTACGACCCGAACGTACCGAACAGCAACGATCAACACTGCCAACATTAGCTCCCGCGTGAAATTCAACTGCGGATACGGGCATCGGACGTCGACATCGCATTACTACAGGAGGTACACTTGGCCACACTTCCGGACGTCGTATGGTATAAGTCTAATCCTTCTCCTCGTGACCGAGAAGGCATTCTGGTCGCTGATATTACATTCCTTCCGTCCGCAACGAATATGGCAGCCACCGTCATGGGGACGCGTATTATTAATATTTACGCTCCGTCAGACTCCACCCGCAGACGCGACAGAGCACACTTCTACTCAGAAGAAATCGTCCCTTTGTTTCTAGGCTGCTGTGGTCATTACTTGCTTGGGGGTGATTTTAAGGATGGATGTAATGGAAAATATGAACATTTATTTAAGAAATCATTACAGCCATATTTATTAATGTGCGAATCTAAAATTTTGCAGATGTGAAGCAAAAGAGCTGTGTTTTAACGGAAAATTATAATAAAATATGCAGGAATTATGTTTTGCCAGATATTTGAATTTATAATTTTTTATAGTTTTTTTTGTAAAAAGCCATAACTCAGATTCTAATCATGCAGTTAATCTGAAAATTTTATTGTAGTGTCCTCAGAAGGTTATAAGACCACTGAACCGCAGTTATCAATTTATGGTACACATTGTATCATTAACAGAGTTTTAATTTTGCACACCCCAAATTAAATTTTTTTCTACATACAATCACCTAAAAATCAGAATGTAATTGGAGGATCTCATGCTTTTTAGTTCCAGAGAAACAGCAACACGTTGCAAACAGGCTCTAAAAATTCCATAGTATTAGAGCATATACTTTTTGAGAACAGGCTTGTAATAACATAAAAAATATAAAATAGAGACAATGAAGTTCAAGGATTTACTTCTCATACTTCTACATGCAGTAAGCTTGAGAGGTGGCAGAAGCCCCCTCTCATATTTCTATCTTACTCTGAGTAATTCGATTTTCCTCTCTAATTGCATGCGGTGAAAAGTTGCTGTTCCTTCACACGCGGACTTCCCACACAGCGTCTCTCGTCACCCGAGTGGTCCGGTGACAGGCGGGCACTGCTGATCTTGAAAGAGTTAAGCCGACGGGTGTGAGGGAGTCGAGTGAATGCTTTCCAGACGCCAACATTGTCATAACAGCGGCGGAGACACGCCCGCAGGGGCCTGAAGGAGCAGCTGGGCTAGAGGTTCCGTTACTTCGCAGAAACTTAGCGAAAACACTTTCT
This sequence comes from Schistocerca americana, assembly GCF_021461395.2. Taxonomy (NCBI): domain Eukaryota; kingdom Metazoa; phylum Arthropoda; class Insecta; order Orthoptera; family Acrididae; genus Schistocerca; species Schistocerca americana. The sequence continues at coordinate 457,545,390 of NC_060130.1, forward strand.
GGCGGGCTACCAGCGAGGCGTGGGAATGACTTGTGTACCCAGGCAGTCTTGGCGGGCAAATTCCCGCGTTATCTGCAAAATCGTAACTGTGATTGGCTTGCTCAGGGCATAGCTCCGTGACGTAGCAAAATCGGCGCAGAAATTGGCGCCAATAATCTCCATTGGTGGAATGGTAGTGCTTCGGCAATAGAGTGGAATTTTCCGCCGGTTTTCGAATTGATGATTGGAAAGTTTAACCACGGCCACTGTCGTGGGGGCGGGAATGTTCTGTGTTCGGTTTGTACGGGTACTCTTGAGGGAGTCAGCTCTCGCCTTTCGGTCGGAGTAGGTTACAAGACTGAGCTCTCGCTGCTCTGGACAGCCTGCCATCCTTTGGCTGTCTAATATACTTTTATTTGATTGTAACTGTTTAACGAAGTTGCTGAAGTTTCGACTTCAACATAACTTTCCGAGTACAGTTGGCAATTGAGCGTTCTGCGTACAAGCGGCCTATGTTTTCTGTCTTGGCCAGTTTTGGCTAAAGTTGACTGTATCGGAGTTACTGTGTGACTTCGCTTGATAAAATCAATCACTGTACCATCAGTGATTGTGTGGCCAGCCTTCTTCGTCTCCCTCAGAGGCGCATTTGTATTGATAGGAAGCCTTTAGTCTGGAACAACCAGACCAGAACAATGTGTTTCGGGCTAGACTCGCGACATTATCATCACCACGACGGGACGTTGAAGCAACCAGCCATCGCTTCCGGTACGCCAGATCGTGTCCTTGCAGTTAAGAAGACAGCTTGGTAATGTATGTCCGCAGCACCGGCAGACTAGGGAATTTGCATTGTGATAATCAGAGCTCAGCAGAGGGCGCCTGTTCGTCTTTTCTAACTTTTTTCGGTCTTGGGTGTTCACTGTCTGAGTTATCACTACCGTAGCAGCAATTAATGTTGAGTTGGCTGGGTCTTTCGCTTAAGATTGGAGTTGCAAGGAATTGGCTCCACATACCACTTCGTCATAAATGTCACAATCTAGTTTACGGACAACTTCACCTTCACAGCATTTATTTGAGTATCCAATTTGATGTATTGTAAATGTTTCTTGTGTTTTGTTTATGATTTTGAGTTTAGTCATAATAAATCAAATTGTTATTTTGGACAGTACTTTCATTCTGTTAATCGGTAGAGCAACCCTTTCATTTCTCACTAAGATACTGAATCTTTCCTTTATTTAATTAATGTCTAACGAATTAAATTATTGCAGGTGCCAAACTCTTTTCTACTCCACTTGCAGGGTCGATTACAGTCAGTTCTCATTTCTTCTTAATCCATGTGCAACAGCAAAAGTAGGAGTTAGAAGAGGGGGGGGGGGGGGGGGGGCTTAGAGCATTATTTCCACATGAAGATTCGAGAAGAATTTAGTGTTAAATACACTGCTAGCCCCAGCACCTCGCAAGCTTACCTCAATTTTAACATCCTCCACACTGATACTCCTTGTCCCCCAGGTTTCCTCCTCTCTTCTCTTCTCTTCTCTTCTCTTCTCTTCTCTTCTCTTCTCTTCTCTTCTCTTCTCTTCTCTTCTCTTCTCTTCTCTTCTCTTCTCTTCTCTTCTCTTCTCTTCTCTTAGAATCTGCCTGGCCTGTATTAGCAGGTAAGACACTCATCTGTTAGCTTTCTTGAACCTGCTCTCGTCGATGGTGTAAAATGCTTTTGTTGTAAATACACCAGGATCTATACCAACTCTCTTCAGCACAACAGTTCCGCTATTATGTCCTTTGTTGTAACATAAAACTGCATCATAGACACCTATTTTGAGTACTTCAAGTGCACAGAATATCCTTTTTGAGCATCTAGTCCAAATTAAATTATTGAGGCTCTCATTAGCATTTTGTGTCTTTCCGTGAAGACACTTCCTCAATAAATAAGGGTTTGAAAGATACATGAATGTGGGCTTAATTGCATTCATAATAGATTCTGGTAATGAGTGTTTACGTGAAAAAGCCTGATTTCTGTTGGTGAACTTACAACAATCGTCTTTCGGACACAGATTGTCAATAGGTGTATGGTGAGTGGATAGTTTGTGGAAAAATTGCCCACACGGCACGCCTGATTGCCTCTAGATTATATGTGTTTTTCCTGATAGCTCTCGCATAAAATAACTGAAGAGAGTCAATTTCTTTCAGAGTAAGTTTGTCTTTTCCTCCTAGTGGCTTTCCATCCTCAGGTTCTTCACCCTCCTACTCTTTCAGTACGCGTGGAAACCTACCACCAAGCCTCTTTTAGACGCAGCCTACACCTTCTAACTTTTCTATTGTTGTATTGTACGAATTTTTATCTGTTACAGCTTTGAGCGAAGAGGATTCCCCATCACCAAAGTGTTTAGCATACCGAACAACATACTGATCCTCAGATCAGGAGAACTTCCTCACAACTGTAGCAGCCTCCATGCCCCCACTTGAGCCACTATTATTTTTAGAGCATGCTACTGCAAGCTTTTCTTGCCACAGTTTCTTAACTGTCTTCATTGTTGGACATTTTCGTTGTTGCACACTGGTGGCAGCATTTAGACATAATTTCTGCATCTAAAACTTTACCTGAGTCAATACCAGTAATAGAAACAACTCCATACAGAGATGTGTGAACCCTTTTTATCCAGGTCCATTCTACAGACACACACAGGTCAGTAACATTTGTAGGAGATTCACTGTCATGAATATCTAATCTAAGATCTATTTGTCTCTGGTTTATTTCTTCCAGTTCCTCCACTGCTTTCTTCACAGAAACTTGGGCAATATCGCATACAGTAACATTCAACAACAATTATGCATTTCGTATTTTTACAGCTAAAACATGAACATGAAAACTATATAGCCTGGCAGAGAATCCATGAATCAATAAGTCTGATTCTATTGGAATCCATATCGTCATCATTCACGCACCTGTAGAATTCTGCTATCCCAAGTTTGATGCTGAACCTGATGGCTGTTTCCGTTCTCCGTATGCCGCTGTGTAAGGCGGGTGACCTTGAGCGGGACTTAGCCACAGAGCGAGGCTGCCGCGCAACACGGGCCCTAGTATTACTAGGCCCGTGTTGCGGAAGAATTCACTTACGGTTGCGCAACGGCGCTGATAACATGAACATGAAAACTATATAGCCTGGCAGAGAATCCATGAATCAATAAGTCTGATTCTATTGGAATCCATATCGTCATCATTCACGCACCTGTAGAATTCTGCTATCCCAAGTTTGATGCTGAACCTGAGAGCTTATGTTCTTCATTTCGAGCTGCTTCTTCTTTTTTTGTTGGTAAACCGATTTCTATGAAACCTCCGTTACCTACACACAGTTTTTCCACCAACCATTATGCATAAATCTTTACTTCCACTTAAAGGGTGGGGAATTCAATCTTCACCCTACTAATATGTGTTAGTATTGTCGAAACGTAAATAAACCACATGCAAGAAAGTTTTCAGGCAAAGATATAGATGTCAGCCAGAGATATAGATGTCAGCCAAATATATCGGAAAAAATAGCGTTCACACTGCAAAAAATTCCACTGAAGCAAGCAGTTTCCCAAATGTCGGAAAATATGGGAGTGGACGCCAGTGCAGAGTTAAATGGTTTAACAGTTCAAAGGTACTTCTAAAGCTGCTATGACGATATAATTCACACACAACATAGATTAAACTGCGTAGATCAAGAAAATAATATTTTTGGAAAATCGATTTTTTGCACCAGAATCCATTACATCCCTTCTTAATTGTGTGCTGTACCCTAAGGATCAAATAGCTAACTACAACACCTGTCAAGAATTGCGCTTTGTCATCCGTGATATCTTAGGCACAGGGACGCACCTGGACATACCAGACAAGTCACTCCACTAGCCACCTTGACAGGATTTACGTCTCTCGGGAACTCATATCTGCACTCCGAGGTGCAGAACTTCGGCTCTTGGCCTTTTCGGACCACTGTGCCTACATCTGAGACATCCCCGTAACGTAACAAGCGGTCTGACGCAGTCGTGCACTGTGGAAGCTTAACACCCCCATCTTCACGAGCCAGAATGTCTTCAATGCGTTACCAAGACATGGGTCACCTGTGAACGTCACTGACGTAAGTACTGAACAACCTTGACTTGGTGGAAGGAATGTGCCAAACCTGCCATTCGACGTACCTTGATTCAGTATGGCAAGGAAGTAGCTGCGTGGCGCCGGCACACTACTCACTGTTTCTACGCCTTTCCGCGACCTGGACGCCCAGCCGCCTACTCCTTGAAAACCAGAGGGAACGTAGCAGGATAAAGGCACAAATTGTAAAGTTGACTCGCCGTAGACTGCACGGGACGATGGTGCGGACCTGATGTCTAGATTCGGCGGTAGAGGAACACGCCATCATGCATCATATCACCTCCGAAAGGAAACACCGACGACAACGACTCGTCACCGAGATCTACATCTGTTGCGCCTAACATTTCACTTGCGAGGCCGAAATCGTCAATGCCTTTGTAGGCGACTACCGCACAACGTACCAGGAGGAGACTACCAACTACCGCGCTGAAGAATTTATGTTACCACACGACGAGGCGGACGAGCTGAAGGAGCCGGTTAAGTGCGACGAAGTCCGCGATGCAATCAACAAAGATGCTCTGAATAAGTCACTTGGCGTTGACGGATTGCCGAAATAATTATATTGCCGTTTCCTTGCGCTAATGGTGTCGCGGTGGACGACCATGTTTCATGAACTGTTGACTGTGGGGAATGCCTTACCGCCATCCTTTGTCACGGGAATTATTATACCAATCCACAAACCGACCCCGAGAGTGATGACAGCACCTTACCGTCCCCTAACTCTGCTTAACGCAGACTATAAAACTTTTTCGCGACTTCTGCCGACGCGTTTCCTCAAGATACTGCCTAACAATCTATCCCCAGAAATACAATTCCAGGTGGCTCATTTAATGTACAAACGGCCATAGGAGAATGTTGTGATTTAATTGCACTGGAAGCGGCGTTCACACTCCGCACCGCGGTGATTGCCATTGATCTTGACAGCGCATTCGACAAAGTGCGGCATCGTTTTCTGTTCTCAGTATTGAGCCAAATGGGTTTTCCATCCGCCTTTATCGACATCATCCGGAGCCTGTACGGCAGTGCCGTATCGCTGACTCAGGTCAATGGCCGTGTGGCGGGACCAGAGACCATCCGACGCACCATATGGCAGGGTTGCCCACTTTCGACAATACTCTGTGCCATAACCCTGGAGCCACTCATCGGGAGCCTGCCAACCCATCTTTCTGGTCTCACTTTGTGACAGCACACGTTTCGGTGTCGTGCGTATGTGGACGACCTCCTCCTTTTGGTGCGCTCCCGGAATTAAACACAAATGGTTCTTCATTTGATATCAACGTACGGAACTGCTGCGGGAAGCGACATGAAGGTGAGTAAATCCTCGGCGATGCCTTTTGGACGAGGCCTCTCACACGACGACTTAGCATCTCTCTCGTGCACACGGAAACTACGATGCGTTGGTGTCATTTTCACCTCCATCGTGCGCCGCTCCACTGGCATCAATTTTCAGCGTACTCTCCAATTATTCGCAGGGTGGTCCGACAAAATCTCCTCCGACTCGATTCTTTATAATTATAACGTGTCGATTACCTCAATCGGCATGTGGCGTCCAGAATGGTCCAGGTGGCATGGGTACTCCAGCTGCCAAAACTATTGGACGCAATCTCCCTGCCGCGTTCGGATACTTTCTTACGGCCGGTAAGCTCTTTACGGTCCGTTACGAAACGCTTACCCACCCCTCCCGAGCGGGGGAAGGGGGGGGGGGACTGGGCCTTGTCAATGGGCGATTCCGAGCGGCGTCTTTACACATGTCCACCATGCACGAGTAGTGGAACGGGGGCGCCTCTCTTACTCACAGCCTGCTGGAAGTTCTTATGCCTGCTGCCATATCACCGCTAGAACCAGTCGGCCACATCACACACCATCTGACGCATATTTCTGATTTCATCGTCGAATGCAGTTATGCTTACACTCAGTTACCGAGTACTCGTCTTCCTCGAATCAACGACTTCCTCATCCCACTGCTTCGTTACATATCCCGCACCAACGTCGAACTCAAACATCCGTCGACGCGGTGGCATACGGTTTGGTGTCATATCCACTAGCACTTCCTTTCCTCCAACGTCCGGGAAACATGGTACCTCGTCGTAAGTGGAAAATTCGCCACAAATCAACATCTTCACGCCATCGGGCTAACGGACACTCCGCTTTGTTCAATTTGCCACCTCGTGGATGACGATGCTCACCACCTGACCTGTGCTGCGACCAGTGACATCTGGAAACTGCGTCGACAGTTCATTGCCTGCTACCTCCGAGTTCCGCCGGATTCGACTGACCCATGGACTTTTATCCAACCTCACGATACTTATTTCTCAACCACCAAAAATCATGCGATTGAATGAGTCAAGGGGTGGACGATCATAGCCCACAGCGGAGTAGGCGTATAGACACGCGCCCCCTTCATTTGTGCACTACACCAGAGCGCGCTGGTCATTCCCCGAACCCAACTGTCTCCCCCTCCATGGCCTCTGTCCTCCTTCTGGGCGCCTCTTTTCGGTAGTGGTGCCGGGGATACCGTGGCCAGGCTTCGCATGTTGAACGCTGCCCACTCTGCCTACACGCCCAATCTGGCGGGCAGGGGGATGCCTACAAGTCTTATCATACCCTCGCGCCTTCTTGTCTCTTTTGTCTACGGCCTCACACCTCTTAGCTTACTTCAGTATCACTGTCATTAAATTTTTCCACACCTTGTTAATAAAGACCTTTACTCGTCTTGTTCGTGTGTTATATCTCATGTTGTTTGCACCAGAGGGACGGCCTTTCTGTTGTGTGTATGCTTGTACAAATAAAGACATTTTATTTACTTAACCAGTTTCCGGTAAAAAAGAAAAAAAAGAAAAAACCCTAGAGCGGAGCGGTTCAGAGATGGAAAGGGGGAGGTATCGCGGTCAGAAGTCGGGTTTCGACCACAGCCCACCTTCTATCCACCGGCTCGAAACTGACCACTCTAATCTTCACCTAGAAAAAAAAAGGAAAGAAATTAAACGATTAAGGCCACCGCTAGCGAAACGCAGGAAATCCGATTTTGAGTCCCAGTCCGCCAGCTATTTTCATTGTCGTTTTTCTTTACACACCTGATGGTTCTCCGTATTCGCAACTGCGAATTTATTTCAGATACAGCTATCAGAGAACTTCATGCGTGTACTCATAACGGAGAACTAGTTTGTTCACCAGGCCGAAGCCCCTACTGCCACTTAACAGATCGGCACATTTCGTGAAAAATCGCTAATTTTCGTGACTTTGTCGCCCACTGCCAACGTTTGCTATCTGTATGTGTAGCACAGAAGGAGACAGTAAGCAGTAATTACCGGGTGGTTATAATTAAACTTTCCTATTTCAAACGTTACAACACAAAAGTTAATTACGGTACGAGGACCAAACTAGATAGCATTAATGCCAAGGACATGGGGAAGAGGAATAATGCAAAATCAATTTAATTGAAACACTTTTAATATACTGCTACGGTAAATCATACCATTCCATTCCATTATCATTACTGCTACGAAAGGGGCTCAATATAACGCCCATCAATGTCTAGAAGAGTCTGAAAGCACAGCAGACAGAATCATGTCCGTAAGTATGCTGGCTAACACCCCTTGATATGCTGCGTTTCAGATCAGCACATGTGTGAATGTTCCCTGGTAAACACTACCCTTCAGATAGCCCCACAATCAGAAATCACAGGGAGTGAGATAAGGCGATCATACTGGCCAAGCACACCATCGGCTGATAATTCCATCGTTTCCAAACGTTTTTCGGAGAAGCAGCTGAACTTCACGAGCGATGTGCGGTTGGGCCCCATTGTTGTGCGTCCTAATAGATAGTGTCGGAAGTTCCATGCGGCTTTTCGCGGATGATGCTGTAGTGTACAGAGATGTTGCAGCATTAGAAAATTGCAGCGAAATGCAGGAAGATCTGCAGCGGATAGGCACTTGGCGCAGGGAGTGGCAACTGACTCTTAACATAGACAAATGTAATGTATTGCGAATACATAGAAAGAAGGATCCTTTATTGTATGATTATATGATAGCGGAACAAACACTGGTAGCAGTTACTTCTGTAAAATATCTGGGAGTATGCGATCGGAACGATTTGAAGTGGAATGATCATATAATATTAATTGTTGGTAAGGCGGGTGCCAGGTTGAGATTCATTGGGAGAGTCCTTAGAAAATGTAGTCCATCATCAAAGGAGGTGGCTTACAAAACACTCGTTCGACCTATACTTGGGTATTGTTCATCAGTGTGGGAACCGTACCAGGTCGGGTTGACAGAGGAGATAGAGAGGATCCAAAGAAGAGCGGCGCGTTTCGTCACAGGGTTATTTGATTTGGTTAGCGTGATAGCGTTACGGAGATGTTTAGCAAACTCAAGTGGCAGACTCTGCAAGAGAGGCGCTCTGCATCGCGGTGTAGCTTGCTCGCTAGGTTTCGAGAGGGTGCGTTTCTGGATGAGGTATCGAATATATTGCTTCCCCCTACTTATACCAGCCGAGGAGATCACGAATGTAAAATTAGAGAGATTAGAGCGCGCACGGAGGCTTTCAGACAGTCGTTCTTCCCGCGAACCATACGCGACTGGAACAGGAAAGGGAAGTAATGACAGTGGCACGTAAAGTGCCCTCCGCCACACACCGTTGGGTGGCTTGCTGAGTATAAATGTAGATGTAGATGGTGCAAGGTGCTGTACGATATGAAAATTGTATGGATATCATTTGAGGAATGTTCGAAGTACCTTACGTACAGTGGATCATGTGATGTTCACCTGTCTTGACACAATAAGCGCACTGCATGACGATCGGGAATTGCACGCAGCGTTATCTGCCATAGCAACAGCGATTTCGTCAACCACCTGTGGTGCAACCGATCGGTGGCCTCTTCCCAGAGCGACGGTCAGTTCTCCAGTTGATCCGATCTTCTTTATCATGCTCCGCACAGCAGGTGGAGAAAGAAAGCCCTTCCGTAATCCTTTCAGCCGGCGATATTCTCGAAGTGTAGCTGCAGCATTATATTTTTTGATAATAGAGCTTAACCAATACTACCCTGCACTTTTAGTTGAAGGTCATGTTGACACATCAACAACTGCATGGCGACTGGTCAGGTGTGTGAGGCTATGAATCACGGCGACTTATCACGGCACCTTCTGCCCATAGTTGGAACTGGAAGGTGGAGCCGGGCGAAGTGGCCGTGCGGTTAAGGGCGCTGCAGTCTGGAACCGCAAGACCGCTACGGTCGCAGGTTCGAATCCTGCCTCGGGCATGGATGTTTGTGATGTCCTTAGGTTAGTTAGGTTTAAGTAGTTCTAAGTTCTAGGGGACTGATGACCTCAGCAGTTGAGTCCCATAGTGCTCAGAGCCATTTGAACCATTTTGAACTGGAAGGTGGCGCTGTGACGCGTGAAAATCATGCACCCCATACTCTGAATATTAACGCTACTAAGTTTGGTTCTCATATGGTAATTACTTTCCGTGTTACAACCTGTTAAATGCGGAAAGTTTAATTATAACTACCCAGTACGTGTGTGAAAAAAATGGTTCAAATGGCTCTGAGCACTATGGGACTTAACATCTTAGGCCATCAGTCCCCTAGAACTTAGAACTACTTAAACCTAACTAACCTAAGGACATCGCACACATCCATGCTCGAGGCAGGATTCGAACCTGCGACCGTAGGAGTCCCGCGGTTCCGGACTGCAGCGCCTAGAACCGCAAGGCCACCGCGGGCGGCCTACGTGTGTTGGTTGTCTACTGACCTAGAGGCACAAATACTTCTCTTTGCACCCTGACAATGTAATGAGCTGTTTCCCTTTCATTTGTCTGCGTCGTGAGGAACCATCCGAAAATGCCTCCCGGTCTGGCTACAAGGCTAGCGTCTCTCGCTCTCCCCCACGAATTAGTTGCACGGGCCGGACCACAATTAGTCGCGGGCCACATCCGGCCCGCGGGCCGTCGGTTGCTCACCCGTGTGTTAGATAATCAATATTTTTGCAATACATTCAGTGATATGCGTGAATACTGACTAAAAATCAGTTGCGGATGAATTAAATTAATCAATTAAAAGTTCTAGCCTGATGCGGCAGTTTAACTTTATGGGCAGCAAAAGTGTATTAAGGGATAAACAGTTTCATTTTCATCACCTTGTGGGCAGTACCAGCGAGAAGAAGTTTGCTACAGTTTTTAAATTGTGTGAAAATTTGGTTCCAATGTGCTAAGTGCTCTCATTCTCGAATACTGAGTGAATGTTGTCTGGCCATTTGCGTGTCGTGAGCTAGCGAGCAAAGGGGTATGTACCCAGACAGATGAAGAGATAGCTGAGAAAAATCACAAATATGGCTAACGTAGTCAAACGAGAAAACAAAAGCTTGCGAATGTCCTACATAATTGCGGACAACTGTTCTCCAGCTGTCTGGGAGAGATTAAAGACATTATTTACGGGCTACAAATGTTACCGCCAAGCCGTTTTATACTCGCCGGTACACAATCCCGCTTGAGGGAAGATCAGTAGAGGAGCTGATAGGGCATCTATTGGCCCAGAGGGTGATGGAACGGGCAGTAACCCTGTACACTAATGCTGTAGTACTAGAAAATAAGAGAGACTGGGCTTTATTCCTGATACTGGATGTGAAGAAACTAAATAAAACGCTGGCTGAGAAGAGAGGTAGGCCTGAACGTGTGGAACAATTATTCCAGAAGTTCCACAGAGTGAAATAGGTGCCCATTCTCAACTGACAGCCAGCTGCTGGCAAACAAGTGAGCATGCCTAGCATGGTCAGTAGCCAAATTAAGACAAGACTGCCTTTTGGGCAATGTCGTCGTGTGTGTTGACAATGTTCTAGCAACGGCGAAGAGCTGCGAAATTGTGGTTCGTCTGACCTGCGCTGTCTCTCAGATGGAGAAGTAGAGCAGGAAAACAAGTGTAAAACAATAAGATCTGTTTTTTATTGAAGTGCTGGGGGCGATTCATGCGAAACGTGCACCTGTGTGGTGAAAAGTGGAAAATAAAAGGCACTGAAAACCCACGAAATTATGTTTGGCTTCGAACACCATAAGAAGACAATGTGTGAAGATGTTTGCACTCCATATGAATATAGCAGAGTGTGTATTCCAGACCATATTTTAGATACCGTTGCTTTTCGTACAAACAACTACTTTGTAGAAGCCTTAGGTGGATCGCTCATGGCAAAACACTGCAGTGGTAAGGCTCTCCTAGGTGTGTCCTCACAACGGTGAGTGCGGCGGCCTTGATGCAGACAGGCAGCCAGTGGTCTGTTATGACGCCAATGGTTGGGCGGGAATGCTTACGTGCGGAGACCGCGGCAGCATGTGTATCACCTGGGCTTGGCTCTACAATTCAAAGCAGGGTCCACTGGATGCCACTAGAACTTGCCGTGATTCTTGCAGGATAAGACAGCCGTCAGCAGTGCTGTCAACTGTTGCAAGCAGAGGCGTACAGTGTACATACGCTCATTGCTCACCCAGAAGAAGGTGGTTGAGGAGCAGCACTTACCTGGTCTCGAGCAGCTGCCTACCAGGGCAGAAGGCTGGCTGCGGCTGCAGTGAGACTGCACATGGCCCATTATCTAGAAGATGCCAGGTCCTGCTGTGGGCCCACAGTTGGTGGATGTTAAGTCTCGTGGTGTCTGCTTGCAGTTCTAGGCGTGCAGTCCGGAACCGCGCGACTGCTACGGTCGCAGGTTCGAATCCTGCCTCGGGCATGGATGTGTGTGATGTCCTTAGGTTAGTTAGGTTTAAGTAGTTCTAAGTTCTAGGGGACTGATGACCACAGATGTTAAGTCCCATAGTGCTCAGAGCCATTTGTCTGCTTGCAGGACCATCTCGCCCCATCGACTGGTGTAAACCTTCCTTGTAGATGCTGCTGCCAGACTGTTATCCATTTGGCTAAAAATGATGGGTATTTAAACTGGTTTGGTACGTACTTATTTTGTCGAAGCACTGCTTCCTACCAAGTGCGCCAAAACAAGCCCGTAGCTTGAACGTGGCCTAGCAATGCTGCAGTCGGCCAGTCTTCCTGCTGTTACAACTTTCTGTTATTACTGTCCCCCTTCTCTGCCCTCCATGTGGTAGCCGACTGCTTACGTTGCTACATGTGAAGTAATTTTGTTTTGGTCTGCATTATGTTCTCCCAGTCCCATGGTAACTTGCAATCTCACGCCCCCATGGCCTTTTGCAATAGTCGTGGCAGCATCGCTATTTTACACAGTAGCACCGCAGACTGTGGTAGCACTACAGCTCTATTAGAATAATGGACAGCAGCATTTCAACTGATCCCATAAAAATCCGCAAGCTCGTTGCAGCGCACATTTTGATGCGGATTCTAGATTTTACGAGGGTGAGATTTTTGGAACTTGTTACACGCAATCCCGTGATCACTTATCTGATGTCATGTAGCTAACTACGGAACAATCTAGATTTAGCAACTGGAAAGCCAAGCAGTAACGATGATGGCATAAGGTTGTGTGATGTCAAGTAGCCATGATCTTCAACTTGAAGAGAATTTATGTATTGGTGGGGATATTATTCTTGTCAGAGGATCTTTGGGCATAGAGAAATACAGAAAACTAAGCTACATCCCTGAAGGGTAGGAGTGGGGGCGGGTGAAATTATACCTTCTCTGAGATAAGAGTGGACTGATTTACAATATCGTTGACTACCAATGGAAAGCAACTCCTCTCACACGAGATATGACTCAAGCTTTTGGCATATGTGGAGTTGCAATGTAAATTACGTGGGCAGATACCAAATAAGGGAAACTGTGTGGCGTATGCCGATAATTTCTTCACGTCTGTCCAAATTATCAGATGTCTTCAGGAAAAAGACATATTCTGGAACAACTAGTAATGATTGAATGAAAAAATGTCCAGTTGTCGCATAACAAATCAGGAAACGGTATGTCAGTCATGAAATTATAAGTGGAGGTAACAAATATAGTCATTTCTTACTTAAATGACAACGACACAGAAATTATGCATCAAATATTGTGGGAAAGGACAACCAGGCCCTGTTGAACAATGCAGTAGTGTCGAGTTGACTTTTGTAAAAGTGATCAGACCTGATATTATAAAATTGACAGTATTGGTAACGATACTTCTTATCTGAAGCCTACAGATTTTATTCAGTCATGCAAGTGGCCTCTGAGAGTTTTATTTGACTTTATAAATCCTGCAGTCACCAATAGTTGGCTAGGAAATAAGAGATGATGTTGATACTGGTACCAAAAAGGGAACAGGGAGATCTGCAAGAATTCTCTTTTGGTGTTGCTGAAGTCTTAGCTAAAGCTGCTGTGCTAGTGTCGAAGCCAAGGATAGAGCACGAAAAATATTGATGGGATCAAATATTCTGTTCTCTTCCCTTCCATACACTCTGCGTTTGGCTTTCAATCCGACTACCGGTAGTCGGTCTAACAGCATTCTTGTCAGGAGACACGCTGAGCTGTACCATTCGCTTTTGCGATCTCGCTGCAACGTAGCATCTATCTATGTCCATTCAAACCGAAAGAACAAGCGCTGATGAAATCGCATATCCTCAGAGATATTGATAGAAAGGAAATGTCAGATAAAAAACAAATTAAATGGACAAGCAAGTGACCGGTAACAACTGGTGTACACATATTAAGAATTCGCCAAAAATTGCAGCCGACTTAAATAGTGATGATAACCATACGTGTCTTGTTGTTATAAGGGGCGTAAAAAATAAACGAGCCAGAGGCATAATTACAGAAACCAGTAACTGCGTGTTAGAAGTATGGACCCAGGCTGCTGAGACACTTGTCTCACTGTGACACAAAGCGGTGAATGGCTGTCTCATAAAATTCTCGGGGCTGTGATGTTAACCATTTCCGCACGTACAGCTGGCCGTCGCCATCCACGCTAGTGCAGGAAAGGCTATGCTGATGTTATTCTTTGACCAACATGGCCCCCTTCTGACTCACTTCCTGCAGCACGGGACAACAGTGAATGCCCAGCGTCACTCGCAAGCCTTGACCACCCTTCGGAAAGATATCAAATAAAACGACCAGGCAGTCTCACCCGTGGAATCATCTGCTCCACGACAATGCAAAGCCTCATACGGCCAACAATGTCACGGCACTCCTGCAGAAATTCAAATGGGAAGTTCTCGGCCACCTTCCATACAATCCGGACCTCTCTCCCTGTGATTACGCCATTTTTGGTCTCCTTGAAAAGGCTCTGAGGGGCAAACGATTCACCTCGGACGATGACGTCCAGCTGTACGTGCGGAACTGGTTAACAATTCAGTCCAGGGAATTTTATGAGACAGCCATTCACCACCTTGTGTCACAGTGGGACAAGTGTCTCAACAGCCAGGGTCAGTATTTCTAACATATAGGTACTCGTTTCTGTAATTAGACGTCCTTCTCGTTTCTTTTTGCATGCCTCTTATAGATCAAAATTGTCTGCATTTTGGAAGAGCGTTGGCCTATAGGTGGAACAGAAAATAGGTGCAGGGTATCCTTCGAAGCACAACAGCCAGGAAATTTGTTACAAATAAGGAAGCCAACAACGATACTTATTATAAAATGGTTCAAATGGCTCTGAGCACTGCGGGACTTAACATCTTTGGTCACCAGTCCCCTAGAACTCAGAACTACTTCAACCTAACTAACCTAAGGACATCACATACATCCATGTCCGAAGCAGGATTCGAACCTGCGACCGTAGCAGTGGCGCGGCTCCGGACTGAGCGCCTAGAACCGCTAGACCACCGCGGCCGGCGATGCCTATTATAAAGTAAATTAATTACGCATTAGTAATGTCATCTTCAGGTACATCTACACCAGAAATTACAAAGCGTATAATTTGTTAGAAGTAATGCACAAATGCTGATGATATTGTAATTATAGAGTGAGGGACCTTAAAATCGTTGTTTTAAATCATTAAGGCATGTTTGTAAATTGAGATCTGTAGCCATGTAAATACAACATGTACTAATAAAAGGTACTGTTACGATACTGACAGGTACTATCAAAACAAAGTAGATATAATACACTGAAAAAACGAGACAGGAGATATAATATCACATCAGACATATGAACAAATCTAAAATGCGTTGAAATTCCTATCTATGATTCTATGGTTTACGTGTTCCTTTGTCAGACACTTTCTCCCCTTTCAATAACTAGACTCCAAACTTTTAATGATACAACACAACATTTCTGGGCCTGGTACTTCACCATATATTTCACCCTAATTAAAGTAAATATTAAATAAAATTCTTACACCGTTATAAAGCAACCTCCAGCTTGCACAGTGCCTCATGGAAAACTGAGTCCACGGTTTCATGGGGTCTTCGCCACTCTCGAACCCTACCATCAGCTCTTACCAACTGAAGTTAGGACTGATCTGAATAGGCCATCCTTTTTCAGTGGTGCAGTATCCAACCGATATGGTCAGGAGCCCAGCAGAGGCGCTACAGGCAATGTCGTGCTGTTAGCAAAGCACTCGCTTCCGTCGTCTGATGCCATAGCCTTTTAACTCCAGAATTCGCAGCTCTGTCCTAACGGATACGTTCGTCATACGTCCCACATTGACTGCTACGGTAGTTTCAGGCAATGTAGTATTGACACAGCGGACCACGAATATGGAATTCCCTAACGATTCCCGGAATGCAAATCGCCCCATGAGTCTAGCTTAAATTACCATTCTGCTTTCAAAGTCTGTTAACGGCCGTAGTGCGGCCATAATCACGTCGGAAACATTTTCAGGGGAATCACGTGAGTACAAACAGCAGCTCCATAACTGCACTGTTCTTTTATACCTTGTGTACGCGATACTACCGCCATCTGTATATCTGAATCCCATGATTTTCTTCACCTCAATATACACCGATGGTGAGGTCGCTGGAACTTCCATACAAGATAACCCTTCTCTGACAGTGCTGGGCTGATGTAAACACTCGAGTGATATATACAAACAATTTCACTGCTGTTACTTACTTTGGCATTGGAGGGCCACATGAGCGCCTGCTATCTGTTATACACCATCTACAGCGCTCCAAAGCACTAATTTTACTTCTGGTAACGGGATCACCAACGCTTCATCTAGTAACCGTATCAGTTTCCGAGTAGGTTTCGTACCCAGCAGGTGTTTGCTGTTTACTGTACTTCTAAGAAGTGCTGCGCAGTCTTGAGATACCGCTTCGTCATCAAGCAGACCCACACACCATATTTCAGCACAACAACGCTTGGTTACATATGGCGTGAACTGCGCTTGGTTTTTTCCAAGAACTATGGTATAGTGATCAGATTTACTGAAAAGATGGAATCGACAATTCTGCTACGTTATTTTGTTCACCTTCAGAGTGATCAAAAGGCTTCACTGCTGAAAACCAAGTATAGGTTCTGGGAAATGGTACGTGAATGGGTCGAAGTGGGCAGCAAAGATGCTTTAGGGCACCCGACCAGAGGCTATTCAAGTGATCTCACTGCTGCTGTCGCTGTGTGTCCCCCTGCAGTAGGACAGTGAACAACTAGATTGCCACGTTCGGTAAGTTCACCGAACATTAACATCCGTGTTGATTCGGCTAACTTGCGGCTGGAACGCGGCGCTACACCCTTCCACCGCCACGCAAACAAATTATTGACGCTTGTAAAGGGTCACAGCACTGTGTGTGAGCGGTAGATGCTGATTAACGACAAGTGAAAAGAGTAAGAAACAGTCAGTGACAGTTATAAATTACGTTTCCTTAAGTGTCTTGTTGGTCGTGTTGATAGGTACAAGTGTAAGATCAGAGCACATAGGTGTTTGTGCAGTTCTAATCTTTAAACTATATTGTCGGTTCGCAATTAGACCATGATCATGAATAGGATGAATCAGATATATTAAAACTGCAGATAATCTGTAATATTGTGAAGAGAAAGGCTGAAGAAAATGTGTATGACCGTTCCTCCTCTTGTTCGATAATGGTAATACTGACACTCTCACAACAGAGCATTTGGTTCGAATGAGGAAAATATTAATTCCATTCGATTATACAAACTTTCGAAGGTGTCTAGTAACTTACCACAATTACATGAAGCACAGATGAGAAATGTATTGCAGACAAAAAGCGGAGAAAATTTTTTATTTGTTAACGACTCTGGAAGAATATTGTGAATTTCTGATGCCAAAGCAACTATTTCCCATTGGTAACTCTTTACTCCCAAACAAAACAATGAATGATTTAAGGGAACTTAATCCTTAATTGAAAGTAACACCAATCCAGACATTATATACGTTGACTTCAAGACGGCAGTTCACCGGGCAATCGCTTACATTAAGCCCCAAGAGAATATAAAGGGCTGCAGATTTCATCTCGGGCAGACACAGTGGAGAAAGAATCTACCACTGGGATTATCAAATGATTTTAAATCAAAGGAATCTGAAATCGGAAGCCTTCCGAAAACATTTTTGGGCTGCTTCTCCTGCCCCCCAACCAAACTAAAGGTTGCTTCGTTGAAGACCTAATGTCTCGCAGACCTAACAATGAACATCGAGTTGATTTGTGTAGCTGTTTTATTCATACCTATATTCTTGAACATAGCGACCTTTCAGCTATTACGTGGGCTGACTTTAGTAGTAGTTGTGAACGGACTTTTTACTGCTGTGAGACATTCTACTCTAACCTGTAGGCTCAGTTTTACTCGTACCATGCCTACGTATTCAACCTGTTAGACACATTAAAGGGTGTGCAAACTGACAGTTACGTTAAAATGACAAGCGACAAAAAAAGAGGGACACTCAAAAATGCATAAAAGAACAAATGGAAAATCTGTCTAATTCAACCATTACCTGGTATGGATATCTTCAAAACACGTACTACAACTTTCTCTCTCCTCCAAAATGTTGTTGCTTATTATTGACAGTTGTAACCTTGCTTCTGCCATACATACATCATATGCATATCAAAAGCTATATATTTTAATCGGTGCCACTGCATTTAGACAGTCCTAAGGCTGCGGAAATCTTATGTCCCTATTGGTAGCTCATGAGAATCAACATGTACGCTATGGAAAAATAAGATGGAAACTAATGGCAATCAATACATCTCCTGTCGGATAAATACAGTGGCAGCTAATGGGAATCAAGACGTCCGTTTCGGAATCAGTTCGGGTCAGCCATCCCCACACTCTGCTCACAATTACTCATCAGTATCCATTAACTGCTGATACGAGGCCCGTAATGGGATCACGGATTAATATTTCTGTTACCGCACGTCGGCACTCAGAGCAGATAGTTTTATGCGAGGCACATCGCTATCTATTAAACCCGTTTTATCAGCGTTAATTTGTGCAGTTGGCAGGTTAGATGTATCAAAGTTGCAGCAGCTGAGTAAATTAGTTATCGGTCAGATGATCTTATCTGATAAAACGCTCGGGAAAAATGGTATTTATAGCTTGTCGTTAGCCTGCCGCGTATTCGCGTGGTTACATACATCGTTGACAGGCACGATTTATGGTGAAGCATTCCAGTATATGATCGCAAAATTATCAGCTCTTGCTGACAGTAATTGCATCTGACAGTGATAGAACTGCACAGTAATTCCAGTTCTAAAATTGACTTTCGCAGGCTACTGTTTTCAATATCGTTTTCAACACAATAAAAATTTTTCTCGAATTTTATGTGGGAAGTTACTTGAACGGGTTTCTTAAACAGAATTAAATTTAACAAATATATACAATATAGTCATCTGCTGTAGTCCACTGTCTTTTCAGATATTAATAAATGCGATTTCAGCATTGTGACTGTACCACCGAGAAATTTTAATAATTAATTTTTGTCGTTAATCATATTCGCTTCAAGCCTTTACAGTGATATCGTAACGTATTTGTAATATACGATGTGTACAAGTAAAAAATATCCTTTTTTAACATGTAGTTTCAGTTTTAAAAAAATATGTAGTGTTTGTACTGCATCTGAACACTTCAATACTAATTCCTATGAGTGCTCACAGGCTAGTTCTCAAATTAATTTCCTCACCCTTTACTTTTCGTAAACTGGCAAAGGCTATGATTGCGTACAAGGTGTTACATACGACGATCTCATACTATAACAATGCTGCTAACAATGGTGAATTATAAGGAACTTTACTTTATCTAAAGACGTGGAAACTCTCGGAAATTACCCATTGGATTCAAACTATTTATAGTTAAAATTTGTTGGTCTCGGAGGGAGACATCCAGTGATACCAAACTGGACTTCCCAACCCACCCCTTGCGTGGCCGCTTTGAAACATTAAATGATAGCCTCCATTTTTATTGTAGAATCGGATTCTACGGAAAAAATACATAACTTATAAGTTTTGTCTGAAATCTTTTTATCGTATCGCGGCAGATGGCTTTCTAATCGAAAAATCAAAGTGGATATAAAATCGTATGTTTCAAAATTCTATCCAATGACGCCTATATTAAGCCCTCGCGTCCATGCTGCGAGGGTAGGACAGACAATTGTTTCATAATTTGCAATGGCTGACACCATTCTCAACGTTGTATTCCTCCGAAAAAACGAAAAGCGGACTGCTCGACGCGCCGTTGGGGCTGTATAGCGAACTACGGCTTATCGTAACAGGCAGTGCAGTCCCACAAAAAGTGTCCTACACTCCCACCATGGAGATGAAGGCTTATTTCAAGTGTAATTCGATTTTTCTTGAAACATAGGATTTTCTATCCATTTAGATTACAACGCCATCTGTCGCATAATAAAAAAAATGTTTCAGTCAAAACTTACGTATCTTTTCCTGTGGAATCTGAATCTGCTGTAAAGATGGGGGTTTCCATTTACGATGTCAAAGTAGGCATCCAGCCCCACTCACCGGGTGGGATGGGGATTGAGCTTCCTATCACTGGATCTCGCCCCACTGAGACGAACAAATTTTAACTGTAAGTTTTTTGGATCCAATGTGTTGCTTCGAGATACTTCAGTCTCTTCAGATAAACTACACACCCTGCATACAACAACCAATAAACAGAAATACTCGAGCACTCTGTGTGTGGATGAGGAATAGGGGATGGCTTAGAGTGGTGGGTTGGGGATGAGGAAAGGAGATGGGACAGCGAGAGGTAGATAGTGCGAGATCAGCTACGTGGACTGTCCGACATTGGCGATTCCGACTGTGTTGTAGATGACACAGCTTTCCGTCTATAGTCGCCCTCACTGCTGATTTAGGCCAGTCGTTCACCAACAACGGATGACTCGATTGTGTAGATCAAGAACAGTGGGTATTGGGAAGATCCAGAAACATGACTCGATTTCGGAGATCCAGCAGAGCGGAGACGTTTTGAAATCAACTAAAGATAACAGTTTTTCGAATATTTACGATAGGTCTGATCCTGACAAAAGAAGCTTGGAGGTTGGTTGTGAAGAAGCAGAGAGAATCTTGTGTGAAAATGGAACGGGACACTAGAAAGTGGTTGGAAATAATTAAAACAATTGTACACCATACATATCGGAATTGGAAAGACAGAAAAGTACATGAAAATCTTTTCTGTTTTATTTGCTTTGTTGCTAGACAAAATTCAAAATAGATACGAAAGACTTTTTTTCGCTCTTAAAATACGATGCATGAGGAATCACCGAAAACTACAGTCGCAGACGTTCAAATGGTTACAATTAAAGCTTCCTAAATAGTGTCCCCCAAACCACCCCTTCTGGCTGCAGTTTTCACTTAACCAATATCTGTGGAACAAAGTTCTAGAACTGGGACGAACACAGAGATAAAGAAAAAAACCGATTCTTTTACCGCATGTGTCATACATTGACACATATTCCGCTGAACAGTGTTCATGAAACTTTCATAATAATAATGGAGGAAATGACTAGTGGAGAAAAGGTTACGAATCCACGGACTGTATTATCAACAAACTGACGGAAAATTCTAGTATACCAGTTTAAATGTGGAACGTTTTCAACCAGCCGCATAGGAGCACGAACGTTATTGGAGTTCGCCATAGGATATTAAATTCCTCAATAAGTTAATCATACACTGCCGGAAAAAATTATTTCCATTTCGCTCAAGATTTATTGTCGTAACAATGCATATCGAGTATACGAAATGTTTGCATTTACAGATCAGTAGCACAAGCGGTTCTGAGGTACCCGAAATCGCCCGTATTAGTACGTGACGTAGCCTCAATGGGTGGTAATGCAGGTGCTGACTGTGGTATCCACTCCATCGTACAGATGACAAATACTGTTCTGGGATATACTATGCCACACCATCTCAAACTGTTCACGTAGTCCTGTAAGAATTGTTGATTGACGAGTCGCACGAGTCACTGTTAGTAGCACAACATCCCACATATGCTCGATTGGAGACAAGTCCGGAGATCGTGCTGGCCAGGGAAGTTGGTGCACGTCTTGTAGAGCATGTTGGGTTTGACGGATAATGTGTGGGCGAGCATTATGATGTTAGAATAACACATCACCTTCCTTTTGCAAGAACGGCAAAAGAATGGTTCTCACAATAATCTCTAGTTAGCATCCCTTCAATAAATATCAAAAATGTGAACAAGAGTTGTAGCTTAACGCACCCCAGACCATAAAGCCAGGGGTAAGGACAGTGTGTCTCGGACGAATGCATCCTACGAGACAGCGCTCACTAGGTCTACGTCTTATGCGCAAACGGTCATCAGTTGCATGCAGGTAGAATCTGCTCTCTTCACTGGAATCCACGGCGCGCCATTCCGTCTTCCAAATATCCTCTGACGTAACCGGTCGAACAGTGAACGTCGATGCTATGGCATGAGTGGAAGACGGGCTAGAGCAAACATGCAGGGTAATGACACTCCTGACAACCGTTTCGCCACTTTTCGTGTTCACATGTCTGGGCTCACAAGCTCTCTTATCTGTGTTCCGAATCCTCCGAATCCTCCGAAAGGACAGCCCCTCTCCTCTAAAAGCTACAATCTGACCTCTTTCAAATTCGGTCACTTGGCTGTAGGAAGAACGAGCTCATCTGCGTGGCATGGTTGCCTGCTTGCTTCATACGTTTGCATCACACTGAGCCTTCTGGCTGCAAGCATTCCCTGTTAAAGGGTAGACACTGATTACGCTGTGGTAGCTGTACCACTACGCTGTCTGTTGGCGACGGCGGTAAAACCACTATCACTATATCTACTATCCCCCAGTTGGCATATGGCGTCATTGGATCAAAATCGAAGTTATCTTTTAAGGCGTACTACTCTTTTCGCCGGAAGTATATCTACCCGAACGTAAACTTGCTGATAAGGGAACTGAAAGAAGAAGCAGGAAAGCTAGTATAAGACTTTTGCGGTATTGTCGTAGATTGTTTTAGAACTCCAAATACTAACCTTATTGTGTATTATTTGTACAAGTAAATGTGATGCGTCTAGCAAGACGGTTGCATGTATTTTTCATTGCACTTTACCTAATCTACATGTAGAGTTTATTACAAAACTTTCACAGTTGCAGTATGTATATTTTTGCGACTAGTTTCGAAACGACTGATTCATTCTCAATACTGACCTTCCGACGAATGACAACCATCCAAACTTACTAATACATGCACCACACAGTAATGGTATATAAAGGTTACAATATACATATTGAAACGTCCCCCTAGAAAAATTATTGAAATGACTGTGCTGATAAACCTCTTACATTATTTGATTTTCAAACAGCTGAGCAGAACTGAACGTACTCAGACATTTCGCTCTTTACCTATTCTGATCAACACTAAACTGACACACAATATTTTTAGCACAACGCAATCTGACTTTCAACAATCCCTACAAAAGAATGGCCCTGACTAACATTAACCTATACGTTTCACAAATCACTTACCTCACAAAAGTCTTCGTTACTCGAACTACTGCAATACTGCGAGCGCCATTACTGCCAGCTAAGTAAAAGATTCAAACTACTGAAGGCACTAACTACTGATAGGCATAGTTAGCAAATGAAAGATTTTTATGGAGAACAAACAATGGATTTACCTTAATAGTGTTCAAAAGTCATAATATATATGCAGTTCATGACATCCAGTCTTACAAATTTACTGTCTCTGTCCAGATCACCCGCTCTCAAAACTCCGCCATCTCTCTCCCCACATCCACCACTGCCGGCGGCTCACCTCCAACTGCGCAACGCTACGCGCTGTTAACAGCCTACTGCCCAACACTACAATAGCAAATTCCAACAACGCCAACCAGCCACAGACTGCACATAGCACAGCCAGTGATTTTCATACAGAGCGCTACGTGGCGTTACCAATAAAAATACCTAAACAGCCTACTTACAATATGTTCACTGAACAAGCAGAATCAAATCAGTAGCAGTTGGATTCTGATTTGCGTGGTGAGCACATGTATAATCTGAGATTTAATTTTCGGCACTGATTGATGCTCGTATTGCGAATCTCAGATAGTTATCAGTAAGATCAGGCACTTTCAGTGCAGCCTCAGTAGGTCAGGCTTGAGAATGAACAAATCGGTTCTACCCTAGTCACCAAAATGTATACACAGCAAATGTAACAGATTTGTAAAGAACTCTTCATGTAATAAAAGTGTTGCAGGTCCTACGTCAACAAAACGTTGAAATAGCACAGTCGGATGCTCATCGTGCAGCAGTTACCGCTAGTTTGTGGCAAGTGTTGTCTTCCATTACTTTGGCAACAGCCTTTTATTAACCATCCTAGAGTCACTCGTGATGTTCAGAATTACGAAGTACGCTGCAAGTTCGATGGCTGCTTCTGTGCTGTCGTTATGTTTGCACTACTAGATATTGACGCTGTAAAACGACATGCAACGTGGTAAGCTCTCTTGTCCGATCCCTGTTGCTGAGACAGCGTTCTTGACCTATAGCTAACTTCTTTTGCTATAGTGATTCATATTAATTCATTCTGCGCTCTCTCTAGGCACTGGTCTTTATACTGAAGACATTATTGCTAATGTGAACTTTTGTTGTTTTGACTTATCCTGCAGCAAGGCTATTGTTCATTTAGCGGCTACTTCTTTTTGAGTGTTACGTTAGAAAACTTGTGAAAGGGCTACCTCATTTATGCGTTCAGTTCTTAAGGACAGATTGCCAGGCAATACTGATTTTCATTGGTTTGTAGCTGCCCTAATGTCGCTTTAATCAACTCATTACTTGGCGCCAAAACGCCTGCCATAAGGAGCGAAGTCCTACGCGTGGGACAGAAGGTCAGCACCTGAGTGATCCTCTAGGGAATAATGACAGATGGCACATTACTTCAGAGTCTTAAGAGGACAGACGACAGAGGCCCAAGCTGTAGCTACAGCTACTTGCCCAACCAACACACTGTCCCAGTTTAGTAATCTATACGTTTTTGCAGTGTTCTGTGAATGACGGAATTAAACGATGTTCAGTTTTGCTGCCTTCCACCTTACAAGTTACCATTTATCTACATAGCGCGATTTATTATGTGTTTCAGCTCTGGCCTCAATTCTGTCACATTTGGAGCGTATTAACAGATTTCAAATTGTACGTCGGTCAGTGGACTCGATCTTTTAACCTTACCTTTCGCGGACAATCCTCTTAGCAACTCGTCTATCCAGGCTTGCTCAATAGCTGCCCACATAGCTTGAATTCAGCCAGTTTCTCCTTTCTGTCTTACACACTTCAAAGAAACTCTCCTGCTTATCTTGCTGCAGGTGCCCTCCCAGTAGGAAACACAACTGTATTTCACATTCCGGCGGTTGTTTCCAGAAATAAACTTCCTATTTGCGGTAGAGTATTCGCCGTCTTTGGAATTTCCTGTTGACAGAAAACTGTACGCTGGAACGTGACTCAAACCCAGAACCATCTGTGAGTGGTGCTTTACCACTCGGATCGGTAAGCCTGCCCGCCAAAGGCAAAGCTAGGAGACAGGACTCCACGAGTGAGACTTTCTTCTTCATCAACCGAATGCAGCAACAGGAAAGCGCTCTGGCACTTCCCCACAGTCATACCTGTCTATAGAGGTGATAAACTCCATTGTCCGCCCCAGTAGCTGAGTGGTCAGCGTGACGGATTGCCGTCCTCTGGGCCCGGGTTCGATTCCCGGCTGGGTCGGAGATTTTCTCCGCTCAGGGACTGGGTGTTGTGTTGTGTTCATCATCATTTCATCCCCATCCGGCGTGCAGGTCGCCCAATGTGGCGCCGAATGTAATCAGACCTGCGATATGGCGGCCGGACCTGCCCCGCGAGGGGCCTCCCGGCCAATGACGCCAAACGCTCATCATCATCATCATAAACTCCATTGCCACTGCACTCGCCTTGAGACCAGCCAGAATGAAATCACCGCCTTCCGTCATGATTTAAGTTTCCATCTGCGTCTACTGATTAATTTGCAATTCACAGTTAAGTATGTACCTGATGGTTCTACGAAGCACCTTCAAGTTGTTTCTATACCATTCCATTCTCGGAAAGTGTGTGGGAAAACGATCACTTAAATCTTTCTGTGCGGGTTATGATTTCTCTTAGTTGATTATCATGCTCATTCCTTCATATGCAAGTGGAGGCCAATTCGCATTCCGAGGAAAAAGTTGGAGATTGAAATTTCATGAGAAGATCCTGCAACAAGGAAAAAGGCCTTTGTGGTAATGATACTTCTTCGTTTGGCAACAGGAACCAGTAGTCGTGTTAGGGCTACACAGATAAGCCTCCTGCATTCTCCTCGGTCAATGTAGTCTCATCCAGCCAGCCTCATCGTACACATATTCTCTCTGATCCCGTCAATGCATCTCAGCCGCTGTCTTCTACTCGGTATGTTTCCTGTGATGTCTTCTTCCACCACCTACCTGGGGATCTGGCGCTTTCGAAAATGATTGTCACCCAAATCGTGTATCTTATCGGTGGTACTCTCTCTGCTATTTCGCGGCAATACAAAACGAGCTAACCTTCTTTGAACTTTTTCGATGTCGTCCGTCAGTCCCATCTAATGCGGATCCCACTCCGCAGAGCAGTACTCAAGAACATGGCGAACAAGCGTGGTGTAAGCAGTCTCTTTAGTAGACCTGTTGCATTTTCTAAGTGTTCTGCCAATAAGTGCTAGTTTTTGGTTCGTTTTCCACTCAACACTCAACATCATCAGTGTAATCGCTGCAATTTCAGTTATTCATAGTCATAATCGCTAAGCACTTAGTTGAATTAACAGCTTTC
Source organism: Schistocerca americana (assembly GCF_021461395.2). Taxonomy (NCBI): domain Eukaryota; kingdom Metazoa; phylum Arthropoda; class Insecta; order Orthoptera; family Acrididae; genus Schistocerca; species Schistocerca americana. The sequence goes on from NC_060130.1 coordinate 457,571,628, forward strand.
AGATTTGTGTGATTTATCGTGTAATCGAAATTTAGCGGATTCCTTTTAGAACTCATGTGGATAACTTCAAACCTTTCATTATTTAGAGTCAATTGCCACTTTCCGCACTATATAGCTGTCGTTGTTAAGTCATTTGCAATTGTTTTTGACAATGTGATAACTTCATCAAACGGTAAATTGCAGCATTATCTTCAGAAAATCTAAGAAGCCTGCTCATATTGTCTCCTAAATCGCTTACGTAGATCAGGAACAACATCGTGCATAAGATGCTACTTCTGTTTTAATCGCTGACTTACCGTCGGTTACTACAAGCTGTGACGCTTCTGACAGGAAATCACGAGTCCAGTCACCCAGCTGAGACGATACCCAGTTGGTACGCAATTTGATTACAACCCACTTCTGAGGAGTGATGTCGGAGGCCTTCTGGAAATCTGACGGTAAGTATTCAGTTTGATGTCTCCTGTTGATAATGATTAACATTTAAAGAATATAAAGAGCTATTTGTGTTTCACAGTTGCGATATTTCCTTAATCCGTGTTGGCTGTTTGTCAATATATCGTTATCCTCGAGGTATTTCGTAAAGTATGGACACAGTATACGTTCCAGAATCCTTTTGCAAGTCGACGTTAGTGATATGGGTCTACAATTCAGTGGATTACTCCTATTTCCTTTTTTGGATATTGGTGAGACCAATGAAACTTTCCAGTCTTCAGGTACGAACTTTTCGACTAGCGATCGGTTGCGTATGATTCTAAGTATGGAGCTATGTTATGAGGATACTCTGAAACGAACTTAACTGTTATACGATCTGGACCAGAGGCCTTATTATTATTAAGTGATTTAAGCTACATCGCTGCACCGAGACTACCTACTTCTGAGTTACTCGTGTTGGCACTTGTTCTTGATTCGAAATGTGTAATATTTTCGTCGTCTTCTTTGGTGAAGGAATTTCAGAAAAGCTTGCTCAGTAACTCTGCTTCAGTGATACTGTCATAAATAATATTATCATTGTTATCGCTCAGTGAACGTATTGATTGCGTCGTCCCGCTGGTGTACTTCAAATATGAGCAAAATTTCTTTGGGTTTTCTGCCAGATTTCGAGACAGAGTTTCGTTGTAGAAACTGTTGAAAGTATCTTACATTTACTTCCGCGCTGAATTTCAAGCTCCTGTGTAACTTCGATAATCTGAGGCATTTTGCGTCTTTTAAATTACACATGCTTTTTTCGTTGCTTCTGCAACAGTGTTATGATCTGTTTTGTGTGGCATGGGGAATCAGTGCCATATCTTATTAATTTATTTGCTATATATCTCTCAGTTGCCGTTGATACTATTTGCTTGAATTCAAACCACATATCGTCTACGCTTACATAGTCAGACTGGGAGGAGTGGAGACTGTCTCCTAGGAAGGCATCAAACTAATTTTTATATGCTTCTCTAAATGTATGTGTTTTGCGTTTATTTTTGACGGATTTGGATGTTGCGGTACAACAACCTTCTGGTCACTAAGTCCTGTATCCGCCAGGATATTCCAAATTTCCTTAAGATTATTTGTAGCTAAGAGTTCAAATACGTTATTGCAACTATTTAAACTTCCAATGGGCACGTGAACAAATTGCTAAAAATAATTTTGTCAGAAAGCATGATTTCCCTAAACCAATTAAGGCTAACAGTGGTACCATTCCTTTGAAAACGAGTTGGCCGGCTTCCCGTCGACTTCTGAAGTGTGCTCCGTCTCTAATGACCCAATCTTCAACAGTCCTTCCTTTTCGCAGATGCCATTAAAACCGCTGTAAAGCTGGAAACGGGGCTTCAAACTGTTCGGCAAGAGCAGGCAGCTCTTTCATCAAGTTTGCACCACGGACATTGCCTCTGGACATATCTGCTAGTGAATATCAGACTATTTAGTTTACAGATGTAAGCCAGTTTCTCGTAAATAGAAACTTTAAGTAAAAACCACTAGTGAATACAGTTTTCATCACATGCATAAATTTAATGCAGTTGTCACTGAGTGTGACTTCCTAACTTCATTATCCGAGCACCGGGCATTTCTAGCTCCTGTGAAGCTATTCTGATGGTACATTTGTTGAATGAGATGTTACACAGCCCATAGCCGTTGTTACAACTAACAATGTACGAGGTGGCTATAATCAGACACTTGCTACGTGAGCCAGTGTTGACGGAAAACAATTTACCGTATTGGTATTTATTTTATTTTCTTGTTCTTCACATTGCACGCTACTATATACAAAGCTAACATAGGCCATGCAGTTACATTTTTGTGGATGGTGGTAAATATATGAATTAACTATTATTTTCTGGTACTTAAAATATTTAAAAAATGCTAATCCTACAAAAATGCTGCTACTACATTTATTCTCTGCCACCATAACTGAAAAGAATCCTTAACCGGTTACCCGACTTTTAATACTGCTTTAATGCTAAAGATTGTTTTCTGTTGCTGTTCATTTATTAGGGTGCATCTAAATCGTGCATATATTTTCCGCTATTTTATCTGCTCTCATACGGCCACGGTCAACAGCTTTTGTCTGCTGGATTCCTTGAGCCTCACGGCAGTACGTTGGCAGCGTTTCCACTGTACAAGCGATTTCACGTTTCGCTGTAACGCATTGGAATTCGCAGTTTCGTGATCACTTGTATCAGCGCAATGTAGATTGTAGAAATTCAGGGACAACCTCTCTCCTCCTGTAGAATATCTTGTCTAGCCGGGATAGTAGCAAAATGCTGTGCGATTGAGTGCTTTGTGAAGCCTTCCTTGGTCTTCGTGGATGCTGCGGCTGCAGTATTGTCCAAGTTGCGCCAGGCTGACTTGTTCCCCGTGCTATTCTGGGATCCAGCGTCCCTAATGCCTAACGACCAGTACCCCCTACATCTTCGTAGGGCATAGAGTGAAACTATGTGTGCTCAGGAGTGCCAATATTGCCGCAGGTGCAGCAATCATTAATCCGCCTTTTGATTTTGTACGGGTACGTTGCAAATGGGCCATGACCAGTCAGGTAATGTATAAGACCACTCGACGGATTAAGAAATCTCATTTTCAGTCTCTCCCTGATGTTAAGGAGAAATTCGTATGTTCTTGTTCCGGTGTCTGAAGAATCCCATACATTTTGACACAGATGCAATATGCGATCTTTTATTACCTTTTTTGTACTGGCTTCAGTTCCAAGTATCCTTCATACTTATATTTGATTGCCTTTCCTTAATCAATAAAGTGCTTACATTTTTCTAACTTTCAAATCCAATAGGCATATTCCCAGAGTTACTAACACTACATCATTCGGGGCTGTGCTGTAGGCGCTTCAGTCTGGAACCGCGCGACCGCTACGGTCGCAGGTTCGAATCCTGTCTCGCGCATGAATGTGGGTGATGTCCTTTGGTTAGTTAGGTTTAAGTAGTTCTATGTTCTAGAGGACTGATGACCTCAGATGTTAAGTCCCATAGTCCTCAGAGCCATTTGAACCATTTTTTGTGGTGTAGGCGACCATCAATCTTAGTAACACTACTCGTAGAACTCTTATGACTAATGAAGCTGGCTTCACAAACCACAATCTCTGAGTGCAAACGCTCGCCCCATATGCTAAGACTGATGCTAATATAAATTGGTGGTATGCTCTGATGTGTTCAAGGGAAGTCGAAATTGCGTACTTGCGATGGTTATAGTTTTTTTCGTCACGTTAGTAACTTTTCCGCCTGCCTCCTCCATATGATGTGCAGCTACGACGTTCGTCCCTGCCACCCCTAGATACCTCGCTACTGCGATTTTTCTAGTAGTTACAGCGCTTAATTTTATTTTAAGATTTCTGACTAGATTCTCTTTCAGCGAGAAACACGTGGATTTATGAGGTGCCAGTAATAGTCTGACTCTTCTATACCATCCTTCAAGCTCATGGAGCGCCTCATTACATGTATCTTCTACTATTCTTCTGGGGTCACCACTTGCTACGAAAAGCATGTCATCTGCAAATGCACCAGTTCACTTACGTTACCACCATCATGTAACTGATGTAGTATGGTTTCCAATGCTGTATTCCAAAACTCTGGAGCGCACACCGATCTCTGCGGACTGCCTTTTGTTATGGTCTTCGTTATTTTCTTTCCAGGGCGTATTAAAGCTGCGTAGTCTCCCAGACAGTTGTGCTGTGTCTCTGAGGACACACAAACTCCCTAAGGCGACCAAAGAAAGATGGCCACCATTGGTTATCGGAAGCGCCGGTAATAAGGATCATCATCTCTAGAGCGTACGTAAAATCAGTATCTGTCGCTAGCGAGACCGCCTTATTAATTGCTTCTTCAGCTGACTTGCCTTCTCCAAACCCGTGCTGGTGACTGCACATCCCTGTTAGCAGTCTTGGGCCCTGTAATCTTTTACATAAATTTAGAAACGATTGTAACGTGAAACGTAAACATTGTACGCAATTAACAAACGTTTCCTTCTAATGTGGAAATTAATATGTGTTTCTTTCAGTGGTTTATTCCTTATTTCTTACAAATGTTTTCACAAAGGTTCGTTGTGCAACGATCACACATTTTTCGTGGGGGGGGGGGGGGGGGGGGCTCACAAGTACCGAATGTTTAACTACAACCACCCTGTACTTAATCGTTCCTGTTTTTCGTATGTTTGCGAGCACGAGAGAGAGTATATAGGGGACGATACTTACCTCATCAGGGAGAGGGAACTTTCGATCACAGGGAGTAATTGCAAGGGAACGCTCTAGTCCATCACCTATGAGAAGGTGACAGAATGATGAGTAACTGTCTTCTCAGGAATATATCGTCTCATTTTTTTTTCGATGGCACTGAAGAAGTCGCTATTAAAAGATATTCGCTGTATCGAAGTCAGACTCGAATAGTGTGGGCACTGAGTTCTTTGGTTTATAATTCCACGCTCACAAAATTCATTCAAAGGTATAACGAGCTTTACTCGAAGCTTTGAAAACTTTATAGCCCCATATATTTACGCCTGTGAGCAGCTGTTAACTTTAAAGTGAGAGGAGACAAGGAGAACATAAATAACCATGCCGGATGTGGCCGGTATTCCGCTCGCTTTCTGGTCCTGTTTACTCGCTTATCCTCTGGAGGATATAAATCAAACGCCACGAAGAAACAGAGAAATTCGCTGCTGGCACAAAGATCTCGTCCACTTTACTAGTTTCGCCACGTTTCACCAGTTGAAAAAACGTAGACCGTCTCGAAGGAGAATATCCTTACGGAAGGTGCTCGCACAAAACTTTAATGCCGAAATTTTTACAGTCGGAAGTGATCATAATTCCTTTTATTTTTCTGAGTGATGCAATCACCAATTTTTTTACTGGGACTTCAGAAACTACAATGGAAAACATAAAAAACATATTACCAAAAAGTAATTTACAGGTCCTATTACTTATGATTGACAAACCACACATAAAAAACCATGAAATGTGGTCCAACACCCAGGCAGCATATGGTAATTGTGTTTTAAATAACATGTGTTGCCATACTGAGGCCAGGTTTATGCACTTATATAAGTGACAATCAATGCATAGCTTCTCCTCTGACTCTTACCACGCCATAATCGTGTTTTCTACACTCCTGGAAATTGAAATAAGAACACTGTGAATTCATTGTCCCAGGAAGGGGAAACTTTATTGACACATTCCTGGGGTCAGATACATCACATGATCACACTGACAGAACCACAGGCACATAGACACAGGCAACAGAGCATGCACAATGTCGGCACTAGTACAGTGTATATCCACCTTTCGCACCAATGCAGGCTGCTATTCTCCCATGGAGACGATCGTAGAGATGCTGGATGTAGTCCTGTGAAACGGCTTGCCATGCCATTTCCACCTGGCGCCTCAGATGGACCAGCGTTCGTGCTGGACGTGCAGACCGCGTGAGACGACGCTTCATCCAGTCCCAAACATGCTCAATGGGGGACAGATCCGGAGATCTTGCTGGCCAGGGTAGTTGACTTACACCTTCTAGAGCACGTTGGGTGGCACGGGATACATGCGGACGTGCATTGTCCTGTTGGAACAGCAAGTTCCCTTGCCGGTCTAGGAATGGTAGAACGATGGGTTCGATGATGGTTTGGATGTACCGTGCACTATTCAGTGTCCCCTCGACGATCACCAGTGGTGTACGGCCAGTGTAGGAGATCGCTCCCCACACCATGATGCCGGGTGTTGGCCCTGTGTGCCTCGGTCGTAAGCAGTCCTGATTGTGGCGCTCACCTGCACGGCGCCAAACACGCATACGACCATCATTGGCACCAAGGCAGAAGCGACTCTCATCGCTGAAGACGACACGTCTCCATTCGTCCCTCCATTCACGCCTGTCGCGACACCACTGGAGGCGGGCTGCACGATGTTGGGGCGTGAGCGGAAGACGGCTAACGGTGTGCGGGACCGTAGCCCAGCTTCATGGAGACGGTTGCGAATGGTCCTCGCCGATACCCCAGGAGCAACAGTGTCCCTAATTTGCTGGGAAGTGGCGGTGCGGTCCCCTACGGCACTGCGTAGGATCCTACAGTCTTGGCGTGCATCCGTGCGTCGCTGCGGTCCGGTCCCAGGTCGACGGGCACGTGCACCTTCCGCCGACCACTGGCGACAACATCGATGTACTGTGGAGACCTCACGCCCCACGTGTTGAGCAATTCGGCGGTACGTCCACCCGGCCTCCCGCATGCCCACTATACGCCCTCGCTCAAAGTCCGTCAACTGCACATACGGTTCACGTCCACGCTGTCACGGCATGCTACCAGTGTTAAAGACTGCGATGGAGCTCCGTATGCCACGGCAAACTGGCTGACACTGACGGCGGCGGTGCACAAATGCTGCGCAGCTAGCGCCATTCGACGGCCAACACCGCGGTTCCTGGTGTGTCCGCTGTGCCGTGCGTGTGATCATTGCTTGTACAGCCCTCTCGCAGTGTCCGGAGCAAGTATGGTGTGTCTGACACACCGGTGTCATTGTGTTCTTTTTTCCATTTCCAGGAGTGTATATGTGTCACAGAACCATGATAAAAGTTTTCTCTATAGTTATAACTGAGTATCTGATGTTGCCCAGGTACGTATTTATTCCAGTCTTCTATTTGGCCATCTCCTCTTTCCCCCTCTCTCCAACCACCTGTTCCTACCTCAAGTCCATCCATCTACTCCTACCCTCTCTTTATTCAATCCCTCTTTCCTTTCTCTGTCCACCTCGTTCTTTCCACTCTCTCTGTCCATCTCGTCTCTCCCTTCTCTCTGTCCACTTCCCCCTCCCCCTCACTCTGTATACCTCCTCCTGACCCCCTCTGTCCATCCCACTCTATCTGCCCATCTCCTCCTTCACCATTTTTTGTCCATCTCCTCCATTTCCCTTCATCTGTCCATATCTTCCTCTCCCTCTCTCTGTCCACCTCCTCCTACCTCTTTCTGTCCATCGCTTCCTCTCCCCTATCTCTGTCATCATCCTCTTTCCTTTCTTGGTCCATCTCTTACTCTCCCATCTCTCTGTCCATCTTCTCCTCTTCCCATCCTGTCAATTTCCCTCTTGCTCTCTCTCTCTGTCCATCCCTTCCACACCACTATCCATGTCCATCTCCTCCTTCATCATCTCTGCCTGACCATCTAATATTCCCCTCTTTTCTCTCCACATTATCACTCCTACCCCAGTAGGAGTTTGCTGGTTGTTAACTCCACAGTTTTGTTTCCACGTAGTATGCAGTATAGTGTGGGGCAAATAAAAGTGGCACCATTAACAGAGTTCATGGGTACAAAGAAACACAGCAGAGGAAAGGGAATACAGTACTAACCTGATTGTATCAGATTTTGAAAGTAACCATCATTCATCTCTTGGCCCTATTGGGCCATGGTCAGCAAGTTGCTGAAGGCGAGTAGAAGCGGAACTGCTGGAATTGCTGCAGCCTCATCCGAAATGTCCTGCTGCAGTTCTTGAAGACCATGAGGGTTGCTGCTATATACCTTAGACCTGAGGGCTCCCCACGCAAAGTAACTGCACAATGACAGATCAGGTGACTTGGTTGTCCTGTCAGAACCGCGACCAGACTGACCTCCGCTAAGAACTTAGTTAGGCGTGATGATTATGTACATGCCCTCCAAGTTTCGGCCGGCTGTATGCGCAGTTGCTCCATCCTCTTGGAAGTAACTGTAGGTATTTTCTTCCTCCGTTACTGTTGCCACAAATTGTCGTCCAACGTATCCATTCGTACGGGCCACTTTTATTTGCCCCACCGTGTACGTCCACCAAGTTTGGATGAAGTCGATCCAAGTTCAGGAGTAGTTTTTACCCGTGGCTTTGCGCATGTTGCACATGTCTCTTATATTTCACATACATTTAAAACATTTCACACATATTTGTACAAATAGTTTACCTATATCTCTAGCAAAATTCGTCCTGCAGTTCATTTTTCACGCAGATTCACGTTTCTGACGTAATATTTCCGTAACAAAGTGTTGCCCAATGATATAGTTCCATAGGTACATTCAGCAACACATGTGAGTACTGTCTGAAAAAATGTGTTAGGCGTAACAAATGTAAACGTCATGCAGGATGTGGTACTTTTTCACACATCTCTGTGTTTATGTCGTCATATCTAGTGAACTATGTGTCATATAGTGACATAATTTTGCAGGTACATCCAGTGATGTATGTGAATACTGTCTGCAAAATGTGTCGCATGAAGTTAGCAGAGAAGACGTAATAAATTACGTCTTTTTTACTGCCTGATACCGCAGTTTTATTGTATGAACAGTGAAAATGCAGTAAACGATAAATTCATTTCCTTTCATCATATTGTGAGGAATATCAGCGAGAAATGTTTTGTGAAAGTTTAAATATATGTGTTAAGTTTGTTGTAAGTCACTAAGTGCTCTCATTCTCAAATACTACGTGAATTAAGTCTAGGTATTCGCAGGCCATGGGCTACACTTCATTTTCATCCCCACTTCAGTGATATGTAGGTGGTTCTTACCCCCACGTTGATTCTTTCCGGACACGAAGTGATATGTGCACCAAGATTGGTTGATATCAGACCAGTGGTTTAAGAGGAAATGTGGAACATATAAACGTACGCACATGCATATACTTATATTACGTAGGTATATTCGTGCGTCCCTTAATGCAGCAAATGGTCTCGAACACAACATTTTCCACCAGTACTCCAACCTATGGTTACTCAAGATTCCTAATTGGAGTAAAATGCTAGTATCGTCCTATGTTTAAAGCAATATGGAAACCTGTACATTTGCAAGCTATACTAAAACGACTCCATATATTTTGTCCTGTCCATATAGAAATACTAGGACAAATAGTGGTGGGATCTGAAGCAATGTCTCTCAGGGAATTAAAAATATTCGAGTTGGGGGTTGACTTGTGTGGAAGAAAATATATTCCAGGAAATCAGAACTGATAATTAGTTACAGAACTATGCTCTGTATGATTATAGTTTTAATAATTTTAACACGGCAATTGATTACACAAACAATCAAAACATTGATATAGAGAGTTGTATTGTAGACAATCTCTCGATCGAGTTCTATGTCGTTCTGCTGCATGACTGTCTGTTCGTTACAAAATTATTAAATTTCCGATGCAACATGAGCAGTATATGATACAAGAATTCCAGTATTTTAAATGAAAGATTTGTTAACGGCATAATGAGATGAGGACTAGGTATTGGTTTCGGAATTTCCGTGTACACCTTAAGTTCGTCCGCGTGGATATCGACTGCCCAACTTCGTTGAAAGGCTACTGTAGTTACCTTGAGATTAAACTGCACCCTTAAATCTGTGCTATTTATTATACTAGTAGCCAGAACCAGTCTGAGGTTGCTCATTTTGCACTTACGTACGCTACATTCCGTTTCCTCACATACCCTACAGATATTTTAGCTCAGAGACCAAAGAGTTGGCCGAAAAAAGTGTGAAATGGTCATAAACACATTATTTAATCACGCAACCGGTAAAGCGGATGTTGATCCACGTGAATAAATACAGGCACGTAAAGACTGGCGAAAGTGGCCTCTCTCATTTACAACTACACACCCTATCGTAACAAACAGTGATTTTCAGTTGCTTAGAGGGAGGACATGGTGGGGAAAGAAGTAATTCGGTCTCGTTAGCATCTCAAATAGTTTCCTTTAAGCTCAACAGTTTCATTACTCTAAGAAGGACCAGACTTGAAACGAACCTTCGCTATCTTAATTAATTATTCAACGCACGAGAAACATTTATGATAAAAGAGACCTCTTAACGTAAGTTTAAGCACTCAGACTCGATTTATTTTACGATGCACAGTGCTGGTCGGGGTGAGGAAATTAAATTTGTGCTCTGAGTTAAGAAACAAGGAAACATTTATTTTCTCAAACATCCAACCGTAGATTGCTACTAAGCAACTGAACCTTACCATGAACTAGATGCTGGGAACAAAAGCTGATGGTCGAATGTGACATTATTGTGCACAAGCATGATTCACCTGCAAACTTAATCTCAATACCGAGCGTAGAATACAAAATATGGATAAAGCACTAAAAGGTGAAAATTCCATTGACGTACCTCTGAATCAAAATCCTACCAATTATCTGTTCAAGCTCCAAAACATCGATTTATGAAGTGACCAAATGGTTCAAATGGCTCTGAGCACTATGGGACTTAACAGCTGAGGTCATCAGTCCCCTAGAACTTAGAACTACTTAAACCTAATTAACCTAAGGACACCACACACAACCATGCCCGAGGCAGGTTTCGAACCTGCGACCGTAGCGGTCGCGCGGTTCCGGACTGAAGCGCGTAGAACCGCTCGGGCACACCGGCCGGCTTGAAGTGACCACCACATGCTTGAATCATGGGCCAAAGTGAAAGCATCGTTAACAAAGAAACTTCAGACGCCAGTTGTATACCACCGTGCTATTATAGCAAACTCCATCACTTTATTATGATTCTACCGCGATAAGAAACAGAGTAAGGACCACGTGCTTGGCTGAAAGCCACAGCAGTAAAAACATCACCCACAAGGAAAACCACTTAAAATTACGAAATTCTAGGTGCAAATTGAATATCACCATGCTCACTATAACACACTCAATCATTTTATAATCGTTCTACAGTTGTAGGAGGCATACTAACGACTATGTGGTTAGCTGAAGGACACAATACCAAAATGCCGTGCACAAAAAAATGTACTTAAATTGTGAAAATTTGTGCGGAAACTGATTATTATCATTCTTATTTTCACACATACAATCATTTAGTAATCTTCCTGCAGTGGTAGGTGACAGAGTAACGACAGCTTGGTTGCCTGGAAGCCACAATAGCAAGGATGCGGATCACAAAGAAAACTAGGTGCAATTACGAGATTTCATGCGCATTTCCACACGAAATATACAGTATCATAGCCTATGGAATTGTGTCGAAAATCTAACATAGCTCCTATCAGAGTCTACAGTTTGAAGCATGAAACTGAAAAAGGCTACATAATGGCCTTTATCTGTCCAGCAGCCAGAAACTGAACAATCCGCACAGCTCTTTACTTCCTAACATTCCGACCCAGTCGTTATGGGGGATACACCTACCAACCGACCGCAGTGGATGCGAAAATGGTGGTTTGATCACGGCAAAACATTATCCTCTTTGCTCCCAGCATTGTCGACTCGGCAGTTAGAGCTGGCAGTACTATCATGAAATCTCACAAGATTATTAAACACTTTGACTGTACTGGAGCGACTTTTGAACTGCTCTGTTACGCTTGTTTTCTCATGCATGCAGGATTGATGAATGGAGGTAGGGCTGTGTAAGGGCAGAACGCCTACAAATTCCTACTCCAGAAGGTTTGTGTCGGATTGGCAGAGTGCCGAATCGAGATACGAAGCCAGCCTGCTGAGGCAAAAGTCACAATTTGCATTAATGAAAGAGTTACAGCACAACTCTTTCAACGTTAATGGTGTCGGCTTCTATAGCCGTCCATGATTGCGAAAGTGTTGCCGGTGAAGTATTTTTTGCGCAAACTGACTCCTCAATTGTGTCCCGTAAATGTTCAATGAGATTCATGTTGGGCGATCTGGGTGGCCAAATCACTGGCTCAAACTGCCCAGAATGTTCTTCAGACCAGTCACAAACAAATTTAGCCTGACGGCATGGCCCACTGACATCGATTAAAATTCCATCCTTGATTGGGAACATAAAGTCGACGAATGGCTGTAGATGGTCTCCATGTAGCCGAACATAAGCATTTCCACTCAATTATCGGTTCAGTTGGACCAGAGGACCCTGTCAATTCCGTGTAAACACAGCCCACACCATCAAGCAGGCACCACTATCTTAGCACAGTATCGTGTGTACAACTTGGGTCCATAGGCTCATGGGGTCTGCACCACACTCAACCCCTACCATCAGCTCCTACCAACTGATATCAGGATTTATCTGACCAGGTCATGGTTTTCCAGCCTTTAGGGTCCAAGCGATTTGGTTATGAGCCCAGGAGAGGTGCTGCAGGCCATGTCGTGCTGCTAGCAAAGGCAGTCGCATTGGTCGTCTGATGCCATAACCCATTAACGTCAAATTTCGTTGCACTGTCCTAACTGATGCGTTCGTCGAATGTCCGACACTGATTTCTGAAGCTATTTCACGCAGTAGTGCTTGTCTGCTACAATGACAACTCTACGCAAACGTCGCTGCTCTCAGTCGTTAAGTAAAGACCGTCGGCCACTGCGTTGTCCGTAATGAGAGGTAATGCCTGAAATTTGGTATTCTCGGCACACGCTCTTGACACTGTGGAGCTCGGAATGTTGAATTCCCTAACGATTTCCTAATGCGTCCCATTTGTCTAGTTCTAACTACCATTCTCCATTCAAAGTCTGTTAGTTCCAGTCGTGTGGCCATAATCACGTCGACAACCTTTTCACATCAATCACCTGAGTACAAATGACAGCTGTGCCAATGTACTGCCGTATTATACCTTGTATACGTGATACTACCTCCATCTGTATATGTGCATATCGCCATGCCACGGCTTCTGTCACTTCAGTATAGACAGGTATATAATAGTTTACATGTCATAAGCTGGTTTATCTTTTTTTAAGACCTAAAATTTGTTATGACAAGTGGACAGAGTGCCCTTAGAAGCTGGAGCTTCATAAACTACTCAGTCAATACTTTAAACAATCATCGAATCTGCAGAAATGCATGTGTGTGGGGATAGGCTGAGACCTGTACAAATGCGAGTTCAGTCGAATATTTAAAGTAGATGCACACAGATGGCGGTGCAAGATGTGTTTCTTCACGACAGTTGACGATACATATTTATAAAATGGTGGGTGGGGGGGGGGTGGGATAGTTTGTGCAATATGTGGGAGACTAGGGCACTGGGATTGTGTAAATTGACCACACACACACACGCACACACACACACACATGTATATATATATATATATATATATATATATATATATATATATATATGGGTCACCAGGATTGTGTAAATTGACGATATATATATATATATATATATATATATATATATATATCGTCAATTTTTACACAACCCCTGTGCCCTAGCCTCCCACATATTGCACAAACTATCCCCCCCACCCCCGCACAGTGTATAAACATGTATCGTCAATTTACACTATCCGGATGCCCTAGTCTCCCACATATTACACAAACTACCCCCGCTCCCCCTCCACCACCGCCATATATAGTAATTGCTGTCCAGGGCTGTAGCCATCCAGGTTACACAGTGTGAACTTATGAAATACAGACCACGGTCTACCTCCCTCATACTGATTCTAAAATCCAGTAGGAGACTGGGTGTGACGACAACATCGGTGAAATCTAGGTATAAATAGAGAATGTTGCATCGTTATTATTTTATCGCTATAGGTCAGGACTTCTGTAGAACTACGCATGCAGTACCTCCATACGAAAGCAGTACAACGTTAGCTACTGCTCTCACGCAGTATTGACTTCTGTTGCGAATTATTGATTTTAACTTAAAGATCTGTTTTGTGCCGGTTTATCCCCTTCGAAAACCTCCCTGATATTCTTCTAATTGTTTGTCTAAAAGTACTACTCATCTGCACAGGAGAATGTTTGATAATATTTTGTATGCACTGGCAGAAGTGACGCTTCTCTGTAATTGTTGAAATTTTGTTTCTCTCCCTTTTTATGTAGCGGGTGCATTAACGGTATTTTGCACTCTTCTGGAATCTTTTCAGTTCACCACATGTCCTCAGAAAGCAGTTGTAGATTAGTTCCAGCCTCTGGTTTTCACATGTAATGGAGTCTTCACCATTTGCTTTGTTGTATTTGGGTGATTTGATGGCTTCATGAATTAGTTGTTCTGTTGGTGAGAAATCTTCGTCCAGATTTTGTAGTATTGCTGGAAAATCCAATTTAATTTTTGGAAACGGACAGTTTGAGACCGTGTCAAAATTTTTTGCTAGTAATTCGCTATTTTCTTTATTGTTTAATTCTATTTCGCCACTTTCATCTTTGAAACAAATATTTGGTGCTTGATACATTGTAAGTTCAAGTTTAAAAGTTTCCTAAAAAATTCAAATGTTATTTTTGGTAAAATTTTCTTGTTTTTCCGTAAGCTGAGTTGTTTCAAAGGTTCCATTGACTTTTAGAATGATTTTAGGGGTTTCTTTCCTTTGTTGAATGAATTATTTGAAATGTTGTTCTTTTTTTGAACTCCTCCATCTTCGAGCCTTTTGTTCTATTGCTCCTTCACAAAGTTCGTTCCACTGAGTTTCCGTTTCATTCTTCGCCACTCATAAAGTCTTCTCTGCTGCTTTAGTAACTTATACCTGGAGTTCGTACCAGTCACCTTTATGGCTTAATTTCTTCTCAAAAATTTTTCTATATTTCCCATTGTAATATTAGCAGTAGTAGAGTTGTATTTGATTACCTTCTTGGTTGTATTTTTAATTTTTATTTTTTTTAGATGAGAGATATTGTATTTCAATCTTAAGGAGATAATTATCTAAATCAAATTCCTCATTTCCTGATTTCTTTAACGTTCATAACTTCAGTATTTTTCCTCTTAGAAATGGCTGTGCGATCCAGTTGAAATTCTTCTGGGTCTGGATTTGGAGATGTCCAAGTTTTAGATTTTCTTGGTAGTTTGCCAAAATGTGTAGATGTCAGTTTAAACTGGAGCATTTTACGTTTACTGATCAGTCTTCCACCGTTTCTGCTTAGTCGTAAGTGTTCGAGATATTCGCCTACAATATTGTCAAATTTCTTTCCCTTTTTGGATTGCGCATTGAAGTCGGTGAGAAGTTTTAACGTTGTTTTTAGGTATGTGGGAGAGTTCAGATTCTAAAAGACCAAAAACTGATTTACTTTCTGCAGATTCTTTTTGTTATCATGATTTATAGGTGCATGGCAATTTATGAGGGTACATCTTTTATTCTTGCACTTTATTCTTAACATGTACATTAATACTGATTTCGACATAAAGTCTCTTATACTCTGATTTTTTGCTTACATACTCGTAAAATGCTGTTCAAAAAATTTGCATGTTTTCCAGTATTCTTTGTGCTGGTGTCCCTTCATAAATTGCTTAACGTTCTGTGCCAACTACATTCTCATCTGGGAATCTCGTTTGCTGCGCTATTAAAATTTGTGTATGGTTATTCTGTAGAAATAATTCAAAAAATCATCTGTCCGCAATACTCCAACGAGAATTTACATTTCATATTACAGAGTAATCCTTCTTCTAAAACTTGGCTGGCTTTTCAGCATACTCCAGCTCTTCACCACCGAAAATGTTGGGACTCCCCAGAATGCTAGTTTCCCAATGCATCAGTAAATGCAATGGTGGATTCCTCATCAGAGTTACCACTTCGGGTAGTGCATCCATTGTGCAAACTTTCGATTTTGCTATTTGACACTGTAAATTGTAGAGATTGGGAAATGTAGGATCTACACCTACACCTGCATAGGTATTCCGCAAGCTAACGTGCGGTGCGTGGTGGAGCGTACCCTGTACTACTACTTGCCATTTTCCTCCCTATTCCATTCACAAATATCTTCGTGGTGCTTACGCTCAATATACACTCCTGGAAATGGAAAAAAGAACACATTGACACCGGTGTGTCAGACCCACCATACACTGCGAGAGGGCTGTACAAGCAATGATCACACGCACGGCACAGCGGACACATCAGGAACCGCGGTGTTGGCCGTCGAATGGCGCTAGCTGCGCAGCATTTGTGCACCGCCGCCGTCAGTGTCAGCCAGTTTGCCGTGGCATACGGAGCTCCATCGCAGTCTTTAACACTGGTAGCATGCCGCGACAGCGTGGACGTGAACCGTATGTGCAGTTGACGGACTTTGAGCGAGGGCGTATAGTGGGCATGCGGGAGGCCGGGTGGACGTACCGCCGAATTGCTCAACACGTGGGGCTTGAGGTCTCCACAGTACATCGATGTTGTCGCCAGTGGTCGGCGGAAGGTGCACGTGCCCGTCGACCTGGGACCGGACCGCAGCGACGCACGGATGCACGCCAAGACCGTAGGATCCTACGCAGTGCCGTAGGGGACCGCACCGCCACTTCCCAGCAAATTAGGAACACTGTTGCTCCTGGGGTATCGGCGAGGACCATTCGCAACTGTCTCCATGAAGCTGGGCTACGGTCCCGCACACCGTTAGGCCGTCTTCCGCTCACGCCCCAACATCGTGCAGCCCGCCTCCAGTGGTGTCGCGACAGGCGTGAATGGAGGGACGAATGGAGACGTGTCGTCTTCAGCGATGAGAGTCGCTTCTGCCTTGGTGCCAATGATGGTCGTATGCGTGTTTGGCGCCGTGCAGGTGAGCGCCACAATCAGGACTGCATACGACCGAGGCACACAGGGCCAACACCCGGCATCATGGTGTGGGGAGCGATCTCCTACACTGGCCGTACACCACTGGTGATCGTCGAGGGGACACTGAATAGTGCACGGTACATCCAAACCATCATCGAACCCATCGTTCTACCATTCCTAGACCGGCAAGGGAACTTGCTGTTCCAACAGGACAATGCACGTCCGCATGTATCCCGTGCCACCCAACGTGCTCTAGAAGGTGTAAGTCAACTACCCTGGCCAGCAAGATCTCCGGATCTGTCCCCCATTGAGCATGTTTGGGACTGGATGAAGCGTCGTCTCACGCGGTCTGCACGTCCAGCACGAACGCTGGTCCATCTGAGGCGCCAGGTGGAAATGGCATGGCAAGCCATTCCACAGGACTACATCCAGCATCTCTACGATCGTCTCCATGGGAGAATAACAGCCTGCGTTGCTGCGAAAGGTGGATATACACTGTACTAGTGCCGACATTGTGCATGCTCTGTTGCCTGTGTCTATGTGCCTGTGGTTCTGTCAGTGTGATCATGTGATGTATCTGACCCCAGGAATGTGTCAATAAAGTTTCCCCTTCCTGGGAAAATGAATTCACGGTGTTCATATTTCAATTTCCAGGAGTGTATTTTGATGGCTTAGCATCGTTCTGCAGTCAGTTTTATATGCCGGTTCTTTAAATTTTCTCAGTAGTGTGCATCGAAATGAACGTCGCCTTCCATCCAGGGATTCCAGTTTGAGTTCCCGTAGCATTTTAGTAACACTTGCGTGTTGTTTGGTCCTACCGGTAACAAATATAGCAGCCTGCCTCTGAGTTCTTTCGATGTCTTCCTAGAATCCGACCTTGCACGGATCCCAAACACTCGAGCAGTACTAAAGGATAGGTCCCACCAGCGTCCTATGTGCGGTCTCCTATACGGGTGAACCACTCTTTGCTAAAATTCTCCCAGTAAACCGATGTCGACCATTTGCCTTCCCTACCATAGTTCTCACAAGTTCGTTCCACCTCATATCGCTTTGCATAGTTAATCCCAGATATTTAAAAGACTTCACTAGGTCATGCAGGACTGGTAATACTGTATCCAAAGATTACAGGTTTGACCTTCGTGCTCATCTGCATTTAATACTGTATCCGAACATTGCAGGTTTGTTTTTCATACTTATCCCAATGAACTTACATTTTTCCACATTGAGGGCCAGCTGCCGTTCAAAACACCAACTGTAAACTTTGTCTAAGTCGTCTTGCATCTTTCTACAGTCACTCAACATCGACACCTGGCCGTACGCCACAGCATCATCAGCAACAACCGTAGATTCCTGCCCACCCTATCTGAAAAGTCATTTGTGTATATAGTGAACAACAGCGGCGCTATCGCACCTCCCAGGGGCTCTCCTGACGATCCCCTTGTCTCTGATGAACACTCGCGCCGAGGACAACATATTGGGTTCTATTATTTCAGAAGTCTTCGAGCCACTCACATATCTGTGAATTTATTCCATGTGTTCGTACCTTCGTTAAGAATCTGCAATGGGGCGCCATGTCAAATGCTTTCCCGAAATCAAGAGATATGAAGTCTGCCAGTTGCCCTTCATCCATAATTTTCATTATATCATGTGAGGAAAGGGCAAACTGAGTTCCGCACGAATGAAGCTTTCTAAAACGATGCTTATTCGTGGACATAAGCTTCCCAGTCTCAAGAAAGATTGTTATATCCGAATTGAGAATATGTCCAAGGGTTCTGGAGCAAACAGAAGCTAGAGATATTCGTCTGTAATTTGGAGGGGCCATTCTTTTACCATTTTTATATACTGAAGTCACCTGGGCTTTTTTCCAGGGTGAGAGACTCACGATTAATGCAAGCTAGGTAAGGTGCCAGTGCCCTAGAGTACTATTTGTGAAATCGAAATGAGTAATTTATTTGCTCTGAAATCTTTCAGTCGTTCCTCTACGCCAGGTACGCTTATTACTATGTCTTCCATACGGGAGTCTGTCCGATGGTCAAACGACTATATGTTTGTACCGTTGTACTTTGTGAACGATTTCTAGAAATATGAAACTTCGGCTTTCTTTTTTTATCTTCAACTGGCAGGCCAAAATTGAAATAAGGGACTGAATGGTAGTCTTAGATCCGCTTTGCGGTTTTACATGCGACCAGAATTTTCTCGGGTTCTCCGCAAGACCTTTTGTGAAGGTGTGACGGTGGTAGTTGTTGTATGCTTTTCACAGACGCACAAATCTCCCCTAACCTTCACTTGTCGTCATTTATGCGTTCCCTTTTTAAGCGAGAGTGCAACAGCCTCTGCCTCCACAGCATCTTTTCCATTTTATCCACCTACTAGGCACATAACTCTCCAGATGAAGATTTACAGTCTGCTTAAACTTTGTCCATAATTCCTCTACATCCGTCTTTCTGGAACTAAATGATGCCAGTTCACTGTCTAAGTGAGATGTTAATAGCTGCTTATAAGCTCTATGTAGCAGAAACACTCTCATAGCCTTCTTGACTGATTTAGTAACTTTCATAATCATAGTTGCTATAATGACATCATGATCGCTAATCAAACTGACATTGTCGATGAGATCAGGCCAATTTATAGATACAAGTTCTAAGATATTTCCATTCCATTGCGTGTGGGGTGCCGAGCTAGCTGCCCGTGACAATTTTCAGAAAACTTGTTCAAACGTATTTCGCATGACCGCCTGTCTGCACACCCCGCAATGAATCCATAGACATCCCAGTCTATACTCGGCAGGTTAAAGTCACATCTAACGGGTACTACATGGTCTGTGTATTTACGCGCTATTGAGCGTAGATAATCCTTCAATGACTCTAGCACTGTCACAGCAGACTCGGGTAGCCGGCAAAAACGTCCAGCAGTTAATCTGGTTTCACCTACGCCTGTTACACGCGACCAGATGACTTCACTGTTACACTCAGCTTCGACCTTAATAGACACAGTATTTTTGTCAACTGCAATGAACAGTCCCGCTCATATGGCCTCTAATCTGTCCTTCCGATATACGTTCCATTTCTCGATAAATATCTCAAAACTTTCCACTTCGTGTTTCAGCCAGCTCTTCGTCTCATGAATAACTTGAGCAGCAGAACTTTCCTGGAAGGCAGTAAATTCGGGAACTTTATGACGAATAGTTCTACAGTCTACTGATAAAATTGTGACTGTTGAAGTGTCTTTATTGCGTACGCCGTTTGACTTCATTTTCTGCATATCGCCTGGCGAGTATTCATCCGAGTACCTCAAACTATAGCCTAGCCTAAAAACCATCATGTGCATTCCACAAGTACTCTGCAACCCGAGCAGCTGCTTCCTTTGTGTAGTGCACCCCTGCCATATCAAGGGGTGTCCTACAAATCCCCACACGATAACGCAGGTCCAGGAATCTGCAGCCAAGACCATGACAGATTCAACGAAGCCTTTTGTTGAGACCCTCCATTCGGCTGCAAACCAAAGGACCCAGATTAATTCTGGAAACGATGCAGCAAATTGTGAGATCTGCATGCACCCGGCGCGCGAGGCCAGCAGTCTTCACCGCTTCCGACAGCTGCCTGTACGAACTGAGGATCTCCTCAGAATCCACGCGACAGGCGTCGCTTGTGCCGATGTGAGCCACAACATAGAGACGACTGCACCCTCCCACGCTTGATAGCGAGAGCAAAGGCCACCTCAACATCTCAGATGACGCACCCCACCCCCCCTCTCGGGGCAGACTTTCGAGTGTACATTGGCTTCCTTTCTTTCCAGCCATCAACACTATCTACTTAAGGAGCCCCAAAACGCTAATAACTAGTAAACCTCTCCTCCTGTTGATGGAGCGACTGTCTGTCCACTCACATGGTGATTGAGCAAGGCCAGGCGGACAGTCTCCACACTGGCCCTTTGCCTTGAACCAGGCGAACGCGTTGCCACTCCCCACTCACTCTGCTGGTTCACCGCGTGGGATGCATTAACATGTGTCTCGGAAGTAGAGCCCGTGCGCAAAACAAGCGGCACCTGAGGTGTCCCATGCGATGCGCCAGATTCTCCACCACCACTACACCCCAAGGCATCAGCTTCCTCAAATTCCCAAAATAATACGAAGTTGTTAAACTAACATTAGAAGCGTCGTGCCCTAGGTAAATATTTTTTTTTTTTTTTTTGAGAAGAGAGGTTCAAATGGCTCTGAGCACTATGCGACTTAACTTCTGAGGTCATCAGTCGCCTAGAACTTAGAACTAATTAAACCTAACTAATCTAAGGACATCACACACATCCATGCCCGAGGCAGCATTCGAACCTGCGAGAGGAGAGGAGCGAAATTAAATTTTTGAGGATATATTCAGTGCATTTGAAGCATGCACCCCAGTCATGAACTGACAGGCGTCTAGTCCACCTTTTACCCGGCGTGCTTGCTGAATTTTCATGTAACTTTTGCATTTGACATTTTAGCCATCCACTATCTGAGCAGCTCACAATTTTCGAGATGTGCTGCTCAACTTCTGTTGCCTTATTAACTGTAGTGTTTCAGGGAGCTTGAAACCATTTACTTCGGAACTGCGAGCAGCATGGATTAGGAGAACCTACCGCCTTCCCGAAGCAGTCTTCTAAATAATTTTGAGATATCTTCAAACTGTTAGCGCTATATTTATTATGAATTTGAGCTTCTTTCTGTAAATTTTACAAGAATTAATGATCGTTTCACTAATAACTATTTACCCGTCATTTTTGTACTGGTTCATGTCGAACTTTGAGTTAGTAAATCCATAGCCTAAAAGCATATCTGCTTTGCATTTCCAAAACTAACCGTCCTACGACTGACCCTGATTAGGCATCCATTAAATAATAAATATAATCAATCGTCTGCACATCTAATTCTTTTGTCTCACTTTGATGGTACTTCCAATGCAAAACAGGTGGCCACACTTTGGATGATTCAGATTTTGTTGGCAGAGATTAAAATTAACATGATTGATTGATATGTAATGAGCACTGCGGTCGCTTGTAAAGCGTCTCCGAATTGAGTTCGCAAACAGATTTACTTGCATGTGTTATAATTAATGTGTTTATCTGATGTCTAACGAGCACAAAACTCACTCGTATAGCATGACAGTGTTGAATTCGTAAGTGTGGTAGGCCGAGAGCACACACCACTGCCGAACCCCAGCACGATACGAAGCACAAATATTTCAGTGTTTTATTTGTGTTGATGTTCAAGTTGGAACCTGTTTCCAAGACACTGTCAGTTCCGTTAAATTGCTTTTCCAAGCCGTTTCTGACGGGATTACAGACTCATAGGGAAATATTTCTTTTAAATTGATTTTCCCTGACCCTTCTTTTCCTTTAATAGATCTTCAATGTACACATTGAATAACGTGGAGGATAAGCTGCAACCCTGAATTACTCCATTCTCTATCACTGTCCACATGCTACATCGTTGGACTTTTATAACTGCAGTGTGGTGTAACGTTGTTGCTTTAATTTGCTATGAAAGCGGTGCTGATAGACAATAAAAGCGGGTTAAAAGCTGTGAGCTATGTGGGGAAGTTAACCTTGCATTACTGAGCAACTGTTTCACCAGGTATCCAGTCCAGCTTACCAAATTCCCAACCAGACTAACATTAATCATAATCTCTTAATAGTCATACGACAACCGGTGATATATATATATAAAAAAGAGAATTTAAATAAAAAGAAATAAATCAGTTTAAATTTGGAAATTTATTTTAACATTGATCACTGAAATTTCAGCATATTAAAGTTGATTGATAACTAAGCTGGTGCCTTATTTAGGACTGTGAAAATGTGAGTTTGTTATCTTACGGAACACATCAAATATGGAGCCAAGATTGGGAGACTGCATACAACACTGCATTCATAAAATAACACACGAAGAACGTTGAAACATATGCAATAGGAAATTAACCACAACCAACTGATTCAATTTTCTCCCAAAGAAGTTATGTTCGTAGCGCAATCCTGTCCGTCATGAAATTACCACACACTGGTATACTAAATTCAAACTAACTCTCTGTGAAATCTTCCCGAAAAGAATAGCTGAGGGCTACTTTGATGCTTACACCACAAGGTACACGTGGTCAACTTGGTTTACACAATAATTTTGATAATTAAAATAAATTATATCGAAATGCAATTTACAAAAGAAAAACCTCGAACTGGTTACTATCGTCTTACTATTAACCTGATGGGTCAAACCATTGTATAAGCACGTGGTACTGGTCTCACAAAGTACACCCCAAGTGGGTTGAACATAAAGAAAAGTTGCTATATTGCAAAATATTGTCAAGACGAGACGTTATAATCTGGCGCACATTCGCATTTAAGATTGATGATGTTAGTTAGAGTTACTGATTAACACGTGGTTCCACTTTACTCACAAAGTAGTGACAAAGCAACTACCGGAATATATTCTAAACTTCACACTCGAATTTCACTGCGTTGCAATTTAAGATAACATTAGATATTTTAGAGCTAAACCTGAAATAAAGGTGATTAAATTTTCAGTTAGGCTGAACTTAAGAAATCCATTGTCCTACGGACTTAACAGACACGCGCGTAACCGGAGATCTTACCACTTCAGACGCTCGCCGCGGACAGACTGACGTGGTCCCTTCCTGAGGGTGGCTCACAAATACAAACGGAAGTGGCCAGAGAGGCAGCATCCTATACCAACATGACAAGGGACGGACAGGACCATACTAAGAATAGAAACCTCTCTGCTTTCAGAAAGCGTAGCTACCTGTTCCGACGTTGGTCCTGCTGTTATCTAGCAGACAGGCTTGTCTGCTACCCTCAAGCATGCAACTAGAAATACATTTGCTCATTCATCCTCTCACACAGAAGGGAAGGGGGATGACAGTATCTTATCATATACAGTATATAAAAGAAAGCGGATGTAGGTTCCGTATGAGACTGTGTAACATGAGTTACATATAAACTGTGTTTTAAAGTGTAGTAGTGTGACAGATCGTTCTTGTTTATGTGTAAAAGTAACACGTTTCACTGCTCGGTCTCCTCCCAGATAGTCAGAAACACCACAGTAAATTTAGAAGAGGAATTTATGCCGTAAATGACAACAGATTTCAGAAATTAACATGAAAGGAATCCAACAGAGACCTTTCAGTGGTTTCGATAGAAGTTGGTGGTAAATTCTCCACCCCCCCCCCCCCCTCCCTGCTCACTGTGTTCCATCCTCGATACCTTCAGATTTCGAGGAGTGTATCCCAGTCAAAATCGTCAAAAGCTTCCTCTAAGTACACAGACGCCATAAATACGAGATAGCCTATTTTCAATCCACCGTCTAAGAGCTACAGCACTACTGCACGCCGAAAATAGCTTTATTTCTCCGAGGTAAAACTGTACTTCGAACTGAAACATCAATTGTTTATTGGAAGAAATTGAATTACAATGTTAAATGAAGTATTTGCAGTCTGAATGAATCTAATAGCAATTCAAATCATGTATAGCGTCTTTTTTAAATAAATAATGTAGTTACACGAATACAGAATATACAAAATATTTGTACTCCTGGCGTGTGGAAGTTAAGATCATAGTAGCTGTTTGATTCTACCCTCTACTACCTTACAACTATATCGCCAATCAGGTCAACAGATTTACCTGTGTCGTGACTCACTCACCAGCTCTTATTTTTCTTCAGTAGATGCGAACTAATCTTTTTCTTTTCGACGATGTAAATCCTGTAACCGTTTCCATCTCTGACTTCACACCGTGCAGAATCCATACATATTATCAATATGGTTGTACTTATAGATGCATGTATAATTGTTCCACATTTCGTCCTAAGCCCGCAGAACGATTTCAACTAAACTTGATACACATATCATTTTCTGTCTGGAAATCATCGCTGCTGGGGTAAGAACATAATGAGAGTAGGTGGGGTGGTGCTGGGGGTTGGCATAGTAGCACAAAACGCACGAATATGTACACTTTAGTCATGTAGTATTTGATAATGAGAGCACTTAGCGACTTGCAACAAACTTTACACATATTTTCAAACCTTTATGAAACTTTCTCTCGCTGTCGACCCCACAAACTGTTCGTGCAGTAGAATCTCCACATGAAGCATAACGTTTTAATTGATTACATCTTTACTGCTAACTGTATTCGTAACACAGTTTGGAGGCATTATTTACACATACCACTGAATGTACCAAAAATTGTGTCACTGTTCAGGAGATGTGACACCAAATACTGAAATGCATGAAAAACTGCGGCATCATGCGAGACGTGTTAAGTTATTGCTTTTTTACTAGTAAATCTATTCGTAACACAGTTTACAAACAATAGCCAAATATACCGCAGGATGTACCTGCAAAATTATAACTTTGTACAACACGTGCGCCGGCCTCTGTGGGCGTTCGGTTCTAGGCGCTTCAGTCTGGAACCGCGTGACCGCTACGGTCGCAGGTTCGAATCTTGCCTCGGGCATGGATGTGTGTGATGTCCTTAGGTTAGTTAGGTTTAAGTAGTTCTAAGTTCCAGGGGACTGATGACCACAGATGTTAAGTCCCATAGTGCTCAGAGCCATTTGAGCCATTTTTGAACAACACGTTGTAAGCTACCGCTTCTGTTTTGCTCTTTTCTG
This sequence comes from Schistocerca americana, assembly GCF_021461395.2. Lineage (NCBI taxonomy): Eukaryota > Metazoa > Arthropoda > Insecta > Orthoptera > Acrididae > Schistocerca > Schistocerca americana. The sequence goes on from NC_060130.1 coordinate 457,597,098, forward strand.
CTGATGGTTAAGCCTGAGAGCCGAACGTATAAGTTAAAAATCTTGCACTACGGATTTTATAACGCTAATTCGTCGCCCTGACACTTATACGCTCTCCAGAAGGGTAAGCTTATCCTTTGCTCTATATGTGACGTTAACTAGTCGTATGCAAATCTGATTAGTTTCTAACCATATCCTCAGTATACGCTAAAATGTTCACATGTGCGGACCTACAAACACTGCTTCCACCAGGTGGTTGCAAACATGAAATACACAAATAAGGACATAATAAAATGACAAAGGAAAGTACTAGCTATGAAATGATACACTCAGTAGTGTTAAATTCTTTACTCTTCTGCAATTCACTCTATTCAAGATTACACAGTACGAGCAACATTATAGTTCTGCCTATCCACATTTGGTAATCGCTCTGTCTGGCACTGTCCTGTGATATATAATCGCGGTCGTTAATTCAAGCGCGGAATATTGACATCAGCTACGGAAATTGCAATTATATTTAGAACTACACTCGCGACTAGCAACGTGAAGCCTCAGCATAGAACGAAAAAGACACGTGATCAGCAAATTACTTCACTTCCCTCGCACGACCACTACAGTGATCTGACGCTTATCGCTGCAGAGGTTCTCGGCTCAGCGAGATAACATAAATTCTACTTCACCAAAAGCTTCCGTGGGCACCTCCACGGCTGCCGTGGAGCACCAGACGATCCTCAGGCTCTCGCTACAAGTACTCTGACCCAGTACCCAGTAACAAGGTCGCACACCTCGCCAGGACCAACCTCTCTCCTCGACGCTCCAGGAACAAGTGTTTCTCAGTCGCTACGCTTTTTCGTAGCTCCTTTCTTTTTTCTTCCCCCTTTTAATGTGCGTGCCCAATCATGTTGCTGGAAGGCGTTCGTTTCCGAGCGCCGACCAATCTCATTTTTGCTTCTAGAAGCTTCCAGACTGTTCCAGAAGCTTCCCCTCCGGCCGTTGGGAAAACCACCTACACGCCGTCAAGCGTTTTGTGAGCGAGCCCTCATGTCTTCTCCTTGTCCTCGGCCACGTGGCTCCCACTAAGCCGCGGTCCACCCGCCTGGGGTTTCCAGAGTAGCTTACAGGCGCTGTTGTCTTCAGCTCTCAGGCCTGCCTGCCACGCTTGTGTATTTCCCGTTCTCCTGCCAGCCTCCAGTCTCCGTCCGCTTCACTATCGCCCAACGTGCAGATATTCTGCTACAAATTAAGATCCCTAGCCGATGTCAGTATCGTTAATGGTTTCCTGTCTCGATGTTTATACTCCGGAGTGGTAGTTGTAATGTCGCTCAAAATGATGCCACCTTACAATACCTTCCCGTTCCGAGCAATTTTGTACTTGCATGAGGAGACTCAAATAGTGTCATCTTATGCAGTACAAAATTTATTTACATTTTGCTCTTGTTATCATTACAAATTTGACGAAGGCAGTGGGACAGATGAATACCAATGTGTCTTTATTGCAATATTTATACTCGGGATTCTACCAACTTTGGTTGAATTTAATTTAAATTAAATGACATGGTAATTATTTATAGATTCGTTCGTTCGTGCTTTATGTTGTGGTCCGACGATTACAGTGTTCAGGTTCAAGATTACGCATGTCAGCAAAAGAAAACTGTAAACTAACAATGAGATTTATCTATTTAATTATGGCAAATGGTAGTCCCCTTATTTTAAATTAAGTTCTTGTTACATAACCACTCATCCTTCCCTAACTGAATCTATAGTAATGCAACATGAAAACATATTTGATATACGTGGTCGTCCAATATAAACAGTTCTCATGTTCGCAGAGGGCAGTTTCGTCATTATCAGTTCATTTAAACAAACAGATATTCAATATCATTTTAACTAAATAATATTCATCGCATATACAATTTTTCTGTGTAATTAGATCTGGAAGTGTTTCTGTCTCTGGTGTATGACTCAGTTAGCTGTACATAATTGATAAACTGTCTGGGTAAGTCCAGTACTTACTTTTAGTGTACATCTTGTAAATTCAATTGAGTCAATACTGTTATTTATTTTGGCAATTTGTATTAAAGGAAATTACCAATGAGCGTTTTTGGATCGACCTCTCAATATAATAAAGAGAAACAATATATAAGTATTCAGTGAGTTTGCTTACAGGAATATGTGTAAACATGATTAATCAGATACACTTTAAATTAATACAGTTTACAAAATACAAAACAAAGAGGAGAAGAAAAAACAAAAGGCATCGATAAAGTTCTGTCTGTGGGTGTTAGTACGAGTCTATCTGACGTGGCTCTACTGTTTGTGTGATCATAACACATAGGCACTCCTTGACATTACGCTGACACTATCGATGCTAGTTTATTTACAGGAGGGCACTGTAGTCTGTGTGTGTGAGATATGGCATGAACTGACGCGCGTCTCTGGCCTGAATTCACTCCAGTACCTTGGCAATATGGTCCATGGGCACTCCGCTTTCTCGTCGATTATCACTGATCGTTGAGGTACAGTGACGTAGGGGGATGGCATGTCTGTTCACAAGGTGAGCAGGTGATGGGCAGTTTCATGGGTTTTCTTCACCGAGACAGATAACTGGTCGATAGGAAGGTACACCGGTTTTTATGTGATGCAAGTAGTTGATATAAGGAAACCTATAGTTCTTCTTCGTTGTCTAAGAGTTTGTGTAGCTGTCCCTATTTCAATCTTCATGTATTTCTTCTGTGGCCTTTAGTTTCTGTATTCCTAATCTTCTTGCTTTGATCTTCTTTGTCTTGTAAACTCTTGTAATCAGGTAAGGAACATAGGTTTTTGTGGCTAATATTACTATGAGGATTGGGTTAGGTATCCTGCTTGGAAATCAGAGCCTCGGTTCCCGTTGGATAGTGCCGGAAGACACGAAACTATTGTATTCGCGACGTAAAAGTCGCTCGTTAAGTAATAATTTTGCTACAATGGTAGCGATAATGTTTTCTTTATCAATACACAAACGTCGTCTGTGAAAGGCCTGCGTTCGATTGCTGTGTTCCTATCAGTTATCTGCCATGTCATCTGCTGTCGATGTCTTGTTGAACATGCCGCCACTTTGTTAGTCGTTAGGGCGCTTGCTGCGAGGGCCCATTGATACCTGTAAGGCAGCGGCCAGTGTCCGCTGTCCCATTATCTTTTGTGCGTGCAGTCCCCGCCAACAGCGGTTTTCCCTACTGAGTCCGCCAGCAGTTCAACCACCCCGGTGCCTGTCTCCTTCAGTGTTATCGTGAGCAGCTTGTCATATTCGTTCCGGTTCTCTGAATACCTGCACCCACTAAAGTAAACAGTCTCACTCATCAGTACCTGTACATGGAATTTAACACATACATAAACATCTTACACACATAGAATGACTTTCTGAGATGGTCGGCAGTGACCCCTCTTCAGCAAATATTATAATTTCTAATTTTATCCTATTCCTATTTGATGGTTACATGTATTCTATGAAGCTCTCACTTTACATTTAAACTTTCTTACGTCGGAGAAATATTTTCATTAGTACATTTTGTGCAGTCCAACACCAAGGTCTATGACATGAGTTAGACGTTTTCTACACTTTTTGTTAAAACTATACAACTAAAAAGCTGAAGATTTCACAAACTCGCTGGCCAGCGTGTCTACTCTACTCTTATTCATACAACAAAAAAAACTCCCTGTTTTTATCATCTCAGAAGCCTTCTTCTGCGCCGTGGTTCCCTGGTTGCTGAAGGTGTGTAGCTTTCCCTGTTAACATAAGAACAGAATGCGCCACAGCGCAAAGATTAGTCATGTCTTTCTCTGTTGGAAATTTAGTTTTTTCTTGTTGAGATCACCGCTGGTTGCGTCTTTGTTTGGTACCTGTAGACAGATGAATCGTTTGTGTGATATTGTGATCACTGCTCAGTATCACAGGTACTATAATGCGACCTTATAATTAACCCACTTTTTCAAGCGACAAGTTTCGGAATTTCTTGTGCCTATATTTGGCGTGTTCCATACTTGTATTAAATCTTATGTGATCGAGTAACTGTACTTGATATTATGACGTCAAATTCCCTCACATTTTTCTCAGATATTAGTGCGTTCATACGCCATAGCGTAGATCAGTCCACCTTTATACATTTTATCACTAACAAACATAAAAGAATTCCCCCTCTATAATCTCGCGGTGCGCTCTCGCGAACTTGACCCAGAGCTGGCCACCCAATTGACCTCTTATCATTATAAATACATCAAACGTCGCTCTTTATTTTGCGGTCCGCTTTTGTGAACTTTACGCAAAGCAGACCACAAGTTCATCAACGTAAACACTTAGACATAACACAGCAGGCATATCCATTTGTTTCCGTAAATAATGTATATCAAGTCACTCACTGGTGGCATTGTATTCACGCAAATTAAATATTCTGTACAGTTAGTCGTTCAGAAAACTGTCGCCCCCATTTATACAGGTGATTCTGTTATTACACACCCAGATTACTAGAATATGTTTAAATAGATATAGCTTTTCATGACAAAACTCATTAGTATCGTTCCGTCCTTTTCAGGTACAGACCAGATGAAATCATTAACAGGTCCTTCATATGCTGGTGTCATATATATTGTTCATTTCCCACAGCTTAATACTAATCATTTTATACTAGAATTATTATATCTGCTAACTCTAGACTTAGCAATAATTTAGATAATGTACATCTCATTCTCCGTTTGTCTGTTTTCCGTTCCTTGTTTTACTCTACGAAGCACTTATATGGCTTACGTGGTGTAAACCAAGTGACTTCCCTGTTTTGATGGACTCCAGTTCCACTGCGTTCGCATGTGCCAGTCGCCTAATCCTTACAGGCCCGTCATAGACATCGAAGAATTTGTGGGAAAGCCTCTTTTGTTTGTTGGACAAACGGTGACATTTAAATAACACCCGCTGCCCAACAACATATTCACGCTCATTTGCCTTTGTATCTGCTCGCTTCTTACGTTTTTCTCCTACCATGCGAATGTTACGTAGCGCCTCTGCTACGAGGGCTCCATGTTGTTGTCGTTTCCTGGGCGGGAAATCGACTAGTTCCCTTATCCTATCTGGAGCCGGCCTATTCTTTAATACAGAGATTGGTGGTAACAATGTGGTGCTACGAGGAAGTTCGTTAATAACATCCTGAAAATCTTTCAGGAAGACATCCCACGTTGCATGTCTTTTGCCACAATACAGTCGGCACAGGTTTCCTAGGTCCATCATCGTTTTCTCTGAGGGGTTTGAACTGGGTTTAAACCTTGAGATGAACACGGGCTTTATTTTGAGCCTCCGTAGCATTCTCTTCAAAATCTCTGATTTGTATTGCGGGCCGTTGTCAGAAAGAACTACATCAACCGTCCCGACCGGGTCTAGAAGTCTTTGCAGAACGCCTTGCTTACCGTGAGGGCTGTGGCTCTCCATAGTGGGGTCAGAGTAACGAACTTAGACGTTAGTTCTAAAACTACCAGGATGTATCTATATCCCCTTGGCGTTGCCGGCAAAGGACCCATTAAATCAGTGGCCACGATATGACGCAATTTCTTGGGTATTATTGGGTACATCGGAGCTTGCAACGCTACTGTTGTTGTCTTTGCCGTTTGGCACCTTTTGCAGACGGCCAACACCTTTCTTATTCACCTCTCCATGTTTTTAAAGTGACATATCCCTTTTAATTTTAGAAAACATTTACGAGCGCCAAAGTGTGCATAACTTAAGTGGGTGTACCAAATTAATTTATTGATGACTTCTTCTGGCACACACACTACCCATAGTGACTCATCCATAATCGCTCTATAGAAGAGAATGCCCTTTCTAAGGAGGTTGTGTTGGCATATATTTGCCTGTGTACGATCCCTCCATTTCCGTTTTATCTCCAGGAGTGTGGGATCCTTGTCCTGTTCCGTCATGATATTCTGCATAGTGACGGTAATGAAATTTTCGAACGCCACCTTTCGGAGGCAAAACAATGAAAAATGATCGTGTTCTTGCTCCTCTGCTGCCTGTTCAGTTATACCTATCGGTGAACGCGACAACGCGTCGGCAATAACATTGGTGGACCCCGGTACGTGTACTGTCGTGAACTCGTATTCCTGAAATGCGGTAATCCATCGAGCCAGTCTTCCGTGCGTGAGTTTGGCAGTCAGCAGGAACTCAAGTGGCTTGTGATCGGTATATATCTTTGTTTTTCTGCCAAAAAGGAAATATACGAATTTTTGAAAACCTCAAACTATGGCTAGGGCTTCGAGTTCCGTCACTGAATAATTGCGTCCACTCTTCGTCAAAACTCTACTCCCAAACGCGATTGTTTTGTGTACCTGTTTTCCGTCCTGCTCGTACTCCTGAAATATCATCACCCCTAATTCAGTCTTCGCACTATCCGTCGCCATGCAAAATTCCAGCGACAAATCCGGGTGTGAGAGTATGGGAGCCGTAACAAGTGCTGATTTGAGCGCCCGAAACCCCCTGTCCGCATTCTCGTCCCACACCCATGGCGTCTTCTTACTCGTTAACTGACTGAGGCGAGGCGTCGCTAAAGAGTTTACATATACAAATTTCTTGTAGAAATTGGTTATTCCGAGGAATCCCCTCAGTTGCTTCCTCGTTTTTGGAGTGACAAATTCGGCTATAGCCCCCAGGCTTTCGGGATCAGGAGAGATACCTTCACTGTTTACAATGTGACCCAGAAAGTGCACCTGACAGCTTCCAAAACATGATATCCTGATGTTTGCCGTTACCCTATGTTGCTTCAGTCTGCCCAGCATTTCCCCCAGGGGCGCGTTATGTCGTTCCCACGTGCTCTCAACTACGAGGACGTCGTCGGCGTAACAAGTGATCCTTTCTTTTAGGTTGCCACTTAATATACTACTAAAGTCTCTAATGAATGCGGCTGACGAGATACTTAAATCGAATGGCAACTGCAGAATTTGAAGCACTGTCCAAATGCAATGAATGCAGTTTACTTACGGCACGCTAGATCCAGCTCGATTTGCCAGAAGCTAGACTTCATATCTAATGAGGTGAATACAGTGATCCCATCGAATTTCTGGAGTAGTTCCTCTAATCGTTCAGGTCCGTCCGTTTCCCGGACAATAATTGTATTGATCTGACGCGAATCTAATACAAGCCGGATACCGCCATCCTTCTTCTCGACTACTCTTAAAGGGCTGTTGTACTCTGATGTTGCCGGTTCAATGACTCCATCATCCCTCATTTTTTGTAATTCTGACAAAACTCTGTCTCGGTATACCCAAGGTATGATGTTGGGTGGGACGCGGAAAGGTCTATGTTTCCTGACATTGAATTTGTATCGGTATCCTTTTATTGTACCGGTCTTGGGTAGAAAGACTTCTGCATTATTGTGCAGCGTCACTTCTAACTCTTGTTTCGAACTAGGAGGTATGTTCGTTAATGCCTGCATTTTAGTGTCTATTTCCTGATGAATTTCCCGTAGTTCTTCTCTCTCCGTCATACAAGGTTCTTTACTGTTTATCTTTTCCTGGGGAACACTGTCGTTTTCGGCCTGTCGTTCAATAAACTGTAACCTTCGGCAGTATGTCGGGATTTGCGCCTTTATGGCTTCCTCGTCAAACCTGATTGTGATTCTTTCTTTCTCCCCTATAGTAAGTTCGCCTCTTCCCAAATCTATTATTGCCTTTTGGGCGGAGAGAAAATTAACCCCTATTATGATGTCTGCAGTTAATTTGGGAATGACAAACAGATTTGCTGTGATTTTGTGCCCTTGGCAGTCAAAGTCAATTTGCGTCTGTTGCGAAATTTCAGTGCCTTTCCCCATTAGCGCGCCCCTCACTTTCGATTTCCTTACTGCAAGCGTTGGTGGATTTACGGAGTCTCTACATTCATTACATAGGGAGTCAGATATTGCTGGCAGCTCGCTTCCACTGTCTATTATCGCCGTGCAGTTGATCTCGCCTATCTTTATTTTTACCAGCGGGTATATTTCTGCCCTAAATTTCGTATCCTTTTCTTCTAATTGTAGTTTACCCATATCTTCGTATTCTAGCATGTTCATTTGACCGTATCCGACATTGTTTTCGGGCTGTCTTTGTGTCGTGCCCGACCTGTGGCCTAGTCAATTATCATTGTCTACTTCGATCGCTTGTACGCGTCCCGGATTTGGTGGCCGAATTTCAACTTCATGCCTGTTTTCGGTGCGTCTGTTTCCTTGCCAATTCTGATACGTCTGCGTTCAGTTGTGGTTTCTGTTGTTGCTCCACTGTCCGCTATGACTCCTCCACGTGTTCGCTCTTTGATCATTATGCTGCCTGTTATTTCGATTGTTTGTCCAATTGGGAGTGTTCCCTGTCTGATTTTCACGTTGGAAATTTCGCTGAGGCGATCTACGACCATCCTTGTGCCAGCCCTGTCCTCTACCGTTTTCGTTCTGGTTTCCCCAATTAGCCCTTTGTGTGTCCTTTTCCACTTTCCATTCTCTGTTTTGCTGCTCATTAAGAGTGAAATAGAGTTCCCTTAACGTGCCTTTAAATATCTCGATGTTGTCGCCGCACCTACCAGCTAGAGTTTGTTGATACGCCATCGGTAATTTCATGTAGCATAATCTGATTATTTCTGCTTGGCTACACGGTTGGTCTAAGTACTGGTTTCGTTTGGTCATGTTTTCGAAATATTTGACGGGGCTGCGGAAACCTGAACATTCAAAATTTCGGCTCATCATGAGTTCTTGTTTAATTCTGTCTTGCGTTTCTTTTGACCAATACTTGTTGAGGAACGCAGTACGGAATTCTTCATAGGTATTGCAAGTTCTCGCAATGTTTCGCATCCACTCTGTGGTGGCGCCTTCCATATGTGAACAGACAAAGTCTAGCTGATATCGGAGCGGACAATGCAGTGGTAAACTTAGGTCAAATTGTCCGATGAATATTTCCGAGTGCAACAGATTACCGTCGTCTTTGTAGTGCTGGAACCGCCGGACCGATATAAAGTGCTTAAAATCGAAGTCGTCTTCTGACTTCCGTATCTCACGTCTTTCTTGTCTTACTTCCTGTTCAGTGTACCGGCAGTTTTCGTTCCTCATTGTAACGGCACATTCGGAGTTATACAGTTGATGTGCGGTGGTTCGGATTAACGGACTGCAATTACTTGAGTCGACCGTAATGTTGCTATTCGCACGGTTGTTGATTAGTGGGGCAGGTGGATTCAAAGGATTTGTCCGTTCTATGCCACCGTTGGCCATATTAAATTCCCTCTCCCTGTTCCCATGGTGGATTACATTAATTTATGATCCGCTATTCGCCGTTTGCGTGTGACTGGCAGTGAAATTGCAGTGAAATTGCTCCTGTTCTCGTCGTCCCCTCCATACTTGAGGGGCTGTTACTTCGGTCTTCTATAGTCTCTGCATTTTTGCTCAGTGACTTTATTTCCCCTGCTAGCCGCTCCACTTCTTTAGTCACGTCTATTTTTAGTTGTTCGAGCTCTGCATTCGGTGCTCCGTTCTGTGGTGCGTCTTTGGTACGTAATTGTGTTTCTTCGACCTTCTTTATCCGGTTCTGGAGTTTGTGTATCGCCCCCTTTCCCACTTTCGCGGTTTGCAATGTTTCCTCTTTGGTTGCACGAGCCATGCGCTTCGCTCCTTTTGCTATTAATTTCGCTTCGTTTGCCGTTCTTTTAATTTCCGCTACCTCACGTGCCAATGTGGCTTGTAAAGCAGCTACATCGTACGTGATCTATCCGGCTGTGAATTCGCTTGATTTCGTTTTTTATACTAGTCTGAACTCCCTCAATTTCGGTTTTCATACTATTTTGGATTTCTGTCTCGTTACTTTGCATTTCGTTACCCATATTATTAAGAAACGCGAGTATGTTTGCCATTCCTACCGCGTCACCACCTTGCACGTTATTTGACACAACAGGTTCTAACCAAGCGCGGACATACCTGTACTGTGTTCTATCAACCTCTTCTTGCCTGCTGTACCTACTATAACCTAATGCGTGGCTCCGTGGTGGCGCATTTGATTGTGGTCGGTCGTAGTAATTACGGTCGCTTTTATGTTCACGTGGGCTAACTACACCGTAGTTTCTGATGGTAACAACTGCATCTACGTGTTCTTTAAGATCTTCCTCGCTATCAGATTCTCGTCCCCTGGCTTGGCTGAGTCTACCTTCCTCCAGAAACTCCCTGTGATCCGCGTTCACCTCATCAGTAACCTGCTCACATAGCATTCTCAAATCTGTCTCGTACCATCGATTCTCGTTACTCCTATTTATTCCCGTCATTTCACTGTTGATTTTGTCTATTGTATTTACTTTTTTCTGTAACCGAGCTTTAGCTCTTGTTAGCATGAGGCGTAGGCTTACTCACTATTATCCCTCGCACAAATAATAACTTAATTGTCACACGCACACCTACAAGAAATCACATAGTAATCACTTAATTTTCTTACACAACGTCGTGATTGCTCACTGCATATACAAACACATATATAAAACACTTCTTACGGCTCCAACCTGCGAGCAGACGCTCAAACAAGTCACTATTTCAAACAATTGAAAACACTGGAACCAACTAGCAGGCGCTCAAGCGCAGTAGTAATTCTACAAATTATTCTATGACACTGAAGCCAGCGAGCAGACGCTAAAGCGCGGCAACAAATGCATTTCTTATTAAACTAGCATTTATAACGCGTGGTTCTATGCAACTGTCCATAATTTATTCAATCAAGCTGAGATCACGATTAATATGTAAGTACTTATTTACTGGGACTTCAAATTGCTATCTCTTCGAATTTTTGCTTCTTGTGCTTCAGCATTCTCAGGAACTTATCCTGGCAGGGTAAGCCAATTGTAAGATACCGCTTCTGTTTTGCTCTTTTCTGCTGATGGTTAAGCCTGAGAGCCGAACGTATAAGTTAAAAATTTTGCACAACGGATTTTATAACCCTAATTCGTCGCCCTGACACTTATACGCTCTCCAGAAGGGTCGTAACTAGTCGTATGCAAATCTGATTAGTTTCTAACCATACCCTCAGTATACGCTAAAATGTTCACATGTGCTGACCTACAAACACTGCCTCCACCAGGTGGTTGCAAACATGAAATACACAAATAAGGACATAATAAAATGACAAAGGAAAGTACTAGCTATGAAATGATACACTCAGTAGTGTTAAATTCTTTACTCTTCTGCAATTCACTCTATTCAAGATTACACAGTACGAGCGACATTATAGTTCTGCCTATCCACATTTGGTAATCGCTCTGTCTGGCACTGTCCTGTGATATATAATCGCGGTCGTCAATTCAAGCGCGGAATACTGACATCAGCTACGGAAATTGCAATTATATTTAGAACTACACTCGCGACTAGCAACGTGAAGCCTCAGCATAGAACGAAAAAGACACGTGATCAGCAAATTACTTTACTTCCCTCGCACGACCACTACAGTGATCTGACGCTTATCGCTGCAAAGGTTCTCGGCTCAGCGAGATAACATAAATCCTACTTCACCAAAAGCTTCCGTGGGCACCTCCACGGCTGCCGTGGAGCACCAGACGATCCTCAGGCTCTCGCTACAAGTACTCTGTCCCAGTACCCAGTAACAAGGTCGCACACCTCGCCAGGACCTACCTCTCTCCTCGACGCTCCAGGAACAAGTGTTTCTCAGTCGCTACGCTTTTTCGTAGCTCCTTTCTTTTTTCTTCCCCCTTTTAATGTGTGTGCCCAATCATGTTGCTGGAAGGCGTTCGTTTCCGAGCGCCGACCAATCTCATTTTTGCAACCGACCGAAGCTTCAAGAAGCTTCCAGACTGTCCCAGAAGCTTCCGCTGCGGCCGTTGGGAAAACCACCTACAAGCCGCCACGCGTTTTGTGAGCGAGCCCTCATGTCTTCTCCTTGTCCCCGGGCACGTGGCTCCCGCTAAGCCGCGGTCCACCCGCCTGGGGTTTCTAGAGTAGCTTAAGGGCGCTGTTTTCTTCAGCTCTCAGGCCTGCCTGCCACGCTTGTGTATTTCCCGTTCTCCTGCCAGCCTCCAGTCTCCGTCCGCTTCACTATCGCCCAACGTGCAGATATTCTGCTACAAATTAAGATCCCTAGCCGATGTCAGTATCGTTACAGGTTTTCTGTCTCGATGTTTATACTTCCGGAGTGGTAGTTGTAATGTCGCTCAAAATGATGCCACCTTACAATGTGCTTCAGGAGTTACGACGTCATACACATTGAGCTGCGTGAAAATGAAATTGCACGGCGAAATTTGTCAGAGGTATTGGGGACATACGTGTACAAATACCTATGGAATGAGTTAAATATACGTGAAATATATTAGACACATCCGTACGTGGGAAAGCCATGGGAAAAGAGCTCATGATTCAAACCAATTTGGTACACGTATTACTTATCGACAAATTATACATTGGGGATAAGAACCACCAGCTATCTATGGGAATAAGCATGATGATGTGGAGAGAGAAACGGGAGGTGGGGTTTGCAAAGAGAGTGAGGGTAGGAGGTGTAGATGGTGATGGACAGACAGTGAGGGGGTAGGAGGAGATGGACAGAGGAACCGAAAGAGGAGGAATTGAACAGGGAAAGGAGGGAAGAAGCGCTGGACAGTGAGAGGGGGAGGAGGAGATGGGCAGAATGAAAGGGAGGAAGAGATGGATAGAGAGAGGAGGAGGAGGAGATGGAAAAGGTGGGAAATAGCAGATGGGCAGATGGGAGAGGAGCGAATTAAAAGAGGGAGGGTGAGAAGGAGGTGGAAAGAGCGAGGCATCAAAATGAAGCACTGCCGACTGCAGGTACTTTCAGAGAGTCATGTAGTTATGAAGCAAGTCCACGTCTACTTCCCCAAACATGCGCAGCTACTTCTCCTCGCGGCAACGGCCTTGCCGCAGTGGATACACCGGTTCCCGTGAGACCACCGAAGTCAAGCGCTGTCGGGCGTGGCCGGCACTTGGATGGGTGACCATCCAGCCGCCATGTGCTGTTTCCATTTTTCGGGGTGCACTCAGCCTCGTGATGCCAATTGAGGAGCTACTCGACCGAATATTAGCGGCTCCGGTCAAAGAAAACCATCATAACGACCGGGAGAGCGGTGTGCTGGCCACACGCCCCTCCTATCCACATCCTCACTGAGGATGACACGGCGGTCGGGTGGTACCGATGGACCACTTGTGGCCTGAAGACGGAGTGCATACTTCTCCTCGCAGTGTTCATGCAGGTATGATTCACAGATGCCAAGTCGGCTAACTACGACACATTTCTCGCCTACCTCAGACGCTAGCAAGCTCGTCAGTACGGAGGACATTGAACCGCTGTATTCCTTTCTCCACACTTACTGCTTGTGTATGGGATGGAGAGCATGAAAAACTTTGTGGTACGAGGAAAAGTAACCTGTGCCGAATGCTCTATTCTGCAATGCAGCGTGTATATGCGGCTGCAGAAATTCGGATCCGGGAAGCTGTTGTTGCCTTCGAATGGGGGAGTATACGTTCGTAGTTCTTAAACACTGGAAATTACCTTGCCCTTTCCCGAGCGAAAGTCCTGCGTGCTATCCCCTAGCTGGAGAAAGGCTGTTTTTGCGAGCCATCGTTACTCCGGAGCTAAAGCAAAGGGCAGACCATTTGCTTTATGAGTGACGCGGTGGCTGCAGGCAGTATTTGTGCAAGCTAATGTGCACGGGTCCGACTCAGACAACAAGCGCGCACTCGCTGTTTGGTCCGCAAACACAGCAAAAATGCTTCCCCTTTCCGGTGGTATTTTCATGTAGCGCTTGCACATCGCTCGGGGCCGCACCAGCTCTGTGCAAACAGTTGTCAACTGTCACTTCCCGCGGCATCGTTCTATTATTTATAGTAACGGAAGATAGCAGACTGTGGAAACAACAGGTGTACACGATAACTTTTTCTGCTTCACCGAAAACAGACATAGCCTTCCCAGCTGCAGTACTTCCGGTCATTGATTACACAACACAACACGCGATTGTTAATGACTGAGTAAAATTTTGAGCTTTAGTATTCATGTCATCAATTCACAGATGCAGTCGGTTCTTCAGTAACATTTTTTTTTTAGTGAAGGACACTGAGTGGTGTACGGGAATAGAAGTAATATATACTAAAAGAGATTTTAATAAGACTACAGATACTTAACGTAATGCTTAACACAAATATTTACGAATATATGAATTAGTTAAATAAAATAGTGTCATCAACCAACCGTCTCAAAATTACTTAGGCCGTGGAGAAACCTAAACTGAATATCTTGAGCTAAGCTTCAGATCTGTCGGCCACCAAAGCCAGATTTTTTGCTTTCACATTCTTTGGCATCGCCAACTCACAGCCACACTGCCATAGTCGGACACAGCCTACACCTCGCCTGAAGACGCGCAGATCACACTGAAACTGGTAAAGACCTAATAAATTATCATAAGAAGATGACTGTTACCAGTTTCTCATTCTTTCAACGTATATTAGAACTAACTCCCAGTGACATGTGTCAAAATTATGAAAGCTGCTGAGCATTCTAAACAGCACTCTGTGCTACAACTCCTAGACGTGAAAAAATAGTTGACGTGCCTGTATTGTACCTGTGAAAAGCTGCCTATCCCAGATACAGACCCTGGCTCTGCAGCAGTCTCTCCACAGAAGTGTCACTCGTAGAAGTGTTCCAATCTTGTGGACTGAGGCATGTGTTTGTAACCCGCTTGTGTTTCACAACAATTAACGGGCGGTCCCATCGACGTTGCTCGTGGAACCTATAAACTCCGCACGTGATCATCTGTAACGTGTTCACTCTTTTAGTTTCATGTTCATGTCTTGTAACCGAAGGTGGACTATTACAAGTTACTGGTGCTTGCTTTCATGTATCTAGTATATGGGTCAGTATGCTGTAGTGATCAGCAACACAAAGTAATGTACAGAGCTAAGATTTGCAACTGAAATTGTTTTAATTAAAAGAAATATATCGTCTTGCATGGAGAAGTAAGAGAAATTGGGTTGTTCATGTGACAGAGAGCTCGGTAATGGTCTCGAAAACCAATTACAGACGTAGCAAAATTGGTGCAGATGAAGTTGGTATTTGGGAGAGAAAATTCATCAGTAAGCTGCCTTCAACGTGTCCGAGAAATACTCACTTCGAAGAACACATTATTGAGATTACTGATGGAGCTGCAACTACGCCCCATCATTAAAAAATTGGACACGAGATCCGACAGTTGATTTTGGACCCAGAGTTCAGTACAGTGAATAAATTACCCAGCACTTAACAGTGGTTCCGAACAGTAGCCTGTTTGTATTCTTTACCTGCGCATATTAAGTCAACCGTTGTAGTGTTCCCGAGAGCAGCAACATTCTTGTTCCGAGTGATCAAAATCCTAACGCCAAGTTCGTCTCAGATCACTAGCTAGAATTCTGGATTAAACTGTGGACTGGAGTTTTATAATATACCCTAAGTGGACCTTATTTGACGACACCATATTCGAATAGCGGACTTTACTTGGCCTTCATTCGAAGCGTACTATGACGATGTTGTCCTCGTGAAAAAAGTGGTTTCAGCACGGCGTTACCATATCTATCGTCAATACTAATGACTGGGAGCTCCTGAACAACAGATACTATCATTGTTACTTTATAAGCTGAGGTCTTACTTTAAGGCAAGTGCCATCGCAGGACATCATTTATTTGGATTTTTTGCTGTAGAGTTATTTCAAAACTTTGATGTAGATGATTCAATGTCGTCGTGCTTGATTCCATTGTCTCTTGATATCTTGAAGGCGTTGAAGTTAACAACCGGCTGGCAGACACAGCTGGTTTCACACAGTAAGCTGATTGTGGGATCAGGCGCTTTGTCTTCCCGTCCTGTTTTTAATATTGATGGAAGTGATCACGTTAAATCCAACTTCCTGGAGCGCTTCATAAATTCTGCAGCTGGTATCTGCTGTGGAGGCCTCTTGATGACAACCTTCAGTTCTCGGTTTTCATGCCACTTGTGCGTAAAGAAGTGAATTTTATTGAGTGCGGAAAACTTGAGAACTTTATGTTAATCAGAAAAGTCTCAAAGTAAAATTTGATGCGATCCGTTTGGTAGATTGCCTTGGGTTCACCCTCCAGATGTGCCCTCAAAGCTTTATTGATCTGTAGGTAATTAGGGTGTGTGGTAAATCGTCAGTGGTGGAACAGCTGCAATTGTTTTGTGGGCATTATCCACGGTGGCATCGTTGTCGTGATTCTGCCCTTGCTGGGGCTGTTGATCGTCGTGAGTGATGTGCCTGGATGGTGCTTCTTTCCTTGGAGCAACAGAACAGTATCGGTTGGAAAGTTGCATGTCTGCTTCCATTCTAAAAAACTATATTAACATTCTACATATTTATTCTTCATGTCTGTATATTTGAAGCCCTCTGCCGCTAGAGGGCCCTGAATCGTGGCATGTAACATGGCATTGTGTAACGTAAGTATGCCGGTGCCTAGAAACAGCGTGCTGGAATCCCTTCCACAAACGTAGCACCCTCTCCTTCAGCATGATAATGCCAGCCCACGCATGATCGCTCTGAGATCAGCAACAATATGACTCTTTGCGTTCACCGTCATTGATCATCTTCCATACAGTCCCGACTTGGCCCCATCCGATATTCCTCTGTTTCCAAAACTTAAAGCACTCTTCGAGGACCTAATTTTGATAGCGACGAAATGGTGCAAGCAGGAGTGACGTTGTGGCTCCGTCAACAAAGCCAAACATATTGCACTGACGGTATCAACACGCTGGACTCTCGCTGGGAGAAATGTGTTCGTCGCCAGGGTGCCTATGTTGAAAAATAAATATGTGGATATGAAGAATGAAGATATAAATGTTGATAAATTTTGTTTTATTTCAATGCTTTAAGAGTTTTTTCTCAAAAAAATCAGAGGCGTTACTTGTCAGCACGCCCTAGTAATTTTTTCCAACTGTTTAATTTATTTATACCACTTTTCAAGTATTACGTTATTATAATAGATCCCAAAGTTTTTACATTATATGCAGCCATCATTTTCAGTTATTTACATTTTTTACAATAAAAACCAATCAGTTATATACAATCATCCTCATAATATTATTTGAAGTGGTAATGTCAATATTTAGTCTGCGAAGATCAATGGTGACAAGTTTTTCGTTAGAAACAACGCTCCTTTGAGAACTGGGTTCTGCAATTAATGCAGCTACCCAAAACTTGCCTTCGTATGATGCTGCCTGTCTAATTTCCTGCTTCTTTCGCACACTTGGCGTGATTATGCCGAATACGGCATTGTTCACCTGTTTGAAGAAATTTTTTCTCTAGCTCAATCAGTGCGCTCGTGGGATTTTCTGCATTAATGTCAATGTATGCTTGCAGTCAGGACGATTGCTTAAGCCATAGGAGTCGATGAATCTTTTTTCAAACCAATTTGTTTTTCAAACATTTTTTTAGATTTCTGTAATGAGTAAAACAAGTTTTCTTGTCATTCAGGGTCTAAAACAATTTCTTTAGTTCCTCCCTGTCTGATGATGGTACCATTTTTTTAGGACACTGGTGTGATTAAGGATGTGAGTGGTGAATACTTTCGAGGTATTCAAGATCTACCTCTAATTCGTAGCCTGGGTTCCATTCGTCTGGTATCTTTTCCGCATCAAAAGCTTTGACGCTCTCTCAAGGAAGCCATTCATACATTACATGCGGGAAGATTTTGCTTCATAACCAAGCAACATAAGATACTCACGAAAAGTAGTGTCCCTTTCAGACGCTAGTCAGTTGTTTCCTGAAGATGGATCAATAAGCCGAAAACTAGTTTGAAATAAACAATAATCAGTAGTACAAAACCAGTGCACTCGTTATTCATCCTTAAACAAGGTATATGAAGTTAAGATTCATCGATGTTGTACTGATATTCCTACATGAACTTGTTGTTGGTAATTACATATCTCAACAACAATGAAGAAAAACCCCTCTGATGCCTTGGTCCACAAACTGGAGTTGTTCTATACTGATTACTAGCTGGAGACCCTCTGTGAAAGTTTTCAGCCTGCACTGTGTCCCATGCCAAACCAGGCGCAGTAGTACAATGTGCAGGTCCCAGTTCACGTGTCTTCAGACAAAGTTTTCTGACACGTTAACTAGGTCCAATACAGAAGATTTAAAATACAAATAAAAATATTCTCTGAGTGTCTTACAAGTGAATGCGTTCCACGCACTGTGCGCTCTTTGGTACTCGGCCTCTGTTATGGTTTCGCCTGTTAATAAACTTCTAAACTTTTCGAGAGACTGTAAGCGATCTTCTTGAAGAATCATTTCAGTGGTGACATACTCGTAGGGGAACATTTCCTTCCTGTTAATCAAATGAAAATCATTATCATCCTGAAAATATCCCCTCATTATTTAGAGGTTCAGGCAAGATGAACACTTTTCTAAGCAACACGACAGAAAATTTAGTGCAAGAGTAAATCTGAAATTTATGTTAGATCTCATCTTCAGATGTATTACTGGAACACTATTTGTGAAAGATTTATATTTTTCCATATTCCATGACATAATGGAAATGTGATGTAATTTCTTCTTCGCCAACTGTTTCATGTATTCACCTAAGTTTGTGATCAAGAAATTCTTCAGATGTTGATTAAGAAATGCACATTATAATTCGCATATCAGACAGGATGTCCCGCACCACGTTATGCACCTGTGAAATGGCAATTATTCAGGTGATTTGCATCACCTCCAACAAATAATTTCTTGAAAATATGACATTCATTTGGTGTGAAAAACACTGACTCTTACTCAGGACATAATATCATCTGCTTATTTTGTAATTAGCTGAGAAACCTGATGTTGCCCTGGTATTTATTTACTCCAGTCTTCTATTAGTCTGCCTCCTGCTCCACCTACTTTCTCTCTGTTCATTTCCTCCTTTCCACTCTCTCTATCCATCTCCCCCTCCTTTGTCTCTCCCTATACCCTCTTGCTTTACCCACCTCACCTCCCCTCTCTCTGACTTTCCCCTTGTCCCTGTCCATCACCTCTATTCCTATCTCTCTCTCTCTCTCTCTCTCTCTCTCTCTCTCTCTCTCTGTCTGTGTGTGTGTGTGTGTGTGTTCATCGCCACCAACCCTCCCTCTGTTCACCGTCTCCACACTCCACCATCTGATGACATCCACTGCTCTCCTGTCTGTCCATGTCCTCCTCCCTCTCTCTGTCAATCGGCTCATCTACTTTCTCTCCAATTTGCCCTTACCCCTCTATCCATCTCCTTCACCCCCTGTAATTCCGTCTCGTCCTCCCCCACCCCCCTCTTTGTCAATCTCCTCCTAACATATCTCTCCCCATCTCCTCTTTCCCCTCTCACTGCCCATCTCCTGCTCCTCTCTGTTCATCTCTACCCCTTTCGTCTTTGTGTGCATCTCCTCCTCTTCCGTTTCTCTGTCCACTTCTTCCTCTCCCTCTGTTCATTCCCTCCTCCATCTCCCTACCTGTCTCTTCCTCCCCGTATCTCTGCCCAACTCCATATCTTTCCTTTCTCTGTCCTTCTCCTTCTCTCCACTCTCTCTGTCCACCTTCTTCTCCCCTACCTCTGTCCGTCTCGTCTTCAACCTATTTGTGCCTCTCTCCTCTGTCCCCCTCACTGTCTCTCCATCTCCTCATCCTCCCTTCTCTCCCCACATTATCATACTCACCACAATAGGAGGCTGGTGGTTCTTAATCATACAATATTTCTTTTCAGATTGCAACTAATATGTGTACCAAATTTGACTGAAATCGTTGCAGGGGCCTAAATGGTTCAAATGGCTCTGAGCACTATGGGACTTAACATCTGAGGTCATCAGTCCCCTAGAACTTAGAACTACTTAAACCTATCTAACCTAAGGACATCACTCACATCCATGCACGAGGTAGGATTCGAACCTGTGACCGTAGCGGTCGCGCGGTTCCAGACTGAAGCGCCTAGAACTGCTCGGCCACACCGGCCGGCACAGGGGCTTAGGTTCAGGTTTTTACCCGTGAATTGCTCTCATACGCACAAGCCAAATATATGTCACACACATTTAATATATTTCACACATATTTGTACACATATTTCACCTGTATGCCAAGCGAATTTCGCCATACAGCTTTATTTTTACATATCTTAATGTTTATGACGTCGTCTCTCGTGAGCTGTTTGTCGTACAAAAATATAATTTTGCAGGTAAATCCAGTGGTATATTTGCCCAATGCCTGCAAAATGTGTTGTGAATAGAGTTAGTTGTAAGGAAGTGATAAATTAAAACTTCATGCACGATGCGGCAGTTTCTCGTACGCCTCAGTATTTGACATCATATTCCCTGAACTATGTGTCGTACAGTGATGTATTTTTCTAGATACGTTCAGCAGCTTATGCGGATACTGTCTGAGAAATGTGTTGCGCATAGTCTTGGTAGCAACGAATTAATAAATTACAACGTCATGAATGAGGCAAGGCAGCAGTTTTCCTCGCATCTCAGTAATTGACATCATATCTCCTGAACTATGTGCCTCACAAAGTTGTAAGTTTTCTGGTACATTCAGTGGTACACTGAAGCGCCAAAGAAAGTGATAAAGGCATGCGTACTCAAATACAGAGATTTCTAAACTGGTACAATATGGCGCTGCAGTCGGCAACACTATGCAAGACAACAAGTGTCTGGCTCAGTTGTTAGATCGATTACTGCTGCTACAATGACAGGTTATTAAGATGATGTGAGTTAGTAAGTGGCTTTACAGTCGGTGAACGAGCGGTGGGACACAGGCATCTCTGTGGTAGCGATGAAGTGGGGTTTTTCCAGTACGCCCATTTCACGAGTGTATCGTGAATATTAGGAATCCGGTAAAACATCAAATCTCCGACAGTGCTGAGGCCGGAAAAAGATCCCGCAAGAATGGAACCAACGACGACTGAAAAGAATCGTTCAACGTGAAAGAAGTGCATCCCTTCCGAAAATTGCTGCAGATTTCAATCCTGGGCTATCAATAAGTGTCAGCGTTGAACCATTCAACGAAACATCATCGATATGGGCTTTCGGATCCAAAGGCCCACTCGTGTACCCTCGATGACTGCACGACACAAAGCTTTACGCCTCTCCGTTAACACCGACATTGGACTGTTGATAATTGGAAACATGTTGAGTGGTTGTATCGAGCGGGTGGACGCGTACAGGTGTGGAGACAACCTCTTGAATCCATGGAACCTGCATGTCAGTAGGGGACTGTTCAAGCTGGTGGAGGTACTGTAATGGCGTGAGGCGTGTGCAGTTGCAGCGATGTGGCACCCCTGATACGTATGGATAGTACTCCAACAGGTGACACGTACATAAGCATCCTGTCTGATCATGTCCATCCAATCATGTCCATTGTGCATTCCGACGGGCTTGGGTAATTCCAGCAGGGCAATGCGACACCCCACACCTCCAGAATTGCTACAAAGTAGCTCCAGGAACGCTCTTCTGAGTATAAACACTTCCGCTGACCACCAAACTCCCCAGACATAAACATTATTGAGCATATCTGGGGTGACTTGCAACGTGCTGTTCAGAAGAGATCTCCACGCCCTCGGATTCTTACGTATTTATGGACAGCGCTGCGTGATTCATGGTGTCAGTTCTCTGCAGAACTACTTCAGACATTAATCAAGTCCATGCCACGTCGTGTTGCGGCACTTCTGCGTGCTCGCGGGGGCCCTACACGACATTAGGCTTGCGTACCAGTTTCTTTGGCTGTTCAGCGTATAAGTGAATACTGTCTACAAAATATGTTTATAGTAAAGAAGTAAAATACCGAAGCGTCATGCTTCATGAGGCAGTTTTACTGCATGAAGAGCGAAAAGTATTAAGCGACAAACTTTTTCTTTCATTATTTTGTGGTGGTTGTTGAGCGAGAAAAATTTTCGTAAGGGCTTGGAATTAAGTTTATATTTGTTGAAAGTCTATAAGTACTCTCATTGTCAAATACTTGATAACCAAATGTATGGGCACCCGAGCGTCATGGACTACACGCCCATTTCCTAACTGTGTGATTTTTACCCCTACAATGATTCTTTCCTGGCAGTAAATGGTGTGGATAGTAAGTTTGATTGGAATGGGTCGATTGATTTCGGAGATGTTGAACATACAGATACACATTTATACATTTTAATAATTTGTATGAATAAGAAGTCCTCCACAGTCTCAGCGAGTACGTAGAGGTGTTGAGTAAACCATTCCCTTCAATCCCTTTCTGCCTATAACGTAAACTGTGAATATTTTTGGATGTAGCTGCAGTGTATGTAGTTGGCGACACAGAATGGTCTATGCAAATGTACGCTACCGAAATAAAACCAGAGTCTGTACTACGACTGGACCTAACAACTGCTTTCGCATCAGAATAAATCACGGAAGGTAGTTTTAGTTGAGTGCTAGATTTTATACATTTCACTTGGTATGACACGGCTAACTGGTTTATACTGTGCATAGTCAACTTATCGTGCGTCTACTGTTTCCTTAGAGTAAATATACACAGGTGTCGTTTACGTGTTACGTTATTCCAATGAGAATGAGTAAGACTAAACTGTGTTAATATCGAAAACCTTTTTTTGCAGTAAAAATGACGTATATGTCTATTATCAGCAACCTGTGATATTAACAGGTTCGTGTTATCATGACGACAGTATTTTGTAATATGCAGTGATAATGCTTTAATTTTCTTATATTTCGTCTTGCATTCTACAGTCATCCATTTATAATCTGAATACTGAATGCTGCAGACGTTTACAGATACTGCTTCATTCTGTTTTTTCAAAAATGTGAACATGTTTGCACTCTGAAGGGAACGATATGTTGGCCAGATTTCATTTGTATGCACATAGAATATAATTAGGCACACATCCTGCATCCTTATTTACGTTATCCCTTTCTAACCTAACGGGACATATATGCCCCACAAGAAGTTCCAAGTAGACTGTTGGGATAAAGGCGTCCCAATTTAACGATGAATTTGCACATTACAGTCTTTTAAACTTCACTCCTTGTGTCTGGACTGTTGGCAACACTTGTGAAACTGTCATGGCGGCATAGTTGTGAATAAATCACATGTTTGTGGTGATATTTGCATCGTTTCTTGAATAAAATCATTGAAATAGAGCTAAGATAACGTGAGTGTCATATATAAGTATTATCTACACCCTTTTATGTTGTATTGATTTATAATTCGCATGATTGTGAAAGTTTATCGTATGAAAAAAACAGAAATAGTGTTTTTGCGACTTGAGATGTATATGTCCCAGTAGTTCATTTTCTTGGGACATCATTGTCCCACCAGTTCTCAATATAAAAGAAACACACTCTAATAGTTTTTATATTCTTTATTATTTCAGAAACAGTGACGCAGGGCTGAATCAAGAATGGCTTCCGATATGGATAAACGTATCTTGCAGTGACTTGATGAAAACAATGATGACTGTGTTGATGATCCTGACTTCTCTTGCAGTTCTAAATCACATGACAGCAATGCTTCTAACACGAGTCATTCTGATGACAGTGACCAAGACGACAATGAGAGGTTCAACTAACAATGTAGTGTTGTGGTCAAAGGTAGATGCAATGTTCAGGCCTCGAAAGACTATGCCAAACATGGTAATTCCAGTTCTATTAGGAAAATTGGATAAGAGTGCTTCAGAACTAGACATCTTTGAGAAAATATTTCCTCCCAGTCTTTTTATATATATCCCTCAGTGTACGAATCAGAGACTAAAAATGATAAAGAAAACCACAGTTCAGAGTACAGATCCTGGAGAAATTAGGTTGGTTCTTGGTGTTATGCTTGTAATGTGTTACAATAGAGTCTATAGTAAAGTTGAAAGGAAGGTCAGCCTTGAAACAATACCTTCCTATGAAGCCAGTGAAGCGTGGGATAAAGATATGGATGAGGAGTGATTCTGTAACAGGCTACATATATGACTTCTACATATACTGTGGAAAGGATGTAAGTAATCTGGATGGCACATTGGGTGAGCGTTTAGTTCTGCAGCTCTCAAAAACAATTAGAGACACTAATTTAATGTTGTCATTTGATAGGTAATTTACATCAATTCGTTTGATGGATACCTTGCAGTTTGCTGCTGTTGGTACATGTGTGGCTAACAGGAAAAATGTGCCAAAATCAACAAAGAAACTTGCTCGGAGGGAATGTGAGTTCCTTTGCAATTCGTCTGGTGCGTTGTGATGCAAGTGGCAGGACACCAAAGAAGTAATGTTGGTCAGTAAATATCATTCTAATGATGTATGTACAGTGAACAGCAATGGAAAAGATGGATCTAAATTGGTTGTAGAATGCCCAGTGGCACTGAAAACTTATAAGGACTATATTGGTGGCGTGGACTTGGCTGATCAGATGAGTACACTGTATGATTTAGACAGAAAATCTGATAATTGGTGGAGGAAAGTGTTCTACAAACTGTTGCTAACTAGTGTTGTAAATGCCTGGATTTTACAAAAGGAAATTCAACACAAGACAGTGCCACTAAAAGATTTTCTAGTCAACCTAGCAGAGCAGATGATTGTCGAGGGACAAAAGACTGCCAAGGTACAGCGGAAATCCTCAACTGGGCGCCCTTCTAAGAGAGTAAGAGTTATGGAAAATATAGGGTTACACCTCCCTGAAGAAGGACCTACAACAAGAAGGTGTGTTTTGTGTTGCAGCAACAACAAGGAAACAAGAACAAAAACTATCTGCAAAATGTGCCAGCACCATTATGCAAAAACTGCTTTGCAACATATCATATGTAATTATAATAAACCAAACATGTGTTATTCCTTGATAGTGAATGTGTTCTACAAATTGTTACTAACTAGTGTAATAAAAAACTGATTGTATACGTCTTGTTTTCTATATATATTTCAGTAACCACTATTGCTGTTGGGTACTGGTGGGACAACGTTTGCCCCACTCAATAAGACTACTGGGACACCAGTGTCCCAGGGCCTAATTGCAGCAAGTGAATTCAGAATTGACAAAAATGTGTTCCTAACATTATGAAGACTAATAAAACACTATGTGGTCAAAAGAAGTTTCTATATAAGATTTAAAAAATCCGTCTTGAAAGGGTTATACAATCCCGTTACGAATGACCACTGGAATAATGCGTTATTCTTTGAATAGATGTTTATTACCGCGTGTTTATTTCCTATCATGTTAGGAAGTTCTGTGAGTAATCCTGGATAAAACGACTATTTTCATTAAAGTTTGTGCGTAATTGAATTATTTCCTTCAATGAACAGCCCGAATAACGAGCTTGGAAAGTTTTCGGTTTTTTTCAAAAGGCACATGGTGATACTGGTTGAGTAACATTCACTGAAGTCAGCAGCAGAGAGCATTGGAGGGTGCATTGTTTGTATTGAATTACATCACTTCTTCCTGACCTATCTTCAGCAAGAGAAAGTTGCAGACTAGCGAACAATTAATCTTCATACCTTGGTTAATATGACAAACATAGGTGTGCAAAATGGCAAAACAGGCATCCAACATATATCTGGAGTCCTTTAATCTAAACCTATCACCTGTAACTTCAGTACATATTTGTCTTCTAACTGCAGATTCGGCATCACACCATTTGAAATCATCACGTAATTTAATACATTTTGCTGCTGGTCCATCCATAATAACAATAATAATAATAGGTTAGCTGAAGAAAGTTCCAGTCGACAGAGGCGATGGCCTTCTCTTGAAGACTATTTCCCCATCACCCCCCCCCCCCCCCCCCCCTCGGCCACCGCCTTCCCTGCTCAATCAGACCACTACTCGATCAGTAAGACTGCCGATTCTAGAACATTAAATGAGGAAAAACATATTTTCATAAGTATAATAAGCAGAATATTTGAAATACAGTGTGCATAAGAATAACAAGAGTACTTATTTTTTTTTCTAGACTTCTCGACTCCCTACCTGTTTTTTAGTGCAGAAAAAGCTCTGTTGTTTCTTTGTTGCTGGTTTTTCCCCAGCTGGTCCAGGAGATCAAAACACATGTATACAGCTCCAAGGATAATGCAGGAATGGCTTTTGCGAGATGAAGCTTGGCTTTTTATACCCCGCAAAAAATCGTAAAGAAGATTTCCCCTAGAACTTTCTTTGCTGAATCAGAATATGTGTGTGTTGCAGACACTCCACAGGCTCAGTAACAGACCGCATATACTGTAAGAGTAAATCAGAAAAAAACATGTAATCATGGACATGGCAAGCAGAATGGTTGAATTAGAGTGTGATTAAGAAGATTACTAAATTTCCGATTCCCAACTGTTTTCTCTCTCTTTCTCTTTTGCGAAGTAACTCAGATTTTAATTCTTTTTCTCCCTTTTGCTGCAGTAACTCAAAAAATAGTCGCGGCTTCGAGGATAAAACAGGAATGACTTCTGCATGTAGGAATCTCTACTTTTTATACCCTCCGAATACGTGCGAAAGACATTCATGCTGTTATGGGTTCTTGTCTTGTTTGTGCTCGATCAGGAGGACAGTAGATTCTGCAACATCAAATGAAAGGAGGCATGTGTTCGCGGATATGACAAACAAAATGTGTAAATTATGTATCTGATAAGCAGAACGACACTTACATTTTCTGTTTTCAAGTTTGCGACTCTCCCTTCTCAACTTGTAAATGATCCCATGATGTTGGCTGTCCCCAACGGTTCAGCGTCAGTTGATTGCTACCAAACTAGTCTTCGTGTTTTTAGCCAAACTGCCCTGATGAGTATACAGAGATTTCTTATCTAGTGTGTTGAATCAGCGATTGTATAAACGTATTTCCAGGAAATACGCATTTTCCACAAACACCAATGGTGAGGAAACAGATAAACCTAAGCAACATGATATGCTTTTTTCCGAGAGTCAAGAAACGGGAAAGCTGAGACTTATTCCTACAGGATTTTGCTAGGACTCATTTCCCGACCGACTGCAAAAGGTCCTAGCCTCTCTCTCTCTCTCTCTCTCTCTCTCTCTCTCTCTGTCTCTGCTTCTCTCTCTCCCTCTAGAAACACAGGTTGTGTTCTCTGTTAAATCAAAAAGAAATAACCAGTTCAAACCAGTTCTTATAATATTTATATTTATTTGCATACGCAAACCTCAATGAAATCCTATGCCAATATGAATAATTTCAGAGAGAAAGAGACGGACTTACTGCGTCAAGACTATGTACCACATGTGTTGTGTGACATCATAAATATCACTAAAATTCGTGTCTCTTGT
Source organism: Schistocerca americana (assembly GCF_021461395.2). Classification (NCBI taxonomy): domain Eukaryota; kingdom Metazoa; phylum Arthropoda; class Insecta; order Orthoptera; family Acrididae; genus Schistocerca; species Schistocerca americana. The sequence continues at coordinate 457,624,297 of NC_060130.1, forward strand.
TGCTGTTGTTTCCCTCTTGCGTCACAAAAATCCATTAGCTCAACGCATATTATAAATTAAGACAGCAACACTTGTTTCTTAAGAGCGACGGTGACGCAGGACTAGAGCACTCTCTTCAGCTTTGGAAGAAAAATAACTTGTGCTCCGCATCGAAAATGGGTGATCCGTCATACGTCTTCAGACGAATCAGCGCTTTTTTATCTCGTAAGCATTTTAGTCGATGTGTATTATTGACTACGGCTTTCGATTGGGGCATGTTATAGGAATATTGTAAAATTATAATTTGTAAGAATTTCTACGCCCCAATTTGCAGAAATTAAAAGCAGAACTTCATATCTCAAAAATGTCATTCCTCCTTCAGCCTCAGAGTTACAAAAACATCGTGGGGAATGGTGATACAAGGCACTTGCATTAGTTAGAAATCCAAATTTACAAAGGAGCTTTATTTTTAATGAAAGCGCTGTAGTCACTGACCTTCGCAGACTAAATGTCGTTCAAAAATGGTTCAAATGGCTCTGAGCACTATGCGACTTAACTTCTGAGGTCATCAGTCGCCTAGAACGTAGAACTAATTAAACCTAACTAACCTAAGGACATGACAAACATCCATGCCCGAGGCAGGATTCGAACCTGCGACCGTAGCGGTCGCTCGGTTCCAGGCTGTAGCGCCTAGAACCGCACGGCCACTCTGGCCGGCCTTAATGTCGTCTTTATTAAAACAATCACAGTTGGAATGATGGCTCTGGATAGTTACAACACTTTTATCATTTTTAAGTGCAGTTTCCAGACCTCCCTCCTTCAGAAAAATCCGAGAGGTTCAAGGAATCATATCTTTGTGATTTCATACCGAAGACAATGATGCTAACTATTCAGTCATGGAGGTGTTTGATTTTATTGTATATGTAAAAATCATGGTGTACCTTCCCTCTCTTCAATGCTTACTTTAATCAGATAATTTCATTGGAATGTGAATGAATAGCTGTAATGTGTGAACCAGATTATAGTGTTTTCCCGTGTTAATCAGTGACATTTATAGTAAATCTCATTGCACTTGAGATCAGACATTACTCACACACGCGTAAGCATATTGGAAGGGAGATGGTATTTCGACCGTCACTCCCAGCTTGAGAGAGATTCGAACACGCAACGAGTAACAATTGGAAAATCTTTCTCTGACCAGGGGAGGTTAAAGCACTTACGCTCTGCAATATATTACTGATATATGCACCTGGTGTAGGAGTTCAAGCACACCGGTGGGGTTTCTCATGTACGATATCTCACACAAAAAAAAAAAACACAAAAAAGGTAGAATCTGTCCTCCTACATCTTCCTGAAAGAGTCATACTAATTTCTTTAAAGAGGTTGTGGAGGTATGATTTTCCCAGAGACGATTTGAAGGAAGGGTGAATATGACTGTTTTAAGAAGACTAACAATCGCCGTATTATCACCACGATAGCAGGTGGAATTGAATATACATGCAATCAGCTTCAGGAAACAGCCTCCTATGCTTTACCTGTTTGGTGCAAAAGGGGGCTGACATTCAGTTACTTCATTAGCAGAGACTAACACAGCAATAGGTAGTCTCTCTTGCCAGAATTGAATGTATTGGTGGACTTCGTAACAAGACTTTCTTCGTGAATCACACCTTTCTGATGAGATACAATAGTTACTATCTTTGACTTTGACATCGTTTTTCCATATTACACCAGAATTATAAATGTGCACAACATTTTCCATATCATAAGTTAGTAAATACGCATTATTCATCATGCTTTAGCTATTAAGCATCAGATATTGGTGCATATTTAATGGTATTCTAACACCGGCTAGAGGTCAGTTATAGTAGCGGGAAAACTCTACTTTATACTGTTATTGCCTAGAGGCGTTTTGCATTATGCATTGGTCATTAAGCATCAGGTCTTACTGGTTCTTGAGAAGTGTTGTAACACGAGATGGATGCCAGCTACTTGAGGAAGGGAAACTACAGCCCCTTTGTAATAAATTATAATGTTATTGCCTGGAGGCGTTAGCATTAGACGTTAAGCTATAAGTAAAACTATAGGCAGACAGAGATAGTTACGCAAAGATAACGAGACTTGATCAGGAGTGACTCGTTGGACGAGGTACATAAAACCAGTCTTCAGGCTAAGGACTACAAGGACAACAATCAGCCTAAATGTTTTAACGCAGTAGGAGTTATACTCTCAATAGTCTACACAGTCGCCTTAAAAACATCTGCCGTGGCAAAAATGTATCCACTTACTGCTTGCTTCAGTACCTCCGGAGAATTTCCTGTCTGTTGAAAAGACTTTCGGCTTGTTGAGTCCAGAACGTAGTGCGACGGTGTGCTTATTAGGAGTTACGCATAACAACTTGGTTAATTTCTATGAAACGACGGGGAATTTAGCGAAACGGCGTGGTAAGCGTAGTTTACGTATAGTTTGTGTAACAAATATGAACCAGATGGTCCAGGTAGTTAACGATTAACTGTAAGTTTTACGGATTATGAAAAAGAAAAAAATTCGTGCTGCATCGCTAGAAGTCTGAATTGATGGCCTGGACTACCGGAAAGCCCAAAACTGAATTGTATCAGAGTCGTGTAGACTAGGTACGAAGCCCACTTACATTTGTCTTAATGAATTAAAATGTGGTAGTAAAAGCGCTGAAAAAGAAGAGAACTTTTGCCGTCTGGTTGAGGTCTTCTGTACGGAGATCGTGGTCAAATCTGATGATATCGTAATAGACGATCATCCACTGATAGTGAACGCGTAGCGGACTTCAGGTGACTCGACTCAACGCATACCCAATATCTTTCTCGAACAAAGTGAAAAGAAAAAAGTAAGCTCTGTGTGGACAGCGGATTTGTTTACCAGAAACACATTCAGAGTAACAAAATGGCATTGTTTAATCGCATTCCGAAAGAATGTGGTGCTGTTTCCGACTGTGGACGGAACCTAGAGCAGGAGCTCAACAGAATGGACAAAGGTCTGTGAGAGTGTATCGAACAACCTACGAACAATTTTATCAGCTAGAACCTGCTTTTCAGTTTAGAGGATACGATTACCAAAGCCTACTTGAAAAAGTGTACAGCTATACTTGAGATTTATTGTGGGGTTATTTGAAACACGACGCGAGTGAAAGAAACTAATACTCTTGCTCGAAAACTGTAAAACAACAATGCACTGCCTCGTGCTGTGTCAAACTCAACAGTTAAGTGTTAAAACCGTGCTAGCAATTGACACCTCAAACGCCATATTTTCTACCTTTAGATCCAGTCGGTTCTTACTGATCTCAAATTTGATCATTTGCATCGTAGGATTAAATTTGCATCAAATGAGTACGTGAACGTGGTCGTTATTGAGTATTTTGCGAACTGTGGCTTCCGAAAGAATGTTAGAGTTAGAAATTCTGTGACTCTGATCCCTGGTATGGCTATCTTGAGGCGGTGTGGGAGTTTTTTCTCTCTTGACACATTTACATTGTTCCAGTTCCTACGATCATAGCGAATGTAACAGAACTTGCAAACAAAACGCTTCAAATCTTTATTTCTGTCGTTGTTAGAATTAGGAAAGTGAATTTGGCTGCTGTGTACGTTAGAATGTCTCCAGGAAATGAAATAAAATGTATGAAAAAATAATTCAGTATAAAATTAATTTTCGTAGATAAAAATTTCTACAAAATCTCTCCTAACGTGAAAGGTGTGAATGCTGAAATAGATGATGTAAAATTCTTTCGATCCAAAATACTTGTAACTTTCCATGGCTCATTCATAGGATCTGTTTTGGCGTTTTGTTGAAAGTGAGTTCGAATAGCGGTTTTGGTTTTAATTTTCGCTTCTACCTGCTTCTTCCCTGAATTGTTAATTTTGGTCAACGTTAATAACTTTATGCAGAGTGCTTTCGATGACAGAGAGAGAGGATATTTATCTGTAAAGAACAAAAGCATCAAGTCTGTTATGTTTTCCTCCTTTGGCAAACATTCTAAGATTTTGGAGTTTTCTAGGCAGTTCTGTTACCCCTGGATGATTTATTTAATAAAATGGTTTCAGCATTTCACATTATTCGGGAGATACCTAGACGATTTAGTGAAATCTGGTATTTTTCGTACGATATTAATTCATTTGGTTGTTCGTAATACTTGCGAGTCGGAAATAATTTCTACCATAGAATAATAAATTCTCTCTTATGATATCTTCATGTGCTGTAATTGCAAGTGACGACAATTACGACCTGGCGTGGTTCGCACACACATGTGCAACGGTACTCAAAATTTATTTTCCTGTACTTAATTGTCAATTCATTACTTACACTTTCATTACTCAAAATCAAAAACAATGTTTCAGTTCTGTCACTGGTTGTAAAACATATTTTTAAAACCATGGATTTGAAACGTAGAAGCAGTTTAAGCATCAAAGATTTTGTTGCCAGGTCTGACTGAAAAAACTTCATTTTTAGATGTGTCCAGTACCTCATTTCTGAGTTGAAGCGGTCCATTTAAATTCCAGTCCAAGAATTTATCTTCTGCTATGTTGGTCTTCATTTGACAAAACACTGCGCTCAGCAGGCAGGGAAGTTACGCCGCCTCCAGACTGTCTCTTTTACGTGCTCTCACACTCGGGGCCAGTGCTCTCGCTTCCTGTTAGAGTAAATTTATGAAAGAGGAGCTGCTAAGATTTCGTAGCTAACCACGTTGGTCCCAAGTTAATTAAGCGTCCCTCGTCGTAACGCTTAATGCACTTAAGCGTAAAGATCTTACGCTCAAATCCCTGAGCTGGGAGTTGCGCTTCCTGCATCTCTGTGCCATAAACAAGCAAGTTTGAAATACATTACTGCTTACTTTATCCGCAGAAATTGTCACCGTATTCCCTCGTATGAATAAAACAGACAATAAGTGTACATTAGATAAACAAATATTGAATCAATTACTCTTTTTAAACCTATTTATTTAGTAAATTAATTGACGTAGGTATGAGGTATACAGATCTTGCTACTGTTTTTAATATTACTAATTACTCTGTCTTTTACTTCCATTGAAGAACAGCACTAAGAGCAAAGCTTATCTGGAAGTGTACCGATCAAACAGAGGGTGTTTATGTGTCTATATTTATGGAAGCTTCATTTCTCTTTAAATATCAACAGTAAAATTTTAAATTACTGTCGCGTGTGACAAATAATGACAAAGTAGATCATTAAGCTTAAAAAATTTTAACAGTAACACTACAAGGGCAAAACTGGTTTGACCCAACTACTGTATGGAAAAAATGTTTCATTGGTTTTCGTTCATATCACGAATGTTGGCAAATCGGCTGCCATGGCATGCTTCTGATTCACATTGTTGTCATATGTTAGAGGAAACACTTCAGGAGGCAGTATAATAAACTGTAATGTACTGTTATTCTGAAATTACTAATATAAGTGCATTTTTGTATGACTCGAGACGGGAGGTAGTAAGAGGAATAGCTCGAAAGCAGACGAGAAAGCTACTGTTAAAGACAATGTGGGCAAACTGTTTAGTTCAACATTGTGTCCCAGCTGTCAAGTGAGATTATTGAAAGATTAACCAAGTAGAAAATTTAATCTTGTATTGGCGACGGAGTCATTAAAGACGGAGCACGTGCTTACAAAGATGTGGCAAGAAGTGGATTGTGTCATTTTCACATGAGCGATTCCGGCGTTCACCTTAAGTACTCATGGGAAACTTAAATCTGGACATCTGGACATGGATCTGAACCCCGATGTTCTCGCATAGGAGTCAGTGCCTCAGCCACTGCTTTATCTCGTTCGAAAGTGGGGAAATATTCCTGAATTCTAGGGAGCTACATTCTAGTCTTGAAAAAGGTTCTTTAGCTCAAATATAATCTCCCGTGATGCTGGTACGGCTGGAAAACGCATTCCTGAAGTTTCAAATAGGAATAAAGTCTAACCAGTGCTTAAGCGATATTCTTATTCTGCAAATGCCCCTCGCTACTTGATCTCACTGAGGCCAAGAGTTGCCATCCACTCATCCATAACAAGGAAATAATCATCTGTGACATCAGTGAGTGGTGGAACAAAGAGGAGAATTATCTTATCCCTATACATTCGTGCATTGAGAAAGCCACTGAAGATGATGAGATATTCAACACTTAACTCAAAGATAATTTTTTCCAACCTCACCAGTTCATCACAATTTTACTGGGATGTTCCACAGATAAAAGTAGGACTGCTTATTCTGGACACTCATCCGTTGCCGTGCTGTGCCCTAAACAACACACGACACCTACAGCTGGTGTGCCCCTTTATGTGGTGGTATTTCGCACAATCTTTCTTGCAGTACAGGGTTGTGTTCTTAAGGAGGTACACAAGAGACACCCACTTCTGATGAAAATACTATCACTAAAACAGTTACAATTTGTTTGCATCTATTTTACGTGTTTGTTTGCAAAACTGGTTACACTTTTTACGTTTTTCCTGTAAGCTCAGACCAAGAAGTAACTTGCATATACAGCAGCGGTTGTTCAGGGTTGACCATGCCCTATTCTTTCTTCAGTACATCGTATTACTTGAAAACAAGCTCGCAGCTCAAAAATTACGCTTTAGAATCGTGCAACAACATCACTTACTCATCTCCGTCATTGGTCACCTTCAGATCGAACAGTTGCTCTCCGTGTAACTAGCTCATAAAAAAAGTCACAATTTCCGGACATTGTTCAACTTAGAGCTTACTGAAGCGTAGACTGGAATCGAACCACGCTGAAAGTTGGTGTTACATCCGTTGCTGGTACGGATGCGGTGATGATTACTGACACCAGCGAAGTAATCTTCCAGGTAGCATCGGAGACTAACTACGACAGGCACATCGAGTAGCGTATGCTTCAAGTGGGCTCCATAAAGAATATTCACATGGAAAAAATATGCGTATCCAGCTAGACTAGGACACCAGTAAGTCTATCCTCGGTCCATCCATCGCAGGAAGATCCTAGTGGAGTCAATCAACGCACAGCCGCCGTGCGATAAATCTGCCGGTTTCGGCCAGTTATTTGTCCTATGTTCTACGGTGACTTGGTGAATACACTCTAAGACAAAAGAAGAAAAACGACGCACCACGGAGGATTTATTCGAATGGGACGGAAATCGATAGATGTTATATACATGTACCGACAAACGAATTATTAAAATTAAAAAAAAAAAAACAGATGAATATTCAAGAGTAAGAACGCCTGAAATTGAGCAAGTCAATGACGCATTGGTGCACCTCTGGCCCTTACGCAAGCAGTCATTCGGCTCTGCGTTGCTCGATAGAGTTGACGGATGTCCTGCTGAGGGATATCGTGCCAAATTCTTTCCAATAGTCCGTCAGATCGTTTAAACTGGTTGGAGAGCCGTGCCCATATTGCTCCAAACCTTGCTGGCCATTGTAGGCGTTGACAAGCCTAATGACAAGCAGTAGAAGCTTTCGCCGTGTGCAGGCGAGAATTATCTTGCTGAAATATAAGCCCAGGATGGCTTGCCAAGAAGGGCAACAAAACCGTGGAAAGAATACCGTCGATGTACCGCTTTGTTGTAAGGGTTCCGTAGATGATAAGCAATGGAGCCCTGGTATGACACCCCAGACCATCACGCCTGGTTGTCAGGCAGATGGTGGCCGACTGTCAGGTTGGTGACACAACACTGTCAAGAGGCGTCTCCAGACACGTTTCCGCCTTGGAATCTCATTGACTGGTATAGAATTGTCTTCAGTGATGTGTCCCGTTTCGAAATGAGCCCCAATGACCACCGAAGACATGTATCGAGGCGCCGCGGAGAGTGGTGGGATACCAACCTGTGTGTCGCCCGCCATACGGCCGGACAGCCAGAAGCAATAGTCTTTGGTGCCAATTTCATTTCATAGCAGGATCCCTTTGGTTATCACCCACGGTACCATTACAGCACAGTGGTACGTCTACAATATTCTACGCCCCTTTTGTCGTCCTTCATTGCAAGTATCCACTGCTAAAACAATTTCTCATTTACTCTTCCTATTTCTATTTTCATAAGCATACCATCTTCGTTTTTCGACGATCCAACGTCTTTAGTGAACCCGGCACCTGATGGTACAACGTGACTCAATTCGACCAGTGCGACGTCGATAACAGCGAAAATGAGGTCTTGCCCACGATGAGTGAATACTCAGACTTTATTCACACTGTATTAGAGAGTAAGAGCACTTTGTGCCTTGCAAAAAATTCACACGTAATTTCAAAGCATTTAGAAATCTTTTCTCGCTGACAACACCAACAAAATCACGAAAGGACAAAAGTTCCTCGCTTTCTACATTTTCAATGTTCATGAAGTAAAGATGCCGCATCCTAAATTACGTTTTAATTTATTATGTCTTTATTACTAACTACATGTGACACAGTTTGCAGACAGCATTAATATATATCACTTAATGTACCTGCAAATTACGTTTACGTTATTGTGTGACACAAAGTTCGTTAGATATGATGTAATCATTGAGATGAGTGAAAAATTACTGCATGGTGCATGACATTCAAATTTATTGGTTCTTTGCCACAACATTCACAACATATTTCGCAGACAGTATCCCGATATGCCGCTGAATGTAGTTACTAAACTGTATAATTTTTTGAGGTGCCGTTAAGGACGAGGCCTGCGAGAAAGACAGGCTGCGGCGCGTACGTCACGAAGGTAGTCCTGCGCTCGCTCGCTTGCTCAAATCAGCAGACAAACTACTTTTCTACACCTGTTAACTCGTAACTAGGTGTATCTGTACAAACGAAATCTGAATCTTCTACTGGAATACGCTATTATGGAATCCTATAATGATGGGAAGTGCATGGGCCTACTTATAATATGTTACGGCTGTACTGTCGTACAATAAAATAAAATCATGCTAAAATTATTATCAGTTGTATAAGGCACCACTTCCACCATGTAATGAGTACAGTTAAGCAGAAGAGACTAAATGCTATAAACAAGCCGTTATACCACTTAAATCGAGTATTGATCTTAAATTAAATTTTGCTGTAGTACTGTTAATCAGTAAGACTTCATAATAGCAGATTCCAGTGGAAGATGCAATTCTCGTTATTACTTACACTCCCAGCTGTGAGTTCACATGTTTAGAAACGTATTTTGACTGCTGAGCTGAGCGAGCGAGCGAGTTCAGGACTACTTTCGTGACGTACGCGCCGCGGACTGTCTTTCTCGTGGGCCTAGGTTAAGGATATACGACGTCATAAACATGGAGCTACGTGAAAAATAAACCGCAGGGCGAAATTCACTAGAGATACAAACAAACTATGTCTACATATAAATGTGAAATGGTGTAAACGTATGCGAAATATATGTGACATGCTCGTACGTGGGCAAAGCCACAGCTAAAAAGCTGATTCTTAAACATAGACCGACTTCAGCCTAACTTGTTACATACACTAGTTACTATCGGTAAAATAATACTGTGGGGTTTACAACCGGCAAACTATTGAGGGAGGTTTAAAACGTGCATAGAGAAGGGGGCAGGAGGAGATGGGCAGAGGGGGAACAAGCAGATGGACCGAGAGGGGGGAGGAAGAGGAGAAGGTGGATGGAGAGATGGGGAAGGAGATGGCCTTATAGAGAGCTGGAATAAAGACATAGCTGGGCGATGCTGGGTACTCTAATAGTTGATATTTAAAACACACAAAGTGAGACATAAAATAAGCCAACAATGTTAGGATTAGAGCAGCAATATATCGATTAATGACGTTTAATTAAACTGTCCAGGACAGTAAAATTCAAGTATCAAGAAATTTTAAATGTTATCACAAACAACGTACATCAAGTATTACCGTACAGATGATGATTATTAACATCACAGGGTTTGCCGTTACACACCATCACGTAGAGACATGACGAACACAGATTAAATGATCACCACAGGTTACTAATGACAAACCACATACATAGCTGAGTTTGTTACCTACATAACAGGTATTAGCATCTACCCAGCTAGTAGTAATAAATGGGTAGGCACACTAGCGGTCGCTCATTTAGCTGCACCCACAAAGTTCTTAACGTAAAGCGCTTATTAGATGTTTATTAATTTTAAACATGACACCGTCACTTACAACTAAGGCAGTAGCCGGTTATCGTGCGATGTCACAACGATCGGGTGACAATCCACTAACACTAAACAGCACTAGCCGTAACTTAAGCTATGTTTCAGTTTACACTGGGTCTTAGCCCCTTTATTACTGCACAGGAATTACTCTGATCAACAGTGACACCCCCGTCGGAGGTTCGAGTCCTCCTTCGGGCATGGCTGTGTGTATTGTCCTTAGCGTAAGTTAGTGTAAGTTAGATTAAGTAGTGCGTAAGCTTAGGGACCGATGACCTCTAAAGTTTGGTCCCATAAGACCTTACCACAAATTTCCCAATTTCAACAGTGACAGCAGAGCACAAGCACATGGTAATGGCCTTGCTAGTAGTCAGTACACTAACGCTGATTTATCGCTGGTATAATTAGAGCAACTCTCGCTGTAGGATTTTGCTTTTAATGGCTCAGGGTATCCACTGAGCAAGCGGATGAACCATGCAATCAATCATACCCCCCAAGAAGAAATCTTCAACACTTGACAGTGACCGACATCTAATGTGAAACAAAGAACGACGGTACTCAAACGAGACACTGATCAACAGAAGGCAACAACTAAACTCCGATGCGCACTAATATGTGTACTAGGCAAAGACGACATGATTAAGAAAAGTCCCTAAAACATAGCTAGTCGACTTAACATTCGCTCGGGCACGGCTTTCGTAAGCCACATATCCTTTGACAATGTACACAGGGACACAGACGCTGAAGTTAGATACTAATCAGCAGAAAGGTACACTTAAACCAGATGCCCACACGTACGTGCACTAAACACAAACAGCGAGATTGAGTGAGTTCACAAAGCACAACTAATTAGACAGGTACGCGTCCGACCGAGTGACAAGTGGAATAACAGTGCTACAGCCAGTCTTAAGACAACCAATTTCGGTTACGGTTGCTTAACACTTTAAACAGCACTACAAGTAACGCTGACTAAGAGTTTCTCCCGAATGACGTGCATAATTCATTCTATGTCAATAAACTCACTACGCAAATTATGCAGTCACTAATGTAGGGAATCAGTACAAGTATGATTTCAATGAGGTTTCGCAATCTGAAAAATATCTGTAACAGCTAATCTTACTGAACACAAGACAGGTAAACTATCAGTAGCCGAAACTCCACTCAAGCTACGAGCGAGAAAAGAAACAAACGTAAATGCCCTGAATCATCAGACTCACGCCGTTGCGGAAGCCTCACGAAATGAGCCACAGCCAGTTTCACTGGACGTGATATCATAATCAACCAGGAACACAGACGATCCCAAACTCACCGTAAAACCACTCTGAACGACAGTAGCCAGTGCTTCCAAAATTAGTGTGTTACCAAGCTAACTGACAACTGAGAGAAACAACTTCAAATTACTTCCACGTCATGAGAACAATGAGTAGTACATAACTTGTAACACAAGTATCGATTGTAAGTAGGTTATACTATGTAACTAAAAGTAAGTGGCTATAAAGTGGTTGTTCTTTACTTATGAAGGTCATTGATTTGTGAGAGGGAATTTAAATTTTTTTTTGTATGTATTGTAGAAGCTAAAGGATGTTTAAAATTAATGACATTTTGTAATATATGTCTGTTCACAAAGGGAAATCTATATACTGGAAGCTGTTTCATGCTCAGGGAATTTGTACTGTAAAGCACAAAAGCTCTAGGAAACCCCCTCCGCTACGGAAGTGACTTCGCGCACGGTAAAACGTGGTTGTGGCCGTCGATCTGGGCGCCTACTTGGTGGGAACGCTACGCAGACAGTGGCTAGCTGTTGCACGGTAAACATCGAGGGTGCCCAGTGAGGCATTTGGAAGCCATTTTATATGGAAATTTGTCTCGGATGTGGTTTCGGCTGTTGCATGGTGCTCTTGGTATTATGGAATGGCTCTAAAACGAGAAAAATCCGTCGCCAAGAAGAAATTGTAAAGAGCATACAACATCAGGAGTGTGAGAGCATTTAGCCGCCACGTTGCTTGCCACCAATATTGCGTAACTGCTCCAAGAAGTGCTGGAACACACATATGTTTTATAGCATGGACCAGTATATTTGTGTGAGTGTTTCTCAATAATAATTCAAGTGCTATAAAAATGTGAAGGAACCTTAAAGTTATCCTAATCATGAACTAATGCAGGATCCCATCATAAATGTACAGAAACTGAGTATCCTGTTTCTAACAAAATAGTGACTTGTACCCGTATTAAATGTGCTAAAGTTCAGTGGCAGAGTCTGCAAACGTTGCTATCTAAAATACCTGCTTCACAGGTGGTGAAAAAGGCACATAAATTGAACTTATATGAAACGTAAATTTGTTTGATTATTACCGTGAGCTATTTTCTGAGGTTAATTGAGCTTTGTGTTTGAATAATTTGATTTAAAGGATGAAAATATAAACTATTTGAAGTGGGGTTAGGAATAAATAATAGTGAATTGCAAGAAAAAATGGTTCAAATGGCCCTGAGCACTATGGGACTTAACATCTGAGGTCATCAGTCCCGTAGAACTTAGAACTACTTAAACCTAACTAACCTAAGGACATCACACACATCCATGCCCAAGGCAGGGTTCGAACCTGCGGCCGTAGCGGTCGTGCGGTTCCAGACTGAAGAGTGAATTGCACTTTTGTTTTGAAATAGTCACAGAGTTGCCTGGAGAGACAGTATCAATTTATGGGCCCAGTGTAGTTTTTCTTTTAGTAGACAGATAATTGGGATCTCATGTATTCCGGTAAATAATAGTATAAAAGGTATGTGTAGTATTATTTAATTTTATTGGGGGTATTCGTATGTTAGTTAAGTCAGAAATCTTTTCATGCCCAACTTTAGTCTAGTGTTGCCTGCAGTAACATTTCAGTGCTGTGTTGATTAATGATTGTACTATTCGAAGGGAGTCTTCATGAAAGTCAGTTTAGCTGCTCATATTCAATTTTCTTGAACATAATGTTTCAAATTAATATGCCTAATTAGGCTGGCGAACTTTCGTTGCTTCATTCACATGAACTTTACCACTTGCATTATCTGCAAAACAAAGCCTAATTAGTTTTCTATTAATTGTCATTTGACGTAATTAATGTTCGTTACCCTCTATCCATTAGGTAAAACACGGTTAAACATCAAATTCCTCCCAGAGGGTAGCGGTAGTTTGTGAGCATAGTGTTATACTCGGCACAAGCTTGCAAGAAAGCGTTATACTTGGTACCGCGTGCCAGGACATTCTTAAGTTTACTCACAAAAACCTAGTTCAGAACGTAAATATTGGACGCAAAACAGTAGTAAGAAGAGTATCGAATGTCCAGCAGCGTGAACTAGCAGTACAGCAGACAAAATAATTAATAGAAAGTTTCCGAAGTATTTGAAAGGGAAGATACAAAGAAGTGACAAAGTTAAAATGGATACAAACACGACAGTAGGTCAGAACAAGCAGGACGAGAAAGTACCTAGTGTACTAGGTGGCAGAATTTCACTAGACGAAAACACAAATGATGCCACGAGATGGCAACGGGCTTATGCTGAGTACCATATGCACGCAAACGATCAAATTCAAGTGATGAACTCGTCGCAAATAAAACAAAGCAGGAAAGATGACACAACCAAAGACAGTGGTTATGTTAACGACTCGATGGATATGTTCAATTCATCGAAAGTCGAAAGTGAAACGAGTGAAACGCGAGGAGCAGAATCTGAATATGGGGACTCCATAGAACAAGAAAGCGAAAATCCGCTGAATATCACAGATTTGTTATAAATACTGTCAGCAGGATTTGCAGAACAAGGAAGGAATATTAATAAACAAATTGCAGCGCATGGTCATCAGATTAAAGCTCAAAGCAGTAATTTAACAACCAAATTAAATCACAAATTGCAGCTCAGGGAAGCGACATTAACAACCGAATAAAGGCACAAGGTCATCAAATTGAAATGCAAGGCGTTAAAATCAGCAAACAAATTGAAGAAGTAAAGCCAAAAGTAGTCACTGTTAGCAATGCGATCAGGGACTTAAAAACTGAGATACACACTATCAATAACAATTTCGACATTATGCGAGGACAGATTAATGACATTTACGATAGATTTGACACAGAAATAATGAAAATTTGAGACAATGTAGTACCTTTGGTAATAACAAAAGTTGACGAAAAAATTTTCGGCCTTAAAACCGAATTAATAAACAAATGTAACACCAAAATTTCTCAGTTGAGACTAACGGTGGATGATGCCGAAAGAGAACTGAGTAAACAAGTCGCAACTTTCGAAAAGAAGTGTGAACTGAACACTTCACAGATTCAAGGTAAAATGAGCAATCTTGAACGTAAAATGAGAGAAAAACCAAATTATACTACTCAAAGAATAATTTGTAGCAAATTGCTGGAGGGCAAAGAACGATTTGATCCGGCAAAAAGACATAATGGATGCCATCCCCTGCATTTTTTAAAAAATTGTGAAAGGAATTTTCCTGATTATGTGATAGATCAGGAAGAGATTAATGTGGTCATCAGTGCCTTAGCAGGTGACGCTAAAGGATCGGGATTAAATATAGACAGGGATCAAATGTCATTTGATGAGTTTAAACAAAAATTTATTGAGGAATACTGGTCAGAACAAAAGCAGGACTACCTATGGCGAGAATTTATTAAGGCAAGATTGTATCACAATAGAGGTAGGAACTATATGACAGAAATTTGCGAAATGTGGTACCGAAAATTGACACACTTAAGAAATAGGGGAACAGAATCGGAAACAGTGTGCGAACTATGGAAGAAGCTCTCAGAGGATTCGAAACAATACGTGGGAAGCAACCACAAAGGCCTTTCGTCGTTTTGGGAAAGAGTAGAAGTCGAAGATCACTGGAGAGGAAACCGTGATTATCATAACAACAGTAACAACCGGACGAGGGAAAATCACAAGCAGAATGATCAATCTGAGAATGAGCGTTACCGAGTAAATACGATGCAAGGAGGTAGAGGCAGAGGTCGCGGTAACATGTCATTTCGAGGTAGGGGATTTTTACTGCGAAACTTTCAAGACTGAAATGACGCAGAAAATTAGGGCCCCTATACACCTGCAAACAGTAGTCTGCACCTGTGGTCTAATGCATGTGTGACTAGTGATGGGTTAACGAACATGTGCATTTACAGATTATGTTGTTTTACGATGTTTGAACACGTGTGCTCGCACTGTGTAACAATGACAAGAATGTATTTAACAGGATTGACAACGATATACAAAACCTTCGCCCTTCCTATTAACTACGTCCGTCTGATCGGCTACTTTCTTTCCCGACGTCCTTCCTACGTCACCATCCACAACACGGATTCCTACACCTTTTTCCCCTCCACCGGTGTGCCCCAAGGTTCCGTATTCTCCCCTCTTCTGTACCTTTCGTATACAGCGGACATGCTGCCGCCTTCACCCCCCATCTACCTTCTCCAGTACGCCGATGACACCGCCTTCCTTGCCCTTGCCCCCACCCTGCAGCGCTCCCAACACCTTCTCCAATCCTATCTTGACCGGTTCACCGCTTGGTGCAACCAGTGGTTGCTTAAGGTCAATCCTTCCAAAACCCAGGCGATCGTTGTAGGCAAAACCACCCCTTCCTTCCGCCTCCTCGAGTTCTACATCACCATCTATGGCCGTCCTATCGCCCTCACCCCCACCCTGAAGTACCTTGGTGTCACCCCTGACCGTCGCCTCTCCTGGACCCCCCACCTCCGGACGATCCAAGCCAAGGCACACTCCCGACTCTGTCTCCTCAAGCTCTGTTCCGGCCGTACTTGGGATGTAGACCCCTCCACCACCCTCCATACCTATAAATCCCCCATTCGCCCCATCCTTTGCTACGCCCACACTGCCTGGATCTCGGCTCCCCCTAACTTTTACAAATCCCTTCAGATCCTAGAACTCCATGCTCTTTGCCTCGCCTATCGTATCCGTCTCCCCTCCCCCACGCGGATTCTGTACGACCTTATTCCATTCCCCCACCTGCTCCTTTTCCTCGAACAGATACAGATCCTCTGCACCTCCTGTAAACTCGATCCTCCTCACCCGCTGGTCTCTCCCATCCTCTCCTGCCCCCGTCCGCTGCCGCGCCTGTATTTCCACGTCCCACCTGCTCTCCATCTCTCCACTCTCCAGACCCTCTCCCAAGGTGGCTTCTGCCAGCTCCCCCTCCCTGATAATGCCCTCCTACCCTCCATCTACCCCTCCTACCAACTTTGATCCTCTCTCCCTCTTCCTGTTTTCGTTCCTATGGGCACCCTCTCTCCCTTCTCACCCCCTTCCCTCCCTCCTCCCTCTCTCCCCATCATCCCCCGGGCTTCCCCTCCCCCATACATCCACTCCTTCTACCATCTCCTCTGCCATTGGCATCTTGATCTCCCCTCTCCCTCCCCCTCCCCCTTCTTGCCCTCTTGGCAGGTCCCCGGACTCGCACACGATAAAGTGAACATTCGCGCGCCGGAGATCATCGACTCCAGTTTCTCGTGTGTGTGCCATCGTGTTTGTGTTCAGTGTTCGCCGTCACGCTCCTACGTTCACCTGTGCCGTCGAAGTCGTCAGTGTTTGTGCGCCGTGCCGACAATTCTTCGTGTGTCTTTTGTCGAGTGTGAACAGGTTCATGTTTTTTGAATTCTGTGTCTACTGGTTTTTGCCCGCCAATTTGTTCAGTCTATGTGTCTTCTTCATATTTTTCATTGTCAATCCTGAGGCTGAAGAGCAGCGTAGGATGCTGTTGCCAGCCCGCCTGATGTACGGGTGTTTAAACTACCAATAAAGGGAAAAAAAGACATACAAATGTGTCAGCCTGCATTTCGTTGACATGACTTAAAGCTGTAATATCATTTGATAATGGCGTAAAGCCGATATTGCAATAGTGTGTAATAAAAACTTATAACAGTCACTGGCGTATGAAATGATGTCCTTCAATAAGGCCCACGTGTTACGGGTCAGATTCGCGCGGACAAGTATTGCGGGCCCAAATTAAAGAAGCCATACAGGACCAAGCAATATGAATTTAAGACGCAAGCTAACGGCAGAAATGTGTCACAAGGCGGTATACGTGGAACAACAGGTGTTGGCAGGGATGAGTCATGCACAGCAGAAAATATTGCAAGTAGTAACGTGCGAACTAGGCCACAGCGTGCATTGAACTTTGCGGAGCGATCAGCTGGCCGCCTGAGGAAGCAGTAGTGGCAGTAGTAAGAGATCGCGCCATACAGAAATTCAGTGGACCTATTTCTGAGGAAAATATCACCGAAACGAAAACAGAATCGGAAGTGTTCCTAAGAAAAGTGGAAAAATAGACAAACTGTGCGAAAGGGAGTCGTCAGGGATCGAAAAAGGGCGTAATGATTTAATTCATAGTATAAAGTAATATGAGCGGTAAAATTTTGAAGAAGGTTATACGGCCAGAAATATAATAAATGGAGGAAACGTCGGAGTAAGGACGTTGTCCGTAAATAGAAATGAGGTAGAAGTAGTTAGCACGGCGCAAGTTTGGGCGCTAATGACCATAGAAGTTTTGCGCCCTAAAACCACAAACAAAAAAAAAAAAAAAAAAAAAACGGCGCAAGTTGCGGGTGCAGCAATTTTAGAGGAAGAGGTCAGTAAGAGGAAGGAAGGCGCCGTGCGATGCACGAGAGCTGCCGATGTTAGGGAAATTGGTGCAGAAAATAGGAAAATGGCCAGTATGAACAGGTATCGGGAGGAGAATGAAATCCTCAATAGTGTGGATGTGATCCTGGCTGACGAAAATCTCGTACAAGAAGTTTTTAGCGATGAATGTGTAGATGTAGAGTCTGACGATATATGTGAACCATTGAAATCCATGACGATTATACTAAATATGAAGTGAAAGTTGACGTCATCCGAAGTGATATTGAGGAAACGCCTGTGACCGAAAATAAAGTGGAAATTTTAGGAAATTATCAGAAAATGGAAGTTTATGAAAATAACGGCAGCTGAATAGATGAGCTGCCTCGTTGTCTTGGGATAGCATTCATACTAGAATCAAATAGTGATGTGAACTGAGTGACTGTTCTGGCGAGAAAAACATAGAAATGGAGGAAAGAGAAAAAAAGTTTACAGAAAATAGATGTGAAAGACCAAATGAAGGTTTTTCAAGACAAAATCCGACGGTAGATACAGAAACGAAAAAGAACGAGCCTCCAGATGATACGATACTGGTGCAAAATTTCATTACAGTCGCGATAAACTTTGAACTCAGAAAACCGAAAGAGCCACCTGACGATTCAATAGCGGGGCTAAAGTTGATGGGAATTGTAAAGGAAATAGAGATCAAAAGACCAAAAAAGCCCTCAGATATATATGAGTTGTCAGTGAATGACATATTTAGCAGCGATCTGATGGTCGAATAAGATTTGTTATGGGAGGTACAGGAAAATGTGGAAAGCAGAACAAGTAAACAAACCATCATTCCAATCGAAATTTACGGTATTAAATTAGCGGTACTTTTAGACACTGGATCCCAAATTAGTACCATTTCTCAATCCTTTTTGAACACATTTCAATTAAACTGGGGTTGACTATGATGTCAGTAAATGGGGTGAAAATTATGGGAGCAACTGGCAAATCCAGTAAGCCCATTCGAAGACACGTATTGGTAGATTTTGAAATTAATCGACAAAAATTTGAACACGACTTCCTGGTCGTACCTGGGTTGAGTGCTCAAATCATTTTGGGTATTGATTCGTTAGACAAAGAGAAAGTATTCATTGATTGTGGTAACGGAACTGTCAAAATTAATACTATAACTGATATTCTGGAAATTATGTTTGCCAAAAACGAAACTACAAAGAACACCAAAGTTGAGTCGGGAAATGATGGTTTGTCCAATCTATACAAAATTTACCATGTGAAGAACATAATGATTAATGAAACTAAAACAGAAGCTTTTAAAGAAATTATTAACGAAATACAAGAACTTACGCCGGAACAGAAAGCCTATATGATTAACATTGTAATAGATAATCAGGAAGTATTATCAGGTAAACCAGGGAGGGTAAAGAATTTTGAATAGCGTATCGAAGCTGTAAAACACGAACCACTTTTCGTGAGACCTTATCCAGAACCACTAGGTAAGACAGAAGCAGTACAGGCAGAAATAGATAAAATGATCGAATGGGGGGGGGGGGGGGGTTACAGAAAGGAGCAATAGTGAATATAATAGTCCACTCATTATTGTGAACAAGAAAGATGGGGGCGTGCGAGTTTTAATCGATGCACGAACTCTGAATAAAGTTGTCAAAAGAGAAGTAGAGCGTCCGGGAAACTTAGATGACCTGTTGCAAAATTTCCACAGTGTGCAATATTTGACTAGCTTAGACCTCACTGACGGATATTGGTAAATCCTACTACGTAAAAAATCTCGAAAGTATACTGCATTTCTATTTGCAGGAAAGTGTTACCAATATAAAGTTGTTCCTTTTGGTTTAAATACTTCTGTTTCTGTCTTCATTAGAGCTTCAGGTTCTGTACTAGGAAGGAAACTCAGTGCTAGATTGACAATCTATGTGGATGACTTATTGATTGCTACCGATAATGGGAGGGGACATTGTGAATTGTTAAACAAAACCCTTTCTGCTCTTCAATCAGAGGGAATGACATTAAAACTGAAGAAGTGCACGTTAGAGAAGCAAGAAATAAGATTTTTGGGACGTATTATAACCATGTCTGGGATTGGAAAGGACCCAGAAAGTTAAATGCTATTAAAAAATGCCCGCCACCTAAGAATCGAAAGCAGTTGAAGGCTCTTCCCGGTCTTTGTGGATTTTGCTGTAAATTTGCGACGGGGCAAGCGTTTAATAGTCCAAATTTTAATCGATTGCTTAAGAAAAATAGTGCATTCACTTGGACACAAGGATGCCAAAAAGATTTCGAAGATCTAAAGAGTGAGTTGATAAGGAACAATATTTTGCATCACCCGGTTCTGAGCGAACCATTCCATATGAATACTGATAGCAGTGCATATGAGATAGGTAAAGAAATTTTCCAAGAGAATATAGAATCAGTGGATAGTTCAAATGGCTCTGAGCACTATGGGGCTTAACTGCTGAGGTCATCAGTCCCCTAGAACTTAGAAATACTTAAACCTAACTAACCTAAGGACAGCACACAACACCCAGTCATCTCGAGGCAGACAAAGTCCCTGATCCCGCCGGGAATCGAACCCGGGAACCCGTGCGCGGGAAGCGGGAAGCGAGAACGCTACCGCACGACCACGAGCTGCGGGCTGTCGAACTTACTGCCACCACAATCATAAGGCATGTGATTCTCCACGAACGCGTACACCTTCATTACTCTGCCTCGGAAACATAGGGGTTATACTCGTTTGATGTGAGACGTTCCTGGGGGGGGGGGGGGGGGCAGTGGAGGGGGTGGGGTCAACTGGGGGTCGAACCGCACAGTAACCCTAGGTTCGGTGTGGGGCGGCGGAGGGGTGAAGTGGACTGCGGCAGTCGTCGTTAACATACAACATACATACAACATTTCTACAACCGTTATAGGAGGCTCATACTGCTAGCGAGTCACGCTCCATTGCACGTCGCGACAGGAGAGACTACATCCCCGTCAGCAGCAAGTCTCAGGTTTCGAAACCCGCCACCAAGCCGTGCCACTTCGGGGGACAGGGCCACGCGGAGTAGGTGGCGGCATTTAAGACTCTCGAAAACGAGTACCAATTGGCTCAGTGTGAATGAAGAAATACTTTATGAGAGACTGGTTGCAGCTATCTACAGCTATAGCTGAAATTCCAACTTCCTCCCATAACATGATAATCATGGGTTGAGTCTTACACAGTTGCGACTTCTTCTTTAACGTTTATATTTCATTTTCCGGACTCTTTCGATTTTGTGCCAAATTTACTTTCTGGGAGCATTTCTCATACAAAAGCTAGAGAAATGTCAACACAGGCAAACATCCAGAAACAATTCTTATTTTATTTATTGATGATAAAACATCACGCGTTTAGAAGAAGCGTTCCAAACGGCTTTCGCTTAGCTCTGCACAAACACGTAATCCAGCAACCTTTGTGTGCGGATGCACATCGTTATACTAAGGGCCAGGAACAGTTTAAGATTGGAGTGCTGGCTGAAGTTCAACGTCCATATCTCTCCTCGGCACGTCTGGCAGTTGATAGCTATATGAACACCACGGAAAATATTCTTGCACAATTGCTACTGGAAGCCCTTCAACAATTAATAGGGAGCATTAGGAGCTACAGCACATCGATCGGAGTATACTGAATAATATCCCCCATTACTAATAGATTGGAGAAACCCAGTTCAGTGGCGTGTATGTTTCCCACACCAGAACGGGTTATTTTTTGTTGGAAGTAACCTAAAATAACTGGTTTGTGGAACACATATACACTGTGTGATCAAAAGTATCCGGACACCCCCAAGAATATACGTTTTTCATATTAGGTGCATTGTGCTGCCACCTACTGCACAGGTACTCCATATCAGCGACCTCAGTAGTCCAGTGGCTCTGAGCACTATGGGACTTAACATCTTAGGTCATCAGTCCCCTAGAACTTAGAACTACTTAAACCTAACTAACCTAAGGACATCACACACATCCATGCCCGAGGCAGGATTCGAACCTGCGACCGTAGCAGTCCCGCGGTTTCGGACTGCAGCGCCTAGAACCGCACGGCCACCGCGGCCGGCCCCTCAGTAGTCATTAGACATCGTGAGAAAGCAGAATGGGGCGCTCCGCGGACCTCACGGACTTTGAACGTGGTCAGGTGATTGGGTGTCACTTGTGTCATACGTCTGTACGCGGGATTTCCACATCCCTAAACATCCCTACGTCCACTGTTTCCGATTTCATAGTGAATTGGAAACGTGAAGGGACACGTACAGCACCAAAGCGTACAGGCCGACCTCGTGTGTTGACTGACAGAGACCGCCGACAAATAAGAGGGTCGTAATGTGTAATAGGCAGACATCTATTCAGACCACCACGCAGGAATTCCAAACAGCATCAGGATCCACTGCAAGTACTATGACAGTTAGGCGGGAGGTGACGAACCTTGGATTTCATGGTCGAGCGGCTGCTCGTAAGCCAACATCACGCCGGTAATTGCATAACGCCTCGCTTGGTATAAAGAGCGTAAACTTCGGACGATTGAACGGTGAAAAACGTTGTGTGGAGTAACGAATCACGGTACACAATGTGGCGATCCGATGGCAGGGTGTGGGTATGGCGAATACCCGGTGAACGTCATCTGCCTGCTTGTGTAGTGCCGACAGTAAAATTCGGAGGCGGTGGTGTTATTGTGTGGTCGTGTTTTTCATGGAGGGGGCTTTCACCACTTTTTTTTTTTTATTAAAAAAAAAATCTTCTTTATTAAATCCATTACATGATACATGATAACCCACTACCTGACTACATTAGTGGGTCCTAATAATGATACATAGAAAATGCAGCTATTAATTCTACACTACAGGTATCTTTTATTATTGTTATTATTATTTACTCTAATCTTACCACTATGAGGCTCTAACTACTTAGTCTACGAGGAAACTACGTACTACCTGCAGCGATTACAAGTGTGCCAGTGCTACTATAAACCTACTGGTTGTTGGCCTGGCCCACTGAGCTAATCCCAGTGGGCATGCCCCTGGCACTGGGCTGGCCCTTAACTTGGTGTCGCTGCAGTCTATTCTACGGTATTGTCCTATCTTCTACATCTACTCTAATTATATTAGTCATGATCGGTGTGCGTTTAGTCCGGTATTTTTGTGCCCCCCTCCCTCCTAATCCAGGACAAGGCGGATTCCAGCCGTGAAGCGGCTGGCCAGTCCTTACCCGGCGGTACAGGAAGGGTACACTAGTCAAAGTCGGTGAAAGTTTTGGTTTCTAGTGGCGATTGTCCCTTAAAAAGTTCTTAATTATCTTTTTTGATATTTCATTTGTGAGTTTGTTTAAGGCATCAAAGGTGTTGTCATGTCTTAATAAGTGGTACGTGTTGTTGTTTGGTAGTTGTTGTCTTAGCTCTTGGGCTACATCATCGAAGAGGTGGCACTCATACACCACATGCTCTGGGGTGCCTTGCACTGCACCACAGTCACACGCTGGTGTAGCCTGCTTCCCAAACCTACATAGGTATGTTGGGTATGGTCCATGTCCAGTAAGAAAGTGCAGCATTCCTCTCGTAGGCGTGAAAAACGCCAGTTTTAATCTTTCTTCTATATCCGGTAGCAACTCGTATGTTCTGCGACCTGTATCCTCGTTGTTCCATTGTTCTTGCCACAGTTCTATCCCTCTCTTTTTGATGGTATATTTGTCCCCTGCGTACACCCCAAGTATCTCCCTAATTTTGTCCCTGTTATCCTTCTTTACCCAGTACCAGGCAGCCTGTTCACGAATTTTTATGTCTAATGGACAGATTCCCATTAGCACTAACAGCGCTCCCCCAGGTGTTGTCCTATAGGCTCCTGCTGAACGTAAAATCATGTTTCGCTGCACTCTTCTTACGGCCATGGCAGGCATGACCCTCGTGAGTCTGTGTGCCCAGACTCCTGATCCGTATCCTACTATTGAGGTTAGTATGCTATTGTGGTATAACTTGATTAGATTAGGTGGAAGGTGAAACCGCTTGTGTCCAATTCCGATGAGATTGTTTAATAAAACCAGGGATTTCTGAGATACGGTGTCTATATGTGATGCAAAGCTCCACCTCTCGTCGATGATTACACCCAGGTATCGGGCCTCGCGGCGCCGAAGGACTGGTATTCCATTTATTCTTACCGTGGGGTTTCTGGCCAATTGGCCTTTGAGGAGTAGGTATGTGGATTTGTTGGGTGCAATCGTCATCTTACTTTTATGGCACCACGATGTGAGAATAGTTATGGCTCTATCCACTTTCGGCTCTAAATCCTCGCGGCTTCTGCCGCCGACCAGCAGGTGGAGGTCGTCAGCGTATGTTATGACCTCTAGCACATCGTCACAGTTCTTTAGATCTTCAAGTAATGGCTCCATATTAATGTCCCAAAAGAGAGGTCCTAGGACAGAGCCTTGAGGACATCCTTTGGTAACAGTCTTCCTGACTGTGCCGCTAGGGGCCGATAGCCAGACCTCCCTGTCTGCACAATAGCTCCTCAGACAGCCATATAGCGGCCCTGGACAGTTCTTCTCCCGCAAGCAGGAAAAGAGTGAGGGCCACCACAGGTTGTCGAAGGCGCCACTGATGTCTACCATGATGCCGACGACATACTTGTGCGGGGTGGAGCCACAGACCTCGGCAGCCAGGGCGATTGCGTCAGACGCAGAACGCCCAGACCGAAAGCCGAATTGCCTGTCACTCATCCCGCACAGCATGCGGTGTGCTGTCAGTCTGTCTGCCAGTAGCCTCTCAAAAAGTTTGCCTAGTACATCTAACAAGCAGATAGGTCTGTACGATTTAATTTCTGTGGGACCTTTGTCTGGACTCTTTTTAATGATAATTATGTTAGCTTTTTTCCATATTTCTGGGAATTTCCCGAGTTTCAGACACTCGTTGTATAACTTAGTGAGAGGAGCTACGAGCTGGGGGGCAAGGAATTGCACCACTTCCGCAGTGATGCCGTCTGGGCCAGGAGCTTTTCCCCTTTTGAGGGCCTTGATCTGGGCAGCAACCTCCTCCTCAGAGAAGGGGTAGATTCTGATGTTATTGTTGTAGTCCCTTTGATCTTCTGTCCTTATTCTTTTTTGTTCTTCTGTCTCATTTTCCTCCACATCGTCAGGCAACAGGACCCGAAGTAGGGCCTCAGCAGTTTCCTGCCACGTGCCCGTCATTCGGTCCCCGTCCCTGACGGTGGATAACACCATAGGTGATCTTAACTTCTCTCGCACCAGTTTGTACGGGACTCCCCATGGGTCTGTAGCCAGTTGGCTATTTACGTAATTTTCCCAACTTCTGAGTCTGACTGCCCTTAACTCCTGTTGGAATTGTTCCTTGCTCTCTCGATAGATCTGCAGCCATCTTTGTTTTTCTCTCCAGACGACACTCCGCTGGTAGTACCTCCTTGCCCTCCTTACAGCCTGTAGCATCTGTCCCAATTCGTTCGACCATGGTGTGGGGGTGGCCGCTACGGCTCTCCTCCTGGTTGGTACAGCAGCTCGCACCGCCCTGGTGATCGCCTGTACCAGTCCTTTGGCGCATTCTTCCACGTTTTCGTCACCCTCCAGCAATGTCGGAATGTTGCACTCCCTCGCGAGACGGTCCCAGTTAGTCTTGTTGTAGTTAAGCTGCAGCTCCCACCCCATGTCCCAGTGGAACTCCCTTTCCCCAATGATGAATGTAATTAGGTTGTGATCACTGGTGGTTGCTTTGTCCCACACTTTCCAGTTGTCAACCTTTGTAGCCAGGTTTGGTGTCACTAAAGTGACGTCAATATTTGTGCCTTCTCCCCCTCCGCCAATATAGGTGGGGGGGTTCCCTTGTTGGTTGGCAACCACCAGTTGCAGTGCCATGATAGTCTCCTCAGCTTTTAACCCCCGATCGTCGTGCGTGCCACTGAACCACAGGGGGGACTTTGCGTTTATGTCTGCCGTTACGAGCATTCTGCGTCCCCGAAATGCCGTGGCAACTTGTGTAACTAACTCTAAAAACTCGTCTATTCCTCTACCATATTGAAAGTATATATTGCAGATGTAAATCACTCCTGTAGGTGTTTGAAGTTCCACGACATTGCAGTGTTCGCCTGAGAATTGCGCAAGGACTGTGGCTCTAATTGATCTATTAATAATTACAACTGCAGCTTTAGGCTCTATATTAGAGTGTATAATTTGCCAATTGGCAGCCATGAATGGGATCCGTCCCGCGTTGGAGTACGGTTCCTGTAAACAGAGTACATCTAGACTCTTCTCCTCCACCACCCTCCGCAGTTCCTGCAAGACTAGTTTACTATTTTGAGTGTTTATTTGACCCACGTTTAGTTGGCTCACGTGGGTAGTAGGTATGAATGTGTGATTCTGGCCAGTTTTTAGACCAGTCGTGGGCTACTCTGCCATTTGTTATCACTGATTGACAATATAGTTCATCCAAGTCAAACTTCTCATTTCTTCTTTCGAAGACCTTTTTAACCAGTTCTCGCAGGGCTTCGAAGTCGGTGGGGAGATTCATTGTCTTGAGGTGGATTCTGTCTACCGCCTCCATTACTGGAAAGGTGACATCTCTACCATACTCGTGGCCGACACGTACCACGTGTCTCAGTGCAGTTGTGAGGATTGCCGGCTCCTCTAGTCTTGATAGCTGCAGAGCATGCTCCAGGTTGGGGTATATTCGTTGGGGATCAATTCCCAGTACACCCCGGGATGGTGAGTCAGAGGATGGGTTTGAGCTACTCACTTCATTATACTGGACATTTTTGGTGGTTACTACTTCTTCACTGTGTAATTGTGAACTCCCAAGTACAGGATGCCTGTGTGGTCGAGAATGCTCTTGTTTCGACCCAGGTCCCCAGCAAGGAGGAGAGGGAACGTCTTCTTCACATGGGTCAGTCTGTACGCAAACATCTTTCATTATTATCACCAAGGATCGTGGTTGCGTGATTTTTTGTAAGAATTCTTCGAATTTGTTTGCCCTCAGAGCGTCCCTCAGACTCTTGCTTGGGGATTTCCTTTTAGGATTCCTGAGTTCAGGTGTAGCCTCAGCCATAATCAATTCGAGAGATTAGTCTCTGCTCTAGCATCCTGTACGTCGGGCAGTTCCTCCCAGTGGTATTGCATGGTTTCCTTCCCCTTTTGGTACAAGGAATGTAGGTTGCGTTTTTATTGCAGTTTTTTCTTGTATGGTCCTCAGCCCCACACCTGGAGCAGGCCGGCTTCCTTTCACAATGCTTATGGACGTGGTCTAAATCACCACAATTGTGGCATCGGGGGACTACTAGATAGTCCCTAACATTAATTGCGTGAAATCCAATATAGATTCTCCCCATAGCGGTAAGTTTTCTCCACATCTTGCCGGAGACCTCGGCCACGTGATGGACAACATCGCGTTCCCGAGGTCCCGTTTTGAAACGCAACTTCAATTCGTTTCTGAATGTTTCCCATTCTATATCTTCAAAATTTTGATTATACATCGTTTCATAGATATCGGTTTCAGTTAATGCCACAGGTACGTCATACAGTATTACCAGAGGATTTCTTTTCTTGGGAGGTTCACATTTAATGGCCTTATTGAGTTTGGAATTATTTAGTATTTTGTCCCTGTCTTCTTCTGTTGCGAGATCTACAACAACTACATTTTTTGTGGCTTTAACTTTGTTTATTTTTTTTTGTCCCTTGCTGGGTCAATTGTTGTTGTAAAGATCTCCTGTACCTTTTTAATTGTCTGACCAGGCAGGGGTCTTAAAAAGACTGCCGTGTCTGGCCTTTTTGAGATCTTCGCAATTGTTTCTTTAGTTGTTTGGGCTTTTGTGGCGGGTTGCGCCACCACTCCGGCCCATGTCATGGCTGGCTGTTGTCTTAATCTAGCATTTTCCTTCTCCAGCTCTTCAAGACGGCCCTCAAGCTTGGCGTTTGCGATAGCCCAGGCAGCGAGCTCGTTCTTTATTGCTGTAACTGCAGCCTGGCTTATTTTTCCGTTCTTGATGCTGGAGTCTAATATTTGACTAATACGACAATGTCTGTCATAAACATTTTCATCGTCGTGTCCCACTTCCTCCTGCGAGGTAGGGACAGTAGACATACTTTCCCTCGAAATAGCACTCGAATCACTCGTTTCCTGTTCAGCCATGATGATAACGAGTGAAAAAAGGTTGGGAGCCCGTCACTTTCCCCGGACCGGCTCCTCTGGCATGGGGGGGGGGGGGGGGACTACTGCAGCTCGCCCACCAACCTCGCCCCTAGGTCAAGGGCACTCCAGAGCTGCCAGGTTCAGCGCGCCGTCGCCAGCGCACTGGTCCCCATTGACGGCCACGTCGTCGACGATTTCATACGACGCTCCTCGGCAACTGCACCCCGCACTCCGGAGAGGCGGATGCACCCCTCGCCCTTCGCCGCCTACTTGCCCGAGTTTCCACCAGAAGGCCATGGACCCACTCCTACTCAGGTGGTGGGTCGGTCCCCCAGTCGTTCAGCGGTCTGGGCCCATCTAACCTAGCCCAGGCGATGTCACCACCTCCTGGGTTTGGCAGAACACGCCCCGGTTACCCAGGGGCGCGGCGAAGCACCCTTGCCGACTCGCGCCGTGATCCCACGCCGACAAACGAGGTCGCCGGCATGCAGAGCACCTCCTGGTCTGTGCCCTGCGAACCAACAACAACCACTTGTTGTTTTTGCGTGGCACTATCAAAGCAAAGTCCTACATTGATGTTTGAAGCACTTTCTTGCTTCCCACTGTTGAAGAGCAATTCGCTGATGGCGACTGCATCTTTCAACACGATCGAGCACCTGTTCATAATGCACGGCCTGTGGTGGAGTGGTTACACGACAACAGCATCTCTGTATTGGACTGGCCTGATCCAATAGAATACCTCTGGGATGTTTTGGAACGCCGACTTCGAGCCAGGCCTCACCGACCGACACGGATTCCTGTCCTCAGAGCAGCACTCCGTGAAGAATGGGCTACCATTCCCCAGGAAACCTTCGAGCACCTGATTAAACGTATGCATGCGAGATTGTAAGCTGTCATCAAGGCTAATGGTGAGCCACCATTATATTGAATTCCAGCATTACCGATGGAGGGCGCCATGAACTTGTAAGTCATTTTCAGCTAGGTTTCCGGGTACTTTTCTTCACGTAGTGTACATAATGCAGTGACACTTCCTCAATATGTCGTCCAAAACCTTTTGATACCACGCAGGAATATTGGAAAGGGTGTGACAGTAAGCGATATGGCAAGCGAACTCATGAAGAGGACATTTCTCTCATTCACTATGAATTGATGACTTAAGAGCTTAGATACATGTTACTCATTAAGAGCTAAACAACATATGACTTTCGGACCTACGTTTACACGACTTTTCTGCGTGGTTACGTCCAAGGAATACCCCACCAAAGTTGGTTAAGGTATTTGGGATACAGCCTGTGCAGCATACAACGCTTTTGACAGAAAACATCAACTTGGAGGCTGTTTCCGTTCTTGATGAGTTATTGAGCAATTTTACTCACGAGATGTCCAAAGAGGAAGGATGTATGGCACAGATATACGTATATTTAATTTTAGTGCATCTCCAATTCTCTGTTCAACAGTAAAACAGTTCCACCCTTAATTCAATGTCATTGAGAAAGAGCGAACTACTACGCTTTTAACTCTGTCTAATGAAATTATCATAGAAGCAGAAGAGGAATATTTTTTTCGCATTTTTGAACGAAGGACCACGTTGTGCATCCAACAGTGCTTGTTTTCAGTTCGTAATAGTGTCAAGATTAAGCAGGTGAAAATAAAATGATGAAAGCCTATGATTTAAGCGTTAATACACAAAACGAAATCGTATGGCTACCTAAATGTTGTTTCACGTAATGATTACGTTGAAGTAATGCGAATTCACTCAAAGTTGACATCTGGGCACTCCATCCTTTCCAATTCAGTACGAGATCTTCCAACTTCCTGCACAATTTTTTAAATTTAAAACGGAAAAACCACGGAGAGTTTCATTTTGATACCGCCATAAAAGTTAGTTTTTCATCTCTTTAAACACATATAATTTCCGATCCCTTTTAATTATTATGTAGATTAGTGTGAATTTTAAAGAGATTAGTAAGATTAGGCCGAAGAGCCGAGTAAATTGTGTCGTTAACATGCCATCCGTCACCGATGTGGGGCGAGATCGACGCGATAACATCAAAACGAAACAAAAAAATTGAAGACATTTGCTCTTCCTATTAACGCAGATCTAACGCTTTTGTGAGAGAAGTTTCTCTCTGAAATGATGTGTCACGCTAGAGAGGTACCTGTCGCTGGCACGTGAAAGTATCCTCCGTGCTCCTAAAGTTGCGGAATGCAGCCGACGGCATGACGCCTGCAGCTACGCGAAAGTGTGATTCAGCGCAGGCGATAACAGCGATGAGATAACAGAACCAGCACTCGGTGCACAGTCGCTTACTGCAGACATTCCGGCGGTTGTAAATAGCTGGCTACGGGCGTAACAACGACAGAGCTTTGTGGGCTGTAAAGTTGTAACGGATGTTTAAGGAAGAGCTGCACGGTTGCGCTGCGCACATTGAAACGTTAAGCGGCCAGAGCCGCACAGCGTCCGCAGTGCTACGTGTTGCGGCGTGCACTTCAGAAGTGCACTCCATTTGTTGTCTGTGGAGGGGGCAGAGAGTCGGGAGCACAATTGGATGTATATTGTAGCCACTACTGCTGGACACAGAAACTATGTAACAACGACAGCGACTAGTCGAATTACGTTACCCGTCACAGAGGTAGTAAGTATGACTCCACGAGCATATCTCTCGCTACTAGAAAAAGCTGTCCCCTTCCTTCCCGTTCGTATCACCCAAAAGTACAATTGCCGGCCTATAAATATTCTCAGAGAGAGAGAGAGAGAGAGAGAGAGAGAGAGAGAGAGAGAGTACATGGTGGACGGCTGAACAGTTTGTAGTCAATACCATAGTTTCCACGAGGGGGGGAGGGGGAGGGGAGATTACAAATTAATCTTATCTGGCTGTGCCTAGAAGAAGGTTAGAGTTTTAACACCTTTTGACAACGCAGTCATTAGACATGAAGTTAGTTTCAGAGGGGATAGGGAAGCCTATCAGCTGTGAACTTTCGTAATAACATTGCAAGAATTCTGCTTTGGCGTTATAGCACCTACTGACACGGTCTACAGAATGCAATAAACAAATGAGGACACATAACTCTGTTACTATGAAACAGTAGAGCTTGCTATAGAAGACGTTTTTCACGGTAGCAGATATGAATACTTGCTTATATCTCTTGAGGTACGCATTTTAGAGCCAATGTTTACTGGACACTTCTGTCTTGTTTTGGTCCATATTACCACCATTCAAAATAAGTAATGCTTTATTATAACACGCTGCTTAGTCTGGCTGTAAACTGAAGAGCGGACTTGAGAAACTAAAGCATGTTTCCCAATGTTACATAGAACTCTTTCCCAGAGAGCCCTTCAAATGAGCGGCAACGTAGTATTCAGTCAAGCCCGGGAATGTTTAGTTTCCACTACATGGGTTAACAACGTACGGATTACGTAAATCAATAAGTTATGTAACCAGTACAAGAAATGCAAATCACCTCACGTTGCACTGAACTGCTAGACGGCAAATTAGATCCTGCAAGGGCAGGCAAGGCGTTCTTCCGGTAAAGGCCACTTCCACATCACAAGCTCTGTTCGCTCCTCAGGTTGTATACAGCCCTGTTATAAGAGTGATGCGTATGCGTATAGAAGTTGAAGCGTATACCAGCAGGTGTGCTTTCAAGCGAAAAGGCGAGATGCCTGCATCTGTGAACCTCATAGCTTCCGCATCATGCAAACGAAGTGATCTGGAGAAGAAAGAGAGCATTCTAGTAACTTGGTGCACAAGACACAATGTTCCAATAACTTAAGGAAAAGTACTCGGATGACGACGTCGAGAACAGCGGATAGTTCGACAAGTGCTCACTGTGTCAATTTCAAGGCAAAATTGCTGCAAGCAAGCGCTGTGCACATTGCTTGCACGACGTTTATTTGTTGCAGTTTTGTCTTGAAAATGACAGGGTGTGCTCCTATCGATATATCGGCGGTTGTCAACGAAGTCACACAGGTCCATTCCCGTAATTTATTTGAAATTTGCTATGTGTTAACGAGAGTTTCGGGTCATTAGAAGAAAGAAAATCTTTACTGTTGGTATTTCCGAGACAGACATGTCGTTGAACCCAATGTGAACTGGTGTTGCCAATGAGGATACTTACATATTACAATTGTGGTTTTTTGACAAACTTCTTTTCCTGGACATGTGCTTGAAGGAAACGAGCAGCGTGTCTGATATACAGCTAAGATGAGAGATCTTTATTCATAATGTAGGTAATGCAAATCTGAATGTCATAAGCTGTTTTTTTTTTCACTAAGGATGGGGCCCCTCCACGCCCGCACCAACGTGGTGACCAACACAAAAGTTCTACTGTCACCTCTGTTTGCATGTTAGTTTTGAATCAGGCGTCACAGGATGCAGGCTGTGATGTTATCCATGCGTCTGGGTAAGACTACTCATTAACATGGTCCATCAGGAGATAGAAGTGGTCGAAAGCGATCGAAGGGTAGCGGTTGTAAGAGCAGAGGAAAAAAAGTGCCAAGGCCAGCGCCAAGGGAAAAAAACCTCTGCGACAGTAGGACGGGTAGTAAGGGCAGTAGCGGCTTGCTATCTGCGACAGTGCATGCAAGGTGTGGTTGTGTTAGTTCGAGGTATCGTGCATCGTTACCTTTGTCGTTGTTGGAGCTTGTTGCGGCGCTCGCTGCAGTTGCTGCGTCCCTGCAACAGTTCAAGGTCGTTGTGGATTAGTGGGCGATCGGTCATAGATCGGCTCACGGACTGTGTAGGGGGGTGTGTGTGGCTGGTTTGCGTGCTGTGTACAGTACGGTTTCCCTGCGGTTGCCTGTTATTCGGCTAGTCGCACATCTGGGTTTCCAGTATTAACTGTGTTGCAGGGGCTCGCCAGTACTGTCGTGTTAGCGTTCTATAGACCATAGATGTTCAGTTCCTAGCCAGTAATGTCTTTGGTCTGTTATGCTTCCAGCTATGGTTGTGGTCGTAGTTACCCAGATAAAGGATAAACGGGTTGCGCGAGTGTCTCGTGTTATTGTACAGTCGTGTGGAGAGTTTTTGGAATACCTGCAAGATAGTATCTAGGCGGTATTCCCGGTGAAGGTCCGCGATGCGTGTGTAGCGCGGAGCGTTGCTTATGATTTTGAGTACTTTGTTCTGTATGAGCTGCAGACGGCGCAGGCGAGTTGGCGCAGCGTATCCCCAGACAGGGGCTGCGTACGTCATCAGGGGTCTAATAAGTGTCATGTACATGGACCTAGACACCCTCCTGTTTAGTGTGCTACGCCTGTTAAGCATAGGGTAGAGTTGTTTGAGCCTCGCGTTAGCTTTGTTGGTCACGTGTTGAATGTGGTCCCCCCAGAGTAGTTTCCTGTCCAGCCAGACACCGAGGTATTTGACCTTCTCGCGGAAACGTATTGGGCGTGTGTGTTGTGTTATTGGGTTGCAGTGCTGATGTTTGCGCAGTTGCTTCGGTCTTCTAGTGAACAGAACGGCCTCGCACTTGTCGACGTTTACTCTAACACGCCATTTCACCAGCCAAGGCTCCGCCGTTCTGAGTGCGGTCTGTAGTCGTGAGTTAATGTTAGACGGCTTCCAATCTTGCGCAAGGATGGCAGTGTCATCCGCGTAGATTGCTACCGTCGTGTTATGTGTAGCTGGGAGGTCGTTGATGTAGAGGTTAAACAGTAAGGGCCCTAGGATACTTCCTTGGGGTACTCCTGCCTGGATACCATGTCGTGTCGATTGTTTGCCCTGCACGTCAGTGTTGAAACTCCTGTCCGTGAGATATGAGTGTATGAGACGTACGAGCCCGTCGGGGAACCCTGCGTCACTGAGTTTGCGTATTAGGCCGTTGTGCCACTGAGGATCGAAAGCCTTTTCGATGTCCAGGAACACCGCCCCAGTTGCCTTGCTTGTGTTGTATCCATGTGTTATGTATTCAACGACGCGGAGGAGTTGTTGTGTTGTTGAGTGGTGATTCCTGAAACCGAATTGCTCCGGTCTCAGGGTGTCGTTTGTGATGCAGTGCCTGGTGAGTCGTTTTAATATTACCTTCTCAACGATCTTGCTGAGCGCGCTCAGCAGACTGATGGGTCGGTAATTTTGTGGGAGGGAGTGGTCTTTCCCCGGCTTCCTGAACATCAGGACCTTGGCCGTCTTCCAAAAGGCGGGGAAGTGTTGGTGTTTGAGTATGGCATTCGTAATGTGTGCTAGGTAGTCTACAGCTTTTTCCGTGAACTCCTGGAGGACACGGCTTTGAATGCCATCGTGACCAGGGGCCTTCCTAGCGGTGGTATGCATGATGGCCCATTTGATTTCTGCTGTACTAGCTGGTCGGATGTTGTTGCGCGCTGGTTGGGCCAAGATGCGTGTGACCTCCTGGTCCGTATCAAGTGTGAATGCTGGGTCTGAGGGATCCAGGTTCGGTGTGAATGACGCTGCGAGTGTGAGGGCCATCAGTTCCGCTTTTTCTTCCGCAGAATATGCTGGTCCGTCTGGCCCTTGTAACGTGGGGGTGTACAGTTTCTCCCTGGTGAAGTGTCGGGCTAGCTGCCACACGCCAGGCCGCGTGGTGTCTAGCCCTTCGAGTTTCTGGTCCCACTGTTGTGTCTTGAATGTTTGTATTTTTTCCCGGATTATACCCTGGAGCCTGTTAATGTGCCGTTTGAAGTGCTGGCGCCTGGTACGCTGCCAGTGTCTCCTGAGGCGATTCCTCATTGAGATTAGGCCCAGGATATCCTGGAGCAGGGCAGCACTGTGTTGTTGTGGCGTGCGGATTGGTATGGTGTCGGCTATTGCGTCCTGGACGGCGCCGGTGAGGGTTTCGACTGCCTCGTCAATTTGGGCTGTCTCGTTAATCGCGTGGGTTGGTGGGATGCGACTGTCAAGCGTTTCCTTGAACTGGGTCCAATTCGCGCGCCTGTAGTCTAATATCCTGCGTTGTTCCATGTTCTGCAGTGTTTCTTCAATGTACAGTATAACGGGTTGGTGATTTGAGGGCAGATCGTTTTCAACGGCAACGTTGAGTGTCGTTGTTATGCCCTTGATGAGGGCCATGTCTAACACGTCTGGCCTGTGTCCCCTCCGGTAGGGATTGTGCGTCGGTTCGGTCGGCGCTAGTGTGATGTAGTTTCGTCCTAGTGCATATTCGTATAGTTTCTTGCCGTTGGAGTTTCGTATTCGTGTGTTCCAGTCCGGGTGTTTTGCGTTAAGATCTCCAGCGGCTATTACGCGCGGTGATATGTTGAGTATTGTGCTGATGTCGCGTGTTTTGATGTTTTTAGGGCTGTTGTATACTGACACCAGTGTAGTGTAGGCTCCGTTGAACATGACCCTGACGGCGGTTGCCTCTAGTTTTTCGAGTTCAGGGAGCACTATGTTTGTGTGTTCTATGTCTTTGTGTATGATGATGGCTGTTCCGCCGTGACCGGAGCCGTCCGGTCGGTCGGTACGATAGACGCAGTAGCCGGTGAAGTTTAGTTGGTTGCGTGGTTTGAGCTTAGTTTCGCTCAGCAGTGCGATAAGGATACCCTTACGCTCCATGAACGCGGCGAATTCCGCCCTTTTGTTATTGATCCCGTCTGCATTCCAGAACAGGATCTGTGTCAGTGTCTGGTTGTTTGCGATGGGGGCGGGGTGTGGTGTGTTATCCATGTGTGAGTGGGAACAGTGTGGTGAACGCTGTTTGTATGGCAGCCCAGTACTGCCCGGGTTGGGCAGAGGTGAGCTGTGTGATGAGTGTGGCGACGGCCGCCCAGATCTTGTGAAGGATCTGGGTGGTCGTGTGACGGGGGAATAGTGTTTCCAATAAACCCCCAGATGTTGTGTTGGCGTTGTGTGTGTCGGCCTGTGGCTCAGTTGTGGTGTTAGCGGCCGCTGGTGTGGGTGTTGGCGTTATGGATGAGCTGGCGCTTGTGTTGTTGTTATGTGGAACATTTTGAGGTGCCTGTGTATTAGATGTGGTGGGGGGAGGAGTAGTGTGTGTGCTGGTGTTGCTGGCTTGCTGACTGTGTGTCTGTGTGGCATTGTTTTGTTGTCGCTGGGTATTCTGTTGTGGTGCGCGTGTGTTCCCGCTTCTGTTTCCACGTGTTCGCCTACGCCTTCTCTGGGTTTTTGGTTCTGGGGTTCCCTGTGTTAGTGTGTTTTCTTGTGTGTCATGTGTAGGTTCGCAGGCAGTGGCTACAGGGGGTGGGGTCGTGTTGTTTCTGGGGGCTGGTGTTGGTACCGGTGTGGGTGCAGTGTCGTGTGTTGGCTGAGACGATTGTGTTGCTGTCGCAGCGGTTGTGATAGGTGTGTGTGCTGGGCGCAGAGGTTCCGCGGCCTGCACTGCTCCTCCAGGGCGTGTAGCCATGGCGAACGACACACCGTTCCTGACAGGGTTTGGTGCGGGCCTTGGTCGTGTTATGACGTTGGGTGGCTTCGACTGTTGGTTTTTGCGCCTCTGCGCCTCTCTGTATACGTTGCAGCCCCTGTAGTTGGCTGCATGGGCTTGGCCACAGTTGGCGCAACGGCGTATGTTTTCGTGTATTAGTGTGCATGCGTTGGAAGCGTGTTTGCCAGCGCATCCGCGGCAACGGGGTGCCAGGCCGCAGCGGAGGCCCGAATGACAGAACCGCTGACAGTTGTTACATTGTTGGGGGACTTGTGGCGGTTCGTAGGTTTCTACCCTTACGTCCATCCGCAGAAGGCTTTTTATCTGCAGTAGGCCGCGGGAGGCGGCCGTGTCGGCCACCTCGACCAGGTAGTGTGGTAGACGGTGGTGGGAGCGGAAGCCTGTCATCCTGGAAGCACTTTTGCAGTCGAATCCAAGGAAGTTAAGCGCCGCTTGTACTGTGTTGTTTGGGGTGTTGGGGTCCACTCCCTTTACCACGTACTGCTGTGTCCGTTCTTCGGCGGTCCTGTACGTATAGTGCTCGATTTCCTTTTCTTTGAGGAAGATAAGGAGATCTTTATATTCACTGTTAGTTGATACGTACAGTGAGGCCCTATCCCCAGAGTACTTCGTGTGTAGCGTGCAAGGTGAGTGCCTTTCCGCGAATGTTGTGTTGAGGACGCTGAGGTCCCCGTAGTTCTGGATTACGACTGGGGGAAAACCAGTCTTCTGTTGTGTGGGCGTAGCTGCGGTTGGTACTTGTGTGGTGTTGCTGACCGCAGGTCGGGTCGTGTTTGTTGTTGTATTGGTGTTCCTAACCGGAAGCGCGGGTTTTGGTGTAAGTAGCAGCGCCTTTCGGCTACCTTGCGAGTGTGGTTGCTCGCTTGTTTGCGTGGTGTTTCTTTGTTTGCGTCGTGGGCCCTCCACCTGCCAGGGCCCAGTGTAGTGTTGTTCTGTGTCCGCATCTGCGGCTGCCGGTTCCGCCGTTGGAGTCGGTTGCCGCAGTGGGACAGTGGTGCATGAGTCACCAGATGCAGGTGAATGTAATGTTATGTGCAGTGTACTTGTCCGCGTGGGGGACTCACTTGTGCCGCAGAGGTCGGTTATCAATCGACGCTGGCTCAGCAGTTCCTGCGCTTGCGCAGCGATCTGCCGGTCCTTGTCGGCCAACACCTCCTCAACGGCGGCAAGCGGGACGCTGACGTCGACGGGAACAGCCGACTCTCGCGCCTCTTTAGCTGCAGCCTTGCTGCGGGTTAGGGCGGGGGAAACACCGGCGGATTCTGCCATCGTGTGTTTGCAGGAGTTTTATTTGGTATGGGTGGGCACGACAATTATGCTTTTTCTGAAAAGAAAAGGCTAATAGTAGGTCCTACAGAAGAGGGGGAATGCCCTACGGCCTACCGTGCGCCGTTGGTGCAGTGGCGCGGCACCTAAAGGAGGTGCGGAGGAAGAGAAGTCGCCTACAGTACGCGGGGTGGTCCGACGTGAACGGGCCCCTGGCACTGATCAACCCTAACACAGAACGAGAGAGTCTCGCCAGGTTTGTAACCGAAGTTACGGGTTACTGTGAGTCAGTGACTCTTGACGACAATAGAGCTTCTCCGCGAGCTACGCGGCTTTTCGACGAAAGGGAGCAAGCTCAACCTTCCGCCGATCCACCGAGCGCTACTGGCGCCTCGAAAGGAACTCTCTGTAGAGCAGAGCGGTCAGCGAGGCCTAAACCCCAATAGCTACCGTTGCACCGGCCATCACCGGCTGAGAGCTCCTTCCACTACGACGGCAGGAGCGCGTCTTGTCATAAGCTGAAACAGTTTGAATCTTTTATACTTGTATTTTTGAGGGGTTCACAGTTCTATTTTCTTAACTCGCCAAGCAAGTAAACAGTGATAAGTTAATGCTAACCCATGTTATGTGCCCTCAGATTACAAATAAACAATATTAAATACCTGTTACGGTATTTGTAAGGACAAAATGTTGCTCAGAATAAATGATTTTAGAAATATGTCTTTACTGTAGAAATACCTGAAAACAATGATTACTCTGGATGAAAAAATAAGAATGGGGTTTACTTGAAATATCTTAACTACGAGATTTTATTGAAACTTTATTGCGCAATTTCTCCAAAAAGATCAACTCGTCTCTTACAATTATTTACAGCTGAGGTCCATAGTACGTTCTCTTCAGAGTGTGTATAACACTACTACGTGTCCCTTCACCGAGTGTATGGCTTCGCATAGACTATCTGCAGTCTAGACACTGAATGTAATTTGAGAGTGAGGCTGTTGAGTTTCCAGAAAGAAAACAGTGACAGTCTGCGAGGCATACTGAAGACGAATGGACAGTCCTTACCCAAATCAACAGTGTACGAAGACCATCCATACCTCTGAAATCTTTATCGTACAATTACAGGGGTTGAAAGAAAAGTAATACCTTCACCTTCGTTAATTGGGTGTGGATTTGAATATTTTAATAAATCAAACGCAGAAATAATCCTTAGAATGTGATCTTTAGTTACCAATATTCACTTTTCCACATAATCACCAGCCAATTGGATACATTTCTGCCAACGATGAATAAGTTTTCTGAAACCGTCACGGAAGATGTCGACACTCTGTTGCTGCAACCACAGTCTCACAGTTCTCTCAACGTCTTCATCAGAGGCATAATGTTGTCCCTACAGATCGTCTCTCATTATCGGGAACAGATGGAAGTCAGACGGTGCTAAATCTGGACTCCTTGGAGGATGCCGTACGGTGGCGAGATTCAGTCTCTGAAGTTCTGGTGTGGTGTCACGTGAAGTGTGTGGTTTGGCATTGTCATGCTACAGGAAAACATTTCCCTTTTCCTTTCGGATCCTTGTTAGTCGTCGTTTCAGAGTTCACAGCGTTGTGATGTAGCGCTCTGAATTTATTGTTGTTCCAAGATCAAGGAACTCAACGTGGATAACATCATCTGCGTCCCAGAACACTGTGGCCATGATATTTCCAGCTGAGGGCTTCGTCTTGAATTTCATTTTCTAGGGTTAGTCTCTGTGTCGATATTCCATAGACGGACGTCTCGTCTCTGGGTCGTATTAGTGTACCCACGTTTCGTCTCTTGTCACCATTGAATGGAGAAATGCGTCACCTTCATTATCGTAACGCGAGAGGAGTTCCTGGCATATTTCAAGTCAGTGCGCTTTCATTTCAGGAGTCAGAATATACGGTCCCCATCGTGCGCAGATCTTCCGACAGCCAAGCAGAGCAATAATATAACCCACACGTTCTTGTGAAATGCCGATTGTGCTTGTAGTTTCTCTCTGAGTGATACGACGATTGTCCTGAATCAATCTGTCAACATTTTGCTTGTGAAACTCAGTGGCTGCTATCACAGGACGTCCTACTCTTTGTTTGTCACACAGGTCAGATGTTTCCGCCTCAACATCTTTAAACTTACTCGCCCAACGACGCACAGTACTCACATCAACACATTCACCATAAACTGCTTTCATTATCTGAAGAATCTCCTTTGGGGTGACACCTTCTGCTGTCAAGAATTCAGTGACTTAAATTGCACTGACCAACAGTCTGC
This sequence comes from Schistocerca americana, assembly GCF_021461395.2. Lineage (NCBI taxonomy): Eukaryota > Metazoa > Arthropoda > Insecta > Orthoptera > Acrididae > Schistocerca > Schistocerca americana. The sequence goes on from NC_060130.1 coordinate 457,664,061, forward strand.
GCAGGTTTCATACTTCACACTGTAACAACACAACCGTTCAGTGCTAAGGCTTTCCGCCAACTGGAGCTGTAGAGAAGAGGCTACGAAACAAGCCAGTACCTGCCGCATACCAATGCTGCCAACTGGTGAAGAGTTACGAAGGTGGAGGCATTACTTTTCAGTCAACCATCGTATTTCACAAAAGGTAACTTTAACATTAATATCTTTGCAGTTTCGCGACAATACGAAATGATCGAGCGAGTTGGCGCAGTGGACTCGCATTCGGGAGGACGACGTTTCAAATCCGCGTCCGGTCATCCTCATTTAGGTTTTCCGCGACTTCACTAAATAGTTTCAGGCAAATGATGGGATGGTTCCCTTGAAAGAATGCAGCCGACTTCCTTCTCTAATCTCATGGGACCGATAATCTCGCTGTTTCGTCTCCATCCCCAAAACAACCAACCTACAAATGAACTGCCCTTTTTGATGTCTCCGTCAATCCTCTCATACAGATACGATGCTGCAGTGCCTGTGCTATTCTCGATACATATGTGTCCAAAGGAATTTCGCATCAAATCCGGAATACTACAGGCACTACAATATCGTATTTATCCGCCGACTCCCGGCAATCGACTTTCAAGTAAAATGTCTCACTTGCACGAGAATGTACGTAATGGATGTACGATTACAGGTTTTAGACTTAGGGTTCACGATATATGAAAGTTTGGGATGAGCCATGAGTTGTGCAAAGATAGCAAAATGGTACGGAGACCGCCGGCGATAATAGAGAAATCCAGGTACGAGTCCCGGTCCAGCTCAAACTTTCATTGTCTTCATTCCATTGGGTGTACAGATCATGGTTGTCCATACACACAACTGCGAATACATTTAATGTGTATATGTAGATACTTTGTCTATAATATTTTGTAACTGGTTTTGATCATTACGTAATTTTGCTAGACGTAAACGATGGGATCATCTGCAAACAGTCTAAGAGAGGTCTCTTTTTTAAAAACGTGTTGGTCACCACAGGACATCCTGAGGAAATCACTCGCCTTTGAAACCAGCATGCCCGGCCCAAAACACCACACATTTAGCAGGACTGCAGAAAGACCAGTCCATTACCTGCAGGCTAGAGAAAAGTATCCATCCCCAAGAAAATGGAAAATCGGCACTCGCCTTCACAATGGGTACCAGCACTAGCCGAAGTACGCAGCCCGCAAATAATTTGTTACGAGTCTTACACAGAAGTACCTAGTTCAGCGTGAAAAACCCGTATGGGTTTATATAAAATTCTAACTCTTTAATTCCAGAGTTGTGTCTGTTCGACGGAACGCATAACTCGCGATGAAGCACCTGGGACATATACGAAGGTTGCCCAGAAAGTAAAGCGCCGCGTTTTTTCTTCAACAGTTCTTTATTGAACATAACGAGAATTACACACATACGAAAGAATGGTGTTTTATCTACACACCCTATGATTCCTGTTAATCTCCGTCCCGTTCTATGGCCTTCCTCCAACGCGAAACGAGGGCGTGTGTGCCCTGTCAGTATCAATCATTGTCCTGGTGTCGGAGCCAGTGCTTCACTATGTGAATCACCACCTCATCGTCCTCAAAACGCCTTCCACGAATGGCATCCTTTAACGGCCCAAACAAGTGGAAGTCCGAAGTACGTCAGGGATGTAGGGTGGATTGGGTAACACTGTCCAACCTTGTTTTGCGATGTCTTCAGCAGTCATAAGACTTGTGTTGGGCCGAGCGTTATCGTGTTGCAGCAAAACATCTCCTTGGTTGCTATCGCGCGGAAGTCGCCGGAAGCGAATCTTGAGTTTTGTTAATACGTTGACATATGCTTCTGAATTAATGAACCGAGTCTTGGCGTCGCATCAATGAGAATCACCCATTCACAGACACAGAATACGGTGATTATGACCTTACCGGAGAAAGCAATTGCTTTGAACTTTTTCTTCTGTGGGGAGTGGGAATGGCACCATTCCATCGACTGTCGTTTTATTTTGGGCTCAAAATGGTGAACCCAGGTTTCGTCACCTGTCACAATCCGGAACAAGAAGACGTCTCCATCAGCTTCAAAGCGTTGCAACAAATCAAGACAAATGTTTTATTCTGTGCAATTTGTGATTCACCGTTTGACATCGAGGAATCTATCTACATATATACTCCGCTAAACGCCATGCGGTGTATGGCGGAGGGCACAATTCGCGCCAAAGTCATGTTCCCCCCCCCCCCCCCCCCCTACATCCATCTGTTCCACTCGCGGATCGCGCGAGGGAAAATCGACTGCCTGACCTGAACACCTCAGTACGAGCTCTAATTTCCCATATCTTTGAATGGTTCAAAAATGTTCAAATGTGCGTGAAATCTTATGGGACTTAACTGCTAAGGTCAGCAGTCCCTAAGCTTACACACTACTTAACCTAAATTATCCTAAGGACAAGTACACACACCCATGCCCGAGGGAGGACTCGAACCTCCGCCGGGACCAGCCGCACAGTCCATTACTGCAGCGCCTTATACCGCTCGGCTAACACTACGCGGCCTTTGAATGGTGATCATTGAGCGGTTTGAAGGTTGGTGGTAATAATATATGCTCTACATCCTCGGTGAAGATCAGATTTCGGAATTTAGTGAGCAGCCCCTTCCTTTTAGAGCGCCGTCTATCTGCAAGTGTGTCCCACTTCAAACTTTCTATGACATTTGTAACGCACTCGCGATGGCTAAATGTACCAGTCACGAATCTTACCGCTCTTCTTTGGACCTTCTCAATCTCTTGAATCAGACCCAACAGGTAAGCGTACCATACAGACAAACAATACCCAAAGACTGGACGAACTAACGCATTGTAAGCTATTTCCTTTGTTGAAGGACTGCATTGCTTCAGGATTCTACCAATAAACCGCAATCTAGAGTTCGCCTTACCCGTTACTTGTGTAATCTGATCATTTCATTTGAGATACTTGACGGATGTTACCGGTTCCAAACATAGGGCATTTATTTTGTACTCGTACATTAATGGGAATTTTCGCCTTGTTATACACAGTAGGCTACACTTACTAATATTGAGAGATAACGGCCACTCATTACACCATGCATTTATTTGCGGCAAATCGTCATTGATTTGTTTACAACTTTCGTGTGATACTACTTTCCTATAGATTACAGCATCATCGGCAACAGTCTAATGCCGCTGTCAGTACCATCAACCAGATCGTTTATGTAAATCCTGAAAAGCTGCGGATCTATTACGCTGCCCTGGGGCACACCTAAAGTTACGTTTGTTTCTGTTGAAGTCACCGCGTTCACGACGACTTACTGCTCCCTGTCTGTTAGAAACTTTCTATCCAACCGCATATGTCATCGGATAGACCGTAAACGCGCACTTTTCTGGAGCAAGCGACAGTGCGGAACTGAGTCGAACAGCTTTCGAACGTCGAGAAATATGGCATCAACCTGGGAGCCGGTATCTAGAGCCTGTTGTATATCATGGACAGAGAGGGCCAGCTGTGTCTCGCATGGCCGCTGTTTCCTAAAACGGTGCTGGTTTCTGCAGATGAGCTTCTCAGAGTCTAGAAAGGTCATTATGTCTGAACACAAATTATGTTCCATGATTCTACAACAAATCGATGTCAGTGAAATTGGCCGGTAATTATGTGCATCCGACTTTCTACCGTTATTATAGATTGCTATGACCTGGTCCTTCATTCAGTCCCGTGGAACTTCCCGCTGATCAAATGATCTCTGACAGATGATGGATAAGAATGATGCTATATTTGTATCATAGTCAACATAAAACCCTACGGGGATACCGTCTGGGCCAGATGCCTTCTTGGTGTCTAAGGATCTTAAATGTTTTACAATCCCAGATACACTAAACACTATGTCAGCCATCCTTGCGTTTGTTCGGTAATTGAAAGGGGGAATGGTGCTGCAGTCCTCTACCGTAAACGAGTTTTTGAATGCTAGGTTTAGAATTATCATCAGTTACATTACTCGCACTGTCAGCCAGAGAAGGTAAGGAATCATTTGTAGCGTTCATAGATTTTACGTACGACCAAAATTTTTTTGGTGTTATCTTTAGAATCTGCAGATAAAAATTTGCTTTCAAATTCGTTAAATGAATCTCTCATTGTTCTTCAGACAGCAGCTTTCATTTCGCATTATTTCTGATTGTCAGCGGGGCAGCGACTATGTTTAAAAGTGCTAAATTCTCTGCTTTCTCAGCAACTTCCTGATATGTTTGTTGTACCAAGGTGGATCTTTTTCCTCCCCTATAATTTTGCTAGGCACATGCTTCTCTAGCACATGATGGACAATACCTCTAAATTCCGCACACACTTTTGAATATCCAAGAGTGCGGATAACAGCGTCCAAACTTTGCTGATTGAGAGATGCAGCGCCAACTGCCGAGTCGTATTGCGTCTGTTCTCGCGAATGGCAACATCAGCACGCTGCAACATGTCAGGTGTGACAGCCGTGGATAGTCTCCCCGATCGCTGCGAAAATGAGGGGTAACTTACGAAACTTCTTTGGTAATTTCTTTTCAAAACGGTAGTTCTTTTTAAAAAAACTCCACTTTTCTATACACAAGGATCGCCGTCTTACCGTTCGTAGGAGTAGCCTGTACAGTTTATTTATTTTTTCATCGCATAATTTATTCCACTCGCATTTTGTTATGATAATTTTAAACACAGAATCTAATTGTTGAAGACATGTCATTAAATTTGCAGCGAGTAAGTAGATTTCCTTAGATTTATGATTAACATTATTAGTAGAATCTTTGAATTTTATCTGCCCCACTCTCGTAACATTAAAATCATTACCCTTTCAAGATGAGAGATATTGAACACAAGCAACGTAGGAAACATAACACTTAAAATATGATATCTAAAACAATAAATAGCAGCTCCTAAGTACTGGTTAGGTATATAAAATTTGCTAAGGTCGTCAGCTAAATATTATTTGATTTTACATTTTTTTAAAGAAAACAGTAACACCACAGACAGAATGCACAAATACATTATAGACAGTACAACGGGAAATTTATTTCTCTTTATCCTACTATGGTGCATTGTCGTTCACCGTAACATTTGTAGGAGCACTTACGACTGAACGTCGGTACTTGAGAACTCATGAAACTGACACATTAATTTGCTCGGAACACTGTTACTCACTGACTCAAGATGCTGGTTCAAATGGCTCTATGCACTATGCGACTTAACAACTGAGGTCATTAGTCCCCTAGACTTAGAAGTAATGAAACCTAACTAACCTAAGGACATCACACACACCCATGCCAGAGGCAGGATTCGAACCTGCGACCGTAACAACAGCTCGGTTCCGGACTCTAACGCCTAGAACCACTCAGCCACGAAGGCCGGCAAGATGCTGGTCCTAGGCGATGTGTTTACCCTGTGTTTCCTGATGACAGACATCATGTGTGGTGCGTATGCTAACTGTGGCTCTTGCAGCTGATGATCTCATGGTTTGGCTCTTAGCGCACGTCATCTGCTTATATGTGCTCCGAATTTTATACGAGTACTTGCAAAAAAAAACACATATTTTGGAAACAAGATAACAAATTTTTTTATATTTCCCATGTGATGAACATTTTGATAGTAATTATCTTTATTCATCCCAAATGGCGAATTCCAAATACATTGAAAACAATAATTTTATTAACTAATGAACTCATTATCTTTAATTGCGCTTGTTTAATTAATTGGAGCATGCTATAAGACTGACTCGTTATATAATACACTAATAGTTTCGCTATGCATTTAAGATATTTTGAAACTCTATGTCCATTGACTAGTCGTTACATTAGATATTATTCATTAACTGATGACTCAGTCATAAATAATAATTCCCTACACGAAAACAGTTACACGTATGAAGTTCGTTTATCCAGTCCTTAAGGTGAATACCACTCATGCGGTTTGATGACTAGCAGGCGTATGGAGACGCAGCCTTGATTGCGTCAGATCGGCATTCACTCATTATCACACACTAACCGCATCAGCTGTCAGCCACGCTCTTCACGTGCCATTACCTCTGCCCAGGCTGTCCCGTCTGTCTAAATGCCTCGCTGCTAACACAACACATCTTGCAACACCGAAGATGCAGATAAAATAAATTCGTTGAGTGCACCCGCAGACGCGGTGTGCTGTAATGCTCCCGCCTATGTAGACTCGCCTGATTCGTTAACCCGCGTGTATTGAGCGCGTTGTAGAAGTGAAAAGGCGATGGAAGCTGCAATTCCCACTATTGCCTGTCCCATAATTATCAGTGGCTCTGGAGACGACTCGGGGTTCTTATCGCACAGCAGCGGCAACAACAACGGCAGCTCAGCATTGTCGTCGGCTACATTCTTCGTCGTCCGCACAGTTACAACATTGTAAGACAGGTAAGTGAAAAATTATAAAGCTAAATAGGCATTGCCCAGGAACATTTCTTTAACAAAGTATGAATAACTTGAATAATAACATGCTGTCTTTAAAACTTGTGGGCACTTGTGTTGTTATTGCCCTCATACATTATTACCAAGCAGAGTCCGTTTTCCTTTCCATGCAATCATCGAATGCAGTAAGAACATAAAAATAGATTACATATTTATTGTCAGTTTTGTATGTTTGCCAATGACGAGTTTCAGTGTAAATTTTTTGCCTCAGTAACTGTTCGTTCTTGTATTGCATGACAGAAGCTACTTTCAGTAGAGTAAAATTACACTGGTAAAACTAGTAAATAAACACACAGCACAAATTAAGAGTGCACAATTTAATTTTATCTGTATTTAGCTTAGCGAGTGCCTTTTGCTGGCTTGGCATGTATTTCCGTTTGTTACTTTAAAAGTAAAATCAACTGCTCAATTGCTTGAAGTAAATTCAGTACAGTCTTTCAATAAGCAGAAGTAAATTGCTTGCCTTTTTCTAAATTTTACATTACGTTACACTGAGGTTACTGAAAGTTATTTTTTACATAACATAGTTTAAGTTAAGCCAATCACGTAATTAACAAGTAACTTCATTTAATTTTACTTTCAAAATGTAGTATTTCGGAATAAGTAACTGCAAACTTAGTGCTCTCTGATTCATTTATTTTTTCGTGAACTGTTGTGCGGCGAAAAAGCGTGACAACCTTCTGTTGCCACACCAGTGATTATTTGCTAAAATTTGTTTTCCATCACATTTCTCAAGATTCAGGAGATTCATTCTCCTAGCGGGCTGGCGACCGTTTCTCTCATTAGGTTCCTCATTCGTCTGTTACTGCGGTTATTCGTACCTCTTCGGTTCCAACATCCTCTTACACGCCTATTAAAACCATTACTGTGCCTCCCATTTTCCGTTGTCTCATTATGATTTCCATTTAGATCCCGCCAGTTTCCATTTCATTTTCACCTCCAGTTCACACCTCTCCAACCGCTATTGGTTGTCTCTTCTCCTGATAAAGCATCTAACTGGTCTAATGCTTGCAAAATATTTTCAGTTTTCTGTTCGGAAATTCCTATCAACTTTACCTGTACACTCACTGGCAATTTGACCAATACTAGCGCAATAATGTCTTCTTTACTAAGTGGGTTATGTAGACATAAATTATTTTCACAGAAACTTTGCCTGTAATCTTCTTAACAGTCATACCACTGCCCAAAAAATTTCTCCACTGAAAAACACTATTTCTTACGTTACATTGTGTAATGTTAGACCAACATTTGACGAAAAACTTATTAATAAACATCTCGTATCATTGACAAGATACCCCTGCTCTCATTCTCCATGACAGAGCATCCCCTTCCATTCTACTGCTGACACATCCTATCTCTCTCCTATCTTCCCTCTTCTCTGGTAACATGCCTTGTAACATACAAACGCCATGGGATGTATTTTCCCATTAGCTGCAAAATTACGGGGCATAGAAACCTTTAAATGGTGACCCATATTGCTACTGTTTATTACTGCAATAAAATGTCTTAATTTCGAACGTAACTTTTTTCTGCCCTCTCAGCAAAGATGTCGGTGCTCCAACAGACCAGAAACACTGTCAAATATGTGTTTAGTAATAGTTTTCCAAAATTCGGTACTGAATTCATTCTGTTTCATAATGCTGACCCACTTTCATCGATTTTTTTGTTTGTTTAAATTGAAGATTTACACATCACGCTCTCTATTCTCGTCTCAGAAGTATTCACCCAAAATTTTAATATTCTGTTGGATCTCATTAACACATCTACTATGATTTGCTACCAGACTTCCCCAATAGTTATTCTTTTTCACGTATCCTTAGCTACTGCCCTCTGTTCCTTTATTACATCACCTGCTATCTCTTCCACTTCTTTCAATCTTTGGCCAGAGTCTTTGATATATTTATCTAATGGTGTTTTGCTAGTTTCCTGAATGACTTTCGTTAGCTGTTTGTTAGTGTACCTAGAAATTTCGTCCATTTCCTTGTTAGCTGCATCTAGCTATTGTTTAGTATTGTAAGCCAGCGGTATTTTGCCTCCTTACGTAATTAATAAACATAACTAGTTTGGTCTTTTAAATTAACGCATTTATATTATTTTGCATCGAAAGTTAGATGGGAATATCAATTTATTAGTCGTATTGGTTGACACCGGACAACTTCTCACTCACGACTGTAGTGCTGCATGCTTTACGAAAGTAATTTTTGCGCTTGATAGCATAGCGAGAGAGGCTAAGAAAGTGACAGACTTTGGACAGATTGGGGGCAAGGTGGGAGATATTTCTCATCAGCTGAAGGTCAGAATTCTACAACCCACCACAAAGCCGTCCTGGGGCGCTGCCCAGTGTGCGTCACCTCTCTTTGTCAGGAGTGCAGACGAAAGTTGAAAGGGGGCAGTTAAAACATCCATGTAACAACAACAGTCACCAGTTTGTTCAGTCCCGATGGAATGTGACTCCTCTCATCACACTATCACCACACAGGCGCCCAGGGGTGAACGGTTAATAGTTCTTCCCATGCAGAACACGTAACACATTCCCGCCACTATATCCAGGAGGCCCTGTGTTTGGCGAAGCCTTTCAGGTGAACATTGCTTTCAATTGTTCGAGAAGCATCTAGAATATTGTGTGTGAACTGCTCGAGGTTGGCCAGTGGTTTCATGCGTAGAAGGAATATAAGTAAATCAGGCTGTAACGAGGGCCGCCATAGGCTGAATTGAGAGTCCACATTAGTCAACCAAGGTTTGCCAATGTGGAGACAGAATTTGTCGCCAGACTGTCTTGTGGGTATCCAGGTGACACACATCACTGGAGGGCGTATAATTTGTTTCAGACATTGCTAGTAAAGCCATCAGTGATCACTCTCAAACTTAGTCTGAGAAAGTGTCAGTTGTGCCCCCTGAATCAGAATGACTTTGTGTATCTGTGAGCAGAGGAAAAAATCGGTGCATCTTCGTGGAGTTTAAGGCATTCCAAAGTGCTCACTGATGACCACGTACTTGAGTCAGATGTCTGCTTCTGGCAATGTGCAAGCAGATTGTCTTGACTCATGAACGGACACTGTACATGGGTAACTTCGAACTTAGGAGTTTGTGGGTACAGCTACGTGTTCTCTCTGAAGTTAAATTGGCATCTGCACATCATACTTCATCTCTACGATTACCACAGCCTTCCAAAGATCGATGTGGCAAATCTGCTGTCCACTTGACTATTTATCGTTATATACTGGACACAGCTTTATAGATAGGGAACCATAATAACAAATAGGTTCAGATCCACTAGATTGTTCTCTGAGCTCTCTGTTGTCAGCGCCAATCAGGTTGGTGGTTTTTACTAACGAAGAGGCTAGACAGTATAAAACATTTGAGTGGTCCTGTAGTGAAAATTGAGGACGCGATTTTTGCATTGGAGATAAGTATTGTACCAATCTCAACCTTCGTCAGACTAGTAGAATTATTATTATTTTCGGCCATAATGGCTATTTTTGTGAACCGTGACTGTGTGGGATAATTATTTATTTCTAATTTCTGCTACCAGTCACTTTTTTATTTTATGTTTAATCTAACATAATACGAGGCGTTTCGAACATATTCTGTTCATCTTCCGGCGTTTATACATACATACAGACATACAGAGAAATGTTACTTAAAAGAAACAGTCTTAAACTAGATTAATCTAGAACTCTTTGTCCATTGTTTGATACTATAGTGGTTGGTGTGGCTTTTTTTTGGGGGGGGCGGGGGAGGAGGGCACCAAAAGAGCAGCTTATAGATCAATGCTATACAGAGCACACAAATTTACACTATAACATGCAGAATTCCAACAAGAAATAGGAACCATAACTTATACTGCAATAAACAATGGACATGATCCTCCTCTAATTAATACCATGTCACAACAGATAAAAAATAAACTGAACAAATAACATCAAACTACACTCACAACTAACAGTGTCCCAGCATCCAAATATGTAAAAATGGCATACCTTGGAATAATATCTGACAAATTAGCAAGACTATTAAAAAAACAGAGAAGCAAAAATCAGCTTCAGAACCAACAACGACCTAAGTAGGAAGCTTATTCACAATATAAAGCTACCACATACAAGTCTTGATGCATTTGGCATTTACAAAATTACCTGCAGCCAATGTAATAAATATTATATCTGCCAAACAGGCAGAAATTTCAGAACCCGATTCAAAAAACATTAAGGGTACTACAGGCTTGATAAATATAACAAATCAGCAATAGCAACTCACATTAAAGACACAGGCCACTCTTTGAAAATCGAGGACAACCTCAAAATTTTACACAAAATAGGAAAAGGTAAAAGAATGGATATCATGGAAGAAATGGAAATTTTCATACATAACACAAAGCATGGAGATAACATTCTTAACGAAATAACCGAATTCAGAAACTCAAAATTCTTCAACAGTCTTAAGCCAGTTCTAACTCAATAGATTCTAGATATGTCAATGTAAATAATTGACTACAAATGTGTCAGTACCAAGAATATCGATACAAAACCTCGATAATCGATACAGACTCACATGCTACAGTCCGCCATCTTGTGTTGTGTGCATAGCGTCGAAGCAATCTGTGTAGTGAATTACGTTGGCAATCAGTGACAAAATGCAATGTGTGGTAGTGTAATGTCAATCAACAGCTCCGCCATTACACCAGTGATGCAAGGGAAGCAGCAAGATGATGAAATCGTAAGTGATCAACCGTCATATAAAAGCCTTTCACACTATTTTCATAACACATAACAGAAGCAAATCTATCTGCATCCTATACAGGCTGTGATATCATACATAGTTAACCACAAGGAAGTAAACCAACAGAATAATCACTGATCTCGATTTCTAGCCTCCCCCCCAAATGCCACACCAGCCGCTACAGTAACAAACAACTGACAAAGAGTTCTAGATTAATCTAGTTTAAGACTGTTTCTTTCTAAGTAACATGTGTGTATGCGTGTATGTATGCATGTATAAATGCCTGAAGATGAACAGAACATGTTCGAAATGCGTTGTATTACGTTAGATTAAACATCAAATAAAAAAGTGACTGGTAGCAGAAATTAGAAATAAATACGTAGTAGAATTAACTAATTGTTGTAGTAGTACAGATTATGTTTTGCAATTTCTTTAATTTTTGTACTAAACATCTTGATGGCATCCTACTATTGTTATTTAACTAGGATTAGTCTTTACCCATCTGATCCTGTATAAGTTATTTAAGAAAAATAATCAGTTATGGTTAATTACTTAATTTTTGCGTAATGTCTTAGGGCTGTCGACTAGCAGAGCTTGTGAGATTGAACCATATTAAAATCACGACCCATCCCAGTATTACACAGCTTCCACATGTCAGGATCTTGCAAAAATAGGAATCCTCTGATCATGTGTGGGTCTTAAATCTATCAATGCCGTTATTGTAGATATTGGGTTAGTGGGCAACAATGTTGTCAGTATAAAAAAATTAAAGGTGTGGGCCTGTTACAAGTTTTGGGGAATTTTTCAATAAACAATTAACTTTACAAAGCAGAATAAATAATATTCATGTACTCTACGACACCATAACCCACATATCTTTTTCAGAATTGCTTTTGCGAGTTCTCTCCTCACTTTGTTTCTTTCCTCATTGTTGTTTAATGTATTATGTGTGTTAGGACAGGACTTTGTTCAGTGTTAGGACAGTGCGACGTGTTAGGAACTGTTAGACACAACCGTTTTTGTAATAGATTCACTTATAGTGCAGGAATTCTTATGAACATTGTTTTCATGTATAGACTACAGTGTTCATGTTAACTTGTTGTAAAGCTCGGAAAGAGAGTTCAGTACACAGAGTAGAAATGGCAGAAAACCGAGTAGCAGAGGAGGCTATAGTGGAGGATACAGACAGAGAGTTGCAATATCTGGATCACATCATTTGTAAACAGATAGTAGCCTATCCATCTGATAGTGAGGAATAAACGAGAAAGCGTGTGGAAGCAGTAGTTTCTGTGTGGAACTGTCTGGAAAGTAAGCCCGAAAGTACTGAAGTGCAGAGAAGGTTTTCTAGCGGGCCTCCGTCATGTGCGTCTGGACAAGGCAGTACAACGGGCGCATACGTTCGCGAAATATTAGGCAGACAAAGACAACGGTCGCGTGAAGGGAGACTCTCACCTGTCAGTTTGGATGGAGAGACGGTAGCACGAGAGAGAACGTGGGCATCATGTCTTCTCGATTATTTGAAGGAGATGAGGCAGGAAAGGCAAGTGTGGATTAAGAGGATGCCAACAGAGGTACAAAGAGAAATTAACAGAACACACGTAGAATTTAACAAGACACATGAAGAAGTAAAGAAAGTAGGAGAGGAGACGTGAAGAGAGACAGAGCAGTTCAAAAATCAGGTGTTGGTATTCCGAGCAGAATAGTAGCAAGATGTTTCAGACGCAAAAAAAGAAGGCAAAGAAAGTGAAAATCATCGCATGAGGCTCAAAGCATATCGTAAAATGAGGCAAAACTGTTCGCAGTAAGATCCAGAGCATGATAAAGAAATTGGAACAGGAAAAAGCGCGATCTTCAGACCTGCTAAAGACTGAAGAACATGACTCAAAGCAGCGAAACACTGAGAAGGGATTAGAGTAGAGACTACTACAACTTCTTAAAAAGAAAGCGTCCTCTGTCGATAGGGGTACAGATACACAGGATTCGGACACACGCAGGTGCGATGTTACCAATACTGAGCTTACGAGCGTCACCTCTTGACTGCGCGATGGCGCAAGAAACATTGAAAGCAACATACTAGCGCTTCGTGGAATCCGTATCGCGTGGCCATCAGCTGTGCAGCAGAGGCCGGCGACAAATAATAGGAAAGACGACGGGAACACACTGTGTCCCGAACATTTATTGAACAATTGGCCAAGGCAATACAGCCATATTGGCTGGAGTAAAAGAAAACTGATCTTGTATGCACTCATCTCGAAGGCATGGTGGCACAGACGGTGAGAAAGAAAACGCGATCTTGCTGGACTTATGAAGAGTCAAAAAAAATGTTTTCCTTAATCATAACTGCTCACGAACGAAGCAAGAGGGAATCAAACTCGCGCTGTGGACGTACTGAGACATCGACTCATCTGGTTTCATACCTGTTGTAAAATTCTTTGATCAGTTGACCAAGAAAAATCAGCTTCTGGCTACACTGTGCAGCGACAGCGAAATTATACTGCTGAGCTTCACGAAACTCTAGCTTTCATACCAGCGATTCCTGGTTGGAAGTGCGGAGATAACAAAGTAACATTCCGAAGAACTTTAAGAGAGGTCGTGTATGTCATGAACAAAGGGCAAGCCAAACATAAGCGGAGACAATGCAAAGTTACTTCTGATCAGCCACACAACATTAACAACAATCATAACCACAGTGAAGGAAACTTCAAACGACCGAATAACTGAGAAGGGAAAGGAAGCAGGCCAAAATACAATGGTCAACAACTCCGCAAACAGATTAATCAAAGGAGTATCTGGAAGGGTGATCACAGAAACAATGAAATCGAGTTCCAACGAAATGCGATTGTACAAGGGAATCCTGAGCAAGGAGATGAAATTGTAGAAGTGCATCCATCGAACGCAGGATGAGCAAGAGAAGAAGAAAACCCTCAGAAGTGACTAGTTTCCACAGTGGGAAAGACTGTACATAAACCCACAGATAAAATCGGAAGCTGTCACGTAAAATTACTTGATCACGACGATTTATGGGAGCTATTGATCGACGAATCCGACGCAAGACAGAAATATGACCTGTATCCAATAGTAGAAATCCTAATGGGCGAATTAATGGTAGAGGCTGTCTTAGAGAGTGGAAGGCAACTATCGGTCAATTTCTAAACCGTTGCGCAAAACAAGTAAGAAGTGTGTAAATGCACCAATGTTGAAGTTATTAAAAACAAATGGAAAGGAGTGACCTTGGGAAGAACACCGAGATAAATAAACAATTCAGGCTTGACCTGATGTTTCAAGGACGCAAACTTGCCTTTAATCTATTCGTGGTGCCTAAATTAGCTACTGATATCATTCTTTGAATGTATCTCCTAAATTAACAAAAGGCCATAATGGATATGAGATTTGGCATAGTGACGTTAGGTAAAAACGGAGAAATTGAGAACAGGTTTGATAAGGGAGCTACGAAGGGGCCGATACCATCTGGCTGCCTAAAGTTGCAAGTGGGAAGCACAGGTGATGACTCAATAGAACAACATCCACCGTACAATGAAGAGAGAAGCAATAATGAGAGAATATAGTGGAACATAAGAAAAAGTTATTTGCAACATCACAAAGAAACAGTAAAACCAGAGGTTAGTGTCGAGGTAGTTCTTCAACCAAGACAGCGTTTGAATGAGGGAAGTGTTTGGTTGCAACAAAACGTATCAGAGAAAGAAGCGAAAGCGTCATTAAAAAGACCCGTAAACAGAACTCAAAAATTAGCACGTATTCGTGTTTCTGTTGTCATGATAATGAATCTCGTTTGGTGGATTAACTGGGGCAGTGTATGAACTATTACACAACCAGTAGGATGGCGTGTACCAGTACCACATGTCGAAGAGATAGATCCAAAATAACCCTTCGATGTGACAAATTCCTTAATAAAAGGATTCAGGACAGATCGTACACCTGAAAATTTTGTGTTTTCAGCAGAGAAAAATATTTGACGGACTTAGTTTCAAGCCGGCTGGGGTGGCCGAGCGGTTCTAGGCGCTACAGTCTGCAACCGTGCGACCGCAAGTTCCAGGGGACTGATAACCTTAGAAGTTAAGTCCCATAGTGCTCAGAGCCCTTTGAACCAACTTAGTTTCTGACAAATTACACGTTTGGTTTTCCTTGGACAAGTAAATGCGGCTTCTTTATTTTTCTGGTTCACTCTCCCTGTCAAACCGACAAGAAGACCAATTTGTATAGATGAAGGAAGCACCATCACAGGTATTCAAGGAACACAGTGCCATTGTCAGATCAGGCTCAAATATGTTTATTGAATTTGCAAACTGAAAAGGTGTTCTCTGTAGAGGTATTGAAAAAGGAGTTTGTCACAGTTGTCTTACGATAAAAAACTATGTTCTGCCACTAATGGTCTGATTGTTCAATAGACAAATATCATCAAATGTACCAAAGTAAAACAGAAAGAAGTTACAGAGGAAAAAGAAGTGGTAATAGAAGAGAGATAATGGGCGACAGCCGACTGGGGACACTGAGTGCAGAAACATCTTTCAAATGGGCAGAGGACATCAATAAAGGGGGGTTAACTGACGCAATTTAGCAATTTCAACTAACTGCAGTGGTTTGGATTGTAGAATTCACACACAACTCAGCTGGTAAACGCATACTAACTGTACACTAGCATGCCTCCTAACCAAGTACTAAAAACACTACACCACACTACAACTAACGTGTGTGAAAGTCATACTACAAAAAAAATAAATATGTGTCAAAGATTTTTAAGAACTGTGACTGAAACCTATTAAGAATGTTAACGTTGTTTTCCTTTTATTGTAAACGATTTTAAGTACAAACTGATAAACCCGAAATAATATTTAGTGTCAAAATTTATGTCGTTTTTCTTTATTGCATCGAATTTCACTTTAATTTCAAAGTTGAAATTCATTTGGCAATTGTATATGTCATTTATGTAAATGTAAGAAAGATGTTGCAACATTAGTCATAAGCGGTAGACTGATACTCGATCTACAGTTTGTGCAGGTAACTATCGTGCAGATGCTAAGCGCCGAGAGGACACAGCAAAGCAGCAAAGGATTCACCACACACCGGTGTGGAGGTAAGGAAACAGCGGGGCCTGATGGCATGCCATCGCATACAGGCACCTGATATAGCAGCTGGGCCTAGGCTCAAACCAAAGTGGAGGAGGAGGCGGCCTACAAGTAGCCTTCAAGAGGTCCCGTGAGACTATTAGCAGCGGTGGTGCCGCGGCGCTTCCCCTGGACCGATGATGAGGCAGCAGGCATCTATGGGAGGTCGTAAAACTGGCGGGGTGAGACGCCCCGCTATGCGGACGATCAACCCTGCGGGCTGTTAGGGTAAAGATACACTATTCTGGGTGTAACAAGAATAGCTAATCATCAAGTAACGTGGTATCTCAGATGCGGAAGTCTTACTTCTTCTCCCGACACACGAGACCGGGCAGCAACCCACTTGTCATCTTCACTAGCCACAACTGCAAACAACAGCGTCGAACGTCTGGTGTAATTGCACCAGACAGTGCACCAGCTCCGGATGCAGTTGAGCAGTTGCCACACCCACGCCAGCGACAAATCCAAGCAGTAGCATCCAGCGTCCCGTGTACTTGGATCATCCACTATGTCAGTTCCGCCTACAGTTGAGCACCCAACACACCTGGACCATCGCAGAGCGGCATGGGACCTTCCGGTAGTGCATATGTGTGGTGTGTGTGTGTGTGTGTGTGTGTGTGTGTGTGTGTGTGTGTGTGTGTGTGAGAGAGAGAGAGAGAGAGAGAGAGAGAGAGAGAGAGAGAGAGTGTATTTGATTTGTTTATGTTAGTGAGTTTCGGACATTACTGACATCCAACCCTATAGTTAAACGCAGGCCATCGGCTGTTTATTACACACATTTCTTTCTTTACTTATATTTGTGGTAATAGTTGTCTTCCAATCTTTGGCAAAATGTAGATTGCTGTTAATTTCTATGTTACCATTTAATCAAGTGGTGATCTTGCTTCACTAATATTTTTTATAAAGCCGGATCACAATAATTCTAGTTGTATTATCAGGTTGAGGAGTTCACATGCCAGTTAACGCAATTAAGAAAAAGATTTTTCTGATAAATCGTCTTACATTTCAATTGAGCTTTGGTAATCGATAGAATTATGAGGGTGAATGGCCACGGATCTTAAGATTTTCATATATTTTCATTTGATTTAGAGTATGTTTGCAGACGGATGGCTGAAGAAGGCTTGCAATTTGAGATGGATCAGCACAGTCAAGGGCAGGATGGAGATTGCCTTTGCAAAACAAACACTCTAAAGAATTTTCCCCACAAGACTGACCTGCAGTAAACTTGATTTTCATTCCTTGGCCATTTTGCCACTCAAAATGTAACCACTGAGTCACAGAACTCAAAGGTCTCAATAACGAGCCTTCAAACAAGTTTCTCTCTCTCTCTCTCTCTCTCTCTCTGTCTTTTCGTGTGTGTGTGTGTGTGTGTGTGTGTGTGTGTGTGTGTGTGTGTGTGTGTGTGTGTGTGCAGGTTGGCACAACAGAGACTAGGTCTGGACTGATGAAAATTTATGATGTGTTCGGTAGGGTAAAGTTTCTACGTAATCAGGCAACACCTCATCTTTACGTAAGGCGGTGGTATCTTTCCTCCTTATTTGTTCAAGTAACGTAACTAATTTTGTCAATTAGGTTAAAATATCGACGTTATTTGGGATCGAAGGTTAGGTGGGGTTATCAGTTTATTAATAGCACTGATTGATAAAGAACAGCTTCATAATAACAACTGTAAAGCTGCATGTTTTACAAAAGTAACTTTTCAGCTGGCTAGGATTCAGAGAGGTTAAGGAAGTGACAGATTTTAGGCAGGTTGGTGGTGATCTGCAAACTTTTCCTCAGCAACGGAAGAGCAGAATTTTACCGCCCTCAACAAAGCCCTCCTGCGGAATGACCCAGCTAGCATCGCTTCCCACTGTTAGAGATGTGGCAAAAGTTGAAAGGGGGTGGCAAAGGTACCCATCTAATGAGGATAGCCTGCAGTTTGTCAGCTCCACTGGAATGTATCTCCTTTGGCTACACAAGCACCAGGGGGTCAATGGTTAACAGTTCTTCCCACGCAAATCGCGTAGCACTATCCCGCTGCTGTAGCAAGCAGGCCGTTTTTCTGGCTAAGCCCTTGGGACGGACGTTCCTTTAAATTATTCAAGAAGCTTCTAGAACTTTACGTATGACTGGCTCGACGTTCGCCAGCAGTTTCATATCTAGAATGTGTCGGAGGAAATCAGGTTCCAATGAAAGCCGTTATTGGCTGAGTCGAGAATCCACAGTAGAGGACCGAAGTTGGCTAATATCGAGACAGAATGCGCCGCCAGGCTGTCTGGTGGCTGATCAGCTGACACGCGTCACTGGACTGCATATAATTTGTTTTAGACATCGTTGGCAAAGCGTTCAGTGATCACTCTCAAACTTTGTCTGAGAATGTGCCAATTGAAGTAGAATTATTTTCCATCTCTGTGAGGAGAGGAAAAAATCGGTGCTTCTCGATGGAGCTTTAGGCATCCCGAAGTGCTCACTTATGATCAAGCACTTGAGTCATATGTCTGCTCCTGGCACGTGTGCAAGCAGATTATCTTGACTGGTAAACAGAATCTGTACTTGAGTAACTTCGAATGTGGGAGTTTGTGTACACAGTCACACGTCCTTTCTGCCTTTAAATTCACATCTGCACATCACACTTCATCTCTACGACGACCACAGTTTTCCGTAGATCGACGTGGAAGTCGTGCTCACCACTCTCACGCACCACAGCTTGAGTGATAGACAACCGTAACGATAAATGTGATCAGTTAAACTAGAGGGTTCTCTGAGCACTCTGTTGTCAGTGGCAACCTATGTGGATGTGAGACCTGAGTTTCTCCTGGCGTATACAACTTTCAAATAACTTCCGGGAATTCAGCCAGGTAACACTTTCAGCGACCACCGATATTTCGGCGGGAGAACACCCCGCCATTTTCAAGGCAAACTGCAACGGACAGGCGACGTACATGCAAATTTAATACCTCGGTTCTCGGACCCAAGCAGGAAAGATAACACACACACACTGAACACTAGGGCCACCAAAGATGGCCAAAGTCAGAGCTATCGATAGTGAGACTATGAATTCGCAGGTGAGGTAGCATTGAGTCTGTCCCTCTGTTTCTTGACAAGGGAGAGAGCCGGATTCCAAACAGAGTTTAAACAGAAGCCTCCATCCCTGTTAACAAGGTTGCTCGCTAATTTAATCTCAACTGCCTCCCGAATCACACTGTCCCAATAGCTGGACGTGCATGCCAATATCTCGGTGTTATTATATAACATGGAGTGACCAGTATCCAAGCAATGTTCGGCAATAGCAGATCTATTTGGCTGCTGTAATCGTGTGTGCCGTTTATGCTCAGTACATCTGTCCTCCACGGTCCTGATAGTTTGACCAAAATATGCCATGCCGCAGCTACAAGGGACACAGCCTTCTTGCCTTACGTAGGAAACACGTCCAATAAGATCGGTCGTATTTTACGCAAATACGATGTGAAATGTGTTTTCCGACCTCCATCTAAAATTAGAGCACTTTTGAGTTCCGTTAAGGATGATATTGGACTGCGTAAGGCGGGTGTATATCGTGTCCCTTGTAGCTGCGGCATGGCATATATTGGTCAAACTATCAGGACCGTGGAGGACAGATGTACTGAGCATAAACGGCACACACGATTACAGCAGCCAAATAGATCTGCTATTGCCGAACATTGCTTGGATACTGGTCACTCCATGTTATATAATAACACCGAGATATTGGCATGCACGTCCAGCTATTGGGACAGTGTGATTCGGGAGGCAGTTGAGATTAAATTAGCGAGCAACCTTGTTAACAGGGATGGAGGTTTCTGTTTAAACTCTGTTTGGAATCCGGCTCTCTCCCTTGTCAAGAAACAGAGGGACAGACTCAATGCTACCTCACCTGCGAATTCATAGTCTCACTATCGATAGCTCTGACTTTGGCCATCTTTGGTGGCACTAGTGTTCAGTGTGTGTGTGTTATCCTTCCTGCTTGGGTCCGAGAACCGAGGTATTAAATTTGCATGTACGTCGCCTGTCCGTTGCAGTTTGCCTTGAAAATGGCGGGGTGTTCTCCCGCCGAAATATCGGCGGTCGCTGAAAGTGTTACCTGGCTGAATTCCCGGAAGTTATTTGAAAATATGTGGAAGTGTTTACTAACAAAGAGGCTAGACAGTATCAACAGTTTAAGTGTTCTTGTAGAGAAAACGGGGCGCGTGATTTTTGCGTAGAAATGTTTTATGTCAACCTCAAATTTCGTGTGACCACTAGAATTAAATGAATGTTGTAATTTTGCAGATTATATTTGGCAATTTTCTTGATTGTTGTAACAAGTATCTTGATAGTATCGTAATATTGTTATTTAACTAGGGTTAGTCTTTACCACTGATCCTGAATAAGATATTTAAGTACATTAATCACTTAGGTACAATTAAATAACATCTGCCTAACGTCTGATAGCAGTCAACCAAGGCCGGGCTTGTCAGATCGCAACATAAAAAAATTACATTCCATCCTAGTGTTTCAGTATTCATAGCAGTTTCTTCAGTTTTATTGTAGCTGAATCAAGTTTATTCATCATAACTGAAAATAGCTGTGCGATCTGAGGCGTCTTGTCACGGTTCACGCGGCTCCCCCTCGTCGGAGGTTCGAATGCTCCCTCGGGCATGAGTGTGCGTGTTGTCCTTAGCGTAAGTTAGTTTAAGTTAGTTTAATTAGCGTGTAAGCCTAGGGGCCGATGACCTCAGCAATTTGGTCCCATAGTCCTGACCACAAATTTCCATTAACTGAAAATATTTCCTGCATATTAAATTCTGTGCTCTTCCTGTTGTTAGTTTCAACTGCTGTGGTCATACATCCACTAACAAGTCAAGTGTGTGAGTTTTTGACTCAGCCATGGGGCATGTTGATTCTGAAGAGCCTAATGGCGTTTCCTGCTCCTCTTTACGTACCAACATTGTGACTGCTGGTCCTTCCTTAGGTTTTTTCAAGCGGAAAAGTGTCACATTTCTCTGATAAATCTACGTTTTCTCAAGCCTATTTGGCTCTTCACTTTCACTTAGGTCACTCACTCTAACTGTTTGATCGACTGTGCTCCTTCTAAGCAACTTTACATTATAATCAATACAATCTTTATATACTTGAAATTAATTTTAACTTAATTCAGGTAGGGTTTCAATACTCTAGTGGCAACAAGCGGGCTTGTTTCTCGCCGCGCGTCGAAGTCCGGAGTTTTGCGCTGAGGTGAGTTGCTTCCAACGCGACACCGGTGCGCTGCGGTGCTACCTCTGGTTGCGTGGCTACGCTTACTACTTATTTCTTCTTTACCAGGATGTCATTCCGAAGATCGTTCGTTAATTTCACTCTCGGAAGGTTCGTAATCCTTCGACGCGATTTTTATTTTCTACAACACGGACTTCTAATTATTCGCGACACACTTTTCGCACTAGTCGACGCGCACAGTTTTATTGTTGCTGCCCGCAAATCACAAATTTCAGTCACTATTTAAATTTATTGTTCAGGCACCGATTCCTTCTCCGTTGCGCTTGTTGTCGAATGTACTCAATATTCTTAGCACAAATTTGTGGTAAGCAGTTCCTTTCGCCGCAAGTTATAGAAATAAAAACGGAATTTCCTACTCGAAGGATATCAAATGCATCCACTGCGATTTATCCAAATGCGACCGGATTTTCCCATTCAAGGGATGCCAAATGTAAGATCGCCGCACTATGCAAAGAACCCGAAGTTTCTCAGTTTAGTTACTGAGTCCGCAGAAGTTGGCGTAAAATTATGACTGTCCATGCTTTCTCATCACAAACTTCCAGAGATTAAAACCATCAGTCCTTCGATTGTATTAGTGAACCATCCCTTAGAATTTCTACCTAACTGTTCTGCCGCAAGGCACTCCTACTTAGTGTCTCTCGCAGAAGCCGTATCGGCGCCATCGGATTTTATGGAAAGTGCAATTCTATATCCTTTAATTCTTAGTGATGATAATGGAATTATATTATTTGAAATAATGTTCGTGGCTACCCTGATGATGTGGTTATTTAGGATAACGCTGTAATATGATAATAAGGATATAATGTATCACTGATTAACGCAAACCAGCAATTCCTTTAGAGCATGGTCTTGTGAAAGAGCTGAACACACAAAAAAGTTTTGCATCAGCTCGGTTAAGAGAGCTCCGGAACCTGTACAGAAAATTGGAATAGAGATCAACATAAATATAATTTCCTCCTACTTTATTGCTCATGAAAACCACGCTTTGCGTGTTGTTCCATTATACAGCGAGACCTGTAGAGGTGGTGGTCCAGATGGCTGTACATACCGATACCTCTATTACCCAGTAGCACGTCCTCTGGCATTGATGACTGCCTCTGTTCGTCGTGGCATACTATCCACAAATTCATCAACGCACTGTTGGTCCAGACTGTCCCACTCGACAACGGCGATTCGGCGTAGATCCCTCAGAGTGGTCGGCGAGTCACGTCGTCAATAAACAGCCCTTTTCAATCTATCACAGGCATGTTCGATAGGGTTCATGTCTGGAGAATATGCTGGCCACTCTAGTCGAGCGATGCCGTTATCCTGAAGTAAGTCATTCACACGATGAGCACGATGGGAGCGCGAATGCCATTCATTACGAAGAATGCCTCGCCAATACGCTGCCAATATGGTTACACTATCGGTCCGAGGATAGCATTCACGTACCGTACAGCCGTTACGGTGCCTTACATGACCACCAGCGGCGTACGTTGGCCCCACATAATGCCACCCGAAAACAGCAGGGAATCTCCACCTTGTTGCACTCGCTGGACAGTGTGTTTATGGCTTTCAGCTTGATCGGGTTGCCTCTAAACATGTCTCCGGAGACTGGTTGAAGGCATATGCGACACTCATCGGTGAAGAGGACGTGATTCCTATCCTGAGCGGTCAATTCGGCATGTTGTTGGGCCCATCTGTACAGCGCTGCATGGTGTGGTGGTTGCAAAAATAGACCTCGCCGTGGACATCAGGAAGGAAGTTGCGCATCATGCAGACTATTGCGCACAGTTTGAGGCGTAAGACGACGTCCTGTGGCTGCACGAAAAGCATTATTAACATGATGGCGTTGCTGTTAGGGTTCCTCCGAGCCTAATCCGTTGGTAGCAGTCATCCACTGAAATAGTATCCCGTGGGCGGCCTGAGCGAGCCGTGTCATCGACAGTTCCTGTCTCTCCGTATCTCCTCCACGTCCGAACAACATCGCTTTGGCTCACTCGGAGAAGTCTGGGCATTTACCTTGTTGAGAGCCAAAGAATTCCAGATAAACAAAAATTACGCGAAGCGAAATGGAATGTGAGGACGGCTATGCGAGAGGCGTTCAATGAACTCGAAAGTAAAGTTCTATGTACTGACTTGGCAGAAAATCCTAAGAAATTTTGGTCTTATGTCAAAGCGGTAGGTGGATCAAAACAAAATGTCCTGACACTCTATGACCAAAATGGTACTGAAACAGAGGATGACAGACTAAAGGCCGAGATACTAAATGTCTTTTTCCAAAGCTGTTTCACAGAGGAAGACTGCACTGTACTTCCTCTTCTAGATTGTCGCACAGATGACAAAATGGTAGATATCGAATTAGACGACAGAGGGATAGAGAAACAATTAAAAACGCTCAAAAGAGCAAAGGCCGCTGGACCTGATACCAGTTCGATTTTACACGGAGTACGCGAAAGAACTTGCCCCCCTTCTTGCAGCGGTGTACCGTAGGTCTCTAGAAGAGCGTAGCGTTCCAAAGGATTGGAAAAGGGCACAGGTCATCCCCGTTTTCAAGAAGGGACGTCGAACAGATGTGCAGAACTATAGACCTATATCGCTAACGTCTATCAGTTGTAGAATTTTGGAACACGTATTATGTTCGAGTATAATGACTTTTCTGGAGACTAGAAATCTACTCTGTAGGAATCAGCATGGTTTTCGTAAAAGACAATCGTGTGAAACCCAGCTCGCGCTATTCGTCCACGAGACTCAGAGGGCCATAGACACGGCTTCCCAGGTAGGTGCCGTGTTTCTTGACTTCCGCAAGGCGTTCGATACAGTTCCCCACAGTTGTTTAATGAACAAAGTAACAGCATATGGACTATCAGACCAATTGTGTGATTGGATTGAAGAGTTCCTAGATAACAGAACGCAGCATATCATTCTCAATGGAGAGAAGTCTTCCGAAGTAAGATTGATTTCAGGTGTGCCGCAGGGAAGTGTCGTAGGACCGTTGCTATTCACAATATACATAAATGACCGTGTGGACGACATTTGAAGTTCACTGAGGCTTTTTGCGGCTGATGCTGTGGTATATCGAGAGGTTGTAACAATGCTAAATTGTACTGAAATGCAGGAGGATCTGCACCGAATTGACGCATGTTGCAGGGAATGGCAATTGAATCTCAATGTAGACAAGTGTAATGTGCTGCGAATACATAGAAGAAATATCTCTCACCATTTAGCTACAATATAGTACGTCAGCAACTGGAAGCAGTTAATTCCACAAATTATCTGGGAGTACGCATTAGGAGTGATTTAAAGTGGAATGATCATATAAAGTTGATCGTCGGTAAATCAGATGCTAGACTGAGCTTCATTGGAAGAATCTTAAGGAAATGCAATCCGAAAACAAAGGAACTAGGTTACAGTACGCTTATTCGCCCACTGCTTGAATACTGCTTAGTAGTGTGGGATCCGTACCATATATAGTTGATAGAAGAGATAGAGAAGATCCAACGGAGAGCAGCGCTCTTCGTTACAGGATCATTTAGTAATCGTGAAAGCGTTACGGAGATGATAGATAAACTCCAGTGGAAGACGCTGCAGCATAGACGCTCAGAAGCTCGGTACGGGCTTTTGTTGAAATTTCGAGAACATACCTTCAACGAGGAATCAAGCAGTATATTGCTCCCTCCTATGTATATCTCACGAATAGACCATGAGGATAAAATCAGAGAGATTAGAGCCCACACAGAGGAATACCGATAATCCTTCTTTGCACGAACAATACGAGAGTGGAATAGAAGGGAGAACCGATAGAGTTACTCCAGGTACCCTCCGCCACACACCGTCCGGTGGCTTGCGGAGTATGGATGTAGATGTAAATGTAGAGAGCCCTTCCTGGCACAAAGTAACAATGCGGACGTGATCGAAGCGCGATATTGACCGTCTAGGCATGGTTAAACTACAGACACCACCTCCTTCCTGGTGGAATGACTGGAACTGATCAGCTGCCGAACCTTTTCCGTCTAATAGGCGCCGCTCATGATTCGTTATTTACAACTTTGCGCAGTTTTAGTGACATCTCTGAACAGTCAGAGGGATTGCGTCTGTGTTACAATAACCATAGTCAACATCTATCTTCAATAGTTCTGGGAAACGGGGTGACGTAATCTTTTATTGATGTGCGTAGTTTGGAAGGCATCATATCGGCAACTGCTGATTTCGGCGCGCAGTCTATATTCCATTTGCGTGTTTAGAATCGTGAAACATTACAGCTTTCATGAAACTTTGTTATGTTAAACATTGTTCGTTTATTTACTGTAATGACTGCTTGTTTTCTTCGTGCCATTATCGAAAGAAAGTGCTTATGACCAGTAGCCTTATCCTAATTTCTGTAGTGGAGAAGGTTGATTTATTAGTACACATTTATTAAACAATACAACTTAACTCGTGCCAGTGTGTCTGTTTACTTATTTATTTCGTAAGTAAAGACCTGCTTCATGTTATTATATAGCAGGAAGTTCATTGTGTGATTTTACATATTGTGTCACACTAATTTAGTTTTATTAGTAGTACATTTATTCTTTTTATGCTGAAAATTTTACAAAAGAATAAATTTAAAATAACAAATTATATATATATAATAAATACCAGCGCATGTAAGCAATTTTGTGTAAACTGGTTGCTAACTTAGATAACGATAGTACTGTGATACATAACAGGTTGTGGACGTATTTTAACTTTAATTTATACGTGTGTTTAATAGATGAAAGAAGAGATGGAAATTTGACTTAGCTATGATGTGACAGATCTTCTCTTTATGCTTTCTGCGTGTATGGTTTCGTCTGTTGAAAATGTGTTGTCTTGACATTGGTAATATTTAATTTGATGTATTTATTAGGTAGTTTTTAATGTGTTTCCGAACATAAGGTTACAGTGGAGATTGGGAGTTGATTTAAATGTCATAGCCAGCCGCATCAGGTGCGAGGGCTCAGTAAAATCTCGAGCCCGTCACACCTGATGCAGCGAAGGACGAAGAAATGTCACATCTTCAGATAGTGTTACATGCTATGAAATGTAATAGCCAACTGCTGCTCAGAGAGGTTATCTTCAGATTAATTCCACGTAGTGTTGTAGAACCTTCGCTTACTTTTGCTATGTTTGTACACACATCAAAAAATGTTTTGCATCACCCCAGTTCCCATAACTCCAGAGGAATGACGTTGAGTGTGGATATTGTATCACAGACACAGTCCTTTAGTTCAGCCATGCCTAGGCTGTGAATACCGCGGTCAGCTAGCTTCCGCATTGTTACTTTGTGCCAGGAGGTTCTCTCAACAAGGGAAGAGTCCATGCATCTCGGAGTGAACCAAAGCGATGTTGCTCGGACGTGGAGGACATACAGAGAGACTGGAAATGTCGATGACGTGCCTCGCTCAGGCCGCCCAAGGGCTCCAACTGCAGTGGATGACCGCTACCTGCGGATTATGGCTCGGAGTATCCCTGACAGCAACGCTACCATGTTGAATTAAGCTTCCCGTGGAGCCACAGGACGTCGTCTTACGACTCAAACTGTGCGCAGTAGGCTCCATGAAGCGCAACTTCACTATCGACGTCCATGGTGAGGCCCATCTTTGCAACCACTCCATGCAGTGCGGCACAGATGGGCCCATCAACATGCCGAATGGACCGCTCAGGATTGGCATCACGTCCTCTTCACCAATGAGTGTCGCATAGGCCCTCAACCTCACAATCTTCGGACACGTGTTTGGGGGCAACCCTGTCAGACTGGACGCCTTAGACACACTCTCCAGTGAGTGCAACACGGTGGAGGTTCCCTGCTGTTTTGGGGTGGCATTATGTGGGGCCGACGTACGCCGCTGGTGATCATGGAAGGCGCCACAACGGCTGTACGATACGTGAATGCTATCCTCCGACTGATAGTGTAACCATACCGGCAGCATATTGGCGAGGCATTCATCTTCATGGACCACAATTAGCGTCCCCATTGTGCACATCTTCTGAATGGTTTCCTTCAGGATAGCGACAGGGCTCCAATAGATTGACCAGCATGTTCTCCAGACATGAACCCTATCGAACAAGCAAGGGATTCATTGAAAAGTGCTGTTTATGGACGACGTGACCCATCAACCACTCCAAGGGATCCAAGCTGAATCGCTGTTGAAGAGTGGGACAATCTGGACCGACAGTGCGTTGATGAACTTGTGGAGAGTATGTCGCGACCAATAGAGGCATGCATCAATGCAAAAGGACGAGCTATTGGGTATTACAGTTACCGGTGTGTACAGCAATCTGGACCACCACATCTACAGGTCTCGCTGTATGATGGTACAACATGCTATGTGTGGTTTCATGAGCAATAAAAAGGGCGCTCTCTCCTGTTTGTATGTCGCATATAGTGCTGGCGATACTTCGCCTGCGATGTTGTTTGTAGAGTTCCAATCATCTCGTATGCGTATTAACTGTCCTACGTCCTGGTTTCGTAGAGTTTGTCTTACGTGTCCAACGGCATCGCAGAAAGCACTATATGTTCCGGCGTACCACTCTCACCTCAGGCATAAGAGTGGGTCGGTTTTGGGTCGAATATGTCTTACCACTTCATCACATAAAAGTTGTTTGAAGATAAGTTGTAATTATTTCAGCAGGAAGCCGTACAGACAGTTTTTCGTTTTGAGTGGCCTCCAACATCTACAGCTCGGCACATCCAAAGACCAATGTTCATAAAACTACCAGTAAAAACCCGCTTCTGCGAAGACTCGAATTTCCATGTATAAAACAGTTTCAAACCTATGATTACTTTGCAAAAGATTTAATGTGTTGGATATTAGAAATTAAGTTTAAAGTCTGTTGAAAATAACTAAGTGCTTTCATTATGGAACACTTAATGAGCACAGTCTGGGCACTTTGCATTCCGTTTTAAACAAAAGCTAGTTTTTCAGACACCTCAATGTTTATGACGCAATATTTCCTGAACAGTGTGTCGTACAATGCCTAATTTTACAGTTACATACAATGTGTATGCTCCCTACAAAATGTTTTGCGAATAGAGTTAGTAGTAAAAACCCAGTAAATTAAAACGTAATGTCCGATGCGGCAGTTTAACTCTATGAACAGCAAAATTGTAGTAAGCCATAAACTTTTTTACTTCCATCATTTTGCGGAGGGCGTCAACGAGAAAATATTTCTTAAAGGTTAGAAACTATGTATAATGTTTGTTGCAAGGCACAATGTGTTCTTATTCTCAAATACTACTTGAATAAATTGTTGGTATGTACCCGCAGTAAGTTGCGTTGCCTCGAGATATATACACCGTTTTAACTGTAGTGGATTAGTCGAAAGTTCTTACCATATTCGGATATCCTTGTGACTAATGTGCGAGATTGCAATAATGTCGCTTACATTTGTAGGGTTTATTTTGTTACTCGCCTTCATTCCACCTGGGATTGTCACATGGCTGAAAATGCACTCACACACACAAGTTTTAGAAGCATAAGGGTTGGGTGGAGGGAGAGTGGGAGTGTGTATCTGGTTGGTCCAGAGAGAAAGAGGAGTGGCGTGGGATATGCTTAGTGCCTAAACTGTTGGCAACGTTTATCTGCAAAGGCGTCTGCGAGTTATGCCTGTATGCGTAGTTAGTCCAAAGAGAGAAAACGATGCAGGGAGGGCAGTGCTTGGCGCCTCAACCGTTTGCAGCGTCTATCTGCAAACGCATTGACAAGTTACGATGGGTTCTGGTGTGGCGGGACGCTCTCTCCGTGAAGACTGAGCGTCATTTATGACAGCTACTAGGAAGGAAAGGATTAAACGTACATTGTGCAAATTTCTCTACCACGCCTGGGGAGAAGGCCTGAGCCGGTCGTTGTTGCGGAGCGGTTCTAGGCGCTCCAGTCCGGAACCGTGCTGCTGCTGCGGTCGCAGGTTCGAATCCTGCCTCAGCCATGGATGAGTGTGATGTCCTTAGGTTAGTTAGGTTTAAGTAGTTCTAAGACTAGGGGACTGATGACCTCAGATGTTAAGTCGCATAGTGCTCAGACATCTGAACATTTGAGAAGGCTTGGCGTAGTGTTAGACGGACACGAGGATCTCTCCCGTTCACGACTTGGTGGTCACGATACTACGAGGAGTTCCATATCGTATCGGCAGTATACGGCGAATACAAATGAAGAGTTTCTCGTAATGTATGTGTGCATCAGTGTCTGATATTTGGGATCTGTTTGCCACTATTACCGCGAGATCTCTCGGCCAGACTAATATAGCAGCAATATTAGGCATCAGCCGCAACTTTCTCGTCAATTGCTGGTCATTGTGTCCGTACGCAATCACTGGCTTCGCGGCTACACACATACACGTCGGAATCAGTGTGACGTGACTTTCACTGGGGTTGTCTCAGATACTGGACGACGCTCTCTAGATGTGAGTTACAAATAGAGTAAACTTTGGTTGGAGCCATGGTAATTTTACTATGACGTCACCTAATCCGGTAACGTAGTGTGATATTTCTTATGCAATACTTTTTTCTTAAAGAAGCTTCTATGGCGTCACTATTTCTACAACTTGTTCATCTCTAACATTATTACGTCACACAGTAGTAATATAGTGGTGGCTTGGGAATGATACAAAAATCGGGACAAAAGCTGACATCGTCATGACGTCAACGCAATGGGATGTGACATCGTGACGCGACGTGACTTGGCACTGCAATGAGGCGACGTGACACGACAGGAAACGATGTTGACACATAACTCATGTAATTGGATACAATTGGAAAACTGTGAAAATACGTACATCTTGAGTACTTGCATATTTCCTGTCTATGTGTGGCTTTTGCTGGTGCCTCGAAGTGTTAATTAAAGGGACCGCAAGTGACGTGGTTTTTTGTTAACAAAGAGACTCGACCTACCCCTGTGGTGACCTGCTCCAGAGTGGAGTTGGGAGGTGTGTCTCAGTATCAGTCATATCTAATTCTGCATTGTGATTGCCTAAGAGCACCACGTCGTCAGGAACAGTATTACATGATTGACCAAAATATATAAAGCTATGGAAATTCGAAAATGGCTGAAAAATATCTAAAATTGAAAAAAATTAAAAATACGTAAAACTGAAAGTACTTACAGATCTGCCTAGGTAAGGTTTCTGCTGATGCCACGTAAAATTCTAACTAACCAACAGACCTAGAGTGATGTAATTTGTTATCGATAAATAGACATAACCTCTCCGCATGCTCCAGATTTTCTACAGTTATAACACAGGAAATTGGTAAAAAATATATAAAACTGGGGAAAATATGAAGAAATACGTAAAAATGAGAGTGCTTACACATCTGCCTAGCTGAGGTTTCCGCTGGTGCCTTGATTTATTAAATAGTTTCAAACAAACAGATCTCAAGTGATGTTATTTGCTACAAACAAATATGCAATTCTCCCTGTGCTCTACAACTCCTCCAGTTACCAAATGGGGAACTACCAAACACATAGAATAATGAGAGCACTTGCATATCTGCGTGGGTGTCTTCTCTTCAGGTGATACGTAAAATTGCTACTAACACATCCTCTCGCTATGCTGTCCAGCTCCGTAGTAATCTATCCTACACAAGTGCCCCTGTTAAAAACGAATCTTGGAATGGGTGCATGATCCTCATTGGTCAATAGGAAAGGGGAGGAAATGGGAGCAAGCAGGGGGGGGGGGGGGGCTAATGATAACCCATGCGTGACCTAGATCGATTCCCTGTGGTTCCCCATGCGAGAGGAGGTGAGGGCATCGAAGTGTTCGATTGTGTAAATCAGTATGCGTAACCTGTGCAGTGTTACGTGGCTTTATGCTTAATTACAGACTTACTATTTTATCAGTTGATTTGTTTTCACCACTTAACGCCCGCCGTTTACGTCCTTCTTCGTTGCTGAGCGATGTATCACTTTTCGTTCTGACGCCGCAACTCTTCCTTTCCTGTATCTTTACTACCTTTTATTTATATAAATGATGAACTATTGGTTTTGCCATTTAACAACTTTTTAATAACTGTGGAAGTATTACAGGCATCGGGCCCCACCTAATGTGTCACCCGCCTATACGTTTTACATGAAGCTTTCAAGACTCGATCGATCTGTTTACAAAGAGAAAGCAGAATATCTCTTCCTTTCACGTTGTCCAACAACGACCTATGAAGTTCGACGCCCTCGCGGCCCAGGCTCTTCCATGGCTAGCGGTAGTTTGCAGCATTCGTTTTATTCCTTGCCCACTTGCCGCTACGTCGAACTTTCGTGGTGATCGTTGGGCAACGTGTTCCACGTTATCTGCAACATAAATAAACTTTCTTCCCACAGTATTTCTGAAAACCCAAAAACAAACTTAAAGAAAATAATAATAATAACTGTTCTTACAATTATTCGTTTAAGTCTTGGTCGATTTAATCAGGGATGGGACAGGCCTAAGCCTTGTGACACCACACCTGATACCCAATTACCTTACCAGAGACTTCCGGAGAAATGTATTAGATTTCTCCTTGCTATCCCAGTGTGGAACAGATATCCTCCGCCATACATTGTATGATGAGTTGCCGAGTATGTACGTAGATGGATGATTGGTTAGTTTGGAGAGTAAAGGGACCAAACTACAGGGTAATCAATTCCTTTTTCCTCATGCAAAATGGTCTCAGGTTAAAACATTTCCCAAAAGGAGTCAGGGAAAGTAAGAAAGGCGTAAAACTAACTGGGAACCATACTGAAACAGAAGACGAAAGAGGCAAACCAAAGGGAGAAATCGTGCACTAAAAGAAAGAAAGGCAGTGGAAGGTATTAAAATAATACAGCAATTGGCCTGGAATGGCTGAGCACAAGAATACTAAAGAATGAGCCAGCCACTTATCAACACAGTAAAATCTTCAGCTGAAAAACACAAGACTGGAGAAACACAAATAGGGAAAAGACGAAGGTCAGAGTGAACGAATAGAGCGAAGAAGAGTTAAAAAAGACAGATGGTGAAGGCCTGTGAGAGAAAGCCAGACGCCCATCCATAGATTGAGTGATAAAAACCTTCCTTTCGAAGAAAACGTAAAACTAGATGAGCCATTGAGGCATTGTTCCTAACACTGTAGTCATTCAAGTGGGAAGGTTAAAAGCCCACTCAGAGCGGCTAAGAATGGGCAGCCCCAGAATATATGGCCACAGTCCAGCGGGAATCACAACCACACTGATGTGGGTCCTCACGGTGAAGGAGATGACCGTGAATCAGCTAAGTATGACCGATGCCGAGTTGGCAAAGAGCAGTGGAGTTCCTGAGAGTGGCTTGCATGGATGACCCCCACACATTTGTTGTCTCCTTGATACAACATAGTTTATATGGTGTTCTATGGGTGCACCTTTCAGTATCCCAGATCCCAAAAACTTTACGACTTAAGACCAATTGGAGATTAGTCTCTGGTGTTCCAATCTCTAGGGTCTATTGGACCAGCATGTCAGCGAGTTAATTGCCCGGGATTCCAACATGACCTGGGGTCCAAAGGAAGGAAACTAAATGTTCACTGTTTTGGAGGGCATAAAGAGACTCCTGGATGGTCATCACAAAAGGATGGCGAGGGAAGCACTGGTTGAGAGCTTGTAGGTGGCTTAAGGAGTCACTACAGATGAGGAAGGACTCATCTGTGCAGGAGTAGATACTCCCAAGAGCGCAAGAGATGGCTACCACTCTGCAGTGAAGGTACTGCAGCCATGCATCAAGTAGCGCTGTTCACAGCATGAACGTAAGCAAATTCAATGTGCCCATCAACCAACGAGCCTTCAGTGCAGACTATTTTTGTGCCCTGGAATTTGCCGAGAACAGAGAAAAATTGCTGTCAGAGGGCCTCAGGTGGAACTGAGCCTTTTGGGCCTTGCAACAGGTCCAGACAAAGCTGTGGTCGTGTCATGGACCATGGAGGTGTATGTGATTTGACCCATACGGAGGGTGGTAGAGGGAAAGTCTTGAATTCAGTGAGAAGGGACTGGACACAGATTGCAACTGGAGTCCCCGATTGGGGCTGGCATTATGGGAGATGGATCAGCATGTTAGGGAGAAGGAGACAGTAATTGAAATGTTGAGCTGAGCTGCGAATGTGTGCAGTACAATTTGAAGCAGCTGTTGTCACCAGATCTGCAAGGGAGGATCCCCAGCTTCTACAAGGCGGCTGTCCGCTGGGCTCATTGTAAAAGCCCCCGCCGCAAGTAGAACTCTGCAGTGGTGTACAGGTTCCAGCTTTTGCAATGCTGAGGGCGACGCTGAACCATATGCTAGGCTTCAATAGCCCAGACAGGACTTGACAAGGGCTTTGTATAGCTTCAGTAGTGTAGGGCGTTCTACACCCCAATCGGTGTAGTACTGGGAGCGAAGAGTGTTAAGATGCCACCAGCAATTCTCCTTAAGCTGACAAAGAAGGGGAAGCCCAGTTAGGCGGGAGCTGAAAACCCGTCCCAAAAAGTGGAAATTCTCCACTACATTAAGTAGCTTGTCATTGAGGTAAAGTTCCAGATGCGGGTGAACAGGACGGTGCTGACAGGAGCGCATGGCCCAAATCCTCGAGGCTGAAAACAGAAGGCCATGGGTAAGGGCCCGTGAGTGTCGATATTCAGCCACACCAATAGAGGAGGAGCATAAGGAAGTACAAAAATCGTCAGCATATAAGAAGGGGGATAATGAGGACCCCACTGTTGTTGTGAGCCCATTAATGGCCACTAAAAGGAGTGGGACACTTTGAGAGATTGCAGGGTAATCTCACCTCTAATACGGTGTTATGCTCCATAATGTTCTTAGGGAAGTTGATCTTTATAACTTGGTTGTTATACCTGGTTGTGATCTGACTTCATACATCATGATGAAATGGTGGGCAGTAGTTGCTTGTGTGATCTAGTGATGGAATAGCGGTAAGCTTTATCTGCGTTCATAGGAATAGGGTGCCTATTTAAACGACTGCAGTAAAAGTCTATGGATTTTCTGCAGAACCTGGGTGAAAGCATTTGCAGACTGCTGAGTTCCGTGATCTCATTGTGCAGACACGTTGGATGGCACCGGTCGGTCGGCGGCCGCGTCCAGGTAAGCTGACTTGCACCAAGGAGTGGCCGCTTCAATGGGCAGAGTATAAGATCCGTAATAAAGCAGAGGATGGGCACTTTTTTGCCAGGAAGCCGATGGGATGACTATGAGCTTTCTGCAAATTTCAGTGGGACAGTCGCTGGCGCCCAGATGTCCAGACTCTGTTACGAAACATATTTGTGAAGGCATAAGGTTTTTAGCAAGTTTATGACCGTTCTGTGGAAAGTTCGAAATCGACACAGGAGGGGAGATAATGATATTTTTATGGAGGACTGTGGTTCCATCCAGGTCATGTTGTTAGCGAAAGACATGGCGTAAACACATGGGAAAGAGGCAGTGAAGCTGAATCTTTTTTTCCTTTTCTCCCAATTATCTTTAAAGTCTGTGATTGGTGAAATCTGTGTATGCAGAGCAAGGGGCAGTCTCCCATCTTCAAATGCAGTACTCCAGCTGATGATTGGCTTATGCTAAAGTAGGAATACTCTAAGGATGTAAATGTGCTTTGCTACCGAGCTGGCGAGGAAAGCGGTGAGAAAGAGAAGAGGACACTCTTGTACTGGCGCTTCACTAGTAAAGAACTGCAGGTCTTTGCCTAAACAGTGAGACTTGTGTCCTTTGCTAGTGTGCATTTAGAGCCTGTGCCAGTCACTGCTTCTAGCATCACACACACAACGAGTGATGCGTGGGTATATTTATTTGTTTTGAGTCGGCCGTCTAAACATTTGATATATTCCGTCATGCATAGTCTTGGGACGGAGTCAAATTGGTTTGGCAGACCTGAAAACGGATCCACCTGCACACTGGAATCCACCGGGGTTTCAGAGGCTCATAGGTAAGTACCTGCGTTCCGAATTAGCCGAACGCGAGATCGAGTACTTGAATTTTTCAGGCGAGCGCCATTAGTAACAGATTTCTGCCGACCATGACTTCAGCCGCCGAACGCATCGTGGTGTGCCTCCCTGACCAGCAGGAGGCTAAAGTATTCGCTGCTACAGCTTAAGGCTCCAATATATGCTTCTCAGCACCTTGTTCTTTGGAACCATATTTTTCTTTATGGAATTGTAGAATATAGATGCTTTATTGTGGAGTGGTTTCTGTGCCCTACAACGGATTCACGTGTATGAAGTCAGATAAAGTGACTAGTGTTCTGGATAGTGTCGAGTGTCGATCTCCAACTCATCACTTCGTCCATCATAGACCCCATATTAGTGAAAGCGTAAGTCAAATAAAAATGTTTGTGTGTCGTTTATTTAGCCATTTTTTTGTCTTGTGATGTTAGGAATGAATAAATTTATTGTTATTTAGATCACAACTCCTCCCTGTGTTCTGATTAACATTACCATTTTCATTTTTGTTAAAGTCTTGATTACAAAAGAAAGTATTAAGCTTGCAATCGGCGAACCGCTGCCAGGATCTAGGTCCTTAGCACGTCTGTGACGATGCCATTTAGCGTCCTTGCCAAACAGGTTTACATTATGATGAAATAAAAAACAAAAAACGAAAAACATGGTTCATTAGTATGTTGTAAATGCTTAATGTTCTGATTGTGTTGTTTATTTGCTTTATTTACAGTGTATTTGTGTCAGCGACTTCTGTGTCACGTGTCGACCGTTTTGCCGTCGTAGCTAACGGCGTTGTCTTATTATTTTTCTGTTGTTGACTGTTGTACTTGTTTTGTATTTGGTTGGTTTTGATTCTGAATCTCGCGTACTATTGTCGTAGTCTCGAACTGCAAGATGCTTTGCTAATTATTTTTTGACGTCATTGTGTTTTACTGCGTATATCTTGTGAATTAGATAATATTGTTGTCCACGGGTTGCACGGATAATTAATGTTTGCAGTGGATAGAGAATCTGAATGGAAACGAGAAGTAGGGCACGGAGACAAGTAGATTGAGACCGGGAAAATAAAGCGTACGTCATGGAGGAAGAATGCAATGAAACGGAGGAGGCACAGTTTGAAGGAAGGGAGGTGTTGCTGTTGAACGGTGTTAGCAACAACGAAGTCGTGCAACAAGGAAATCAGGGAGACGAAAGTTATATGGCTTTTCTTGAGGGGACAGACAGTATCAGATCGCTTGTGATAGAAGATGTGAGCGTACCACAACATATCGGAGCAGAAGTGCTTATTAGACATCCGGACAGAGAAGATAGGGCGGTATCAGAACGCAATGGCGCAGAAACAACACTGCAGAAATAAAGTATAAGTTCGGTCGGTCATGATACTGAGGAAAAGGAAGAGGACTTCAAACTGGTGGCATTAGTAATGGGTATGGAGAAGAAACTGGAGGAGGAATTTAATGAGACGAGGATGGACATAAGAAATATCAGTGCTCAGGTAAATCAGATGCGAGCGGAACACAAGTCATGCGCGAATAAACTCCAGGAAAACCTACGCAAAGTAAACACCAAAGCAACTAAAGGTTTAAAGATTGCACATGATGCTAAGAAGACTGCAGAGAGCGCCAAAACAGTAACAAGTTTCGCAAGACGGGTAGCACCTGAGGCATCGAAAGCGAGTAAACGCAGAGAACAGCAAGGACGAGAAGCAGTGGTCAATCTGAACAAGAAGGTCGAAAGCGTGGAAAAGCGGCAAAATGACGCGGAGCAGCACATCGACACGAAAATATATGAAGCCACGGATATTCATGCGACAGCGGCCATGGGCAATTTACAGTCAGAGCTGCGCGATTAGGGACATCTTCGGACGTGACAACTGCAATTCCAGTGAGCGAGACTGAAGAGGTTCGGACTCTTCTTTCGTTCAATCTCAACAGGAAGCGATCAACACGCGTATGGAGAAGAAACTGGAGGAGGTGCTAAGGAAATTATTTCAAACGCGGGCAATCGCGAACGCAATACAACCAGAAGCAAATTCGTACGGAACGGATAACTGCATACAGTTAGCAGCGAGCACAGGACATGGTGAGACAAACGTCGCATTTTCTCTAAGCCATGGAGGGAGCACAAATAAGGGGACGTCGATCGAGGGCATCCGAAGGACTGCTATTTACCGTAGGACGGAAGTTGTTGACGAAATGCCATTTGAGTTTCAAAACTTCTTACAAGTCTGAAAATCTGAAATTTTCCGAGATTAGGGTAATTCTACTCACTCACTTACTTGGATATCACAATCTGACCTGACTTTACCTCCAAATTGGTCTTTAAAATAGAAATTAGACATTGCTTGCGGACACTTACAAGAGTCAGTTGCGGAGAAAATGCACGGAATATCGGCGACGTGTAGAAGTCACCAGGAGTTCAAGGAAAGCTTCTTAAATATCTACTGGTCCAAAGAGACGCTAGAGAGCATAAAATACGAGATGATTGTTGGCAAATATTCCGAGAGTTCAAGCTACAAAATCCCAATCAAGTTCCTTGAGGCAATGATTGACATGAACCAGTATCTTGACGAACCATGCTCTACCGGTGAAATCATACGTCACTGTTACACCAAAATTTCGTCAGCGTATCAACAAGTATTAGCTGGTAGGTGTGATGTGTAGCTCAGTACTTCCCGTAACACTCTTTACGAATTAGAGTACGCATTCCGAGCAGAGAATATCAAAGAACACAGAGGAAAGTCGGACACATACGTAGTAGGCCCTGTGCCGTGGGTACAATATAAACATTACAATAATAGGAACGGAAATGTACGGAATGGAACGCCTTACGGAAACCATTCAAGGTCGGGAAATTTCGGGAGAAGTGAATCTGACCAACGAAGAGACTGGAATGGGAACCTCAATAATTATGTACTACGCAACACAAGCTGAAATGGAAGGAGGAATGAAGGCTACGGACCACAAAACAATGAATGGCGAAACCACGAATCCGGTTTCAATGATAAAAGAAGATGGGAGCGTATGAACAACAGAGCAAACGGAATTGCAGGTCAGGCTGAGGAAACTGAGATTCGGGGTTGCAACCCAAGTCGATGGCCGCGAGGAAATGTCAACCAACGTTAGTGCAGAAGAGGCATAAAACGCATCTGCTTCTGAACCCTGACCTAGGCTCATCAATGGTATTACGCGTGGATACGACGGTCTAGAAGAAACGTTACTGGTAGATTATTATTCTGTACAGGCCACAGAAAGTTTAATGGTCGGTGACAGCTGAGCTTAAACAAAGTAGCGTAGGTTTTGTTTAGTTATAATAGTTTTGAACACAACAATAATTTCTTTAGATTTTTTTTGTAATTCCACCATGGTAATTAGCATAGTAACATCTCCCATTACTGCGAGTCGTAAGAGTGAGGAATTGTTAGAATTTCACTGTACAAGTATTTCTTCGTAACATGTATCAAGTTTATAGATGTACAGTTGGTCATCCCAGAGGTGACTAATTAAAACTGTTGAGAGAGAAATGTACCGATTACACGACGGAAACTTCGTTGTTTATTTGAGTCCTATTTCGTGCGAATTAATATGTTCTCATATCAGTCTTATAGTTTGCACGGAACGACAGAATCAGGTGTCACAAAAACGATAGAATTTTTGTACCTTCGAGTCCGAAACAGTTGCACTAGTATTGGGGACGGAATTCTTCTCGTAACATCTTGGAGTTCAGCTACAATCAAATTTCTTCTGTTTCTTGTAGGTGCATTGCAGTAAACGCCCTTGTATGATCCGGTACGGTGTATAATTCGTAGCATAGTGTGTGAGAGGGGGGCGTAGTTGAGATCAGTCTGCGAGGCCCATGGAGGTTCTACGCAAGAGGCGTGTTGACGTTCTTCTGTGTTTCGCCATGGTTTGTGACCATTGCCCAGTACAAAGTGTCTTCGCTGTGGGCTGATTATTGTCACCGTGAGTGGCGCGATGTATTTTTGGTGTGGTTTTTGTCTCTGGATGTCGCCTTTAATGCGATGTTTCTCGCGAATGTGATATTTTATTCGAGTGTGGTTACACTGATGAGCTATCGCGTCTTATGCGATTGTCGCTTACTGTGGTTATTCGCTTGTGGTTTTCGCATGTGGTTTTCCGCACTATTGTGCGATGATTTTCGTGTGGCCTTCCGCGAGTAGTTCGCGAGCGCCTGAATGGTAGATCTTGGCCGATACTTTGTACTATGTGGGGTGAGCACGGAATGTGCGACTCAAAATGGTTCAAATTGCTCTGAGCACTATGGGATTTAACATCTGTGGTCATTACTCCCCTAGATCTTTAGAACTACTTAAACCTAACTAACCTAAGGACATCACACACATCCATGCCGTTGGCAGGACTCTAACCTGCGACCGTAGCAGTCGCACGGTTGAAGACAGAAGCGCCTAGAACCGCTTGTCCACCGCGGCCGGCTTGTGCGAGTCACTTTGGTATGATTTTGCAGAGTGAGAGAGCCACACCATCAATTTGTGAGAAAGAGAGAAA
This sequence comes from Schistocerca americana, assembly GCF_021461395.2. Lineage (NCBI taxonomy): Eukaryota > Metazoa > Arthropoda > Insecta > Orthoptera > Acrididae > Schistocerca > Schistocerca americana. Next base: position 457,704,024 of record NC_060130.1, read on the forward strand.
CAGAAGAAATGTAGCTTTGCTGTCAAATGTCAGTAATACTAGGGCTATTTGGAAAGTAAGTTTAGATTGATCACGAAATGGAAACCACTTTGAAAATCAGAAATATTTGTTATCTGCAACAGTTAGCTACTGCTTCCAGCCACTGCTCTACATAGACATCACATCGACTTAGACATTTGTCGTAACGTTGTACCAACTTTCCGATACCCTCGTCATAGAAGGCAGCAGCCTGTGCTTCCCACCTATTCTCTACGCTCATCTATAGCTCGTTGCCTGTGCGAAAATGTTGTCTTCATAGCCAATAGTTAATGTCAGCAGAGATGAAACATATAGGAATCCAATTACGAGCTGTAGCGCGGGAGATCAAACACTTCCCATCGAAAACGCTGTAGGAGCATTTTCATTTCTCCAGCAGATTGCGACCGAGAATCGTCACAAAGTAGGAACCGTATGACAATTCTTTAATGTGGGCTGCATAACATCAGGCGAAATCTCTCATCGAGGAGCTGGAGTGGAAAATTTGTGCACCAACCTGAGAAAATATTGTGTCAGTTTCAGCAAAAAAGAGACTTTTGCAGCCGGTGTTTTGCCACATTGGAGAGGGAGAGTAGACTAGTGACGTTTGCACTCATCGAGATAGACGCCATACACCAGCGTTAGTGCCACCATAACAACAAAAAGTAATGAGAAATCTATTGGATTGTATAGCTTTTATAGTAGTTGAGTTGCATGAATAAGTAGTAGACTTAGATGGAATAAGAATGACTGAAATGAATGTGTACTCTAAGCAAGCTTAGTACTTTGAGCGCATGAAAGGTTGTGGGCAATTAACACTACACTATCATACATTACAACACCTCACCACTACTTAAGATTATAAAGTTTTAGACACAGAAAATTGATCATTTAAAATTATTGGTGAAGTAAAATCAAATAAGTACTGTAGAATAGAACAAAATTTTATTTTTGTCAAAAGAGCTCTGTTAACGACTTTACTTTTTTCTATTCTTGGAGTAATCATGTAAAGCAATACTTTATAATTTCATTGTAATTCTATCTGTATTTGTGCAGCCGGCCGCTGTGGCCGAACGGTTCTAGGCGCTTCAGTCCGGAACTGCGCGGTTGCTACGGTCGCAGGTTCGACTCCTGCCTCGGGAATGGATGCGTGTGATGCCCTTAGGTTAGACAGGTTTAAGTAGTTCTAAGTGTAGGGGACTGATGACCTCAGATGTTAAGCCCCATAGTGCTTAGAGCCATTTGAACCATTTGTATTTATGCTGTTAACATATTTGTAAAAACACGACACTAAGTCTCCATGTAAGCACTGTGCAGACTAAGGAAGTTGAGTTGATGGCGACGTATCAGGCAGTGGGCGAGGTCGCTGACAATGGAACGGGCATAGCACTTGGGCAGACCTGGCGCCAAGCAGACAGGACAGTGAAGGTCGTCTGCCAGCCCTGTGAGACGGAGGGTACGGAGCTCTCTCCACGGGGCTGTAGCCCACATAGTGACCACAGGGCAGCTGGACGACATGACATCATCGGGCTACGTGAATGGAGGCAGGTGCGAACGAGCCTCCACGTCAGAAGCTGTCAACGAAGGGCTGGTGCCCTGCGACCTCGCGAGCAATTTTGCTGCCACTTCCCACTCTCAGGCCCTTAGGGACCTACCTCTGAATGGAAGGGTGACCACGGGCCATTGGGATGCGGCTGCCTGCGGAGAACTGAATGTAGGTACTCACGTGTCTGCAGTCACGTATCGATCAGTGTTACCATGAATGGTCTTCGACAGCGGCAACTACCACGTCATCCAAGACGGTCAGTAATCGAGATGCCACCGATTGCTGCCACAGACAAGGTGCTGCCACACCAACGGTGCTGCCTGTACTCCACACGCCGAAGAAAAGGGATAACACATCTTCGCAAACTCACCCTTCATACCTGCCACATCTAGCCTGTTACAAGACATGTGTAGTGCTGTGTTTAATCGTGTCACAACTGTAAACTTAATAAAACATCGGACCCCCTAAAGACCTTTGAGAAGGGAGCTGTAGGAGGTATTTGTTGTTCCCAATTAAGTTTGTTTTATATGTGCCTTACTGATTTCATTTTTTTTACAAGAATACGTGTATTATCAGTGTTTTCTTATCAAGTTTAATTTTCTCTTATTGAACTCATGTATTATTTTTCGTTTTGTGTGAAGATTCACTTGTTTTTATGTCACTTATATGTTGTGTTATTGTCTTGACACTTACATCTTTGGACCAGAGGAACAGATTGACACATGTTAAAGAAATAAGCGGAACAAATGACACATGCAAATTGAAAACTAAGGATCTTTTATATTGAGTGAATGTGACAACGTTTGTGATCGATATTCTGTCAAGGAATGAATGCAGCCATTTGTGTAATTGAGCAGGGGTAGTAATTTTCCATGGGGAGAGAATCATCAAGACAACATGATTATATTCTGGTAAGGGAAATAACCTTCTCTGGCTCCAATTTCAGGATGAATGAGTAGATAAAAGTCTGCATGACCCTGTAACCGTTTAGTAATTGCCATTTAAGTCTCGGTCTTCAAGAATATGACCCGATGGATCACCCATCACACTTTCATTTCTCACTTTAATTTTGTAGACATACAGCGGAGAGTATATGGATAACCCCTGGTTGAATGTGGTAAAGACGGGTATAACAATGTGCGGGCGTTTATGGTGAACTAATATTGATTCATGTTAATTTCTTTGATAATGACCCAACAAAAAAACAAAAAAATGGCTCTGAGCACTATCGGACGTAACTACTGAGGTTATCAGTCCCATAGAACTTAGAACTACTTAAATCTAACTAACCTAAGAACATCACACACATCCCTGCCCGAGGCAGGATTCGAACCTGCGACCGTAGCGGTCTCGCGCTTCCAGACTGTAGCACCTAGAACCGCACGACCACTCCGGCTGGTACCCAACAAAAGGTTCAAAGTTTATTCCGTTCCATGTCAAACTAATTTTTGAAATGTGACACTTCACAGGAATAAATTTGAGAGGAACAGGGAGACTTTGAGAGACTGCAGGGCACTTTCACTTCTAATACGTTGTTATGCTGCCTAATGTTCTTAGGGAAAATGGTCTTTATTACTTGGTTGCTATACCTGGATACGATCTGACTTCACACATGATGATGAAGTGGTGAGCAGTAGTTGAAGCTCTTGATTTTGTGCTCTAGTGAAGGAATAGCGGTAAGCTTTACCTGCATTCAAAGGAACAGGGTGCCAATTTAAATGACTGCAGCTAAAGCGTACAGTGGCTACGGGTCGAGGGGAGAGCTTTTTCTGCGCAACCTTGGTGAAAACATTTGCGGACTGCCGAGTTCTGTGATCCCATTATGCAGACACGTTAAATGGCGTAAGTCGGTCGGCGGCCGTGTCCAAGTAGGCTGAATAGTGCCAAGGAGTCGCCGCTGCATTGGGAAGAGTATTGAAGACCGGAAATACAGCAAAGGATGGGCCCTTGTTAGGCAGGAAGCCGATGAGACGACTGTTAGCTATCTGCGAATTTCCATGGGACAGGTCACTGGCACCCAGACGTCCAGACTCTGTTAGGAAACATATTTGCGAAGGCACGAGGCTTTTAGCAAAGGGCAGTAGGAAGCTTGCAACTTAGTACAGAGCGCTGTGGAATCCCATTCTCTTGGATATGGGGCGAACTGTATGAGGCACCTACTCGAACTCTGAAAGTAAGGAGTGACAAAAAGTTCTGTATAAATATCGGTAGTGGGGCTCTGGAGACTTCTTGTGCAAAGTAGCAAGTATTTGTCGGCTTTTCTCAGCTCAAAAAAGACGGCAATAAATTTTTCACGCCGAAAAAGACCATAAGGATGGCAGACTGCAGATATACCAAGTTGTCTGTGGTGGAGCGACCTTGGCGAAAGTCTGGGACAGAGCCAGAAGGCGCCAAGACTTAAGGAGCCAACACAATTACTGGCTGGCCATACGATAGAGGAGCTTCCACAGAAGGTCGGTGAGTATGACAAGACGATAGCTATCCGCATCTAAAAGGTTCTTACCTGGTTTTACCACTGGAACAATGATACTTTCTCGCCAAGGTGAAGGTAGTTCTCCATCGCTTCGGATGTGGCTGAAGACAGCAAGGAGGGGGCTTTGATAATCCACTGACCAATGTTTAATCATTTGGTGATGGATGCCGTGCGGCCCAAGGGCTATGTCAGGACAGTTGGCTAGGGCACTCACTGAATGGAGCATTAAACGGCTCTGGGTGAAGTGGAGAAAAAGATAGACGATGTCGTTCCATCTGCACGTTTTGGAGACGAAAGATGAAGAAGTGTGAGCATAATGCTTGGCAAGATGCTCTGCCGTTATGTCTGGATCAGTGTATGCAGCTCCATTTTTGGAAATTCCAGGTATACCTGCAGCGGTCTGATATCCATAAAGGCGTATGAACTCGGTCCGAACCTGGGATGGACAGGTTCATGTTTCTGTGGTGCAGACGTATCGTTTCCAACGCTACTGCATACGTCAACTGATGAGCTGACAGACCCATGCTTGGAGCCGTTTGATGCCAATTACGTGCTCCAGGGATGGGTGCCATTTACGACCTTGAAGGGCCCATCTACAGTCCCAAATGGCTGCAGCGATTTTCATCGACCACCAAGGCACTGTCATCCACCAGGGCAACCTCAGCAACAACGGATTGCAAAATCAGTTGCTGCAACAATGATAGTAGTGATGGTCCGGATCACCTGTTGCCATGCAGCATAAATGCAACGGTGGTAGCAGAGGTGAAGGTGCCCCACTCAGCCTTGGTAAGAGACCATCTAGGCATGCGTCCTGGTGAGTGACGCTCAGGGAGGGACATGAGAGGAAGGTGTTAAACTGGATAAAATTTGGATGTCAGCATTGCACCGAAAGCGTGATGATCGGTTACTTTCAATCGAGAATTTTGGCATTACCAGAGACAGTCACATAGCTGAGGCCACGTCATGGGCAGTGGCGCCCTCTTTACTGCCTATATAATAAGCTCTTCCTCGGGTTCTCTTTGTAGTTCGCTGCTTTATCTCGGAGGATGTCTCCCGCAGTCAGCTCGGACGTTTTAAGTGAAGACAATACCGCCCGTGAAGGACTACATTGTATGATAAATCTCTGGATAGTTAGGAGGCTACAACCAAGGGGGTACATGACGAGCCCTCCACGACGGACTGGCTACCATGCTTGACAATGGGTGCGTGGAAATCAGGTAACGTCATGGGCAAAAGACAGCGGACAATCGATAGAGATTATGCACCCCGTAAGGTGTACTCGCCCAAACAGCTGGAATATGAGTAATGTTGAAGTGCCATGACAATAATAGGTGCAGAAGATCTTAGCGCACGAGAGATATATGATGCACCACCAAGGCATCCTTCCCCAAATGGCCAGAACTTCGGAAAAATTCCAACAGTAGGGGTCAAACCCTAAAATCGGACCACACCATCTTAGGCCGAAAAGTGGGAGACTCCCTTTAGTCGCCTCTTACAACGGGCAGGAATACCTCGCTCCTCTTCTGACCCCCGAACCCGCAGGGGTTGCATGTAGATGTAGGTGTTGGATAGGTACAGGCATAAACATGTTTTAGATGAGTATAAAAACTCCTCTTTCTTCCTGAGGCATGTTACCATAACACACAGAAGTTTGACGGTGCTACAGTACATGTAGATAACTTATGACATAGCACAATTAATCGTATTATCATTACCTTTATTTATTAGAGAACGTTAACAGCCCAGCTGCTGGTAGTGCTCACATTGAAAGCCTATTAACATGAAACGGTTCTAATAGGCCTGTTTTACAAGCACTTCAAAGAATTTCATAATATATACACATGCAAAAATATCTCCAACGCTACACAACATGGCTTGTATCTCGGGAAACAAATATTTATTTCCTGAAATTTTATCACTAAAAGACTAACAACCATTTTCTCTGGAAAGAAGGACAATGTCGTAAAAAGTGCTCCGATGCTTTCAGTTACCAGCAGATGCAACCCCTTCACGTGTTGAACCTCGAATATTTGAATTTGACTGGTACTTATTTTTAATCTCTAACTAATTTCAGTCGTACCGTTTGCTTCTCCTAGAGTCATGCGTTCAGTAATATCCACAAGTCGTTAGTGCGAGAACATACAACAGACTGAACAATTATCCATATTATATCACCATCATGAACTAACATTGAAACATTATGAGGGGACCTACTTGTAGAAATGAGATGAACTGTGTACTGAAGTCAGTTTTGAGGTGTCTAGAAACTTAATTTCAACTTTGTGTATTTTTCATGTACTAAAGCATAAGTAAGTTGCTTCAACCCAAGGCACCAATGTCTAACTTTAAAACTACATTTTAGAAATTTTAGAAATAAAAGTTCTCCAAGCTATTGGATCTTACTCATTTAACTTCTCTCTTGATATACTGCATATAGGTTTTAAATTCAAAACAAGGATTGTATTCACTTCCCAGAAATTACTTGTGTGACTCAATTACTTAGTGTCTAACGTTCTGATAAATTTATTGCTTCGATGTTTAGATGTTTACCTTTATATGTATACCCACTGAAGTGGATGATTGACTAAGGAAAACAAGAGCACGGACCATTTCCATTTCTCGAATGTACAATGCAGCGATAAATTTAGATAGATCGCTACAGATTACAGTGGTTATTCCACTTTATTAATGTAACTGAGGGAATCATCGTCGATTTCTGACTGTTCTCGCCGTCACTTTTACTCAGGACAACGAGGCTGTGCCATGAGACGACTCTAGACGATTCTGAATAGGCAATTAGGCATCGTGCTTTTAATATTAACGCGCGCTGGCTGTAAATTTCCGGGAGAGGACAGAAATATCCCAATTAGTCTGCAAGCGGTCCGCAGAACAAGGGCCCCTTGTTGCTGCCTCCGCGTGGCTTCCAGTGTAGCCACCGCTGCCTGTTAGTTTGCCCCGTCTCATCCCGGACTGACAACGACGGAAATTGCTGTTAACCAAGAGGGAAGCGAAACATCCGACCACGCCTTTCTCACTGCAAACCGTGAAACTAATGTTAAGTAACGTAGTTTCCAGATTTGGCCTGTTTCAAATTACTGGATTCCCTTACTCGACTTGGAGTGTGGCAAAATAGTAACACACTGGATTTGTATTCGGAAGGACGGTGATTCAAACTCCTTGTAGATATACTGATTTAGATATTACGTAGTTCCCATAAACCTTTTAAAGGCAATGCCGGGATGGTTCCCATGAAACGGTTCGGCCGATTTCCTTCTTCATGGTTCTTGAATCCGAGATTATGCCCTACCCCTAATGACGTCATGGTCGAATGTTCGTTAAACTCTAATTTTCTTATCCCTTCCTTTCGTTACCAGTTGCACTACGGCAGAACGACGTTCTCCAATTATTCGTAACACAATTATCTTTACTTAGTAATGCACGTTAATAATTCATGGCTTACGGCTGTGTGGACAGGTTTAATGTAATCTACTCGTTAAAGAGGTATCTCCAATTGCAACCAAACGAAACACAATACACTGTATCCGTATCTCACAATGCTTATATTGAGCGTATCGAACAATGTAATCATTTTTCTGAGACATGAAACAGTGAGTCAAAGTGAGATCAAAGCATTGCCTTTAGTTAGTATGATGAATGTCCTAAAGTAATTACGAAGCATGTGGTTTCGCTTTCTTGTCGAAAGTTCAGCAAGTTTCCACGATAAGATAATATGGAAAGTTCTGAAGGAAAGACTACATTTAAACTTGTGTTCTACTCTCTACGATATTCGAGAAACATACTGTTAATTATTATGATGACTACCGTGTTGACGTTGGTTTAAGAATCATTAAAGATGGTTGTATACGTGAGAGAGGGATGGAGATACCAGAAGGTTTGAGATTGATTATATGACGATAAGACAGAAATTTAGGAACCAGGCTCTAAACAGTAAGACTTTTCCTGGGGAAATGTGAACTCTTACCACAATTTATTGGTTATGAACTGCAGATTGAAACTGAAGAAACAGCAAAAAATAGGAATTTAAGGAGGTGAGACCTGGATAAATTGACAGAACCAGAGGTTGTAGAGAGTTTCAAAGACTGCATTAGGGAACGATTGACAAGAACAGTGGAAAGGAATACAGCAGAAAAAGAGTGGGTAGCTTTGAGAGTTGAAATAGTGAAGGCAGAATAGGATCAAGTAGGTAAAAAGAGGAGGGCTAGTGGGAATCGTTGGCTAATACAAGAGATATTGAGTTTAAATGAAGAAAGGAGAAAATATAAAAGAATGCAGTAAATGAAGTAGGCGAAAAGGAGTACAAACTCTCAAAAACGAGATCGACAGGAAGGGCGAAAGGGTTAAGCAGGAATGGCTAGAGGACACATGTAAGGATGTAGAAGCATAGATCACTAGGGGTGAGATAGGTGCCGCCTACAGGAAGAGTCAAAAGACCTTTGCAGAAAAGAGAAGGACCTCTATGAATATCAAGAGCTCATATGGAAAACCAGTCCTAAGCAAAGAAGGGAAAGCAGAAACGTGGAAGGAGTATGTAGAGGGTCTACACAAGGTCGATGTACTTGAAGACAATATTATGGAAATGGAAGAGGACATAGATGAAGATGAGATGGGAGATGTGATGCTGCGTGAAGAATTTGACAGATCACTGATAGACCTAAGTTGAAACAGGGCCCTGGGAGTAGACAACATTCCGCTAGAGCTACAGATAGTCTTGGGAGATACAACCATGACAAAACTCTTTTATCTGGTGAGCAACATATACGAAAAGAAATCAGGTGCTGACAGGTGTGAAACTTACCGAACTATCAGTTAATAAGTCACGGTTGCAAAATATAGACACCAATTCCGTACAGGCGAGTGGAAAACTGGTAGAAACTGACCTCGGGAAAGACGTGAGGCAATACTGACCCTGCGACTTATCTTAGAAGACAGGTTAAGAAAAGGAAATCCTACATTTACAGAATTTGTAGACTTAGAGAAAGCTTTTGACGGTGTTGACTGGAATACTCTCTTTCAAATTCTGAAGGCGGCAGGGGTAAAATACAGGGAGCGAAATGCTATTTACAATTTTTACGGAAACTAGATGGCAATCACAAGTGTCGATGGGAAGTAAAGGGATGCAATAGTTTAGCAGAGAGTGAGACAGGGCTGTATCCTATTCTCGATGTTATTTAATCTCTATAATGAGGAAGCAGCAAAGGAAATATAAGAAAAATTTGGAGTAGGGATTAAAATCAAGCGAGAAGAAATGAAAACCGTGAGGTTTGCCGATGACATTGTAATTCTGTCAGAGAAAGCAAAAGGAAGAGTAGCTGAACGGAATCGACAGTGTCTTGAAAGGATAATATAAGATGAACGTCAACTAAAGCAAGACGAGGATAGTGGAATGTAGTCGAATTAAATCAGGTGCTGCCGAGAGAACTAGATTAGGAAAAGAGACTAAGTACTAGACGAGTTTTGCTGTTGGGGCAGCAAAATAATTGATGATGGTCAAAGTAGAAAGGATATTAAATGTAGACTGGCGATGGCAAGGAAAGCGTTTCTGAAGAAACGAAATTTCTTAACATCGATTATAGATTTAAGTGGCTGGAAGCCCGTTCTGAAAGTATTTGTATGGACTGTAGCCGTGTATAGAAGTGAAACATGGACAATAAACAGTTAAGAGAAGAAGAGTATAGAGGCTTTTGAAATGTGGTGCTGCAGAAGAATACTAAAGATGATAGGTTCGTAGGACACGTTTTGACGCATCAAGGGATCACCAATTTAGTATTCGAGGGAAGCGTGGAGGGTAAAAATCGTAGAGGGAGACCAAGAGATTCAGAAGGATGTAGGTTGCAGTAGTTATTCGGAGATGCAGAGGATTCCACAGGATAGAGTAGAATGGAGAGCTGTATCAAACCAGTCTTTGGACTGAAGACCACAACAAACTACAACCGCGTTGATCACTTTAGTCTGTCTACCTGTTTCAGTTCCTGAGGTTTGACTAAATATACAATGTCCAGTGATATTAATGTAACCACCTGTCCAAAACCTGAATAACCACCTTATGCAGCGTGGGTCGCTGCGAGACGTGCAGGAAGGGAGTCAATGGCGTTCTGGAAGGGTAGTACGGTAAACTCATCCTGGCGCTCTTCGAACCACGCACTTACACTGCTAGCTGTACGACGTGTTACACTGTCCTGCTGGCAGGTACCATCATGACAAGGAGAAAAAAACTCCATTTAGTGGTGGACATGGCCCTTTAGGTTACAGGCATTTTTGGCGTGATCCATTGTGCCATTCCGAATAACGAGTTTATCCAGGGAATGCCACGTAAACATTCCGCAGGCCATAACGCTCCCTCCTCTGGCCTGGATCCTTCCGCCAATTGTTGCTAAGTGTTTTCTTTCAGACCTTTCACGTCGAACATGCCAATGACCTTCTGTCCGATGGAACATAAAAGTGATTCTGAAAAGACGAGTTGTCTTCATTCAATGGACGTCCGGATATGGTTCTGCCGCGCAAATTCTAGCTTTCCTCTCCGATGAACAGCAGATAGCATGATAGCATGGGTGTGTGAACCAGGCGCACACACAGCAATGTTAGCTTAAAAATCGTTGAGGAGACACTATTGGTAGCCACTTGGTTCGTCTGGGCGATCAGTTGCTAAACTGCTGCACAACTATTTGCCTGTAAACATCTCTGCAGCCACTGCTTACCCCTGTCGTCTGTAGTCCTTGGTGCACCACAGTTAGTGGTTTTGGATAGCACTATTTTGTCATGCACGGTATACTTTAACCTCTGCGGTATGCGAACAGTTTACAAACCTAGCCTTTTCTGATATCTTTCCACCTTTTGACCGAATGCCAATGATCATTCAGTTTTGGAAGGCCTATTTAACTCTCTGTTACTGCATTACGACAAAGACTGCACTGCGCTCCGCGCCGCCGCTACTCCCCCCCCCCCCCCCCCCCTCCCGGGACTCTTTACATACCCTCAACTGCTAGAACTGCCACCTGCCGTCTGTGAGTGTTTCTCGCATCTTGAGGTCGAGCATAGTGGTGGTCACATTAATGTTACTGGACCGTACAGACGCCGACATCTACAGAGGCAGGAATCGCTAGTTCGTGACTAAAATGTTCAAGAGTACATTATAAAGAACTATAGAGAAACAGCTGGGGGTAAGTGCGCATTTGTCTATAGAAAATATAACAATTCACTGACGTTGAAGTTGGAAATTTTGAACACCATTTGATAGGCAGAGATGACAAGAAAGTATAGGTATGATTTCAATTACCTTACTTACACATACACCGTCCCCATTCATCATGCTTTGAAGAGACTTTCGTTTTATATTCCAATGCAGGAATTTAGCATGAAATATCCTAGCTGAAGCCTAAAGTATTCTTTCCTGCGAATGGTCAGTGGCAGCTGGGTAAAAATGGTGAACTGCTGGGCATTAGCGAGAGCAGATTGTTGGACGCCAGTAACTGGGCAAATGTATCGAAAAATAATTGGGTAAAAGGTATATACAAGAGAAAATTCCATAGTACTGGTCCCATATCTAATGACTCAATCCAAGACGTAATCGAGAACGACAAATTCTTTCAACTGAGTGGGGGGGGGGGGGCGGTAGCTGGTTTGTCTCGTTAGGTGCCTCTAAACCTGGTCTGAATAAGAGAATTGCACTACTGGCCTTTGAAATGGCTACACCAAGAAGAAATGAAGATGATAAACGGGTATTCACTGGACAAATGTATTATATTAGAACTGACATGTGATTACATTTTCTCGAAATTTGGGTGCATAGATCCTGAGAAATCAGTGCCCAGAACAACCACCTCTGGCCGTAATAACGGCCTTCATACGCCTGGTGCCTCGGGCATGGATGTGTGTGATGTCCTTAGGTTAGTTAGGTTTAAGTAGTTCTAAGGTCTAGGGGTCTGATGACCTCAGAATTTAAGACCCATAGTGCTCAGAGACATTTGAACCATTTTTTGATACGCCTGAGCATTGATTCAAACAGAACTTGGATGGCGTGTACAGGTACAGCTGCCCATGCAGCTTCAACACGATACCACAGTTCATCAAGAGTAGTGACTGGCGTATTGTGACGAGCCAGTTGCTCGGCCAGCACTGACCAGACGTTTTCAATTGGTGAGAGATCTGGAGAATGTGCTGGCCAGGGCAGCAGTCGAACATTTTCTGCTTCCAGAAAGCCCGTACAGGACCTGCAACATGCGGTCGTGCATTATCCTGCTGAAATGTAGGGTTTCGCCGGGATCGAATGAAGGGTAGAGCCACGGGTCGTAACACATCTGAAATGTAAGGTCCACTGTTCAAAGTGCAGCCAGTGAGAACAAGAGGTGACCAGTGGCACCCAATACCATTACAGTATGGCGATGACGAATACACGCTTCCAATGTGCGTTCACCGCGATGTCGCCAAACACGGATGCGACCATCATGATGCTGTAAACAGATCCTGGATTCATCCGAAAAAATGACGCTTTGCCATTCGTGCACCCAGGGTCCTCGTTGAGTACACCATCGCAGGCGCTCCTGTCTGTGATGCAGCGTCAAGGGTAAACGCAGCCATGGTCTCCGATCTGATAGTCCATGCTGCTGCAAACGTCGTCGAAGTGTTCGTGCAGATGGTTGTTGTCTTGCAAAAGTCCCCATCTGTTGACTCATGGATCGAGACGTGGCTGCACGATCCGTTACATCCATGCGGATAAGATGCCTGTCATCTCGACTGCTAGTGATACGAGGCCGTTGGGATCCAGCACGGCGTTCCGTATTACCCTTCTGAACCCACTGATTCCATATTCTGCTAACAGTCACTGGATCTCGACCAACGGGAGCAGCAATGTCGCGATACGATAACCCGCAATGGCGATAGGCTACAATCCGACTTTCATCAAAGTCGGAAAAGTGATGGTACGCATTTGTCCTCCTTACACAAGGCATAACAACAACGTTTCACCAGGCAACGCCGGTCAACTGCTGTTTGCGTATGAGAAATCGGTTGGAAACGCTCCTCATGTCAGCACGTTGTAGGTGTCGCCACCGGCGCCAACCTTGTGTGAATGCTCTGAAAAGCTAATCATTTGCCTATCACAGCATCTTCTGCCTGTCGGTTAAATTTCGCGCCTGTAGCACGTCATCTTCGTGGTGTAGCAATTTTAATGGCCAGTAGTGTAGCAACAGTTACGTGGGAACGGTTGTTTTAACGTCACATCTTGTGACCTATATCCTTTGGACCTCCCAGAACAGCGAACTAATATCAAGATTTTGTCAAATATCTTCATAGGCGATGAGATGTGTGTTTTTGAGCAACGTACAAGTGAGAAAGCAAGTAATAGTCTTAGTGAAAAGCTGCTCCATCACCAAAATGAAACAAAGGTAAACAGGGGAGAAAGAACATGAAAAATTAGTGGTTTCCTTATTTTCATGTAGAGCAGAATCAGCTATGAATTTGCCCTCCAGTGAACCAGAGCTACCCACTTAAGCACTGAGTAGGTGGCAATAATGAGAACTTGCAGTAGAAAAACGAGGTTCAGCGTCCTTTATCTCCAGCCTCCAGCTGATTTATTTTGTCACTACATTCAAGGAAAAAATTTACACTTGAGCACTTCATTTCAACATGATAAATCCTGATCAAAGCACTTCTGTTGCTAGTATCATTATCTTCTACAGTAGTAAAATGAATTTAAATCTCTTATGGAGATGAATTTGATGGACTAAATTAAATTTTGTGTCAGACAGTGATTGGAACTCGATTTTCTTGGGTATCGCGAATCTGCTACTAATCCACAACAGAGTAATGAATGTATCGGATCCTGTTTTGCACTACTATAAGCTGAGAGACTGGCAAAATATTTTTCGATTGAGCCACACGCACAGACGTACACACACACACACACACACGCACACACACACACACACACACACACACACACACGCACACACACAGTTTGTGTTTCACGACCACGTGGACAGTCATGCCAACTGCGGCAGTCACTAGGCACTTGCAAAAGCTTAAACACACAGAAATGATTGGCATCTCTTTTTTTATTGCATCAGTTTTTGAGACTTTCATCGGTTGAATAATGAAATTAATACTGCTGTGTGCGGAAACTAAACTACGTGCGCACGTCAAATCTGTATTACTTCTCTATCGATCAGGATAAACATTAAAATTGCTTAGCGTACTGTTGCAGCGGAAGATGATTATATTACTTCCGTTCTGTAAGAAGAAAAAGTAGATGTAATGTATTGATAAACGACAAGTAAATGTCTGAACTTCTATGTAGGCATTACATGGGCAACAAACTGTGCCTTTACTCGTGCACTGTTTTCGTACAGGCAGACAGGACTGTAAACTGAAAAAACTTGGGCTTTATGCGAGGCGCGTTTCTGAACAGAAATCGAGCTCATTACTGGCCACGCGGCTTCCTAGCTTGGAAACACGCCGAGGTAATTACTGCCACATGTGAGGTTCTTCTCTGCCGCCAAGCGCCTAATGAGCGACCGACACCCTCCATGCATCTTCCAGAAAATATTACCACCAATTCAAATGGAAGCCAGCGTGTTGGAATTCCGACAGCTACGAGGAGGCAACTAGATTACAAGAGCAGCTAATACTATTCCCTACAAATCCCAATCGTCTACAGTACCTGACAGAAAAAGGGAAGTATCCACAGGAAAAGCAAAAGAAAAGAAACTTCACATATTGATAATGCATGTAATATTATTTTAGTGTTAACAAACTTCAGTCAGATTTACGAGGAACATCACTGTATGAGACCACTTATCAGTATGACGTTGCACCCATTTTGGCTTGGATTATTGCGCTGACTCGTAGGAAATGATGTCACAAAGCCGTTGTACTATCAGCTGACGTAAGCTGGCCCACAAATGTAGTAACTAATCCTCGAAATACTGAACACTGGTACTGGTACGATGTTGGCATCCGGGCTTCTCCCACACATTGTCTCTCAGAGTGAGATCTGGGAATCTTTCTTGGTGCGGAATTGCCTTAACATCAGACAGGCAGTTCATGGAGACACGTACTATGTGTGGACAAGCACTGCAATAACACGACGATAGTGTCACCCAGTATGTTACACTAGAACGTACCGTTGCGCTGTTAGAATTTCCAACCTGACTGTCAGCTGTGACCCGTAACCGTACTAGAAGGCTTCCCACGCCATGGCGCCCATAGTGAAACCGGTCTGCAACACCCATTCATTTTAGGAGTGGGACTTCTCACCAGATTAGCGCCATACTGGAGTAGTGCAGAGATGCGCTTCATCATTGAACTCAGACAGCATTTCTTGCTTCACAATCATGGCATCACTCCAAACGCAGAGCGATGTTTAGTAGTTTTAATGGAAGACTACCCCCTGGATGGTAATTCCCTAGTCAGGCAGCTACCAGTCTCCAATCAGCAGTGCGGGGTGACGCAGAATATATCAGGGAGTCTATCACTAATTATCCTTGGCCGGCAGGCGCAGGGGTAAAAGTGTTAAGATGTGCTTGGTGCACAGTAAAGTGATCTGCCCTTATGGTGATTAGACGTGGTCGACCAGAACCTTGCTGATGAGTATGGCTGTCCTCACGTTCCCATGCAGTCCAACATCGGGGCACAGTCACATGATCCACAAATCTGGATGTTCGACCAGCTGGCCAAATGTAGGTGCCTTTCTCAAACTCTGTCAGGTGCCGATAACGCTGTCTCAGATCAGTGATTAATACACCAATCAGCCAAAACATGATTACTCCCAAACCGCGATGTTGAACGCCACCTGGTGGCCTTGCGAGCACGTGACGCGGTAGCAAAAATATGTAAGTGGACCAGACAAGGGCTAGGGATCATCCTAGCCAATGGGGAAATTCACTGAGATAAGGGACTTTGACAAAGGGTAGATTACTGTTACCCAGAGATGTGAAAGAGTATCTCGGAAACGGCAAAGCTGGTCGAATGTTCACGAGCTACTGTCGTCACCATCTATGGAAAGAGGTAGAAGGACAGTGAAACTGCCATTAGGCGCTAAATGGTTGGACATCTATGACTCTTCATAGAACGTGGAGTTTGGAGGCTTCTCTGTTCTATAAAGTAGGACAAATATTGATCTGCGGCATCTCTACGAAAGAGTATAATGCTCGTACACACACAAGCGTTTTGAAGCACACCGTTCATTGTACATTTCTAAACACGTAGCTCCGCAGCGGACCACTCCCGAGTGTTCATATGTTGACCTAATGACATCGTCAATTACGATTGCAGTGCCGGACGGTGTGGCCGAGTGGTTCTAGGCGCTTCAGTGTGGAACCGCGCGACCGCTACGGTCGCAGGTTCGAATCCTGCCTCGGGCATGGATGTGTGTGATGTCCTTAGGTTAGTTAGGTTTAAGTAGTTCTAAGTTCTAGGGGACTGATGACCTCAGATGTTAAGTCCCATAGTGCTCAGAGCCATTTGAGCCATTTTTTTTACGATTGCAGTGGACACGGAACCATCGAGATTCGACAGTCGATTCTCCGGGTAAATCAAATTTTTGCTACATTAGGTTGATGGTGTTCTCCACAAACGCCGTCATCGTGGTGAACAGCGGCTCGAAACCTGCAGTGCGCCACGGACGCAGGCAGCTGGGTGCAGCATATGCTGTGGGAGGCATTTTCCTGCGCTTGCACGGGACGTGTAGTATTAATCGAAGACACGCTGACAGCTGCAAACCACAGTCATCCCGTCATGCTTCATGTCTTCCCCGACGGCGACGCCATCTTTCAGCAGTATAAGTGTCCATGTCTTGAAGCCAGAAATGTGCTACAGTGGTTTGAGGAGCACTGTAGTAAACTCGCGTTGATGTCTCTGGAACCAAATTCGCCTGTTGTAAATCCTATTGAACCTATCGCTATAAGGCGCCTTCACTACCTACGCAAATCAGCGGCCTGTTATTTAAACGAATTAGATGAAATGTTCGTAGACATATAGTGCCACATACCTCCACAAACCTACCATCAAACTGTCGGATTCGTGATATGCAGAATCAGTGACGTATTTCTTTCCATAGACGGACAGACAAGCTATCTAGCATGTGGTCACAATGTTTTGGCTCATCAGTATTTCCGTTGTTATTCACAGAGAAAAATTAACATCTGGCGCTGTTCACGCCCCTTATATACTCCACCAAGGCTCGTAACAACGCTAAACATGAAGGACACTAATGCACACTTGTAGCAGCTCTGCTTGTGACAGAGAATTCCAACTTTAGTCATTTACATTTCTGCCGATGGTGTGTACATGAACGAAATTCCACTGGTATCAGACACATCTTCTGAGTGCTTCACTTACTTTCTCATGCTATGAACCTGGAAGGTATTTTCATCTTCAAGGTGTCTAAAACCCAATTCTTAGTACTCATGGTGTAAGAAACGCTAATACTATTAGTCCGTCTGCTGAGCTGAGTGGTAACGCGCTTGTTTACCATGCAGTGGGCGCGTGTTGGATTCCCGGCGGGTTGGATATTTTCCCTACCCGTGGACGGGGTGTTATGTTATCCACATCATCATTTCATCATCACCGACGCGCAATTCGCCCAATGAGGCTTCACGTGAAATAAGACTTGCGCCCGGCGGCCGAATTTCCCCGGACGGGACCTCCCGGCGATCCACGCCACACGATAATTTCATCTTTTACTACCATTTAAACAGCGAATATCACTTCCTCGTATCTCCAACAGCAGCACCAAATCTCATAGTTTATATCTTAGTTTTACATTCTCACAAGATGCAAGCAGAAAAGATCATGATTGACGTTTCGCGTAGCATGTACGTAACTACATGAAAGCAAAGAACTATTGGATATTGGAGTCCCGTGTTTGTAAATCATTTTACATTGTGAATCGTGCAGTGTCTCCTACATAATAATTCAACGCAAAAGTAATGAAACAGCTGTTCACTTCACAGTGAAAATATATAGTATCCGTTCCGTGCAACGTTGACTTCACACTAGTCATATCGCAGGCAAAAGTCTCATCATACAAAGAAGTTTTCTCTCTGTTTCTTTGGATTTTGTCGCTCTCAATGTCTCCATGTGATAAGGAGCTGAATGACAACAAAGAATCGTTTGTTGCAACTAATGAAAAATAGAGTCGAAAAAGTGAACCGCACTTTGAGATGATCGGAAAAATATTCAGAAGTACTAATAACAGTAGCAAATGGGAATAGAATCAAATGTTAGGCGAAAATGTAAGAGGCAGTCAAATGGAAACCGAACACGAACCACATGGGGCCCATGGATTGATTCCATTCAAAAGCAATCACCACACGCATTAAGCCATTTACTGCACTGGGAAACGAGACGACCCATGCCTGTTTCGAAGAACGCAGTCGGCCTCTGACGAATACAGAATCGTACGCCGTCTTGCAGTTCTTTGTCCCACAGAAACCGATTTCCTCGAATATCTTTCTTCGGGTCACCAAAGATGTGAAAATCACGCGGTGAACGATCCAGGCTGTACGGAGGATGTTACATTGTTTCTCAACCAAATCGTCAGACTGGCAGCATTCCTGGGCGTTTTACTTTATATCATGTCGCAATTTCTACACAATGTCTTTGTAGCGCTGACTCAACAAGCAGAGGGACACTGCAGTCGAAGACGAACGTCATCATGACCTTATGTGGAGCAACCATTTCGACCCCGAGGGCAAACGGCGAAGCCAACAGTGCAAACATCCCACATGTCCCCCGTCAAATAAATCCAAAGCTGGTCACCCAAGTTCCTGTTGCTCCCAAACTACGATCGGTCGAACGCTACGCTTCAACTATTTGGTTGGGTTACAATGCAACATTCTCTGTACAGCCTGAATTGTTCACTGTATGATTTTCACATCTTTGGCGACCTGAAGAAATACATGCTTGAAAGTCGGTTTCAGTCGGGCGAGGAAATGCAAGACTGGGTGCGGTTGTGTACACGTCAGCGGCCGACCAAGTTCTACAAAACGGTCATCTCGTTTCCCAGTGGAGTAAATGTCTAATGCATGTGGTGGTTACTTTTGATTGTCACCAATTCATGGTTCCGTTGTAACGATTGTTCGGTTTTCGTTCGACTGCGCCTCATATAAGTTGTATGCACCAGCCATCCGTAGCATCTCAAGTCTTCTTATTTCATATCCGTTCATTAAGTACATCAATAAATGCATTTCACACGTAAAATTGTCACAGCGACCTTTTCTGTAATAAATGTTATATTGTAGTATTTATCCTCCTTACTGTGAGACCGCGTCTCATTTTCTCTGTGCTAGATGCATTAGGATGAAGAATGTTACGATGTCATTAGAAAAGCCTTGAAGTGTAAAAGACATTTTCGTTTTTGATTAAAATAAATCGGTAGCTCTCTACCACCACAACGGAGGACAATGGCGTGCACAGGGTGATTTTTTATGGTAGAGGAACCACTTCCTACAGTCATTGTTGAATTACTTTCTGAAACTTTATAAAGGTCATCCAAAGTGCTCTGTAAGAAATACTTACGTTCTTGAAGGTGAGAAAAGTATTAATGAGGTGTTAGTAAACTGTAGGAGTAGCCTTGGTAAGGTGATAAGTACGCGATGAATTCATTGCTTTCCGAATTCGGTATTATACACTCCTGGAAATGGAAAAAAGAACACATTGACACCGGTGTGTCAGACCCACCATACTTGCTCCGGACACTGCGAGAGGGCTGTACAAGCAATGATCACACGCACGGCACAGCGGACACACCAGGAACCGCGGTGTTGGCCGTCGAATGGCGCTAGCTGCGCAGCATTTGTGCACCGCCGCCGTCAGTGTCAGCCAGTTTGCCGTGGCATACGGAGCTCCATCGCAGTCTTTAACACTGGTAGCATGCCGCGACAGCGTGGACGTGAACCGTATGTGCAGTTGACTGACTTTGAGCGAGGGCGTATAGTGGGCATGCGGGAGGCCGGGTGGACGTACCGCCGAATTGCTCAACACGTGGGGCGTGAGGTCTCCACAGTACATCGATGTTGTCGCCAGTGGTCGGCGGAAGGTGCACGTGCCCGTCGACCTGGGACCGGACCGCAGCGACGCACGGATGCACGCCAAGACCGTAGGATCCTACGCAGTGCCGTAGGGGACCGCACCGACACTTCCCAGCAAATTAGGGACACTGTTGCTCCTGGGGTATCGGCGAGGACCATTCGCAACCGTCTCCATGAAGCTGGGCTACGGTCCCGCACACCGTTAGGCCGTCTTCCGCTCACGCCCCTACATCGTGCAGCCCGCCTCCAGTGGTGTCGCGTCAGGCGTGAATGGAGGGACGAATGGTGACGTGTCGTCTTCAGCGACGAGAGTCGCTTCTGCCTTGGTGCCAATGATGGTCGTATGCGTGTTTGGCGCCGTGCAGGTGAGCGCCACAATCAGGACTGCATACGACCGAGGCACACAGGGCCAACACCCGGCATCATGGTGTGGGGAGCGATCTCCTACACTGGCCGTACACCACTGGTGATCGTCGAGGGGACACTGAATAGTGCACGGTACATCCAAACCGTCATCGAACCCATCGTTCTACCATTCCTAGACCGGCAAGGGAACTTGTTGTTCCAACAGGACAATGCACGTCCGCATGTATCCCGTGCCACCCAACGTGCTCTAGAAGGTGTAAGTCAACTACCCTGGCCAGCAAGATCTCCGGATCTGTCCCCCATTGAGCATGTTTGGGACTGGATGAAGCGTCGTCTCACGCGGTCTGCACGTCCAGCAGGAACGATGGTCCAACTGAGGCGCCAGGTGGAAATGGCATGGCAAGCCGTTCCACAGGACTACATCCAGCATCTCTACGATCGTCTCCATGGGAGAATAGCAGCCTGCATTGCTGCGAAAGGTGGATATACACTGTACTAGTGCTGACATTGTGCATGTTCTGTTGCCTGTGTCTATGTGCCTGTGGTTCTGTCAGTGTGATCATGTGATGTATCTGACCCCAGGAATGTGTCAATAAAGTTTCCCCTTCCTGGGACAATGAATTCACGGTGTTCTTATTTCAATTTCCAGGAGTGTATATATGTCACTAGAAACTCCAATAGCCGTAAAACCAGAAGGATTAGTTGTTGAGAGAGAGACGTTTTGAAGAGGAATGACCATTTAATTCTAATTGTAAGGAAAACAGATACAATGCTGAGACACAATAGAAAAACCTTAAGGAAATGTTAATTATCCACGAAAGAAGAGGCTCACACTTTCATGAGTATACGACTCTTACGAAGTTGAATTGATAGTTGAGAGAGAGATGGTCCAATGAATAGCTGCGCGTTTGAGCACTGTAATGTTAAATAAGCTCAAAGCCTTACACACACACCCATGCCCTCGAACCTCCGCCAGGACCAGCCGCACAATCCATGACTGTAGCGCCCTAGACCGCTCGGCTAATCCCACGCGGCGCGATGTTTATTCATGCGTTTGTGTGACCATATTTTCCATGAAGAATTGGGAAACTTATTACATCCTTCCACATATACCTCCCGAAATGACCATCATGAGATAATCAGAGAATTTAGGGTTCATACGGAGGTTCGTCGACAGTTGTTCATCCTTCCATCACTCGTGAACGAAACGTGTGAGAGAAGGATATTGCAGTGGTACCGGAAGTATCTTCCGCCACACACTGTTAGGTGGATCGAGAATGGAGCTGCAAATACAGATGTAAACATCTTCAATACAAAGTGAAAGTTTCCACCTGCAATTAAGTGTGTGCTGAGAGATATCTTCCTGTCTGATTAAAACTGTGTGATGTACGGAGACTTGAACTCAGAAATTTTGCTTCTTAAGGGCAAATGATTTACCAACTTTTAATTTTTTTTACTCTTTTATTGCCAAACTGTAGTAGTATTCTTTTTTATCACAATTACAAAAATTTTACAGTAGTGACAATGTGGAAAATCATGGACCTAACAATGGTGTGTGCATAATATAATTACAGTACAAAATGAAACCTGTGGGACAGTGTTGTAATTTATTACTAAACAATATAAAAGAAAACACAATCAAATTAGGCCAAACTTCCGGTTGTACTATACAAGAAAGACGACCACTCTAAACATGAGAAAATATCCGACGTTCTTCCAAAACTGGGTGACGTCTTCTTGGAATACAGTTTTGTTCAATTGCCCAATCCGAAATTCAGATCACTGTCCACCAGAATCAGCTTCTCTCACCCCGTACAACTCAGCTGCGAGGGGGCTCTTTGAATACACTGTTTAAGTAATTAGCAAGGGTCCGGCGATATCTGAATATCCTTCCTGTAAGAAAGTCCAAAAGTCAAGCGCTTCTTTGAGATCGTCCCGAAAACTCGTAGTATACACTGAAATTCCTTCGATCCAGTTAATCACAAGTGTCATTAATCGGGAAAAGTGGGTCTTCACTGTACGAAGGAGCATTCCTGGCTTGATCGTGTGGGGCGACACTCGGATATAGAAGGCCAGTATCTTCACACATCCATGTAAGATCCAAATTCCAGGCGATATTAATCCGTCTCTATCGGATGACAGCAAATGCACATTGGGGAGTCAGCTAGAACAATGATGTGCAGTCTACATGTTGTCGGAAAATGTTCCTTGACCACGAGGTATCAGGTGGAGTGAATCTCCGTCGTAATTTTGTGTGTGTGTGTGTGTGTGTGTGTGTGTGTGTGTGTGGATCCCTAGCCTGTTCCTCTTCCAGCGCTTGGGGACATGTATCTTCATTCGAGAAGCTGAATTTTAGCGTCGATTTCCGGTATGAATTGACCATTTACTTCGAAAGATATTCTATGGCGCAAAAGCTGCTGTAGCACGTAAGCGCCTCAAAGCGTGCGCTGCGGCAGGGCCGAGAACAGCCTCGTCCGCACTGCTCCGCCGACGACCGACCCAAGCACTACTAACGCCCATTCCACACAACTTTACTTCTTCCGCCACTGTCTCACCTCCTACCTTCAAAATTTCACAAAGCTGTGACTTTACCTCCGTATTGACTTACCTAGGTAATAGGGCTAATCACAGCTGTGTTTAAAAAGAATAGATCGATAAAGCCATAAGGAGGAGCCGTACACGTCTGCTTTCATCCCCTGCATCTAAACTCGCTACATATAATAATATGTACTAGTGATCCTGTGGTCAAATAGTCTGTCCCTTGGCCAGAATTGCTTATCAATAAAACAATCAGTACTATTAAATAAAAGACAAATGACTAATTAATAAAAAAGGTTTGTTCTGTCATCAGAAATTGTTGCAGACGACACAAGAGAATTAAATTGAATAACGTTTATTCAAGTAACTAACCTAAAATGAACGGAAAGTGGTCCTACAATTATCAGCTATAGAAGATCCACAAAGATAACCTTTTTAAAATACAATAAAATGGCGTTAAGTGAGATCCAAAAATGGCAGCTGAATCCGCAGACTAAATAATTACTGTAGATGCGCGAAAACTAAGTCAATTTAGTGAACACAATAAACGAAATACGCGCCAGCTAAAAATAATTCAGAGTTCAGCATGACGATTTACACTGCAACACACAAGAGACAAAGAGTACATATTCATGTTCTGTCGGGTTTCAGTTCTATAACGCAAACATAATACATTATAGTTGTGAACTGGAGCACATTCAGACTTCACGAAAGTTGAAGTCCCTCCAAAAGTTAATGTATTCCAGCTGCCGCTCACCGTCCAGAATCAGTAACCTACAAGACTGAATGTCACACGTTACGTCAGGTAGGTCTGCCTTCTTCCATGTATCGCCGTAAGGTGTCCTGAATCACTCCCTTGAGAGCACCTATCAAAATGTTCCTGTCTTCACTTGATTCCAGTAGTGTTCCCCACTACCTAATTCTCATCGGCTGAAAACCTACTCCACCAAAAATACAACATTCTTGTGCTCAACAGACACAATTTGATTCAAATTCACCACTGCCTATGCTAAACTAACAAAATATAACCATGTTTAATAAAGGGAATGTAATAATCATTTGGTCAGTCTCCGACAATTTATAATAAGCGAAAACAGTAGTTTTTTTTCAGAAATAAGTAAGCCAGCATTCTAGTTCATGTGCACTTGTGTTAACTGACAGTAAAATCTTGTTAAATATTAATTAAACAGTTACTTAGACCCACTCAATAGAAGCGTCTTTTGGCACTCTCTGCAATGGATGTCAGCAAAAACATGCCATTGACCACTTCTAAGTTACAATGGTGTATAACATCAGCTGCAATCAACAGTGAAATAAATTTACTGAAACGATAGCAAAATATTAAATGAATAACTATACAAATATGACAAGATATGAGGCATTCATGCTGCAGTCAGTTACTGGGTTACTGTGAAGAATATAATGTTCTGACAGACATTAAAATAACTAAAAAGGTATAAAAACGCAATAAATCAATAAAACAAATAGATACGCGTGTATAGCTTCCAGGGATGATAGCAATAGAGCTACATCACCATCCGAGGCAGTGTTCATTGAAATAGCATGAAGCATTAATAAATTGTCAATTTCCAGGCTTATTGTCTGTATGTTCAGTAACTGTAAATTATTAACTTTCGTAATATTTAAGATATTCAAAATATTATTGTTTCAATGAATGTGCCTCAATTTTCTGAGATCGCAGATGTCTTCAGATTTGCTTTACTATGGAACTGTGATTTATTATTGAATAAGAGTTGTAAGCAGAAAATTTCCAATGCACCGGTACTGGTACCTCATCTGCACTCCGACCATGCAATGAACAGCTGTCCAAATTCTCTTTGCTCTGGAATTACCCATGTCTGGACACATGTTGAACGCCTTTGTACCTGAGCTAGTATGGAGCAGTTGAGTGGCCTCCTCACGGCACAGACTCTCACCCTGTCAAGCAAACAGATTCACCTCTCCCCATTACCAGCCCTAGTTGACTGAATAGGTTGCCTAAATAAGTGTAACGTTAAAAAGTTTTTCTGTTAAACGTGTCGTGCTAGCACTCCTGATAGGAAGGATGTTATGAAGATGTAGTTTAGCCACAGCCGGGGGTAGTTTCCAGAATGAAATTTTCAGTCTGCATCGAAGGGTGCGCTAATATGAAACTTCCTGGCATGTTAAAATTGTATGCTGGACTGAGACTCGAACCTGGAGCCATTTCATTTCGCAAACAAGTGACCTACAAACAATTTTTACCTGATCTCAAAAACTGAAGAGTGGTGCGGAGGGCAGGAGCACAAAGCAGGCAAAGGTCACAACCCAAAGCCTGGCTGCGACGTCCCCTCTTTCTCTGCTATGACTGATGGGTCTAGAAAGGAATTATATGACGATAACTGACTACGTTGGTTTCCTTATTTTCATTTATTTTATTAATTTTATTATTTTAATTTTTTTAAATTTTTAGTATACACTCATGTTAAAAAAAAGAACAACTTGAATGGCTAGAGATAGGACGCTCATATTCACAGGACATGTACATTCGTGTGTCCTGCAGAAGTGATTAGCATTTCAGTCATCTCGCTTCAGCATGCGTCCTTTTGCCTAGTAGACAAAGGTTCCACCATGGGTGCTGATAACTTGTTCCATGCATGGTGGCATCGATGTGTATAAGGCGCGAATGGCGTCTTGTGGTGTAGCCTTCCATGCTGCATCCACTTGGTTCCAAAGTTCTTCTGTGGTGGTTGGCACTGGATCACAGCACTTCACTTGTGATTGCACCATGTTCCACAAATTTTCGATTGACTACAAATCTGATGATCAGGTTGGCCAGGGCAAAAGCCTGACATTCTTTGACGCCAAGAAGACACGTGTTCATGCAGCAACATGTGGTTGTGTATTGTCTTGCTGAAAAATGGCGCCATGGGTTTTGTGCAGACAGTGTATAGCTACAGGTCGCAGTATGTCATTTCCGTTGCTCACAATAGTCACAGTACACTGGACAAGCACAAATTGTGATTTACGGTTGTACCCTATAGTACCCCACACGTATGGCCTTGATTTGGCACTGTATGTCTTCTGCTAATGCAGTGACTGTGATGCCACTTCCCCGTTTGCGGCGAATCAATATGCGGCCATAGTTTTCAAACAGACAGAACCTGGATTCGTCCAAAAACATGTTCTGAAGACATTCCTGTCCCCTGCGACATCGTTCAATAGACCATTGCCGTCTAGTATGTTTTGCACATTTTTCAAAGGCAGGAGGAGAAATGGACGACTTGCACGTAATCCACGTCGCAGTAAACGGCGATGGTCTGTCACCACTGAGAGTGTACAATGTGTTACACTGTTGCACTTTTGCGCCAGAGCCGAAAAGGAAGCAGATCTGTACTACGATATCATTCGGATTAGGTGTCAATCTTCTCGGGGGGTGGTCTCGGTTGTGCGACCTGACCCATCTCGTCATGATCTACGGCCTTCCTTGAACCATTCTGCCCACTCCCGTTACACTGCCGAAACACTTCGTCCCACACAAGGAGCAGTTTCCCGGACGGATGCATCACATTCTCTCATGCTAATAATGCACCCTCTTTCAAACACACTGATCTGATGGCACTGTTCGGGCATACGTCTGCGAGGCATCCTGTATGTTTGCGTAAGTCACACTGATCCATAACCTTCGGTTTATAGCGATAACGAGAGTTGCAGGAACATTTTACCTATAGGTGGTGTTGCGTCATGATCTCGATGTTGACATTGAATCCACGGGCAGACAACGTTCAAATGCTAATAATTTCTGCAGAATATACTTATGTGCATGTCTTGTGAATGCGAACGTCCCTCTAGTCGTTCAAGGTGTTCTGATTCTTCTGAACATGAGTATCTTCGAGACCAGATTGAGTCAGCTTTATGGGACAGGCCAACGACATCATGGGCAGATAATCACATGAAACAAAATTGAAATTCAGAAAAAAAAGAAATACGCATTCGTGTGTGCTGCTCTCCCTGCAAACATTCAGATCGCTCGTCTGGAGATACTGGAATGCTACACCGTTCCAGAATGATCACACACATGTCAACAACATAGGAGATTGGGTGCTCACTATCTAGAGGAGGAGATTGTTGACCTCATTGCTCAAATAGTTGTCAAATGTCCGACGATGAGTGGGAGTACATTTGTGCATACCGTGAGCTTCCAGTATATGACATCAAAATTCAAGTGTGTAGTGTGAGGGATCACAGAAAAGGCAGGCAAAAAAGTGACCTTGTAGCCAAGTGATAGTAAAATGAGAAGTGTGTGGGAGAAGTAGGAGATTAGGGGACTGTTGCTGGTGGGGCATGGGGGTAGTAAGGCAATATACATTGTGTTAGGAACCGGACCTCACATTTCGTAGTGCATGTAAGGTGGTGCTCGTCAGTGCCCTCTCACAGGCAACTTCTGCAAAGTTGCAGTGCGGCCATACCGATATGGTGTAGTTGTTGGTTGCTGGGAAACTTGCCATTGACAATGTGGTAAGAAATGGCATGAAGTCAGACGGAAGGAAAAGTGCGTCGACAGTTTTCCATACTGTCGGCCACTGTAAGTCAGGGCATTGTGCCTCCAATGCAATGTGGCGATGATGGAGGTGTGTGCATCTACAACAACTTATAAAAATCCTTCGCCCACTGTGGGCACATTGTTGCAAGAGCATTGTGTACATAACTAAGCTCAAGGAAATATGTGGAAAAATAGGACTGCGGTGGAATATCGTGAGCCACGTTAATTGGTTGTGCAGGTGAGTCTGACATGTGTATTCCTGAGATACATTTCGTAAGTAATGATGAAACTTCCCCCCAACGTCTCAGCATGGTGTATATACCTAATGCTATGGCTCTGGCCAGGAAAAGGACGAGACCAAGGCCACCTTTTGTAAGAGGAAGGGTGAGGATCTAGTATCGTATTTTGAATATGGTGCCACCCGAAATGAAGTACCGAAGCGTCTGTTGGTGTTGACGTCCCAAGAGCCATGGTAGAGGGAAACTTGGATGGCATGGACCAATTTAGGTGCCATATATGTAGTGAGTTCAGGCTGCATGCGGGGTAGTGGCGAATGTGGTAACGAACTGGAACTGACTGCGGCATTCAACACTGTGTTTTCGCTGTGGCACGCTGGGTAGAGCCCGTATAGTCGATACCCAGGTAACGGACCATTGTCACAGTAGGACATGGTAGTGGCCCATGTCTTGGAATTTGCGTCCAGCTGTCATGATCATCCATTTAATAACGTTGAGGTGACCATCTGACAACTGTCTGTGATATTAGTTCCATGCTATGGCATCGTGTACTTCTGTGGGAGAGCGTGCGAGAAACAGGAGATCGTCCACATACTCCAGGCAGTAGAAAATGTTGCTATGCTATGTGAGGAGGCCTCTGATGGGGGGCTCGTGGTGATCTTGTACAAAATAGTGGAAAGAGAGCATGCCTGGCTACCGTACATCAGACAGTGATCGGTCTAGGCAATCGTCAGTTCAGCTGGACCATGGACTTGCACTGTAAAATAAGCAGTAAATGGCGTCTATTACTGGTTTGGGAAACCACATGCATTCCGTATTCGAAGAAGAAAAAATGATGGCAGACTCGGTAGAAGCCGCTGCTGAAATCTAACCACGTCAACGCTGCACGGAGGCAGCAGGACGCAGTCAGTGCAATAAGGTCCCGACATTCACCTGTGAACATCTGGATGGTGGACACGCAACCTCGCGATGTTTGTTCTGGAGAAAGTACTGCGGGTAACTCTGCACGCATGTGCAGAGCGCGTAGATTTTGTAATCTGCTTTGTGTAATATCAAGAGGCGAAAATTGGTGAGGTCCACTCCCCCTGTCGGCTGAGGCCCTGGTATGAGAACGCCGTCGAAAAAGATGAATGGACCGATGGAAGGACAGAACATCTCCTGGGACATTTGGGTCCATCGCTGAAGTTCAGATAAAATTCAACCGGAAAGCCGCCAGAGACTGGGGGATTTATTCGTCGCCACCTCGTCCACTGTGATCGCTATCACCAAGTACGCCGCCCCCGTGTTATTACGGGTGTGGGTGACGAGTGGGAGAACCGCCGCCGCCGCCACCGTTTCATGATTGTAAAATCGTGGGTAACGATTAGCGGCTGCCATCTTGGATGTTAAGGGATGAGACGAGGGAACGTCGTCGACGACGGAGGTCGTATATGACAAGAAGCATGGACGGACACTCCTCATCGGTGGTGTCTTGACGGTGTGACCGCACAACCACGCCTCGTAATTTGTTGCCCTGACGGGACAGAAAATTGGCTTTGATACGTTGGCGTTCGCGACGGACATCCGATGACGGTAAGATGACATAAGGTTCGCGTAATACAGTATAATAATAGTGCTGAGTATCCCGGTGCCACGCCGTCGCATCTATGCCGCACTGGATAAACTCCCTCTTGATTGCTGGCTTCGCACAACTGATTCACCGAGTCAGCGTCGAGGCGTACCGAGGAAACCGTTGCTCTCAGGATCTTCATGTAGCAGCCATGAGTTGTCGACAAAAGAGAAGTACAGGGCTTACAGGCACGTCGACCTCGCCAAACTGGTTGTGGTGGCATGAGCGGAACGTGCAGTCTCTACTTCCACCAGTACTGCTCTTCGTACCTTCTTAACATCACTGAAGTTCTGCGAAACTTGTGGGACTAGCACGCCTAGAAGAAAGGATGTTGCGGATATATGGCTTAACCACAGCCTGAGAGATATTTCGGGAGTGAAATTTTCAGTTCTGTGAAACTTGTGGGGCTAGCACGCCTAGAAAAAAGGATATTGCGGATATATGGCTTAACCACAGCCTGAGAGATATTTCGAGAGTGAAATTTTCACTATGCAATCGAGTGTGCGCTGATATGAAACTTCCTGGCAGAATAAAACTGTGTGCCAAACTGAAACTCGAACTCGAGGCTCTCGAGGAGTGCTAGCTCCATAAGATTTGCTGGAAGACTCATGTGAAATTTGGAAAGTAGCAGAGGAGGTACTGACAGAAGCAAAGCAGTAAAGCTTTGCACAGCGGCCGTGAGTCGTGCTTGTGCAGCTGAGTCGATGCCGGCACGGGAACTCAGCGTGTTCGATCAGAGGGTTAGCTGTCCTCTGTAATAAAAAAAACTGAGTTAATGGGTCAACGATGAACTTGAACAAGCGTCATGGGACGTCAGCCTCGAACAAATAGAACTGACAATAACGAAAAAAATGAGACAAAAAAAGTCGACAGAGCACTTGCCCGTGAAAGTGAAGGTCCTGAGTTCGAGGCTCGGTCCCTCACACAGTTTTAATCCTCCTGGAGTTTTAATCTTGAATACGCGCCTAAAGCTCTGTGCTCACCGTATCCTGATTCAGCCATAAGCTCTTCAGATATCAGTGCTGGGGACATGTTCAAATTCAGTGGTGCAGTTGTCTGTCCTCATATGAACTTCTTAATCTTGGCTGAATTTGTGCTGTCCTACGGCAGTCATTTCATGCCTCCCTCTACCATTGAAAAAGCCTTGAAACGACAAAGACACGTCGGACGGCACAGAGAATTATTTCCGTTTCGAAGGAGAGTATCATTCAAAATAGAATCAAAATGTCTTCGTTGTGGCATTGGTTTGTAAAATTCGGAAAAAGGGTAAGCGCCACTATTTTTCGTTATGTTTGAGTGACATTACTGTTCAGGCAGGTAGTATTCGTTTCCAACGTAGCGTGCCCAAGCCCTTACAGACAAAATTGTACAGATAGCAGAGGATCGGTAGCTGAGTATTTTGAGATTAGAAACAATTTTCGGAAAGGTACGTATAGTACGTCTGCGTAAGATGCCATACTTTCTGATTCTACATGAAGTTATTATGGGTATTTCGAGATTTTAGAAACGAAGTTAATCACAGCTGTTCAGCAAGATTCCTTCAAAGTGAATAGCGATTTGTATGACAAAATCATAAATTTCATGTCCCGAAGTGATTTTTTTAGAGCTTGCACTAGTAGACATCTCACCCCGAAGATCAGTCTAAGTTTGTAAAACAAAATTTGATAATATCACCAGTTTTATTATGTATTTTACTCTCAAATGTCCAAAATGTCAAATGTATGTGAAAATTAACCTAAATTTTCCTAAGGACAAACACACACACCCATGCCCGAGGGAGGATTCGAACCTCCGCCGGGACCAGCCGCACAGTCCATGGCTGCAGCGCCTTAGACCTTTACTCTCAAGTAATACTAAATAAAAGCTTGTATTGCAATTACCGACCGTCCCACGATTGATATTTGCTGTTCTACAGCACTGTCGTTAAACATATCTGCCATATCTGTGCACGTTTTATAAAGCCGCCTCTTACATGAATGCACTGAATCCAGTCCGCCTACCGTCCGTTTTTTCGTAATAGTTTCTATTACACACAACACACTAATTATCTTCAGGAGTCGAATTTACTTTTCTCCCTCGTTTGGTGAATGAAGAAAATTTTTTTGTATCAGTCTTTTTGTGTTGCACTGTTTCCAAAATCTGTAGTTTTTCCTGGTCTGTCAACACAGATGCAGATTTCTTTCTCCTTTTCGGGGTGCTTCCACATTTGGTATCGGTGTAATGTTTTAGAACTCGGTAAAGGTCACAGCCTTAGCTGCAACATTTGCGTTATATGTAATTTCTGGGCTTACATATTCATTAAGAGTGTGGGTTTCTTATTTGTCAGATCCACCAAGAATGTTGTTTCGATTAGAATGCTTCTCAGTATGTTCTAGGCATCGTCTGCAAATCAAAAATATGCCGAAGGAAAGGTGTTACTAGTGTCTATCCCGCGTATCTGGGTGAAATGCAAATTGTACTACGTGTTCCAGTGTGACAGCAAAAGTTCAGTAACCAGACACACACATAGTTCAAGACATAGAGTACACGATAAACACAAGGCTAGAATTGGAAAGGAATGTATATAAATCACTATCATTGTTTTTAAATATATCTGCGGTTATTCCGTCATCGGTTATTCAATCCACTAGGAGAACTTCAAGAAACAACTATAAGTGACTATTTCGCCACACAGATTTAAATACTTAAACACACTGCAGTATTTTTGCTCTCGAAAATGAAAAATATCCCTTTCAACTGCGCCTTCTGCTGGCCGCACGGGACTTGGACTCAGGGAAGCAGTGGACCACTGGATGGTGCGCCCTCTTGTCACAGTGAAGTAACACGAGCAAATTGGCATAATTCCCCGGTTACAATCCTTCCCGGATTCACTCTATTAAAACGGTAGGAGGTTATGAATGAGTAATACGTATGGGACAGAAGTTACTAAACGCCCTTCGTTTCATAACAAACAACTTGGCGGTGTTACCTCGAAAATCGATACTTAGTCGTCTATGCGATGACCACGGTGGAGTTTACTACCATTTATAGTTAATGACCGGTTGTCAACATGTACTTGAAGACATGTATTTAATGTATGGTGCGACAGGACGCAACGGCCAGAAAGCTATACGAATGTACACAGAAAATTTTCACAATAGGCGTCATCCTAATTTGACCAAATTTGGCACCGTTGACATCTATATATATGCAAAGCTGTGTGACTGAAACCACATATGGCTACCAGAGTTCCTCGGCAAGGAGTTCCACGCACAGTATACAATGAGCCGTTGGTGCTGGGTTTTGTGGGACTACAATCACTAACTAATAATACTCCGTTGGTCCGAGGAAAACACCCTTCGAAGGTGTACCCTATAATAAACAGTACATGGGTCAGTTAATTCTGAACCAGAGTTGACACCTGTCATAGGATCGTCTAGCGCAGTACTGCAGTGCCGATGTCCGTGTCGTTTGTATTATTCTAGAATGAGGCCTCTTCCACTGTGATGATGTTCTCAGCGCATCGATCGCAGTTTCTGAAGTGATTCTCAGATCTACATCTACATCTATCTACATCTACATGATTACTCTTCAATTCACATTTAAGTGCTTGGCAGAGGGTTCATCGAACCACAATCATACTATCTCTCTACCACTCCACTCCCGAACAGCGCGCAGGAAAAACGAACACCTTCCTGTTCGAGCTCTGATTTCTCCTATTTTATTTTGATGATCATTCCTACCTATGTAGGTTGGGCCCAACAAAAGATTTTCGCATTCGGAAGAGAAAGTTGGTGACTGAAATTTCGAAAATAGATCTCGCCACGACGAAAAACGTCTTTGCTTTAATGACATACATCCCAACTCGCGTATCAAATCTGACACACTCTCTCCTCTTTTACGTGATAATACAAAACGAGCTGCCCTTTTTTGCACCCTTTCGATGTCCTCCGTCAATCCCACCTGGTAAGGATCCCACACCGCGCAGCAATATTATAACAGAGGACGAACGAGCGTAGTGTAAGCTGTCTCTTTAGTGGACTTACTGCATCTTCTACGTGTCCTGCGAACGAAACGCAACCTTTGGCTCGCCTTCCCCTTCCCCTTCCCCACAATATGATTTATGTGGTCTTTCCAACTGAAGTTGTTCGTAATTTTAACACCCAGGTACTTAGTTGAATTGACAGCCTTGAGAATTGTTCTATTTATCCAGTAAACGAATTCCAACGGATTTCTTTTGGAACTCATGTGGATCACCTCACACTTTTCGTTATTTAGCGTCAACTGCCACCTGCCACACCACACAGCAATCTTTTCTAAATCGCTTTGCAACTGATACTGGTCTTCGGAGGACCTTACTAGACGATAAATTACAGCATCATCTGCGAACAACCTAAGAGAAATGGTCAGATTGTCACCCAGGTCATTTATATAGATCGGGAACAGCAGAGGTCCCAGAACGCTTCCCTGGGGAATACCTGATATCACCTCGTTTTACTCGATGATTTGCCGTCTATTACTACGAACTGCTAACTTCCTGACAGGAAATCACGAATCCAGTCGCACAACTGAGACGATACCCCATAGGCCCGCAGCTTGATTAGAAGTCGCTTGTAAGGAACGGTGTCAAAAGCTTTCCGGAAATCTAGAAATACGGAATCAACTTGATATCCCCTGTCGATAGCGGCCATTACTTCGTGCGAATAAAGAGCTAGCTGCGTTGCTCAAGAAAGATGTTTTCTGAGACCATACTGATTACGTATCAATAGATCGTTCCCTTCGAGGTGATTCATAATGTTTGGATACAGTATATGCTCCAAAACCCTACTGCAAACCGACTTCAATGACATAGGTCTGTAGTTCGATGGATTACTCCTACTACCCTTCTTAAACACTGGTGCGACCTGCGCAATTTTCCAATCTGTAGGTACAGATCTATCGGTGAGCGAGCGGTTGTATATGATTGCTAAGTAGGGAGCTATTTTATCAGCGTAATCTGAAAGGAAGCTAATCGGTATTCAATCTGGACCTGAAGACTTGCCCGTATCAAGCGATTTGAGGTGCTTCGCCACCCCTAAGGTATCTACTTATAAGAACCTCATGCTAGCAGCTGTTCGTGTTTCAATTTCTGGAATATTCCATTCGTCTTCCCTGGTGAAGGAATTTCTGAAAACTGCGTTCAATAACTCCGCTTTAGCGGCTCAGTCGTCGGTAACAGTACCATCGGCACTGTTTCGTTGTGGAACCTATTAAAGGCATCTCGCATTGAAGTCCGTGCCAAATTTCGCGCGTCTGTAAATTTTAGCCAATCTTCGGGATTTCGCGTTCTTCTGAACTTTGCATGCTTTTTCCGTTGCCTCTGCAACAGCGTTCGGACCTGTTTTGTGTACCATGGGGGATCACTTCCATCTCTTACCAATTTATGAGGTATGGATCTCTCAATTGCTGTTGCTGCTATATCTTTGAATTTGAGTCACATCTCGTCTACATTTGCACAGTCAGTTCGTAAGGAATGGAGATTGTCTCTTAAGAAGGCTTCTAGTGACAGTTTATCCGCTTTTTTAAATAAAATTATTTTGCGTTTGTTTCTGGTGGATTTGGAAGAAGCGGTATTGAGCCTAGCTACAACGACCTTGTGATCACTGATCCCTGTATCAGTCATGATGCTCTCTATTAGCTCTGCATTGTTTGTGGCTAAGAGGTCCAGTGTGTTTTCGAAACCATTTACAATTCACGTGGGTTCGTGGACTAACTGCTCGAAATAATTTTAGGAGAAAGCATTGAGGACAATCTCGGAAGATGTTTTCTGCCTACCACCGGTTTTGAACAAGTATTTTTGCCAACATATCGAGAGAAGGTTGAAGTCCCCACCAACTATAACCGTATGAGTGGGGTATTTATTTCTTACGAGACTCAAATTTTCTATGAACTGTTCAGCAACTATATCATCGGAGTCTGGGGGTCGGTAGAAGGAGCTAGTTATTAACTTAGTTCGGCTGTTAAGTATAACCTCCACCCATACCAATTCGCACGGACTATCTACTTCGACTTCACTACAAGATAAACCACTACTGACAGACGCAAACACTCCACCACCAATTCTGCCTAATCTATCTTTCCTGAACACCGTCTGAGACTTCGTAAAAATCTCTGCAGAACTTATTTTAGGCTTTAGCCAGCTTTCTGTACCTATAACGATTTCAGCTTCTGTGCTTTCTATTAGCGCTTGAAGCTCAGGGACTTTCCCAGCACAACTACAACAATTTACTACTACAATTCCGACTGTTCCTTAATCCAAGCACGTCCTGTATTTGCCATGCATCCTTTGAGATTGCAGCCCATCCCGTACTTTCCCGAGGCCTTCTAACCTAAAAAACCGCCCAGTACACGCCACACAGCCTCCGCTACCCGTGTAGCCGCCAGCTACACATATAACGATTCTCTATCAGCTCACGGGCTGCAGTTTTATAAGATAAACTAGTAGCCCCGTATTTGCTGCCACCTCGTTCGAATGATCTTGTTGTAGTTATACCTCCTTTTGTCTATAAGAGGATATTTTCGATAAATATAATAATTCTCGTCGTTGGATGGAGTCGGATGATTTGCCCCATGACCATCGGTCTCACAATAATCTCTTGCATAATGAGATTTCTGTAACTAAATCTGCACAGATACTCCGCAAGCCACGGTACTGCGCGAAGCGGAGGGCACTCTCTACCACTACTTGTGCCCCAATTTCTCGTATCTTACCGTCGTGGTCCTCAAGCGCAATGAATGATGGCGCCAGTAAAATCAAATACCGGTTCTCTAAATTCCCCAAAAGTGTTCCTTGAGAAGAACGTCGTCTCCCGCCAGGGATTCTCACATGGGCAAAATCAAATCGGAGGCAAATGAAACCCGGCAGAAGGTAATTTACGGCTAAAATTTGTTGGTTGGGTCCTAGCTGTCTATGGCAATGTACATCAGATGCAAGGAATATTTCAGAGAACGGGACAAAACTTTAGACGTTGTTGCAACGCAAGCAATGAGACTGGTGGTCGTCACTTTGAACACTTTCTTTGAGCTTAGACTTTTTCTGTAAGGCATAAATTATTTATGTCAACAAAAAGCTACATAATCGTTCCCAACCATGAGCTGACCATCAGCTTGTTTCAGTTTAAGATTTTTTAACCGTCTATAGTGCGTATAAATTTGAGTCTAAAGGTTTGGGATCCCTTATGCACATACAAGGATTTCTGTTTACGGGAAAATCTTGGTCGTTTGAGGTGATTTCTCTTGTCTTTTCATTTTCTTTTTTTTTTTTTTATAAATTTATGTTCAACTTCTGTACACGCGTTTAGAAACTGTCCTCTATGGATGAACATGGCGCAGTAACAATTCAAATAGGTGTTACGATAAATGAAGTAAACGGAATTGCTCATAATGGTCACAGTTTAGAAACTGTCCTCCATGGATGAACATGGTGCAGTAACAATTCAAATAGGTGTTACGATAAATGAAGTAAACGGAATTACTCCTAACGGGCACAGTTCTCTCCATAGATAACGTAAAACACTGTGAGGTGTGTTTCCGGAGATTACTTCCTACCGGAGGGGATTGTTAACTGTTCTGAGAGATTCCAGTTCGTTGTGCAGTTTGTAGACGTAGTGCTTGATTGCGTTATTTCACCTAGAGAATTTATTTACCTTGTAGTATGATTGTGCTAAAATATTTGCTGGTATAAGAGCAACTGGTATTGATAAAAAACTAGATGTTGTTGAATGGAGAATTTTTTTTTTTCAGAAGGATGATTGGCATCCTACTAACAAAGAAGTTTCGGTGAAGTAACAAATATTTACGCAGAGAAGGAAAGGGTCATTATTTATTACGTATTCAAGAGAACTAACTTTGCTGTGAGGCAGATAGTGCAGTACAAAATAATCATAAACAGAAAACAGTTAAAGTGAAAGCAAACAGATAAGTACTCAATTCAGTGAGCGTCAAGCAGGTATTATGCTGTGTGTATAGAAAAGAAGTACCACGAACTTCGAACAGGCTAGTTATTTAAAGATAAAAACGCCGAGATTTGAACCTACATTATCGAAAATGAGTTCGTACTTCCGTTGTGAGCAGTGTTAGTATTTTATCTAAGACTGCAATGTAACAAAGACACCATTTTAATCCTGTGTGGATGATATATACTGTCTAACGGGGATTAAGGGAAGTACCTAAACTCTCAAGCTAAGTAAAGCAACATGCGGGATTTTCGAACCCTGCCGGTTAGACAAGGCACGGTTTCGCAGCTTGGGACTGGACGCTTATTTCCGTGGTCGGAACACTCCTTCTCGTCGTACAAGTGGTGTGAAAACGCGAACGGCCGCCAGCGTCTTATTATCTCTGGCTACACGCGGCAGAAGAGCAGAAGGCTCATGAAACTCTCAGCGCTTGTTAGGGAGCCGTATGAGTGTGCATCAACGCCGTTCCTTTTTATGAGAGCCTCCGCAGGATCTTCTCTTTTTGCAGATACTTCGGTACTAAACTCACTCTCAGAGTAAAAACTTCATTATGTAAGAAACCGGCTCGGGTGCTGATGTTACTTCCTGGAAATGCTATATGCCCACAGACTGCTACCACATGTGCGCCCTCAGTCACCGGTTTTACAGATAACTGCATCTGATTCGAATGCTTTCCCAGTCGAAATTTCCGTCTTTAGATAAAGATTTCAGTGGGCTGTCCCAGGTCTTCAGCGTCAGAATATATATGTGTAGAGGACCCAAAACGGGGTAATTTGGGATAATGAGCTTACAAACGGAAACGATTATATAATTTTTTATTGGTACAAAAGCTCACATCTAATAGGAACAGCTTAAGAACATAACAACACTTCTATGTGCCGACTGCCAGTCCCAATGTGTGTTTACTAAGACACAAAATGTTCAAATTTGTGTGAATTTCTAAGGGACGAAACTGCTGAGGTCATCGGTCCCTAGACTTACACACTACTTAAACAAATTTACGCTAAGAATAACACACACACCCATGCCCGAGGGGAGACTCGAACCTCCGGCGGGAACTAAGTCACACAAAACGTCAAGAAGCTCTCTCAAATACCTTTACATCATGTTGAACTAAGAAACAGACAACTAGCACCCTACAAAACATTTCCTTTTCAGATATTACTGCAGTTTTATACAGCAGATACTCCATGTAACTCAGTGGGAAACGTCCACATCATTGTTTTACAAAGTATTGTATCCAAAGTCGAGGCAGCAACATAAGCGGTTTTGTTTTTCGGACATGTCCCGCATGCTGCAGGATCTCCTCACAATGGATCTATTGAAACGAAAAGTACATCTAATCTAATGTAATCTACAGTCATGTGACTCTCACACATTGTCATTAATGACCTCTTAGTACTTCAAATATTCATTTCCGACCATTGGTTCCTGATCTCAAAATACTTACTTCATGATCATCTATAGTCTGCCTGAATTTGGTAACCACAGATGAAAATGACAACAAAAGTACTTCTATATACTAATGGGCTGAGGCATTAACAGCTGGGGAGATCCTTTTTCTTGCTACAGTTATTGCTTTCATCCACTTAAGACTCTGGTTTGGGTAATGCAACTATAAAGGTGACTGTTGCCACATTTAGACTGTTAAATACACAATTTATTTATTCGTAACCGAAAGTACACTTTACACATAAAACATGAAAAGTAGTTGTGAGTGTTGCTTATATGAAACATTTTTGTATTAATCTAGAAAAAATATCGACAATCGCCTATTGCAGCAGGAAGGCCTTCTACACATTTCCTTACCATTCAACATTTCTGAACTGACACAAAAACGGGAGCGAAACACGTAACAATCACTCACTTATCTTACTATTTCGTATGTTTTGCGGGATGTGGGCAAACGAATAGGGGAAAATAGTGTTTCTTCCGGTTTTTTTGTGGCCTCTTTGCAGTGCATATGTAGATCACGCTAATAACAGCAAATACTGTCTTTTAAGTCGGAAAAAAGCCGAACAACGTGACGGAATTTTTTTTGGCAAAATCGTAATATAGATATCACGATCAATATTCTGTATTATTCATGACACAATAAGTCTTGTACCAGACAGACACTCCCACTGAGAATGGTAAGCTTCGCCGAAGTGGATTACAAGACTCTTTAAAAAATACCAGTAACAGCACAAAAGCACGTCAACCTGCAGTAACATAGTTTTACAGTCAATAAATCGTTACTTTTAATTAATATGTTAAAATTCTTTCGTTGTATCACTATATCTGTCTTGAATTTTTAATGTTTGAATAATAGAAAGCTAGATGTACTCAAATTACATGTTTTTGTTGGTAGTCACGGGTTGCAGTACCATCTAGGTTGCAGGATATATAGAAAATGGCTATCAGTAATTAGAACCCAGATTTTATAATCACTCGATGAATATGTTAAATACGAGTCGTCTATGTTTTGGTGCTGCAGAAACTAATTTTTGTTTTAGGACTCATCCTTGCTATATAAAATTTCTAAAAATCTATCAGTAATTAAAGAAGATGGGGACAACTTGAAAAGGAAAGAAAAAGAATTAATTCAGCTTAGGAAATAACTTTTATTCTGCTGATTCCAGGCCCACAGCCACCACACATTATGGGAAGAATTTATAACCATTTTACTCTGTCTGGCCGAGGGGAGCAACGGATATAGCATAGTCTAAGCAAATAGCGCAAATTCGGCTGCCGAAAGAGGTCTACGACCCAGTCATTCTCGATCCGGTAAACTTTGAATTTGGAAAATCAGTGTAACTGTTCTTGGTGAAGTATAAAGAATAAATAGGCGGAAAAAAATTAAGTCCAAGAACTTGGACGCGCGTTGCATAGCGTATACTGAAGTCCCCTTCAGCACTGCGAGGATCGGTAAACGTAAGATTTTGCTTCAAAGCACGACCTAAATGCTCAAGGCTGTAAGCAACTAACAAATTTAACACCATAAGCTGCAATCTGTTTTCTATGATAAGGCCAGCAGAACATAAGTAAGTCGATTTTGAGGGATGAAGACACAAATGGACGACACGTAATTGCCCGGAATCTTGCCATCGCCACCGAGAGCGAAGTACTTGTTATAAGTTTGAGACCTCTGTCAGTGCGAATGACAACGATGAAAATTTGGAAACTGTTTGTTGTGGAAATGTGGGACGTCGATATAATTACATTTAAACTAAGTATCAGGTGAGAACTTGAACGTAGTAAGTGTAGTTGGCGTATAATCAGTGGAAACTCTGTGTACAGCTCTGCACCAGGCAGCTGGGATAATTTAGGGTCAGCCCGAGCCTAATGCGCCCTGTGGCTTTTGACTGAATTAGGTCCCCCAGCACGACACGTTATTAATAGCGTTTCAGTTAACTACAAGACGCCGAGG
Organism: Schistocerca americana; assembly: GCF_021461395.2. Taxonomy (NCBI): domain Eukaryota; kingdom Metazoa; phylum Arthropoda; class Insecta; order Orthoptera; family Acrididae; genus Schistocerca; species Schistocerca americana. Next base: position 457,744,757 of record NC_060130.1, read on the forward strand.
AAACTAGGTTACGCTTTATTGGCAAATCAATAATCTGTGTCGCCTTGTCCTCCTCTTGCAGTACCTTGAGAACTTAATCCATTCGTAACGTGAATTAGGAACGAACGCCAAATCGTCTAAAGTGACTATCTGTTTTCCCACATTTGAAGAATTTTTCGATGTCTCGAGAGAAGAATATTTTTCTTTTTCTTTTTGTTCACTGAATAGTTGAGATCATAACGTGTATTCAGAACAGATGTAACTGTATGTAACACTATACCTACTTTGACTGGAAAATATTACATTTTTCTTCCCATTTCTGGTTGTTTATTCTTCATTACGTTATTTGAAATCATTGGAAGGTGTACATGACATGGTGACTATGTTCCAGTTGTTCTGTATTGTATGTCACTCTGGGTTATTTTATAAAGAAAAGTGTCGTGTAAATCAACAGCTTTGGCGAATTACATCACTATTTGCAATACCATGTTGATCAAGTAATGTAATACTGAATGCATAAGAAATTACCACAATATTTTTAATGACTTATGTTTACGTGTCCAGACGAAGTATTTGTTGCTTGAAACACACTCTACTTGCCTGTCCACACTGATTAAATACGAAATTATTCATCCAACATAATAAATAGCAACTTTGGTTCACGTAGGAGAACGTCTTTCTTACAATATTTAAGGCTGCAAAATGCGACGCCCTAAAAACGTGTTTCACGTCTGCTTATTCTCTGTGGTACACAAGGGGAAAGCAAACTAAACCAAATCATCAAGGGCACTAGGGTCTGTTCATTAGTGAAAGTTGATTGCAGAAACACCATTGTGTATTTCAAGTAGAAATATTCAAATGGAATAATTTTCGAACGTGCCTGACAGTATGCGACGGTTGCTTTAAAAATGAGGTTAATCGGTTTACCTCTGTTGGGAATGACTACACTATAAAACGAAGAATTTTTCCTAATGGAAGACAATTGTGAAATATTTGTCGCAGAATATTGTAAAACAGCTCAGAAGAGGCAGTAGAATTCTTCTGCATTTGAGGCCGCATTGTCACCTATAAAATCCCGACTGTTGCCACAGTCGCCGAAACGTCGGAATTTTATAGATGACAATGCGGCCTCAAACCCAGAAGAATTTTACTGACTGTGACAACGGCTGCAGAAGCCTACGTTTACATTTAGCTCAGAAGAGACTTCATTTTCTATTTGTAGGATGGCTAGAAGCCTCTGGAAATAAAGCAGCATATTGAACAACTAATTAAATGTAGTAAACATAGGGAGCTTATCATTATTGTCACACGACAGGTCACTGGTCGGGTGTCTGACTAAAGTAGCCGCTCATTGATGGAAATGTATACAAATTAAAGTAAATTCTTACTATCATGTCATTGCTGCCGGGATGGTACCTTTGAAAGGGCACGGCCTATTTCCTTCCCCATCCTTCCCTAACCCGAGCTTGCACTCCGTCTCTAATGACCTCGATGTCGATGAGACGTTAAACAACACTAACCTAACCTAACCATGTCATTGCCTCAGTGTGTATACTGAGAAACAGGAAAAATACAATAAGACATGACATGAAGAAAAATAATTTTCTATGAAAGATGTAATTCAGGTAGGAGTTAGACCAATACACAAGCTATTTTGCGTTTGCTGTCTATCACTTTGGTAGCTTTTAACGTTCTTTCCATAATTAGATGAGGAGGGACCGTGTGCTAAAGTGGAATGAGATAAGGTTGATAAAATGACCACATTTGTTATTTAGGCTGTAACTGTGCATTAATGCAATTATTGTTGGTTTTTGTCATAAGCTCTCTGCAAATTACAAGCTATGTTCCACTCAATACGTTCAACTGTTATTTTTAAAGCAACTTTTATTATCATTCTGAAAATATGACATACATATTATGTCTCTACAAGCTGATATTAATAGATTACGAAGAATATTTCGTTATAAAATTGACGTACAATTTACTTACAGTGTTTTTTGGTTCGAGTTTACATGTTCTGAAGTCCACTGCTTCTTCCTCCATTGTTAGTGGAGGATGAAGTCGAAACAAACCTGGTTGGAGATCAATATTCGTCTTTTATGAATCCACTTTTTCTTGCGCTGCATCTGTGTTGTTTCCATTTCACCTAACCTTTTTACACTTCACAAAAGAAACAATAATTTAGTTTAATGTGTTTCGTACTCAGCACAGTGATTATGTCCATTAATTGCTAACAAATATTCAGGGATTTTAGCAGTGACGTACAATATTGAGGGATGTATGAACATTAGAAAAAAAAAAACGTTAAGTAAACGTGAGCTCTAAGACGCATAAGTTAAGAGCTATGACCAATTCTTAATTTTTTATACTATGAAGCAAATTTCTTCCGCTGCAAGCTCTTTGCTTTCCGTATTTTATAAGTAGTAGCATGGATCAAATCAAGAAAAAACGTCCGGTAAACATGTGCTCTAAAATGCATATGTTAAAATTTATGAGCACTTATTCATTAGAAGAGCTGTGCTTCAAAGTTGCGAAGACGAACAAGTGCTCATATCTCTTAAGGTAGATTTGTAGAAAAGGAGGTTCCGGTGCTGTGACCTTCCGGTGAGGGGGGAGGGGAAGGTTTTTTTAAATTTACACTTCATAAAATTTTATTTTAACACCTTATGTGTATTTTGAAAGTGCGAAAACAACATTTTTAACGGTAAAGAAATAAAGTTCTACAGTACTACATCTGAAAATCTGAGATTCCGATTCATTTTTTTTTTTTCGTCAGAGGTACCAGTATGGGGTGCCGGTTAGTACCATCACAAATTAAACAATAGCTGTGACTACTAGTTCATCTTCGCTACAGAGAAAAAGCTCTTTCATTAAACAAGTGCTCATAGCTCTCAATTTATGCGTTTTATATCCCATGTTTACCAGACAATTTTTTCTTGTTTTTGTCCATAACAATTTTCCCAAAATATGGAAAGGTAACAGATTTCAGTGGAAGAGATTTATTTCACAGGATCGAAGATGACAAGGATATCGCCAGGAATGTCCATCGTAAATGTGATAGGACCACTATTATTCTCTGTATTCGTAAATGATCTGACGGCCAAGATGAGCAGCAGTGTGCGGCTGTTTTCTGATGCTTCTACGGTGTCCGGGAAGGTTTCCTCGTTGAGTAAGTGTAGGGCAGCACAAGATGACTGACAACAAATTTCTGATTGGTGTGATGAATGGCGGCTAGCTCTTAATTTATAAAAATAAAAGTTAATGCAGATTGGTAGGAAAAACAATCACTTAATTCAGCTTTAGTAGTGCGCTGCTTGACACAGTCATGTCTATTAAATATCTAGGCGTAACGCTGCAGTGCGATATGTTATGGAACGAGCATGTAAGGATTGAAGTGGGTAAGGCGAATGCTCGGCTTCAATTTATTGTGAGAATTTTAGGAAAGGCTGGTTCATCCGTATAGGAGACTGCATATACATCACTAGTGCAATCCGTTCGTAGGTGCTCCTCGAGTATTTGGGATCCCAAAGAGATCAGATTAAAGGAAGACATCGAAGCAGTTCAGAGGTGGGCTGCTAGATTTGTTGCCAGTAGGTTAGATCAATACTGAACTATTACAGAGGTGCTGTGGGAACTCACATGGGAATCCCTGAAGGCAAGGTTACGTATGTGTTGAGGAACAATATTGAAAAAATTGTAGAACCGTCATTTGAAGCAGATTTCAGAACGAGTTTGATGGCGACAAGGAATATATCGCGTAAGGACCACAAACACAAGATAATTAAGGGCTTCTACGGGGGCATATAGACAGTCGTTTTTCCTTCGCTCTGATTTCGACTGGAAAAAAAAAGGAAATGAATAGTATGGTATGACCTACTCCCAGCCACGCAATTCACGGTGGCTTGCAAATTATATATGTTGTCTAGATGTAGGTCAGTAATCATAACATCGAACTAGTGTCGAACATTTATCGTTAAAACGTTTCATGTTATTCGTCCTGCAACATTTATTTCTTTCCTTTTTTGATTTTGTTTTGTTTTCTTTTTCTTGTAGGACGTTTGGACTTCGATGGAAAAAACTCTTGTAATAAGGCCATTGAAGAAATATTTCGTAAACACGAGATTACGCGAATTATCTCTTCTATAAAGACCTAAATTTTTGCAGGACTTCGGTGTCACTGAATATTGGTATGTAGTGATATCAGTGGGAAACCATTGTGAGAATGGAGTTGAAGAATGAAGCAGCAGGTCTTGCAGTATGTTAATACATCTACCTAAATTAGTACTTGCATGAAAACTGCATGAAGTTAAAAAGTGAAAAAAATTAACCTACGTGACCTCTAAACAGCGCAGTAAAAATGGTCGCTCCTAGATGTATACCTTCCGTGAATATCATGTGCCATATTGTGGTGCAATATCCATAAGTGTATGATGTGAAACGAGACGATGTGGTTACAAGTGAAGGTTCATTTTATTAAAAGAGCAGGACGTTACTCCTTAGTGCAAGAAAGTGTTTCAACAAAAGCTTCGCACCCAGTAACTCATCAATCGAAATCTTAAATTAGTTCTCGCAGTCTCTCTCCCAGGTTCTAAGAAACAGAATTCGCCTTCCTATGTCTCCTATCAGGTTTACTGTAACTGAAAGCAAAATTACAGCTTCTCAATGGCTAATATGCTTTCTATGTTGCAGTATGATCACCGTTACATCATTTATCTTCAAGTAGACTGTAAAAAGTAGGTGTTAATTAGAGCTAAACTGTCGTTGTGTGTACAAAATAATCTTCAAGTACCTCTCATTGTCACTTTCTGTAATTTCTGGTCCTGCATCTGAGGTGGTTGAAGAACGACAATAGGAACATGGCTTTCACGACCTCTACAGTGGAAATATGTTATATTCACTACTTTTATTGTGCATAGCAGTAACATTAAAGATGCTGTGAAAGCGCTTATCACCTTGGCTATCAGTACTCTCCAGTTGATTTCCAGTGAGCAGGAATTTCATGCAAGCCCAAGATATACACTCCTACAAATGTTACACAGATAAATTAGTAGTATTTTGTTTGGAAGTAGTTTTGTCCTCTCACTACTCTTTATTTTGTTCCAGTAAGCGACTATAGGCATCACACCCTACGTGCCAACTACTATCATTTTCAGTCTTCAGGTTTTATTTTCTGCAGGAACGTCAGCACCACTGTGAAGGATACAGTTCCCATAAAGTTAAAATATACAAGGCAGAAACACTTACTGATTAAAAACATGAAATCATTCTTTGATATCTCAATAAACTAAGATTCACAGATGAATATTACATGAAAAATGATGAAAACTGTCAGGAAAGGAAACCATATAGATAGCGTTCAATGGTAGTCATGAAACATTAACGACACATCTTCAAGGTACCAAAATTTTGAAAATTATTTAATTTGCAGTAAAATTACAAATAACTGCAAACATCGAGCATTTTAATCACAAGTGGAAGACAAAACATAAAATATGATGTCCCTCCATCATCAAGTGATGTTTACTGATCCTAAATTAGCATATGATTATATGACATTTTAAGGAATGCTATCATTTATGCTAAAATTGTTCAGAAGATCATGAAAGGAGAATGCATTACTATTTTTTTCACTCTTTGATCTTAGTTTAATGAAATTGGTACAGAGATAAAAATTTCCATTAGTGAGGGAACTGAAATGAAGAAAGATAACAGAACTCTCTAAATTAATAGACATTAGCATAAATATTGTGGAAAAACATTCCTGTCAATAGAATGATTTATTGCAAAAAGTTCTGAATTTTCTGAAGAAAGATTGTCCACATTGAACAACAGGAACTGATAGTAGTGTAGTAGCAGACTCACTTACTATAAATGATTATCGTACACTGAATTAAACTGGATATACTACATTGACAGTAGATACTTTCCTATTAGATAAACATGACAAACCACCCTTTGATGTTTTTACGTAATTTTTAGGTGACAGATTTAGTCATTCTTCCACAATTATCAAATGCAGGTATCATTTCATATTACAAAAATGCATTTCAATTTGTGCAAAGGAAGAAGAACAGACTAAGCTTATTATCTATTCTTCTCCTTTTTTGGTACCTTTTAGACTCAAATACAGTTTGGTTCCCTTCTTCCATAGAATGTAAATTATTCTTAGTTGACGATTCCCTGTACAACAGTAAATATACTTTGAACAGAAGTCTTGTGAAAAATATCTTCTGTTCCATGATACTGTCACAATATTCAAAAGACGTATTAATGATTTGATAAAGAATTAAAATAATGTAAAGTTACGCAAAATACGTCTCTTCAGAAAAGTATCTATGTATCAAAGCGTTTCGAATGTTTGTAAGAAAATATGAATGTGAACGAATAAAACTGAAATGTTTTACAAACAGGAACATATACTTATGTTTAAATTTAGCTATTTGGCACAAATAAGTAACAAACGTGGGTGATCGTATACAATCATTTTCAGAAAAATCTTAGAAAAGGTAACAATTTTTCTCTCTATAATACAACATGATATTGTTCATATTGAAAAAACTTTTATATAAGGAGTGAGATAGGAGCCTCTCATTCCATAAGAAAGAAAAATTCATGCCTCAGCAATCCTTAAAAGAAGAAAGTTATACTAGCATTCTAATAGACGAAATATTTATGTATACAAATAAATTAAGAAATTAATGGCATATGCAACTAAAACATAAGGCTGAATACTAGGTAATAGAAAGAAAATTGATAATCAGAGAAAAATTCATCGTTAAAGACATTAATGAAACAACTCATCTATCTGAGATCGACAAATATAACAACACTTTACGGATACTAGATATCTTCCCAGAAGAGACACTCCCATGTATGGAGTTACATTAACATAGTTTGTGTAAAGTGTAAAGTTCAACTGCCGGAAATGTCACATTTAATAAAGTGTTCCGGGCTATTATCCCGTGGTCGAGTGGATTTCGCTTTAAGACCCGACGTTTCGTCTCCATCTGCGGAAGACATTTTCAAGGAGGATCGTAGTTTTGTTGAATGTTCGGTTCACAGCCTTGCTCGCTTCTGACTACAGCAGAATTCCGCTTCCGCGGGCTTCCGCGCAGAGGCGTGACGTCACATGTTCTGAATATGTGAGCGCAATAGACCTCTGTCGTCTGCCGTCGTCGGCATTTGCTGCCAGCCCATGGTGGAACTTCTTCAGCACCAGAATTCAAATTCCACGCCTCCTCCTTCCTTCTGAAATTCCTGGAGTGCTTTACAATCACTATGGCCTCTCTGTATAAACTTTTATAGTGTCCACTTACGGCTGCCAGTAACTGAGTCCAATCAAAATGGATGTTCTGGTCTCATGGTTGTAAGACATGTTCCGAAACAGCTAATCTGTCAATCTCCCCTCTTCTGCAATTGCCCTTGTGTTCTTCGAATCGTTTTTTGACAGTTCTTTTTGTAGTACCCACGTACACCTCCCCACAACTACATGTAATTGTATAAGTTCCAGTTTTCTCCAGGGGTTGGCGAGCATTGTTGGCCTATTTTCCGTATCTTCCGTGTACGTGTGTAGACTACCGAAATGTTCCGCTTTTTCTGGATTTTGCCTATATGGTAGGTCACGTCCTTAATGAATGGCAGGAGAACTTCCGATATCTCCAGCGCTTGAGCATCATCGATAAAATTGCTACGCGGTGGTCTTCAGGCTATATTGCCTCACGTCCACGTATTTCGAATGTAACGAAGAGTTCTATGATCAGACGGATGGTGTCGCTATTGGGAGCCCCTTACGCCCGGTTATAGCGAACTTGTTTATGGAAAAATTCGACAAGCAGGCATTGGAAACTGCGAACAAGAGACTGAATGTGTCGTTCCGTTACGTGGATGACCGTTTGTTCTCTGGTGGCATAGCAGGGAGGAATTGGATCGTTTTCACTAACATCTGAACGGAGCCATCCCGAAGATTCGGTTTACCGAGGAGGAGGAGACAGAGAGAAGATGAAATTTTCGTGACGCAGAAGTTTTTAAGAAAATAGATGGTAGCTTGGATCACATTGTTTACCGAAGACCCACGCACATTGACCATTACCTACACCGGTCTCCAAACCATCACCCACAACAAAAGCGAGACATCATAAAACGTTGGCAGATAGAGTAATGAAAATATACGAACCAGAGCTACTTGACGCAAAATTCAACCATCTCACCAATGCATTGCTCAAGAAAGGTTATTCGTTCACTGAGGTGAAAAGATTGTTAAGACAAAGTCGTAGCGACGCTCATGAGCTGGTGAAATCGAAAGTTTTCCAGTCATTTATTAAGGACGTGACTGACCGCACAGGCAAAATCCTGAATAAGTGGAACATCGCTGTAATATACACTCCTACAAGTAAAACACAAGATCACCGCTCTCCAACCGCTTAAAAAAGCTGGAATTCATAGGACTCCATGTAGTTGTGGGGAGGTGTATGTGGGTACTGCAAACAGAACTATCAAAAAACGACTCTAAGAGCACAAGGGCAACTGCAGGAGAGGGGAGATTGACAGATCAGCTATTGCGGAACATGCCTTACAGTCAGGAGACCAGCACATTGATTTTGATTGGACTCAAGTACTGGCCGCCACGAGCGGGCATAATGAATACTATACAGAGAGGCCACAGAGACTGCAAAATACTCCAGGAATTTCAGCAGGAAAAAAGAGAGCGTGAAATTGAATGACATTTGGATTCCGGTGTTGAAGGAGAAGTGCAACAGTGTTCCACAATGGGGGACAGCAAAAGGAGATGACGTTAGTGGACAACGACCAAATGCGCTTTCGTATTCGAAGTATGTGACGTCGCCCCGATACGTGGAAGCCCGCGGAAGCGGAATTCTGCTGTAGTCAGTAGCGAGCTAGGGTGTGAACCGGACGTTCAACAAAGCTACGATCCCCCTTGAAAACATCCTCCCCAGATAGGGACAAAACGGTGCGTTTTAGAGTGAAATTCATTCGACCACAGTATAACAGCATCGAACATTTTATTAATTGTAACATAATTTGTGTTAACAAAATAAGTTTGTTATTTATTAAAAACCACTGAAATACCTGAAAAACACCAAACCGAAATTACTTGAAACAGATACGTTAAAAATATCTGACGCAAATATGATCACTGTGGTTATGAAGAAATTTCATGCTTTACATCATTCTTTAAGGTCATCACACATGAAATATTTAAAAAAAACGTATGAAAATTAGGAAATTGATATTTCCCCCACTTATTGTAAAATGAATTCAGAATTACAGCTTTCTTATTAGAGTATAGTCCGGTCCTTCAAACTCTCGCAACAGCTTTTCTTGTATACAGTCGTTCAGATTTATAGGGCTCTAACGATGGACTGCCACAGAGACTTTAATTGACACTTATGTGAAACTGTTGATAGTACTTCAGGATGAATGCTTAACAAGATTTCAAATACTTTCAGGGAATTCCTAATTCATTACATTTTGGCCAACTTAAAATTTCACAGTTAATTCTGCTGGCATTCTAAGTAGATCTTATATTTGTTAGAATAATAATAGCAAAATATTAAGAAATATAAGTAGCCTTAGCTATTGCCTTAACTGGGTCCTATACATTTGAATAACTGCTGAAACATAAACGCTAAATATTTCCTCACAAAACTGCACATACTGTGTTGCGTGAAGATTGTAATAAATAAAAATTCTGATTTGTCATAGTTGCGAAATGTAAGCATATAAAAAACTCTTTTAAGGTTTGAAGAAATCTAACAGGCTTACTGAATTAACTGAAGTGATCCTGTTTCACTATAATCAGAAGAATCAGTGTAAGCTGAGATTTCCTGTGTGAAAAAATGCAGCGGAAGAATAAAGAAATATCTTTACTGAGGCAATGAAAGCTTTCCATTAATGAACAGTGAACATAAACGCCTCGGATGTTACTAAATACTTTAAACAGTTACTAATACTCATGTAATTTGCCTGTTAGTGGCTAAAATATGGACAACAGGCAGAATGAGGCATAATTGTTTATAGGCAGATTTCAGCAATTTTTACGATCATCAACTGTGCTGTGCATTTGTTTCTTCTAAATAGATGTTACTGCAATAAACTGCTCTAAAATAACCACAATTTTCTTTAATTAGTCACTCCAAAAGTCAAGAAAGTTGTATGCCACCTCATCAAGCAAAGATAACCACAGAACATGTTAACCCAAAAGTACCTGATCAAAAACGACATTCATCGTACTCTCTAGATATATCTGAGAATATGTAGACGATTTAAAACTTCTTTCTTGAAAAATAGGAAACAGGTAGTCCAATTTAAGAAATGTAGTATTTTATGTACAAATTTCTGTACTGATTGTCTCATAATTTTCTTTTGTAGAGCAACTTATTAAATACTTGATTTTTAACAACTTCATATTACTATTATTACTTAGATGAAGGAGAAAAGAGACAGTTTGGAAAATGGTATACAATAGATATCAATTTAGACACACAAAATAATTTGAAATTCACAACAAATACTTTAGTAGACTGAAATTTTCATTATTCTGTGGTGAGGCATGAATTACAATCTACACACAAATCATTTTATATCATCTAAATTAACTCAGTTCATCTAGTACCAAGAACCACAGCCAGATTAATTGTGAAAAATAAGTTGATTGTGTAGCAGATAAAATAAAACATTTGAGGTGCTGAGAACCACAAGGGTCTAAAGCACACTGTTATCAGTTTTGAGACTGTGGCATATGTGCATCATCCTGTTACCTGTAGACTGTATGGTGAACCAGCTTCATCTCCATCTATATCCACACTATATCTGCATCCATATTTAATACATGAACATTTACAAAAAAGTTGTGTCACTGATTTCTTGGATATTCAATTTCCGTGTGGTCCAAAGGCACAAAGCACAATTTTGCATTTTTGCACTTCTCAGTTGCCATCTAGGACTGACAACCTAATTTAGTGCTACATCATACACGCTGTAGTAATACTTCATAATTAAATGTGTATCAGCAGTTTCACCTGAAACACAGAATGTGTTTAACGAGTATGACGACGAGTACCATGAAGTGCTGAAAAAGGTCATAGTTATTGTGTGTGTGGCACACTTAGTATCTATTCTTTATGTTCTGATTCTAATTTCACATAATCACAAACATTGCAACTATGAAAAGATATTCTTCTTACTATCCTAAATATATAAATTTTGTGAATTAACATTAATAATACATAAAATCCTAAATATTAATTAATGTTTCATAACATAAAATGGATGCACACTACTTTTCCTAGGAAATATAGGATGTTGGAGCTTGGTCGAAACACAGTTCACGCCTATGAGACTGTTGGTTAGCCTATGAATTTCATTTTCACAAACATCTATTTTTCTGCACACTTTGTTTCTGCGCGTAAGGCTCTAATGGTTCTCAGAGCCTCATTTGCTTTGATGCAGGATGTGTTTATGTTCACACTGGTATATCAGTGACAGCGTTGCCTGGTTGTTTACGTTTTGGTGTATGTTTGATAACAGTGAGCATGATGTAACGAAAGTTCACACAGTAGATGTGGGTGCACTGTATCTGAAATTTAGAGATAGGACTAAAACGTAGATTCTTCAACTAGAGGTATGATAATGGAAATAAGAACAACTACTTTGTAAGTTATTAATCACTAGAGGTATGCTATGACTGATTATGTAGAAAAATAGAAACACTCACAGATTTAAGCTGGGAATTACGTCCATGAAAGTAAAAAATCTCAAATATATTACTCAAGAAATTAATGCAACAAGAGACAAAATGTAGAAAAAGAAGGAAAGCGAGGGAGACAGAGCTCCGTTTGTGTTTAGTGCAGTAGTTTACACTGAAAAAAATTATGTGTTTGACTGTATATTTAAAAATTCAACAAATAGTTTACAACAAGTAAAACAGGACAATCGAATGTATATTTGACACAGAAAACAGTTGATCGTAGTTACATCATCAAATTAAAAGGACCAATATGTTCTTATCTCTCCTTCCCTCTCTCTCTCTCTCTCTCTCTCTCTCTCTCTCTCTCCCTCACACACACACACACACACACACACACACACACACACACACAGTGTGACAGAGAAAATTATGTGTGATTACATTATCAACTGTACCCATTTCCAGTTTGTGAATGAGATGTTCACCAATTACTATATCAAAAGAGGATTCTCGAAATTCATGTTTTATGTAGTAAAATTTAAACATAGGGTGTTATTACTAAAAAAAGGTAGGAGTAGAAAGCCAATGCATAACATCTACCATTTTTGTTACTAATTCTTATTCTAAGAACGTAAGTGTGCTTTATAATGTCCTTCAACTCAGTTATTAATTACAGTCACGTTTTCGAAGATTACACAAACGGTCCCCTTCATAATTATGTCTTTACGCATGTGTAAAATCCGTACTTGTAAGAGGTTCTCTGGTGATAATTTACAACACTATATACACAAAAAAAGGAAAAGAAATTTGTTCAGGCTAGCACTTACTAATTATATGCTATGTCTTTCTTATACAATGGTAATGTTCTGGATACGTCTCTGACTGTTGCTGAAATGCACTTTGGATGGACATTTTTCAACAGATTTTGCACATTACACTGCCACTGGCGACGGACAAACGACATTTTTCAACAGATCGTTTCTCCTGCTACTTCGTCCATTTACAAAATACCCGCAGCACACTTCGCTACGAATCGAATGACGAATCCTGAATGATAAACGAAACACTGGAATGATGGACCACTAAGTAGGAATAATTTGCTCACTCGACGGTGTCCTGCTGCTAGTCCTCCTGTCAGAAACATTACTCTTGACTGCATTACTCAATACAGATTTGTCGTAGAGTCCCAGGTCTTGGAGGGTCCTTACAATACACTGACGAACATTCGCGTTCTTCCACGAATAGATGAATGGGTTGACGAGGTAATTGATGTTGGCGAAAGTATAGGCGAGGTTCTGGGCAAGGTCGATGGCTGGGGATGAGATTCCGGAGACCTTAACGAGATAGAGAAGCGTGTAGGGCGCCCAGCAGCCCAGGTAGACGCAGGTAACGAGAAGGAGGACGCGAGCAGACTTGGTGTTCATGGTGCGTCGCAGCACGTTGGCCGCCGACCCCCCGGGGCATGGCTGGTTGTCGCCCGTCAGTCGTCGGCACTTCACCGCAACTGCCTCCCTGCAGGACACACAAGCGTTCTCATCACTCTCATAGGCGAAACAAAACGAAAAGAGTCTAATTCTACCTACTTCAAAGGCACTTCAGTGGGTGGGCACAAAATATTAAAAAAATTTATACGCCGTTTCAGTGGCATGACAGTGGGAAAGGTTTAGTAAAGAGTCCAGGGCGGGAAAAGCAGTCATTACATATTTTTTGCCCTCACCTTTAGTGCTGCTTGCAGAGAAGATGTCAGACTAGTTCTATTATGTACCATCATTATCGTCAGTGAGTTTGACAGAAGAATCTGGTTCCACCACTTCTTAGTAAAAGTTTTTCTGATTTTGAGTCACCTGATGCCAGAAACAACATTTTTATTGTTCTTAATATCTCACTTACACACAGAGTAATACATTTTTAGAATTTAAAAGTTTAAACAACAACTTTTTTTCTACAAATGTACTTCCTTGTAGTGTTTTTCGGTTTGCTCGTTTCATCTGTGAACCACTAATGTCAACGGCATGTAAGAGCGGGAGAATAGGCCACACTACTTGTCCGGAAGAGTGGCCCAGTGTTTTATCCCTATATTAGTTAGTTAATTCCACACAGGGTGTTCGGAAATTCCTGATACAAACTTCTAGAACTTGTAAAGGTGAGCGAATACATAATATTTTGAACAGGAACACATGCTCGGAAACATACTGTTTCCGTGCTGCAGTCGTTTGAAAGCGTGTTTTTTAGGTAAATATGCAACAGTGTAGTGACGGTGGAGGAAGTTACGTCGAAATAACTACTACATTTGACTTCTATCCTATATCTCTGACCTGGTTCGAGCAACAATCACGTATCTGAGTGTTGGAGCAACATGATTGAGTTCACGTTTGCAGAATACACCGACATGATCCTTCTGAATGGCAAAGCTTACGATAGTGGAAGAGCTGCTCGTCGCCTTTGTCAAGATCGTTCTCCAAAATATCCGACTGCTTCGCATACCCGTTTTTCCACAATTACGCAACTTCTTCGAGGGAGGGTGCCTTAACTGTCAGCTAGCGTGACTGTGGTGCTCGATGGAGACATCTCATATCCGACTTGCAAGATCCCGTACTGCATCACCTTCAAGAGAACCATTCAACGACTACCGGAGCCATTTCTTTGGTTATTAATGAGCGGAACTGCAAAACAAGTAATAAACTGGCTCATGCCGAATCAGTTACTTGTAAAAGTGGTCACGTTACCAAAATATTTTCAAATAATTGTAGCACGGAAACGGTACGTTTCTGGACATGGGTTCTAATTCAGGATATTATCTACTTACTCCCCTCTACTAGTCCTAGAAGCTTGTAACACTAATTTCCGAAACTTTGTATGCCATGATGGTATTAGTGATCAGATTCACTTATAAACCTACTTATATACAAACTGTCATTCGTCATTCTATAGCCCTGTGACGATTTAGAACTAATTGATTTGTCATATTTAAAACTGTCCCTGTTCAGGTAAATTTGGCCTAGTGAAAAATACTATTGAAAATGATCTCCTCCAGGCGTTTGGTACTGTTTCAGGTACTAAGGACATCAAGATGCCAAGAAACGGCGTCCAGAATTCTGAAGGACGAACATGGGATGCTGTTGCGATGTCACTGGCCAAAAAACCCCACTAGGTAGTGGAAAATGCCCGCTACGTAAGTCTTCCGAGATATGCACACAGTTCCCATATATTGTTTCCCTTTCCATATAAAAATATTTTATATGACACCTTATAGTATGTAGATTCAAACTGTGTAAGCGGCAAGCTTCTATCAGTAAAAATTATTTGTTGAAAATTCAGTTTCCTTTAGAGTGGCCTCTTTATCACACCTTCCATCAATAATTTTCCGGGTTGGTGGAGAAGCGCAAACTGAGATAGGGAAACTCGATTATGGACTAAAAGTCGGAATTTATACATCAAAATGCGAAATTCCATGTACGCACAGTCTGATGATGATCATAAGAAATCAGGTAGACACACTTTTGTAATATGTAATCTTATTTATCTGTGCAACTTGCATCATTAATTCACACCTGTTGTTGAAGGTGGCATAAGGCAGCTCCTAAGCAGGCGTGCTATCGTCACACGTAGTTCTCTCATACCAACACGAACAATCCCAATGATTATTGGTAAATGACGCACCCAACGACAAATTATTTTAAAATGCTTTATTTCAGTGCATAAACGGTTTCATGCTATCACGTCCATATTTAGACGTCTAATGTTTACGATTACATTAGTGTTTCGTTCAGCAGCATGTCCTCCGCGCCTTCAGAGTCATCCAGTGGACTGCGCTTTGTCCCGGTGCGGGCCTCACACATTTCCAGGACAGTGCATAATCTGTTACAGTTGAAACAGCACACGTATTCTAAAAAATCACTTCATAATATTCTTCATGTCAGTTTTTGATTCACACATGTGCTTTACATTTGATGTTTTTGTTTTGTGTAAACAAGAACATCGAATTTAAAGCAAATGCGAGAAGCTCAGACTGACATGAAGAATATTATGACGTGTTTGTGTGAGGCAGTTATGTATTCAGAATATGCATGCTATTAGAACAGATTATACTTTATCTTGCAAGAATATAAGGACCATTGCTCCGTGACAGTCCCATCATTCATTGAAAACGTAATGTGGGTTATCTGAAAACAACCTGTTCGAATGTTTGGAAGTCAGCTTTCAGCATTTCGTAATCTGCACTGTTATTGACCAGGAGAAAAATGTTCTTTGATGAACTTCATGGCTCTGTAGCGAAAAATTGTAGGCCACCTGTTCGACATAGCAATAGGCAGCTGCAGAATGTGGTTCACTTTAAGTCCTCTTTTTCTATAGTGGTGTGGATAATGGGAAAAATCATATGCTGATATCACCAAATTACAGCTGTTATCTCTTATCCTCTCCCTCCTGCTCTTCTTCGTCTTCTTCTGTTCTTTTCCTCTGTACATAAATTGAAGTCACTTGCTCGCGACCTTCTGTATATGCAGTCTTATCACAGGAACTGCTGTAGGAATTTAGATCTAGTGTTGACTAATAGAAACATCGATAAATGGGGACGGTTTCTGTATGTAATTTACAAATTTTCCTACAAATTTTCTGAATAATGGTTAAGTAAATTTAAGTTGTGAAATCTATAATTTTACCACCTAGCGAACAGCCACCACAACTGGGGATAGCCGCGGTGACCCGGGAACGCAGCAAGCGACATCTAGTTGACATATGGTCTGGGGGCGTAGCAAAAGACCATGTAGCTGGAGACTGGAACGTTGTAGAATAGAATCTCGTCTGGTCGACTTTTTTCACTCTGCATTTTAACCTAGCATTCATCTGTCAGTGATAAGGAAATATTCATTTCGGAATATGACAATTTCGTATTGTCAGTTTCTGTTTCTCTGAGGTAAGCAAACGTAGTTCACAATCTTAATTCACTGGAAGCAGTTCAGAAAACTGGTAGTAAGCTACCTAACTTTGAAGCATGGTAATAACTATGAGCAATAACGAAAAGATAACCATCTCGTCAACACACTGTGACGTGAGATTTACAGTTTGAAATAATGCAATATTTTATCCAATAGTTGCCCTACAATCGTCTAAGAACAATTATTTGGTGAAAAAACTTGCGAAACAAAAATGTGTTTATTTTTTATGCTACAAGTAAAACGTTTTCCGAGAAACTAATTCAACAACTTTTGCCACTTTGCTTTATTTCAGCTCTCTGCTGTGTTTGAATCAAACCTAGATGTGGACTCGATTCTTTTTGTGAGACATCAGAGAATGCTACCATAACGGGTCCACTACAAGGAACTGCGGTAGTGAGTCTCAACAGTGCGTACTAGCTTTCACAACAGGTGTGCTGCAAAACGTGCTAAACGTGTA